>NC_090448.1:892336723-892955889 GCF_031143425.1 Pleurodeles waltl | reverse complement strand
TGGCCTATTGCTAAGTGTAGGTACCTACCTGCCCTTGCCAATAACACATTTCCAACAATGTGACGTTGGTTGGTTATTCCTTTAGGAATTGTGACACCGACAGCAGCTTTTCCCCTAAAGGATATTCTGTCTCACACAACATGGTGAGTCTTGGGTGATACATAAAGGCTTGATTTAGAACAATGCATTTCACCTATAGACCATTTTATAGAGTGTCATTCATTGTGACTGGGCCTGCTTATGAATTAGCTCAGTTATGGGAACTTTTCTTTTTGGACACTTTTGAGATTACATGGCACTGATTCCTGCATGGTTTCACAGGCATATCACACGGTGTGTGGTCATGAGGTACGTGTTCACTAAGTATGGCCTACCTACTGTTATAATAACGACAGTCTTGATGTTGTCCCAGTAATTCATTTGTTTTGGCTTATGGCACTCTTGTTGTGCATATAGGGCCTGGTATAGATATTGGCCTCTGAGTTACACCAGCACTATGGTGATGGAGATCCTGTCCGCCAAAATCTAAATCCCATTATAACCTGCGGGATTTAGATTTTAGCACATGGAATATCCGTCACCATTGTGACGGAGTAACTCATCTGACAATATCTAAATTAGGCCCATAGTGCTTGCAATTAAATTTATAGGTACTGTTTTTACATCTTGTTTTGTGGACGTGTTTTGAATTTTGGGCTCAACTTTGTCTTAATTAGTCCTGAGAAGGCCTTAAATTACAACAGCCGAAATGTGTTGACCTTACCTATTTAGGAGTCCTTTTGAAACATAATTTTTACTGATTCACTTCACTCAAAGAGGAATCAAGGACTATTATCCCCATTATCCTTTTGGAAGAATGTGACTAACTCAGGGTGGATTCCATATTGTATTAACTTTATAGCCACACCCTTTAAGCAGATAAAGACAGAACAGATGGACAACAGGCCTTTTCCAATAAGGACTAATAAAAGAATACTTTTTTAATTTTGTGTGGGGTATGTTTTAACATAAATAATTGTATTATGCTATTTATTTTTCAGTTTGATATGTAGTGATTTCACTCAGGATTGTTGTGCAAAGATAGGGTTAATTTAAAGCAATGTCAATACTAATTATTGATTAAATCTATTTCCCAATGGGAATTTTCATCCCATTGTGGTACTACTTTTGAATCTATTTCCCCTGCACTCTTTCGTGTTTTGTTTCTGGGAGGTATGTGCATCACTCTGTGAGGGTAAGACCCGGGGCTAACTGAGGTGCCACAATAATATTATCTGATTGAGTACACCTGTGGACGGAAGATACCTAGAAATATATGGCTGTTTAAGTTCCCGTACAACATGAAAGTACCACAAAGAACTGCAAAAAAACCAACTGAGTACCACAAAGCAGTCAGGCGTTGCAAAGAATCAGACTGCAGTCTGTGTGGTAACATCAGGAACTGCATACTCCCCTTGGGTGTTTGGGTAGTGAGTTTGTGTCTAGGCCTGAAGAAGATTCCCAAGCTCCAAGATCCATTGGGACACAAGCATCATGATCTACTTGCTACTTTTATGCCTACTGCTAGTGTGGATGCCGCTCATTGAAATCCTTGTGGTGCTGCAGTTTCAGACAAGCGAAGACCATTGCTTTCTGGATATCAGAAGACAGGTAGTGCACACTGAGGGAGTGTTAGAAATTGGGTAACTGGTTGAGGGAGGTGAAACCCTACTCTAACAACAACTCCAATTCTTGTCAGGGTGAAACACAAGAAACCCCAAATTATCCTGTGTTTAGCACTCTGGTAGCTTTCCACAAAGCAGTCACACTTAAATTACAGGCAATGTGTAAAGTATTTATAGAGCGCTTCAAACAATAATAAGTGAAAACACAACACTTGAAACATTTCAGATCAATTTAGAAAAAGAGAGTAAAATGTAATACATTATTTGAGACAAAAACATCAACAATCCAATCATCAGAAAGAAGATATGCAATTTCAAAGATTTAAGGTAAGCACGGTACCCAAACGCACAAAGCGCCACTCATGGTCATCTGGTCTTGCAAGTCCCAGTGAAAGTCACAAGTTCAGGCAAATCGTGATGGAGAATGGACCTGATCCAGGGACCAGGTTAGTCCTCCAAAAAGAGTTACCTTCAAAAGTCCAGTTCAAAGAGCTCCGTTCATGGTGGAGTGGACAACGAGCAGCAGGGAGAGATTCATGGATGGTCGCCGATGTAGCTGGAAGAGCAGGCCAAACGTCGTAGACAGTCACCTCTGTAGTGAAAGCATCCTGTTGAGCATCATGGACAGTCATTGCTGGAGATTCACACTGGGCATTACCACAAGCTATTGATGCTGTAGTGTGAAGTGCAGACCTCACGTTGCTAGGCATCGCTGGCACGAATATTATTTGATGCCAGATTTGAAGTAGGAGAAGGTTTTGGATATTTCCACTACCTGAGATGTTTGGAATTTCCTGCCCTCTTTTCCCAATGTCAGCTTGTCTGGCAACACAAAAGACATTGACAATCCCTTTGTGAGTGTGCTCAGACAGAGGTTTTGTTATGTGTAAGTGTGGTAGGTAATAGCTCAGCTCCTCTCTGAGAAGGCCTATCCTGCCAACACCTATTCCCTCCTTTATTCCACTGTCTTGGAGCAATACACAAAGGCCAGTTGCCAGCTACACCTAGTCACGTGACCCAGGAAACAGGTTGCAGGCACCAATTGTTCAGAACAAGAAAATGCTAACTTTCTAACAGTGGCACTTTCAGAACTGTGACTGAAAATAAATCAAACTTTACTACTAAAGAGGGGTTTACATCACAATTCTTTAGGCACCAAACTCAATATTCCTACCTGCTACCAATAGAAAGTTAGCACTTATTAAATGTAAAAGGTAAACCTATGTTATCCTATGGCAGAGGGAGGCCTTGCAGTAGTGAAAAATGAAATTAAGACTTTTCCCTACTAGGACATGTAAAACTTAAAAGTACTTAAAAGTACATATCCAGCTTGTTAAATACACTGCTCCCACACAATGGGCTGTTTAGAGCCTACACTAGGTGTGACTTATATGTATTAAAAAGGAAGCTTTGGGCCTTGCCAGGTCAAAATGATAGTTTAAAACTGCACACACATGTCACACTGGCAGGCCTAAGCCATGTTTAAAGGGCTACTTAAGTGAGTGGCTCAGTCAGTGCTGCAGGTCCACTAGTAGCATTTAATTTACAAGCCCTGGGTACATGTAGTGCCACTTATTATGGACGTACATGTAAATTAGATGTGCCAATTGTGTGTAAGCTGAATTGACCATGTTTAAAGGAGAAAGCACAAGCACTGTAGCAGTGGTAAAATGTACACAGTGATAAAAGGTAACAAAAATGTCCTCCGAAAACAAGAGGGTGAAGGTAAAAAGTTTGAGAATGCCCTGCAGAAAGGGCCATTTCCAGCATGGCGTAACACAGTCCAGCAAGGAATGCAAGCACAACCTGGGCCTGAACAAAACTTACAACTCCAAAGGTGTACTGTATGCTACAAGGAGTCATGCTTTTGGTGGACAGAGTGGTGTAAACCACTATAGAGACGAAGTTGGCCCTTAGCCCTGATCTCACCCTCTAAAATAACTTTCTTTTAAAAATCCCATAATCATTATCAGGGATACCCCAGATACTATGATGGGGAATCTGTGGCACCAAAAGCATCCTACAAAGTTGCCCCATAGGAGTGGCCTAGGCTACCCGCACAGTAACCATTTCAAGAATAATTTGTTTCCTTTGAACCTTTTATGTACTGTGTTTAGTTATGTGTAATTTGAAGTAAAGTACTTTTTTTCAGAAGCACAGGCTGAACATTCAGTTATTAACTTGCATCAGTTGCTTTATTGTGTTCCAAGTCTCTGATCCTCCACTACCTCCCTTAGTAAGTCTTAATGAGCTCAAATGCTAAAGGGATGCATTTAGTGCTCAGGTTTGGGTCCTGTAGTAAGGTTAAGCAGCAGGACACCTGTGGTAAACATCTCTATTATGGTCTAAACCCCTGAGACTCCTGAAAACATTCCCACGGCCTTAAAAGAAATGAAATGTGATTACACTGCCCATTTTCTTTGCTAGACAAAGCGGTGCCACCATTTCTATATAGCCATATACACTGGTTGCATGGCCTTTGTGTCTAAGCACCGATCTCTCATTTCTTCTTGCTTCAGTTTCATGCATAGGGAACGTGAACTGAACCCTAACCGTAAACCAAAACATGTACACTAACCACATAGATATAACAAATTCACTCTCTTGGATGACTGTGCTATATGTCCAAAAAAAGTACTTGAAATAGCTCATCTGAGCCCCGCACTGTAATGTGTGGGCTTTACTTAAGTGGCTTGTAATGTTTCTGCACATAATTCTGAAAACAAATTACATTTTAAATCCTACTGACCTTAACCTCAGTTGTCTATCTCTTCATTAACTTTCAAGGAGGTGCGATGTGTAGTCAGTCCGAGTTGAGAGAAGAGGTGGAGAATTGCAGGGACAGGGTTCAGCTGTTCATTTGAGGGTGATCACATCAGACTGTTCTGGACTTGAATTTCAATTCCTTTCAGTGTCAACTAAAGCCACCCCTGAGTCATGTCACACCACAGCAGTTTGTGCCAAGTTGCAGCTGGTCTTAGCCCCTGCTGGTGACTGCTGCCGTCATACTGCTAGTAATAGTGTAGTACTCATGTTAGACTTATTGAATTGCCTGTGACTTGATACTGCTACTAGATTACCAGGTGAAGTAAAAAAGCTGCTACTGCTGTCACTGTCCTGATGAGTTCCACTACTTACCAGTATGCATCTAGACTTTTGTTACCCATGTAATATGCAATGGGGCACAGTGTAAGTGCAGTTAGGTTAAGGCACTGATGTTCCACATAGTACACGGCAGCCAGTTAGTATTGGTTCTACTTTTTCAAAACGGCCTGTAGACCTAATGATCTTGTAATGAGGCAGATGGGATATCCACCACATTGTAGGTCATGACAAGAGGGGTGATTTATGGTTAGCTTACCTAAAAATAACTGGTGAATTTCAGTGTTTTTTATGTTTTTCTTTGCAATTTTTTAAAAATGTATGTTAATGTTTGATAACCAAAGTCAATCAAACTTTATTTTAACCTTTAGAATTTTCAGTGAACTTCTGATTTTTTATAATATATCACACCCAACTGTAACTTGCACCTAACCTCTAATTTAGAGCTAACCTCTACTGTACATAAATTTGGCTATGCACAGCGAGGAGTGGCTGAAACACCTCAACTATGGCAAGGCCCAGTGCTCAATCATCAGGGAAGTTTGACTGCAGGTCTTTGGCCAGATGTTATCCCCAGCCTCTTGCTAGCCACCAATCCCTGCAGTGTATGGTCTGAGCCATGGCATAATTGTTTTGCATGATTGTTGGTTGTTATAAAAATTTCAGACCTAGTTCTGACTCTTTCTCATTGCAATCCGAAATCTCAAGGCCACAGGTTGATCTTCATGTGCTTTTTGACCTGTTTGCTTCAATTTAGCTCTGAAGAATTAATTTCAATGTACTGCAATGATACTTCATCAGTCTTGTAATCCCAAATGAATACATGCCAGGATGACCCCTTTTCAATACTTGGTTGAGGAGAGTGCAGATTACATTTAAGAAATTCATGTTTGTTTCTTTCATCTAAGATGAGTATAAACGTTTCATGCAAGTGACTTCTCGGGTAGTCCTCAGATGACATATAAGCTGTAGGCACTTTGTTTACTTCTGTCTCTTCTTCATAGCTCAAAGTGTTTATAGTTGTCTGCAGTTTTCTGCCTCCGGGGTCTACTTGGTTGGGTCTTATGACTTTTTGTTAGGGCATCTTGAACTGTTGCCTTCTTTCATGGGCCTCCTCTCTTGAGAGCTAGATACAAAATGGTATCTGCACAATGGTGGGTCCTTGTTTTCAAATGTTTAGAATACATTTTTGAAGCCTTCTGAATGTGTAATCAATCACAGATATCAGAAGGAAGGACTTTTGTGAGCATTGCTGTGCCAAAAACAGTACTGTGAATCCCATAGGTTGTTTAAAACTTCAAGTTCAATAAGAAAACTGATAACGTGGTGCAGCTTTGAAAGTAGACCCAATGTAAGAAGAACAAAAAAGAAAAGTGTGGAGTTTGTTTTAGCAACATATGCCGATTACCATTTTTGATACTACATTTGGATTTTCAGCTCTTGCACAATTGCTGACCGAGACATCCATTCAAAGTGCCACAATAACAAAAACAACCACTGCAAACCCGCTACATTTTCATTAAAAGGGATATGACAGGGAAATGTATTGTTTTAATTCGTTTGAAAGTATCCATGATGTAAATAGAAATAAATAGTCTGAATGGTATAATTACATTTTAGCGTCTGCAAGTTTTATATCCTGTAAGTTTTCCAGTCTCAGTATTGTGAGACTAAGGCATGCCAGTCACACTTATGCCTATTTTCTAGGTTACTGGGGATCAGCAAATCATTGTAGACCTCTGCAAAAGTTTGGTTCTTGTGGATGTATTGCTCCTCTTTCAAATTGTTCTTGAGTATCTGACCTTTGAAAGAAGACTACCTACAACAGTAATCTCTATTTTTAAATGCCTGGCATTTTTCAAAAAGCTGGAGTCCATTTCACAGCGGGATGCAATAGGCTCTTCATAAACAACATCAAAAAACGACTCTTGCTTTATCTCTGATCCACCAGTGAACACAAAGGTTCTTTCCAGAGCCACTTTTTTATCATTTAATTTTTTTGTATAAAAACGTTTTGGGCAGTGTTATGAATTAGCGAAACCCCCAGGAAACATCTTAAGCCTACATTTGATGCACCAGTCTGCAGAGCTCCCTTGGCTTCTGAAGGTTTAGGGAAGCAATTTTAAGGGTCACAAAGCCTGTAAATTGTTTCTGTAAGTGTACATTTTAATGTACATATTGTCCTCTGGCCAGAGCCTGCATGCAACTTGCAACTGCCAGTGACCCTTGCTGCTTAAGGCTGTACGGAGAAGTGGTTGGCCACAGGTCCTGGCTTCAGGACTTTACTGAGCACTGTGGTGGTTGGTTGCAGGGCCTGGCCTCTTGCCAGGCCTTGTGCCCAAGCCACCATGTTACCAACCTCTGCTGCTCATGGCAGAAAGACCTGGCTGTAGGCCAGGGCGCATTCACAACCTGCTGTGGACTGAAGGGTATATCCTGGGCCCAACGTGCCACGGGCAGCCAACCCACCTTCAGATCTGTGTACACCACTCATAGACCAATATGGGTTTTCTGAAACTTCCCATGGGTTTGGGGTGGGTTTAGGGTAACATGCCCATGAAGCTTGTACCAGGCTTGTTAGTCCCCAGCTCTAATCTGCAGATATTTGGGGGTGGGGTTGTGTCAGGACCTTCAATTCCATGGCAATATCTGTATTATTTAAACTTTAATCACCAGATTGTATTCCTTTGGGTCCCCTGCAAATGGTTCTGGTGGTCATGGTGTACTCACATCGGTCACCTTATGTGCCCTTTCAATTTGTTTTTCAGGATGCAGGGAATTAATCACTGTGTCCTGTCAGTTGCAATATTTTTCCTATGAATTGCAGCCAGTCAATCAGAGCATTCTAGTTTCGCAGATCCCACTGTGAGCCTGTGGCCATAAATTGTAGAAGCAAGAAAATGCTCCCTTATCCAATCAGATTTGAGTATTCTAAAACTTTTTAGTTCACAGAGCTCTGCAAAACTGGATTTGTGGAACTCACAATTTAATGGGTTGGATACCGCTAAAATGTAACATATTCTTTCCCAGATAGATACACTATTAAATGCTAGATTCTCAAAAACGATTGAACAGATTTACACCAAACCAAACAATGGCAGTTCTTTGAGTAATGGTCTATTTTCATATGTTGGGTTCAATTCTATTTAACTGTTCTTCTTCAAGGAGTAAAGAGTATTTTGAAAGTTAAAATGAAAAATTGCACTTTTGGGACTCCCACCCCTTTCCTTGACTGCCGCTGAATAAATCTGCACGAAACGTACCATGAACAGCGCCAAGTGAATGTATTGTTTTTGGAAAGTTTCATTCAGATTCTTTGATTGACCCCAACGTTACATGGAATACAAAACACACACACACAACCTCAAAAACACACACATTGGTATATAATTCCATGAAGTCTGCAATACCCGAAAAAGCTCCCTACTTTTCTCTACACATGTAGCCATGCATTTTCATAAGTTATTACAGTCGAGTTATGACAACACAAAGGCTCTTCTTGACAGTCAGTAGACATTAGCAAGTGCAACTTACTGAGTAGAACACAAAAGTGCAATGCAACAATTCTAGATAAGGCTATCTATTTAGACCCCTTTCTTCTAAAGGTTCTATCCTCAAAGTCAACAGTCATCCTTCGGTGACCATATAATGGAACTCTTCCTTTCACCCCTTTCCTCTGTTTGGTGGTGGCACTCTTTGTAAATTTCTAACATCCTTCGAAAGTCTAGTCTGGGTTTTTTATCACATATGTAATGGATGAGTGAACTGTTTCCCTTGTGGGCTAAAGGTACCTAGTACCGTCCAATGACATACATTCCATATTGGGACCTATACGGGCACTTGCTAACCATTTGCACACTTCTGATTGTTTGGAACTTCAACAGAGTAAAGCATGTGAAGAATAATCAAAAGGCACAAACATAGGACCATTTATTACACTCATCCCTTTTCAGCCAATTTATATGATAGAGTCCTTGAGTTATGGTACTGCTTTTCCATGACATAATGATATCTTTCTATACATTTCTGTCTTGGACCAGTTTACTTTTTGAAGTTGGTGTCCAGGTTCAGGTGGAAGAAATGGAAAGAAAGAAAGCAGTAATAAAATACTTATTGAGATGTTCCTTGGCATAGTATATGGTTGTTTAATGCACAAGTTAATTTAGAGTGGGGATCATGAATATTTCACTGTGAAAGCTATTGCTACTAGAAGTATCTGTAAGAATGTGGTGTATGTTTGTGTGTGAGTGGTGTGTCTGTTTACACATGTTTGCACCTATGTTTGTGCATGTGTATTTAGCTGCCTCTCATCTGATTGCTAAGGACCTAGGAAATATCCTTATGCCATTGGCAACACTAATTGTTTTTGCTTCTTATCGACGGAATGTTCTGGATCTGTGTTGATAAATGTCCAAAGTCACAGACAAAGTATGCTTGCATAAAAACAATATATACAAATTAATTCAGCTATGCACAGCTATTTTAATTAATGTACATATGTTCAAACATTTGCTGTTAACATAAATCATTTTTCTTTCAGAACCTCCGCGGCCTCTTGCTCACCTCTGTCGCATTGTGGTTCGAAATCACATTGGAAGACACCGTATTAAGTTACTTGACACTTTGCCACTTCCTGGACGACTGATTAAATTCCTGAAATATGATTTTAGTAATAATTTTTAGCTAACACTAGAGATCAGCACGGTCTGTCGCACTGTATGAGGGTAATGTATTTATTACCGATTCTGGCTGTTTTCATAACAACACCCAATAGTTTACAGATTTCCAAAGTCTACGGGATGGTGAAGGCCAAGAGACAATGCACTAAAGCAAAGAGGATCTAGCATCTCGAGTGAAGAGATCAAACAAGGAAGCTAGGTCAATGAGATCCAATCTAACAAAGTGATTTTTGGCCAAGTAGCATCAGCAGATTTTTTCAAGTTTCAGCTTTTGATGTCATAAACTGTTGAAGTACATTTCCATTGGGGAAACCATTGGACTGAAATGGTTACTAATGACCCCATTATCAGTTGTGGTTGTACTCAACTCCTCAGCCCCCTTGTCCCTGCTTCTTTTTGCGGGGGATTTGGGATGGCAATTATTTACGCTAATGACACTAGATGCAAAGCAAAAACAGGAAATTACTTGGATGCAGTTAGTATCATCTGCATTTTCTAATGCCATCAAATAGAAAAACATTAATGTATGTTTCTATAAAAATCTAATTTGTATCCTAATTGTTGTATGAATGTAAAATTTATGGTACAAAAAGAAAAGGAGTTGCTTACTGGGGTCCTCAAACAATATTTATATGAAGAAATGACAACAAGCAATTATTTAAACAAAATGTTTTTGTTCTGCTTATGGAAAATGTTTTTCATCTTTTGTAACATTTTATAGAGGTTTGTTATGAAGGCAGGGGTACTAATTGTATTGGGTATGAATTTTTCAGTATGAACTTTTCAGCATTGGATCATAGCTTTCCATATTTCGGTTAGGTGTGATAAATATTTAATTTTAGGTGGTATTCGCTGTATCAACAGTTTTGGTGTTTTAATATGTCAATTGAATGCAGGTGCCCTGTTTTGTATACATGTATCTAAATTTACATATGCACACACACAGACATCCAAATCTGCCATAAATCTCTTCAAGATTGTAAGAGGGTGAGAAAGAAAACTCAAAGACTTCTGGGCACTGCCTCCTATCGCTATCCCTCTGCACATAAACATGCATGCACACACACACACATACACAGGCCCACACGCCCACACCCAAACACACAGACACACACATGCCGGCAGGCACACACAGACACACACACTTACACACACACAAATATGCAGGCCCACACTCTGAAACAACCAAATGTTATGTGGATAGGGTTTTCCAACATTCTACAACAAACTTGTTTCAGTTATATAGTTAGCATGTTCAATTCTTATAGCCCTATACCAGGCATTCACATAAACAGTGATTAGCCAGCATTGTCTGTCTTGTAAAGTGTGAAACATTCACATAACTGTTTATTTTAAGTGACATTTTATTGAGGCCTTACTAAAAGAGGCACTTTCAAAGTCAAATTGCAGTTGATCAGTTACAATAGTAATCTACTGAATTCAGTTCTAGCAAATGGATTTTAAATGTGTATAGCACATGCATACACCTTGTTCTAGACCTGTGTTTTTCTCCTAAATAATTGTACCTTAGGTTTGAAAATTCAGGAGCACATCCAGCTAAACTAACTACTCACTGCTATGAAGTTTCAATGTAGGTCATCTTCTAATTAGTTAATTGAGGTTTATACTGTCTATTGGTTTCAGGTCTTAATTTCACCTAACCACTAAATTGTCAGTTTGTAGTTGGACAGTGGTAGCCTAATGTTCATACATTTCTAAGCCCCATCTGGATATAGGAGAACCCATTTGTAACTGGCTGATGAAAGATCTGTCAGGATAGTGCAGCTATATACACACTCTACAAAGACTTGGAGCAAGCACAAAAGCACACAGACAAACAGGAAGGAATAACTCATCCAACAATTTTCTATTATGTGAACATGTATTTTTACGAACTATTATCACTAAATGTGGTGTTTCAGTGAGTTCTGTTAAAATAATTTCACTGTAAGATTACCGTAAAATTCATTCCAGAGAGATATGAAAATGGGTTAACTACCAAATTCCCAAAATTATGTTTGAGAAGAAAACTTTTAGGAGAATGTCTTCTGTTAATTGTCTCATGTGGGCCTGTCAGTTTTGTGCAACTTACAATTCCATACGATCATGTGTGCCTTTTTACACCTCGTTATAATGTATATGACTTGAAAATAATATATTTAATATATGAGCGACTTATGTCCTACCCTTATAACCATTTATACAATGCACTTTGCATGGGTGTTTATATATTTAAAAATAAATGCACTACATATCATTTAGACCTGATTAAGGAAATTATTACATTGCAATTAGATTCCTGTATTAGATATCTTCATGGATGTTTGAAATGCTTCCAGAAACCCCAATTTTTCAAGGTCTCGTGAGACAAGTGCTAAAATGTAAAAAATGAATTCCTGTTCAAGAGAAATTAAAATCCTTTTGTGGTTGCCTCTCCGTTGCATAATCTCCATGCTGTAATCTTTTAAATGAACATGAACAGAGTGCCAATTTAGAAGTCACTGCTTCTACTTGACTTACTTACACCGAAGAGCCTATCTTCTGTGTTTTGTAACATACCTTGGTTGTTGTTGAATCCTTCTGACTCAGTTTAAATTGAATTGGGTGCAGGAGAGTAACATTTAGCATCTGGAATAAGACACCAAAGCCCTGAATAAGGGTGGTCCATCAGAGACCCTCGCTCACCACATTTGAAAATATGTCATGATGTCTGACAACCAAAATCTTGGACTTTTGAGTTAAATTTGCCAGACTTTAAACATTTCGGCATAGGAATGGATGAATCTTCTCTAGGTAATTTCTTTATATATTACTATCAGCAAAAAACGTTATTTCACTATGAATATTACCTATTAAAGTGCTAGAATTTCCAGTCATTGTGACAGAACTTAGTCACAATATCATCATTGTATTGAAAGTGAGACCAAAACTGCCATTACTGTACAAGGCAGTTATACAATTTTGTAAGAATTGTGGGAGAAAAGACATAGCCCCAGTGCATGTCTTTGCAGTGGGTAGCTTTAACTAGAGCACATGACAGTACTTCTGTCTTTCAGAACTTAGGGCCTGATTATAACTTTGGCGGAGTGGGTTAATCCGTCCCAAATGTGACGGATATCCTGCCCGCCATATTACGAGTCCATTATATTCTATGGAACTCGTAATACGACGGTTGGGATATCCATCACATTTGGAATGGATTAAACCCCTCCGCCGAAGTTGTAATCAGGCCCTAAGTGTTCTATGCGGGGATCTATCTAACGGAACCCATATCAGCAGAGGGATCCCGCTTACACTGCCAAGATGTAAGGAAGCCAAAAGCACAGCAGCCTTTGTTCTTTTGTGGCCGAGTTTTCCGCTAAAAATACTGTGGCATCTTGACTAAATTGTTAGAATTTGGCAGTGACATGAAGTTTGTGACCCAGTGGCACATCTAGCCTAGGACCCACATCTTGTGATAGTGTTCCCATGTGGTCGGTGCATTTAAACAGCAGAGAAGTAATGCATGGAAAGGTTGAACATGTTAATCCATGGATTTCATTTGGATAGCATTCCATTTGAACCATTTTAGCTTGATGTGCCAATACAGAAGAAAATTAAATACCTACAAAACCAATATTTTGATCCATCTATCATTTGAATGCCAAAATGCTTCTTGGGTTGCTAACATTCTCTTTCTTAATGTGACTAAATAGTTCAGGCTGGCCTTGGCTTGGACCCCTTCTGTAATGGCACAGACACGGAACATAATGAAGGGATGGAATGCTACCCAGAGGAATGCTTAGAATTTAGTTGAAGTTTAAGCATTTCTACCCATCGGAGGTGGGAGGTGCACCCATATGTGAGCCCTGTACCATAGGAACTCACATTGACGAAGAGGACAACAAGACAGAAACATGCCAGGGTTGCATGTGTCCTTTTTCAGAACTTTTTTGGGCTGAGCATTCGAGGTTTATTTGCCTCACCTGGGGTGAAGAGGAGTAGCTATTATTTGCATGTGATTTTCTGTTGTATTTACAATCATAGACAAACAAAATCCTGATCTTGAAGCAAAGACATTGTCTATTTTATTTTGAAACTGAGGCGCTGTTAAAGTTGTTGTTGTGGGATAATGTAAGTTTAAAAAATGTGTATTTGTACAATGAGTGGGGCCTAGATGTAAAACCGAGGAGTGCAAAGCTGAAGAGGAATCTTCTTGCACTTTTGATATGCTTGCTCTTGTGCAATTTACTTTACCTCTTCCTGCTGTGGATTACTCTGCAATTTTGATTTGTACTCACTAAGAGCCAAATGTTTAAAATGTTTACTCACCAAAGTGACATTGAGGTGTGCTAAAAGTGCCATGTGTCTGCAAATAATATATCCAGATTCACAGGATCAGAGCAAAAGAGTATACATAGATAGAGATGGTAAAGCTGTAGAAAATTGGTAAGGTGGTGGCTTTACATTTAATAAATGGGAACAAAGTAGGTGTTCCAAAGAAAGGCCAGGAAAGTGGTCAGTGGAAACTTTGAGAGCACCCACCAAGTAGGAATTTGGTGAACACTCTCCAACATTCCCAATTGATTCCCCACTCAAATACCTACATTATGTTACTCCAAAATAAGATCTCGATGAGTGTGCTTTTAGGATGCAAAACTGCTCCAAACTCTGTTTTAAGGGCATATTGGAACCAATTTTTCTCTACATGGAAACTGCTTGCCATAAGGAGAAAAATTAAGAAACAATAATGTAAATGCACCTTATCTTAAACCTGAAAATTGTTAACTCCAATTTGTTGGAGGCAGATTAGAGGAAACAGACGGAGGCCTGGAATTATACGGTTTTCAGTAGATCGGCAAGCAACTACTGGACATTTTTTTAATCGAATAAACCATGAGTAAATTTCTTAAAATCGTAGGCATAACCTCAACCCGTGTTTCATGACTATATTTACTATATTTGCACAGATGATCTAAACCAAGATTAAAAAGTCACAAAGAAAATTAACAAAAGTAACGAAATGTAATAAGTGATTGAAGAGTGGCTGGATATAGAACTTCAGGAAGAGAAAGTTACAAAGTAAGGAGACCAGGCGATATGTAGGAATAAGTGTGTACAAGACAGTTATAGAAGGGCGGTTGGTAGTGAGATGCTCTTCCATGTCCTCAGTAGTGTGTAGTGATGGAAAGTATCCTTATGTAGGCAAAATCTAGCATTGTTTGCATTTCTGGAGGTCCTGACATTTTCTTCAGTTTTGAAGATCAAACCCAGATGGGCTGATCAAAATTATTAACAGATATTGCCTTTGGAAAGTAATAT
Source organism: Pleurodeles waltl (assembly GCF_031143425.1). Taxonomy (NCBI): domain Eukaryota; kingdom Metazoa; phylum Chordata; class Amphibia; order Caudata; family Salamandridae; genus Pleurodeles; species Pleurodeles waltl. The sequence goes on along the minus strand of NC_090448.1, from coordinate 892,941,143 downwards.
CAGACAAAAACATAGATGCCTAATAATGGAGGAGACTTTGTGAAGTAGTCCTCCACAAACGGTAATCGTGCTTGCAGGATCATGCTCTCCTCCAGCATTCCTCGCTTCTGCTCTCCATACCTCAACCCCATTGTGCTGGGTTTTGAATCTGGAAACAATGTCACAATTTATTATTGTGCTTGGATGGGGACAGACCTGAAACCTCATTGACGTTTGATGTGACAAACAAGTGTTTAATAATAGGTGCCCAATACCCTGTGCATTCTCAGTGATAACATGAAATGGCAGCCTGTAAAACAAACCTGAAAGCTTATGCAGCAGCATGCTAGGATTCTACATGCTAGCAGCCAATCATAATGGACACAGGAATGGTGCAGCAGGAATACAGCAAGGGTATAAAGCCCCTGAGACCATCACGTGCTACAAAACCGCCTGCAGGTACCCCTTATGTGCACCTAGTTCTGGCCAGTGAACATCGTTCGGTCACCCATTACATAATACTAACTTGGTTTTCAGAGTTGTATTTATATTGTTACCCTCATGCAAATGCCCACTCTAAATCCAACTGGTGTAATTGGCTGGCATAAGAAAAATACAAAAGCCAAGTGGTAATGTGTAAAGAGAGTATCACCAGGCATGAGGCATTCTTGCCATCTGGTGGTAACCATCACAATTTTTTCTAATAGGCCTCATGAAATTTGGGCATCGAAAGTTGCTAATCTGTCCGTCTAAATTGAGAAAAATCTGTAAGAAACGTGTGCTCACCTACAGACTTCAAATAACAGAGCCAGTCACCTCATCAATTTCCACACAAACGTTAGAGGGAAGGTTTGGGAAACAGAAAGGCGGAAGTTTAAAATGGCGTATTAAGGACACAGGGGAGTAAACGGAGGTCATATATCTTCAGTCGTGTACAGAATGTGATGTTCTTTTTTATTGTGCTGCTAACTGTGGTTACTTGTATTGCCCACAGGTGTACTTGCATTTATAGAAAAAGTCGGCAGCTCTGTACTAAGATGTCGTAGGTATGGTGCATGAAAAACAGAATGATTTCCATAACTTGTGGAAAAATCTTGTTTTTTATATTTTTTATATTTCTGGCAATGAAGGGATTCTCTTGACTATTTTTACCGTGACATATCTGGGTAAAGATCCTCCTTTCATCAATTATTATGTTTTAACCGATTTGTATTTCTGTATGGAGTATTTGAGTTGAAAAACATGCATAAAGACAGAAAATGTATATGCTGACACTTACACATGACACTTTCACCAGTATGTTGGGAGCCAATCAGATACCTCTGAGTGAAGTCTATATCTGCTAGCATTGTACCGCTGTGAGATCCCTGTGAGCAAAGGGTGAGAGGGGAGGGTACAGTAAGAGAGGGACAGAGTTAGGAGGAATGGAGTGTCCTTGCTGGTAAAGTCATATGCTGACAGCAATATTGAGCTTGGATAGGTCATTAGTAGTAGTTAGCGCCCACCGTGGAAACCAGAGGTTAATCCAGACAATCTGAAAGCTCCGAAAGCAGAAGTTCACTGATGATGTTAGCCTACATTCTGAGTGCAGTGAAAGTCGGAGGCAGGGACATGCTGTAGACATGAGCAGTTGACCTGAATGTCTGCCAGTAGGTGAGTTTTTGTGGCACTGTAAGGCATTAATTGTTAATTGCTCTATCTTGCCATTATGTTTCATCTCCTTTGGCTTAACCTCACAAATTCCGGGTGTATGTGTATATGTGTTTTAAAAAGTGTGAATTGTAAAAAAACGCCAGTGTCTCCTCCAGCTATTTTAAATAACAAAATGATACCTATGAAGGCTACTGGTTCGGGGGACTTCAATGTGCGAAATGAGTTTCCTATGTTGTAACCACTGCCGCAATATTGACAACATTAAGTGTGAAAAATAATGTTTACCCTCATTTAAAGAGACATCAAGGCGTTCTGTAAACATTTGGGGTGGGGCTGTGTATGCTGAACTGACTGTTTAAAATAATTGCACTACTGGGAGTATTGCAAGGTTTGACCTTTTTGTATTGCACATTTTAAACCTCACCTTTTAATGTTCCAAGCACTTCTACCACTCCCTTTTATTTTTAAGAGATTGTTTGCTTGTTCACTTTGTGTTTTCTTATCTGTGCTGCTGACTGTTTACAATTGATGTGCTGTAATATTTCTAATATATTTTATGATTTAATTAATATTCTCCTGTTGTAAAGGTGTTCTGTGAAACCATTAAAGAGACGAGCAGGGGACGATCTGGCTCTGAACTTGTTCCTTGTATTCAGTCTGTACCTAACATAACAATAATCAATAAAAACTGCTCGAGATGTAAAGAGCATTGTTGGTGTTGTATCTCTTTCACAAAGCGTCCTTCAATGGAATATTGAGGCTGAGTGGCTTTTAAATTAGGTCTTGTGTTTTTATGCAGTGCTGCTTTACGTAAACGGGGTGTAGTTTTAAAGCATGCCAGACACTGCTTAGTCCACAATATTGTCATCCTCTTCTGTTTTTCACATAGAATATAGGTTTGTGGTACCATGTGAAGTGTGCCCCACTCTGTCAGTGAACAGACTCACCTTTGTAGATTGAATTAAACCATAGTGTTCGTATGCTGCTTATAATCAGACATTTCTCCCGTATCCGTTACATATATAGCAAGCATTGGCAAAGGCCATGAGTCTGAAATTGGCTGCCGAGGTTTTAGGATTCTTGATTCATTTGAATGTTTTTTCATCAAGTATAAGAACAACTATTAAAAGATGGGTGCCAGTACAGGCACACAGTTGGAGACATCAGCCCTCCAGCCCTGACACTGAAACAGACTCTTCATGTGGCAGATGTGCATTTGCAAAATGTAATCACCCCACAATGCCTATAGCGAATTCATGAAGTGGGCTGACCTATGCTGACACAGCAACAGACCAAGTAATGAAGAGGGTTGCCTGAAAGCCTCTCTATGTACTCATGTGCATATTTGTAAATAGGTGTATAAAGTTCGTGCTTGTTTTTTTTAAAGATCGTTTTGCGAAAGACAAAAGATCTTTTCTAACTCCAGACTAAAACATTGCGGGCATATTTGTGCACCACTAGCGCTACTGGAGCGTCACTTTTTGTGACGCTCCGGTGGCGCTATGCTGCGCAGCCAAGGTGGCTTTTAGTCACTTTTTGTGGCTTAACGCCACCTTGTAAATACGACCCCTTCACATGCAGTCCTTTGAGAGGAAGGGGTGTGCAATGTGTGTTGCTGTGGGCATGCCACAGCAACACCCTTTGCATTTTGACACTGCCTCATATTTACGAGTTTTCGGAAACCTGAGGTGGCGCCAAATTCTAATGCAACTACAGGGGTGGGGATAGCTAGGCGCAACAAGGAGGAATACTTTTATTTCTCCTCATTTTTTGCATTTTCTATGCGTGCTGTATTTTGCAGCACACATAGAAAGAGCAAAATGCCGGAAATTATTGTTTATCTGCAGGAGGGTGTCCCTTCCCGCACATAAACAATCACACCCCTCAACGCCGACATCCTTGCATGATGGTGCAAGGATGCCTGCGTTTGCGCTAGCAACAGGGACAGCACAGGGGTGCACCTTATTCAATTAAATATGGCTCATCCCTGCATTGTGAAAATGACGAAGCGTGGCGCTGCCAATTTTGGCGCAGCATCACACTCGGTCATTTTGTTATAAATATGGGCCTGCATTTTTGACATATGCAGAGAAAAATCCTTCAACTTCCTGGAATGAAAAAATGCATCCATTTGTGACATTTTGAGAGGTGCCTGGCAAACATCACAAAAATATTATCAGCATACAAACTGACATCCTGATCAAAGAATTTACAATAAAAGACTATCTGAGATAAGTGAATATGAGGTAAGAAACAGGAATAAGACTGAAATTCAACTTCTGGAATCCTGTATAAGTTCAACATGATGAATTCATTCAAGTGCCCGAGGCAGTCAAGGAGCACACCTCTTATGCTCCATGGCTGTTCCTTAATCTGAAGCAAAGAAAAGAGGTGAATCTAGCTCCCGTTTTATTGTGTGTTGCATTCAATTTCTCAAGTTTCATACTGTTACAAAACTATAGCCAATTTTGGGGATTTGGGATGTCATGAGTGATGTCATAAATGATGGCATTTAACATGTCATGAGTGATGCAATATGTGAGGTCATAGGCAGTGCATTTCGAGAGCACAAGTTATAGTTTGGCCAGTAGACTACAGCAAATGAATGTAAGTGTTTTTTTTTGTTTTTTAATGTTTGTTTTTGTATTATTTCAGCACATAACTATAACATCACTTTAACCTTTGTTTTTTACAGTGGATTTCCTGGTTTTTCTTCTGCAAACTAAGATTTTATTACCATACCTAGCTAGAATGTCACTTTAATTTTTGTCAGAAATTGTTCATGGTTTTCGAACTTTTTAATCCAATTTCCCCACTGAGTACAACTTTTGACCATGAATAGCGGTGGATTGGCCAAAGAGCCTCACTTCTTTCCAGGACCTGTGCCCAAAGCCCCACAGGAGCACAATTGCCCACAGTGCATGGCCTTTGTCCTCCCACAAAATATGCTTGGTGATAACGCGTCCAAACCTTGATAACTTACTTACAAGGGTACTCGTTTTAGGCCAATGGATCTTTTGACCACGTTTGAGGACTTCCCAGAATGCGATAACTGTTTAGCATTTCAATCAATAGATCAATAACCTAATCAATATTCACAATAACTAATCAATTAAACTAATCAATAACCTTCAATAAGAACCGAACACACCATGACCTTTCAGCCATGAATAACCACACAAATTTAGTAAGTTTTAGGTTATTTATTCCATATTTGTTACAATCTACAAGCATATTTATTAGTCTCAAAATCAATAAACACATCAATGCTACTATTATCTGGCAACTCGAATAAGACTTAATCCAAGCATAGATCATGAACATTAGAACAAAACATGACGTCAACATGAATCAACTTTAGCAGAGTATCATTAATACATATTCAACGAAGCAAAGATTCAGTCATTTGTCTATTTGCACCCGATTTTAGTGAACTCCTTAACTAACCTCTAATTAGCATCAGCATGTTGGGCTTCATGCAAAACAATTTTGCAACATGAATTTGGAAAACATCTAACTATGGCCTCTATCAAAAGAGCAGTTGGTACCTAGAAAGGAAAGGCAACCAGACAATTACAATTTCATCATCAATGAAGAATGGCTCCATAATGGCTGATTTCTCCTTGTGTCATGTCGTTATATTAAAGTAGTCTCTAATTTCCCATTGGCAATATTTGGTGCATCGTTATCTCTGTCCAATAATCCATCACACACCTTACTAGAATTTTCACCTAGGACAGTCCTCATTCAGTTTATTGGCTCCTGGGATTGACGTCTTCAACGGGTAGAATGTCAGGTAAGAAAAGTTACACTTGTCGCTCCAGTCAGTAGTTCCATTGTCTTTTCCTAGTTTAGGCAACCTTGCACCTGTTGCGAATTACACTATTGCATTCGGTAAGAATGTCTCCTTGAGCAAGTCGGGTCCCATGAGAAAGAATTTACTACGGTTACACACATATCTCTAGCTTCTGGAAAAGTACAGCGTTGTGTCCTTCAGGAAAGCAGCACAATGCACGTTAGAAAAACACAGTTAATATGAGACCTGGCAGCTAGGCCCAGACCCTTGCTAACTAAGGCCTAGTGAGTAATTTAGCAAAACCTTAATACATAACTCTTAGCGCTAATACGAAATCATACATGAGTACATCATTAATTCATTAATAATCAGTTTCATTAGTCATCGTGTACATTGATGGCCACACCCCGTGGGCACATTTCAAATGTGTGCATAAGTATTACATTTATTCCGTTTCATTAGACATTACATTGCAAGATTTTCATGTTAACATTGATTATAAAAGTCACACTCCAACAATCCCTCCTCTGATGACTCTTGTCATCACACAAACCTTTCCTTCACAATTTATTCATCTTCCTAATTCCCTCATCTCAATTTCTTCCCCCATTTCTGTCGCGTCTAATTTTTCTCTGAACAATTTCTCCCTTTTCTTTTCTTCCCTCCTCTGATTATTTTTCACCCTTTTCAATTTAATTGTTTTACTAATTTTGCATGACAACCATAGTCCAAATAAACAAGCCAAAACGATCAACATTCCATGTACTTTTTTTTGCTAATATCCCATGCCAAATATTACTAAACCAGCTTCCCACTTTATCAAGTCCCTTTCCAACCTTTTCCCAAACTCCAGGTTCTTTCAGTTCCTTCAAATCTGCACTATCTCTTGTTAGGTTAGTAAGCATACTTCTAATCTCATTACTATTGTCAGGTATATAGGCAGAACAATGCCGTTCATTGAGCATCTTACAGACTCCGCCATTTTTCGCTAAAAGAATGTCCAAAGCAAGCCTGTTTTGAAGAGTCATAGCCCTCTCCACAGCAAGTTCAGTATCCATCAGGAGTATAGCTCCTGTAAAATTTGTCAGAATGTTATCCACAATAGTAGACAACTTTCGAATCTTTATGGATTTCAAGATAACCCCCACTGAAGGAATTATTGCTCCAAATATGTCTCCTACTACACCAGCAGCAGTGTCCCTCCTTTGTCTAGTACGATGTAATTCAGACAATTTCGGAAACTTCTTCAAGTCCTCCAACTGATATATCTTTGGGAAAACTATCCCCAAATAACATGTCCCTTTGGAAGACGGTAATAAGCATTAAGTCCACATATATAATAGATCCCAGGGATCGCTGGATCCTGTCCATTTAACATAAACGTCCATTTACTCTGAAACAAAAACACATGCTTACATTCACTTGTTCCCACAAACAAATTATCATAATATGACTTTGGTCGCGTAATGCAAAGCTTGCCAACGTGTAGTGCATCTAAAGCTAATTTCCCTTGTTCCCTAATTGCACTATAGCTCTCACTATTTAAAAAAGCTTGCTGCTGCAATCCTTTCTCCAATTTCCCCTTCAATGCTCTCCTTCTATCTTCTGTGTGATCGAGAAAGCTTTTCTCTACAGGTGTAGGCAAACATGTCAGATTATTGCGGTGTGCATAAGATGTACTAATTGCTAATGTTGCTTCAAAGAACCCTTTAGCTAGTTTTATGTTATAGTATTTCACTACACTATTCAAATCCTCTATGATAGGCACATAAGAAAACACAAGATCATTGTTAGAATAAAAGTACTGAATCTCTTCCTGATTATAGAATTGTATTAGTAACAAACTACAACTTATCCCATAGGTTAAAGGCAAACCATGATAGGTAACTCCCTCTTGCACTGAGACAGGAATTTGTGTACACACAGAACAATCTTTTGCATTCATAGTGTCAACATACTCACTCAGCAAGTGATAGAAAACATTAGTAGATAGTTCCCCTTTGACGTTAGTTCCCTCATGCAAATATCTCATGTCCTGCTCGAACCTCTCCCAAGCTGATAGTGTAGCGGTCTCAGGAATTGTAGCATTGTTAGTCTCACTCTTATCCACCAAAGGCATTCCCACAATCAGAACTATAATGAATATCACACATACAACGCCCAAAGCAACACCCAAACATTTACAACGCCTACTTCCCCTATTATCATCTCTAGTGCTAGGCATGATCTGTAAAGAATCAGAAGTAAAGTGCTATGAGTACAAACAACAACCAACTGAGGATGGTTAACTATTTTTTTCTCTTTTTTTTTCCCCAGCAAGTCAAAGCAAGCTAGAGTCTTTCTGCAGCAATTATTTACAGCTTCCACATTCACTCCCAGGATCCTTGTCAATTCCGGTTAGCAGCTTGTCAAAATCAGTTTTTCAACTTCAATTCAGGATAACAGTGTCACATCTGGTAATTTATCAGTCTCTTTTCTCAGCTTTCTTTACTCACTTTTTTTCACATTAGCACAGTCTCTTTCTCTGGCAAGACTCAGGTACCATAGTATTGACCTGGGACTTCTCGATCAAAACAGAATGCCAAGAACTCTTGCTGCCACTCAGCTGATGTTGCATATGCCCATTCGGGACCAGCGTACCTTCTGTTTGCTACTCTCTTTCTTTTCAACTTGCGATCACCTTGCAACTCTCCTTCACTCAGATCTTCCTTCCTGGTTGTATCAACTTTTTCCTCTATTGTATCATCGACAACCACTTTTCCTTTTGTCACTTGCGATTCTGGCCGCCTATCTCCTTTCAGCGTCTCTCTGGTCTTTGATCTTCCTTGTGGCAGCTCGTCGCCCTCTGACTCTATGGTGTTTTCTCTTGATGGACCTGCAATTTGCTCAGGAGGAGTCTGGACACTTTGACTCTCTTCCCTCTCAACTCCTTCGCCTTCTGGGTCTGTCAGGGGCTCTACTTCAATACCGTCTGCTTCTGGGAGAACCTCTCTCTGTGTCGGTCCTCCTGGCACCTCAGTTGAGATAGGTCCTCCGCCACCCCTCTGAGTCTCATCTCTTATTGGAGTGACCAAGCCGTCCTCAACGGGCTCTCCTTCTGTCTCAGTTCCCCTTTGATTTACTCTCCAGCCCTGAGACTTCCTTTTCTGCAGCTGTTATTTTCGACAATTCAATTTCCTCATCAGTTGGACACGTCACCTTTTTCGTGTGACTGGCATGGATCCAGTTTGGAATTCCCGCACACTTCACAGCAGTAGTAGTTGTCACTATTACTTGATATGGCCCCTTCCAACGTGGCTCCAAACACGACTTACTCACGTGTTTCTAGATGACAACCCAGTCACCAGCTTTCAGGTTGTGACCTGGATCATTTATCGGTGGCAGTGTGGTAGCTTCCACCTGGTGAGAGAAAGAGCGGATCACGTCAGCCAGACCCTTGCAGTAGTCCAACACCATATCATCTGTGATATTCACAAGAGCATTTGCAGGCTCTGTGGGCAGTCTCATAGCTCGGCCCATGAGAATTTCATGAGGAGACAATCCTGTTTTCTTGTTAGGTGTATTTCTCATTGACATTAGCACTAAAGGCAATGCATCAGGCCATTTCAGATTTGTAGCTGCACACATTTTTGCCATTCTCGACTTCAGGGTACCGTTCATCTGCTCCACTAATCCTGATGCTTCAGGGCGGTATCTACAATGCAATTTTTGCTCGATGTTTAATACTGCACACAAGAGCTTAACCACCTCGTTGTTGAAGGGACTTTCCCGATCTGATTCTGAAGAGATCGGAAACCTGAAACGTGGTATCAACTTCCTAAGCAGCAGCAGTGAGACTGTCATTTCTGTGTGTAGGGTAAGCTTCAATCCAGTGACTAAAGATACACAAGCACCAACACGTATCTCAGACCTCCACACAATGGCATCTCAATAAAGTCCAATTGCATTCTGCTAAATGGACCTCCTGCTCTCCCAATTTGGCTCAATTTCACCACTGTCCCTCTACCCGCATTCATCTGCTGACAGATGATGCACCTGTGACAAATCACTTCTGAGGCTTGTCTGAATTTCGGGTTAAACCAATCAATTTTGAACAATATGTGCTTGCCCATGGTAAAACCTTGCAAACTGTGACAGAAGACTATTTGGCAAAACCATTTTCCCCTCATCTGAAACCCACAAATCATCTTGTCTTTCTACACATTGCATCTTAAGCCAAGAGCGTTTCTCATCTCTGCTGGCACGTCCCTGCAACAATTTTAATTCCTCCAACGTGTCAATCACCCTTAAAGTGTAACCTGTGCATGTCTCATTTTCTGTTTCTGGTAACAATTCCCACTGATCCTTGAACGATATACAGTTCAGTGCGCAAAACCTTGCGACTTGATCTGCATACCCATTTCCCATTGAGACAAAATCTTGTGATTTCACATGAGCGCTGCACTTCACCACGACAATTTCATGAGGTAACTGAATAGCGTGCTAAAACTCCTTAATTCTTTCACCATTTTTCACTGGAGAACTAGAAGAGGTCAGGAAACACCTCTGTGACCACAGTTGGCCAAAATCATGAACAATTCCAAATCCATATCTGCTATCAGTATAGAAAGTCACTTTCAATTGGGCAGCAGCATGGCAAGCTCTAGTAAGAGCAACCAACTCAGCCACTTGAGCAGGATACACTCTTTCAAGCCAGGAAGCTTCCAGGATACCAGTGATTGTACACACAGCGCATCCTGCTCTCAGCACTCCTACTGAGTGTCTCCAGCATGAGCCATCAACAAAGATAATGTGGTCATTTTCCTCCAATTGGGTATCCTTAATATCAGGTCTCGGTTTGGTGCACATTTCTGTTACCTCAAGACAATCATGTTCTACATCATCAGCATCCTCAACCTCTGTGTTTTCATTGGGAAGCAAAGCTGCCGGGTTCAGCACTGTACATCTTTTCAAAGTTACACTTGGTGACCCCAATATAATCGTTTCATATTTCGTCAGTCTTGCATTTGTCATGTGCTGCGTTTTGGTATGGGTCAACAAAATCTCAACTGAGTGTGGGACCATAACTGTTAAAAAATGTCCCATCACTATGCCTTCACACTGTGTGAGGCTTTGACCAACTGCTGCTACTACATGCAGACAACCTGGTAAAGCTGCTGCGACTGGGTCCATAGTAGCTGAAAAATATGCTACTGGTCAGTTTGCACCTCCATGGACCTGTGCCAGGACAGACGAAGAACATGCATCATGTTCATGACAAAACAGGACAAAAGGCTTCGTGTAATCAGGCAAACCTAAAGCTGGAGCCCTGCACATACACTCACTTAGCTCAATGAACGCCCTTATCTCTTTCTCGGATGAAGTTATGACATCTGGCCCATCCTTAACCTCCTTAACCGTCAGTCTTACCAATGACTTGGAGATAATTGAGAAATTCGGGATCCACTGATGACAGTAGCCCACCATTCCCAGAAACATCCTAACATCTCTCCGTGTCCTTGGGGGACTCATCTGCAATATGGCGGTCACTCTTTCCTTGGATATTTTCCTCGACCCCTTCTCAATTAGATGACCTAAGTTTTTCACCTCTTTCTGACAATACTGCAGCTTCTTTGGGGACACCTTATGCCCATTCTTTCCCACGTGGTTCAGTAAGGCAATGGTGTCATACTCGCAATCATCTCTTGTTTTAAATGCAATCAACAAGTCATCAATGTACTGCACTAGAGTCAATTGAAAAGGCAATTCCAATGACTCCAAATATTTCTTCAGTATCTGATTGAAGATTGAAGGTGATTCTGAAAACCCTTGAGGAATTCAACACCAACTGTAAACCTTGTCCAAGAATTTGAAAATTAAGAGAAATTGGCTGTCCTCATGAAGAGGCACAGAAAAGAACGCTTGGGACAAATCAACAACTGAGAGCCATTCTGCATCACATGGAACCTGGAACATGATCACAGCTAGATTTGGCACTACTGGGCAACACTTCACCAGTATGTCATTGATTTTCCTCAAGTCCTGCACAATTCGAACTTTCACACAAGGCTTTCTCAGTCCCGTTATAGGTGAATTACATGGACTGCTCCTCACTTCCTTCAGGACCCCTTGCTTTACAAAGTCTGCAATTATCTGTGTTACCTCTATAAGGACATCTTGCGCCATGTGGTCCTGCGGTACCTGGGGAAACACAGCATTTGGCTTTACACTGACCTTAACTAGTTCTTCTGCTTTTATCAGTCCCACTTCCTTTCCTGTCAAGGCCCACACCTTTTCCTTTACTGTCCCCTGCAAATCTGCTGGCAGATCAGTCACTGTGAACATTGGGAAGAAGCTTATCAGGGGGTACTCCTCATCTGTGGTCTCGGTTTCAGAATCTGATATCTGACTGTCATCCCCTTCATCGTCACTGTTTGTCTACACCTCAATCCCTTCATTGGAACAGGTGATAAAATACCTCGTCTTGCACAGTAAGTCTCTTCCCAGTAGAGACACGGGACTTGAGTCACAAACCACAAATCTGTGCAACCCCTGAAAGGTGCCAATCTCAACCTGGACCAGATCTGTGATCGGATTAGTCAAGAGTTGATTTGCTACTCCTACCACCTTTATTGTACGTCCCGAAAGAGGCAAGTTCGGAACTTCTGCACTTCTGACTGTAGAGCGTGTAGCTCCTGTGTCAACCAAGAATGAAACTTTGTGACCCATCACTTTCCCTTGCACGTAGGGCCCTCTCTGATCTACTTCTAGGGACGCTGTAAGTCTACACTCATCACCATCTGAACTGTCATCCGATCATTCATCGTTTATTCCATTCTCACCACACAATGGTAATAGTTGTACTGCATTGTTTTGACTCATTCCTTTACCTGTTGAGGAAGCATCACCTGTTGCTGTCCCATTGGGGCTAAGGGCAACTGCATTTGCTGTCTAGGTACCACGGGAATCTGCTGTTGCACTTGCTGCATCTGCACTGGTTGCACACGTGGCATCTGCACTTTTTGCATGGGCTGAAGACCCTGCATCTGAACCATGGTATTCTGGAAGTTCGAATTTTGACCCCTCATTCTTGGTCCTTTAACATTTTGGAATGCATTAACATCATTGCTTTGTTGAACAACACCCTCCTGCACCATCATTGGGCACTCCCGCTTCCAATGTCCAACGCCCCCGCAAGCATGACAAGGTAACACCTTCTTCATCCCACGCACATCATTTTGAATCGCTACGGCATTCATGTCCGGACCATGGTTCACAAAACCTCCTCGACCTCTGCCTCTCACTTGCGTCTGAAACATCCCGTTTCCTTGCTACTGTTGCACCATGTGCTGTAAACCATTTCCCTGCACCCCTGCTTGTGCTGCCTTAATTTGCATGACCATCACCTTCTCCTTCAGCTTTCTCTGCTTCAACTCAATTTCGTCACTACAGTATTTCGCATACTGCAATACCTCATCAATCGGCTTTGCTTGCCAACAGATCAAATGATTCTTAATCATCTGGCTAATCTCTCGTCTCAATCCCTCAACAAACCTGAACACAAGGTGATTCATGTCCTCCGCCTCTATAACCTCTGTACCACTGTAGTGTTTGAACACTTTCAACAACCTCTCATATTAAGCATGTATCGACTCTTTGGCTTCCTGTGCCGTTCGATCAATCTTTTGCCAATCAATATTTTACAGCAACACCTTCTGCTTCAAGAACTCAATCACCTTATAGTAGTACCTCATTACATCAGGAGACGGTGCTCCTGTAGCTCGGTCCCTTGCCAGTTCCGCTGTCGGCCAGTCAACACTTCTCTTGCATTCAATCCACAAATCAGCTGGAACTATAATCTCAAACAGGGCATTCAAGTCTTCCCAAAGACACTTTGCAAGCTTCACAAACCTGTCTGCTGATATTTCTCTATTGGCTTTTCCCTCAGCCTGGGAAAGTCATTTGTGAATGATAGAATGTCACCTCTGGACCATGGTACATGGACAAGAACCCCTCCAGCTGTCTCTCTCATGGGTAGCATTTTTACTGTACCGTTATCAGGCACGGATTTCGCCTGATGCTGCTCTGAGCAGTCACTTTTCCTTTTATCTCTTTTCTTTGCCCATCTGCCTTCCTACTTCTCTAAGTAGCCCCAAACCTGTGCGCTCTGCAGAATTTCTTTAAGGTGTGCCTTCATCCCAGTAGACCTCATGTGATCAAAATCTTTAGGCTCAAAGTCTAACCTGTAACTCCTCCTCAGATGTTTAGTATTGTCTAGGTCTATACCGTATTTATCTGGCAAGTTTGCCAATCTCTGGTGCACCTTGCTCACTTCTTTAGTTATCTTCGGGCACAAATACCTCAACTCTGCTACCGTATATGATTCTAGTCTGTTCACTCCCATACTCCCTTCAACTAGTTCAGTTGCTTCCATGCCCAACCTCACAAAATTCAGACATTCCTCTCTTTCTGACCGCTCTGCTGTCGCCGGAGTAGTCTGTGGTGAATTTAACTTGTCCAACCACTCATTCAGTTGTTGCGCTGTTAAACCCTGCAATGAGATATTTCCAGCCTGCATCATTGTTGTTTGCCGTACATTAGCATTTGAGATCTGCGGAGTCAGCAGTCCCAAACCTGAGTGTCTCATGGTTTCTGGAGGAACCCCTATTGTACTGAAGTCTAACAGGGATCTGTATCTCTCTGTTCCACTGGAGTTATTCCTTGAGGGCTCCCACAAACCCACCTCTTGTCATCTCCTAGGTCATTACTCCCTGATTGCATACACCAGACTTCGCCTGTGCATACAATGGTACTGGCGGACCAACTGTAATCGGTAAGGATATGGCGGCTGGCGACTGCCTGTTTCTCAAAGCCTGTGGAGCATTAGCCCCCATATTCTGATTCATTATCGATGCTGTAGTTAACTGTGGTCCCGTGACTGAGGAGTAATTCGTAACCATCTGTTGTTGCCTGAGGCAGTAAAAGTGAAGTTGGCTCAATCTGAACTAATTTTGGTCTCGTGTATGCTGGATCAGACAGCACCAAAAAGCTTGTAGTTGTCTCTAATATTGGAACATCAGGGTAGAGCCTCTGAATCGGTGGTGGCTGTAACTGAGATTACTCTCTGGAGCAGTAGACCCACTAACACTATTCTGTACTGGAGCTGGTGTAGCAACTGTATTTACCTGTCCCGTGTTTGTTGTCCCCTGGTTCTGTGTCGAATTTACAGGACCTGCACTAGTACTTGGTCTGTTATCTAAGGCATATGGTGGCAGTCGATCATGTAACAACTGATTAAGGAACTCATCATCATCTGAGTCATCTGCCTCTGCCCAGGACTTCTTAGTCTCCTTTTCTTTACTAGACCCCTTATCTTTTTTACAAGTGGCCTTTCTTCCTTGCGTCCCGGCTTCTTGAGTTATTGCCGGAAACATCCTAACTCCATCTATTATCTCCCTTCTCCACATCCTGTGCTCACTATCCCACCTAGCCTCCGCTAGTGTCTTTTCTGCTTTCCTCATTCTCCTCTAAAATTTCTGTTGCCTTTGTCGTATGGCTATCTATTCCCAAATTGCTAGTGCCTCAAACTGTGCTGGCCTTGGAGGTGGCTTTTGCTCCATTAACGCCTTCCGCAAATTCTCCAAAATCATTATATTGAACGACCCGTGTTCCGGAAACGCCAAACACCCATCTTTCTCTGTTAATTTGCACCACTGCTTTAGCCAAGGACATTGCGCGAGTATCCTCTGGCGGTGTAGGCTCCCCCACACTCGCGGTAATGTACACATCTCCCCTCAAAGTGCTCCTTAGAGCCTTGAAAAACTTCATTTTTGCGTCTTTTATTTAGTTTACAATTGAATCAGGAAGTGACTTTAATTCCCAGAGCTCTCTTCGCCTACCTTCTCAACCAATTGCCTCTCATGGACGGCTGCCAATCCGTGCGCGACCCTTCTCACTAACCGACTCATACCAGCGCGGCTCCAATGAGGTCACACTCACACACTGCGGCTGACAAAGTCTTGCTGCTTGTCTTCCTCACTCTCGATTCGCACAAAACTAATGCAATATATTGCGAGTACTAACAAAAACTCAAATTTGCTGGTTTACTACAGGAAGGGTAACACAATCACTTCAGAACTTTACAGAGATTTTGGTTTTAGCCTCAGCCGCTACTCTCTCCTTCTTAGATCCCGCACTCGCAAGCAAAATTTGACCCACAAATTCTACTCTCGACTTGTCAATGGTTTGTCCTAGTGCACTCTAGAACTCACCAAATCTCCATCGAAGTTTTCATTCACTCACTTTGACTCAAACTCGACTCGTCAACCACGCCCGATTGACCTATTAAACCGCGCAAATTACAACATAAACCATCAATATACTCCGGAGTCTTAGACCACGCAGGGTCCGTACATCACCAACAACCATGTGGACAATTTTTTTAGCACAAAGCACCACCCTCACGTGAAGTTCGCCAACTTCCCTACTCTCATACTGCGGAGTACGCCCACTCCTACTAAAACATCACTTGGCCTAAAATTCTCACAAACCCCACAATTCACCTGCGGTATGCATAAGCTGTGGAACCGCAAACCCTACGTCACCCACACTATCACTAGAACGCCGAGAACATCATCTGTCCAATTTGCATAAATAACATTTTCAAACAATGGTCCCTCGTCCTAGGGCCCTGAAGGGCCGAAACCGTCCTCTGCTACCAGAACTGATAACGCATCCAAACCTTGATAACTTACTTACAAGGGGACTTGTGTTAGGCCAGTGAATCTTTTGACCACATTTGGGGACTTCCCAGAACAAGATATCTGTTTAGCATTTCAATCAATAGATCAATAACCTAATCAATATTCACAATAACTAATCAATTAAACTAATCAATAACCTTCAATAAGAACCGAACACACCATGACCTTTCAGCCATGAATAACCACACAAATCTAGTAAGTTTTAGGATATTTATTCCCTATTTGTTACAATCTACTAGCATATTTATTAGTCTCAACATCAATAAAAACATCAATGCTACTATTATCTGGCAACTCGAATAAGACTTAATCAAAGCATAGATCATGAACATTAGAACAAAACACGACGTCAACATGAATCAACTTTAGCAGAGTATCATTAATACATTATTCAACGAAGCAAAGATTCAGTCATTTGTGTATTTGCACCCGATTTTAGTGAACTCCTTAACTAACCTCTAATTAGCATCAGCATGTTGGGCTTCATGCAAAACAATTTTGCAACATGAATTTGGAAAACATCTAACTATGGCCTCTATCAAAAGAGCAGTTGGTACCTACAAAGGAAAGGAAACCAGACAATTACAATTTCATCATCAGATAGTTACCCATCCAAATGGAGCAGCATGCAGGATCAGTCTTCGTCCTCAGGACATCAGTCGATTTGCCATCAGCCAGGATAGAACAGCCAAGACTCAGCAAGGTATAGCAAAAGGCTCTTCCCTCATAAGGAGGAGAAGTGCATATCAGGCAAAGGGGTAAGGTGTGGATGGTTTAAAGTAAAGGACAAAGTATTTCAGAAAGGCAAGGGATGGCAAAGGAATGGCAATGAAGAATGGCTCCATAATGGCTGATTTCTCCTTGTGTCACGTCGTTATATTAAAGTTGTAGAACAAGTCTCTAATTTCCCATTGGGCAATATTTGGTGCCTCGTTATCTCTGTCCAATAATCCGTCACACATCTTACTAGAATTTTCACCTAAGACAGTTCTCATGCAGTTTATTGGCTCCTGGGATTGACGTCTTCAACGGTAAATGTCAGGTAAGAAAAGTTACAGTTGTCGCTCCAGTCAGTAGTTCAATTGTCTTTTCCTAGTCTAGGCGACCTTGCACCTGTTGTGAATTACACTGTTGCATTCGGTAGGAATGTCTCCTTGAGCAAGTCGGGTCCCATGAGAATGAATTTACTACGGTTACACACATATCTCTAGCTTCTGGAAAAGTACAGCGTTGTGTCCTTCAGGAAAGCAGCACATTGCACGTTAGAAAAACACAGTTAATATGAAACCAGGCAGCTAGGCCCAGACCCTTGCTAACTAAGGCCTAGTGAGTAATTTAGCAAAACCTTAATACATAACTCTTAGTGCTAATACGAAATCATACATGAGTACATCATTAATTCATTATTAATCAGTTTCATTAGTCATCGTGTACATTGGTGGCCACACACAGTGGGCACATTTCAAACGTGTGCATTAGTATTACATTTCTGTGGTTTCATTAGACATTACATTGCAAGCTTTTCATGTTAACATTGATTATAAAAGTCACACTCCAACATTGGTGATGAATGTACTGTGGTGAAGAGTCACTTCCATAAAACTGTGGGACTGTGCATGTTCCACAAAGTGAAGTTTGCACGGTCCTGGGGTACCTCAAGGGAGGGCCGCTCTAGATTCCACTGGAGTTCCGTGGTGCCTATGGTATGAATTTTTTTGGGGCCCATATTGGTCCCTCTGGGTCCACCTCATGAGTACCAGGGGGTTAGGGTGTCCTCACCCTGCCCCCTTATATCTTATTTTATTATTAGTTCCCTGTGTCTTATATTGGCAGCCGTAACATTTTAATTCAAGTTGCTGCCAGCTAATCAGATTCTTTGGTCCGGCTGGACTGAAAAGACTGATGGGAGAGAAAGCTCTCTTGGCCAATTAGAAAACCTGTTTTTTACAATTTATGGTACAGTGGGAGTCCAGCAGTAATTGCATGGCACCAACAATCCAGACATAGCTATTTTTTTAACCTTTTTAAGACCAACCTGAGAAACTCTTTAAGTATGAATTTCTTGAAAAGAACTGAACTGATTTACATCAAATAATAAAAAGCATTCTTTCTGAGAAAAGATCTAACTTTCTGTCAAAGTTGGTGTAATTCCATTCAGCTGTTTCATCTTGTATCGCTTCCTAAAATCTCCTATGGGAATTAACCTTGCAAAATCATGCTTTAGGATTCCTCCTTTTTTAACCCTTGCTTGATGGATCACCTCAAAACTTTCCAGTTAGGAGCTTAAGTGGATGAACCTTAGTTTTGGAAAGTTTCATGAAGATTCGTCAAAAGGCATCAACATTATTAGCAAAACTAAAAACTCTTTTGCTTTGCAACCACTTGTGTGTTATTTATATATACATATATTCACTGAGAAAAATTCAAAGGGACATTATAGTTAGGTTCAGATTTTACACACCCAAAACCATAGAAATTCAGTAGTTATAGTTACCTGAGCTAATTATAACTTACACACCCCTCAATAGCACTGCTTATCACCTCACATATTACATCAGTCATGACATGGTCAGTGACATCACTGATGACATCTCAAATGATGTCACTGATGACATCATCCAATGAGTCAGCCTGTTTTGTAAATGTTTCTGTCACTAAAAGGTAAATGCTGAGCTACTTCTTAAGTTAAACTAATAAATTACTGTTCTCTCTGTGTTACTAATGAGTTTTAATATTTCTAACATATATCTTCTGTTCTATAATCCTGTTTTTAACCCCTTCGCTGCCAGGCCTTTTCCCCCTCCTGTGCCAGGCCTTTTTTTGCCTATTCGGGGCAGTTCGCGCTTAGGCCCTCATAACTTTTTGTCCACATAAGCTAACCAAGCCAAATTTGCGTCCTTTTTTTCCAACATCCTAGGGATTCTAAAGGTACCCAGACTTTGTGGGTTCCCCTGAAGGAGGCCAAGAAATTGGCCAAAATACAGTGAAATTTTCGTTTTTTTCAAAAAAATTGGAAAAAGTGGCTGCAGAAGGAGGCTTGTGGTTTTTCCCCTGAAAATGGCATCAACAAAGGGTTTGTGGTGCTAAACTCAGCAGCTTCCCAGCTTTCAGGAACAGGCAGACTTGAATCAGAAAACCCAATTTTTCAACACAATTGTGGCATTTTACTGGGGCATACCCCATTTGTGCAATTTTTTGTGCTTTCAGCCTCCTTCCAGTCAGTGACAGGAATGGTCATGAAACCAATGCTGGATCCCAGAAACCTAAACATTTCTGAAAAGTAGACAAAATTCTGAATTCAGCAAGGGGTCATTTGTGTAGATCCTACAAGGGTTTCCTACAGAAAATAACAGCTGAAAAAGAAAAATATTGAAATTGAGGTGAAAAAAACATAAATTTTTCTCTACGTTTTACTCTGTAACTTTTCCCTGCAATGTCAGATTATCGAAAGCAATATACCGTTACGTCTGCTGGACTCCTCTGGTTGCGGGGATATATAGGGTTTGTAGGTTCATCAAGAACCCGAGGAACCCAGAGCCAATAAATGAGCTGCACCCTGCAGTGCGTTTTCATTCTATACCGGGTATACAGCAATTCATTTGCTGAAATATAAGGAGTAAAAAATTGCTATCAAGAAAACCTTTGCATTTCCAAAAAGGGCACAAGATAAGGTGTTGAGGAGCAGTGGTTATTTGCACATCTCTGAATTCCGGGGTGACCATAGTAGCACGTGAATTACAGGGAATTTCTCAAATAGATGTCTTTTTTACACACACTCCTATATTTGGAAGGAAAAAATGTAGAGAAAGACAAGGGGCAATAGTACTTGTTTTGCTAATCTATGTTCCCCCAAGTCTCCCGATAAAAATGGTACCTCACTTGTGTGGGTAGGCCTAGCGCCCGCGACAGGATATGCCCCAAAACACAACGTGGACACATCACAGAAAACAGAGCTGTTTTTAGCAAAGTGACTACCTGTAGATTTTGGCCTCTAGCTCAGCCGCCACCTAGGGAAACCTACCAAACCTGTGCATTTCTGAAAACTAGAGACCTAGGGGAATCCAAGGAGGGGTGACTTGTGTAGCTCGGACCAGGTTCTGTTACCCAGAATCCTTTGCAAACCTCAAAATTTAGCTAAAAAAACACATGTTCCACACATTTCTGTGGCAGAAAGTTCTGGAATCTGAGAGGAGCCACAAATTTCCTTCCACCCAGCGTTCCCCCACGTCTCCCGATAAAAACGATACCTCACTTGTGTGGGTAGGCCTAGCGCCCGCGACAGGATATGCCCCAAAACACAACGTGGACATATCACAGAAAACAGAGCTGTTTTTAGCAAAGTGACTACCTGTAGATTTTGGCCTCTAGCTCAGCCGCCACCTAGGGAAACCTACCAAACCTGTACATTTCTGAAAACTAGAGACCTAGGGGAATCCAAGGAGGGGTGACTGGCGGGGCTCGGACCTGGTTCTGTTACCCAGAATCCTTTGCAAACCTAAAAAATTGGCTAAAAAAACACATGTTCCTCACATTTCTGTGGCAGAAAGTTCTGGAATCTGAGAGGAGCCACAAATTTCCTTCCACCCAGCGTTCCCCCACGTCTCCCGATAAAAATGATACCTCACTTGCGTGGGTAGGCCTAGCGCCCGCGACAGGATATGCCCCAAAACACAACGTGGACATATCACAGAAAACAGAGCTGTTTTTAGCAAAGTGACTACCTGTAGATTTTGGCCTCTAGCTCAGCCGCCACCTAGGGAAACCTACCAAACCTGTACATTTCTGAAAACTAGAGACCTAGGGGAATCCAAGGTGGGGTGACTGGCGGGGCTCGGACCTGGTTCTGTTACCCAGAATCCTTTGCAAACCTAAAAAATTGGCTAAAAAAACACATGTTCCTCACATTTCTGTTGCAGAAAGTTCTGGAATCTGAGAGGAGCCACAAATTTCCTTCCACCCAGCGTTCCCCCACGTCTCCCGATAAAAATGATACCTCACTTGCGTGGGTAGGCCTAGCGCCCGCGACAAGATATGCCCCAAAACACAACGTGGACATATCACAGAAAACAGAGCTGTTTTTAGCAAAGTGACTACCTGTAGATTTTGGCCTCTAGCTCAGCCGCCACCTAGGGAAACCTACCAAACCTGTACATTTCTGAAAACTAGAGACCTAGGGGAATCCAAGGAGGGGTGACTGGCGGGGCTCGGACCTGGTTCTGTTACCCAGAATCCTTTGCAAACCTAAAAAATTGGCTAAAAAAACACATGTTCCTCACATTTCTGTGGCAGAAAGTTCTGGAATCTGAGAGGAGCCACAAATTTCCTTCCACCCAGCGTTCCCCCACGTCTCCCGATAAAAATGATACCTCACTTGCGTGGGTAGGCCTAGCGCCCGCGACAGGATATGCCCCAAAACACAACGTGGACATATCACAAAAAACAGAGCTGTTTTTAGCAAAGTGACTACCTGTAGATTTTGGCCTCTAGCTCAGCCGCCACCTAGGGAAACCTACCAAACCTGTACATTTCTGAAAACTAGAGACCTAGGGGAATCCAAGGAGGGGTGACTGGCGGGGCTCGGACCTGGTTCTGTTACCCAGAATCCTTTGCAAACCTCAAAAATTGGCTAAAAAAACACATGTTCCTCACATTTCTGTGGCAGAAAGTTCTGGAATCTGAGAGGAGCCACAAATTTCCTTCCACCCAGCGTTCCCCCACGTCTCCCGATAAAAATGATACCTCACTTGCATGGGTAGGCCTAGCGCCCGCGACAGGATATGCCCCAAAACACAACGTGGACATATCACAGAAAACAGAGCTGTTTTTAGCAAAGTGACTACCTGTAGATTTTGGCCTCTAGCTCAGCCGCCACCTAGGGAAACCTACCAAACCTGTACATTTCTGAAAACTAGAGACCATGGGGAATCCAAGGTGGGGTGACTGGCGGGGCTCGGACCTGGTTCTGTTACCCAGAATCCTTTGCAAACCTAAAAAATTGGCTAAAAAAACACATGTTCCTCACATTTCTGTTGCAGAAAGTTCTGGAATCTGAGAGGAGCCACAAATTTCCTTCCACCCAGCGTTCCCCCACGTCTCCCGATAAAAATGATACCTCACTTGCGTGGGTAGGCCTAGCGCCCGCGACAAGATATGCCCCAAAACACAACGTGGACATATCACAGAAAACAGAGCTGTTTTTAGCAAAGTGACTACCTGTAGATTTTGGCCTCTAGCTCAGCCGCCACCTAGGGAAACCTACCAAACCTGTACATTTCTGAAAACTAGAGACCTAGGGGAATCCAAGGAGGGGTGACTGGCGGGGCTCGGACCTGGTTCTGTTACCCAGAATCCTTTGCAAACCTAAAAAATTGGCTAAAAAAACACATGTTCCTCACATTTCTGTTGCAGAAAGTTCTGGAATCTGAGAGGAGCCACAAATTTCCTTCCACCCAGCGTTCCCCCACGTCTCCCGATAAAAATGATACCTCACTTGCGTGGGTAGGCCTAGCGCCCGCAACAAGATATGCCCCAAAACACAACGTGGACATATCACAGAAAACAGAGCTGTTTTTAGCAAAGTGACTACCTGTAGATTTTGGCCTCTAGCTCAGCCGCCACCTAGGGAAACCTACCAAACCTGTACATTTCTGAAAACTAGAGACCATGGGGAATCCAAGGTGGGGTGACTGGCGGGGCTCGGACCTGGTTCTGTTACCCAGAATCCTTTGCAAACCTAAAAAATTGGCTAAAAAAACACATGTTCCTCACATTTCTGTGGCAGAAAGTTCTGGAATCTGAGAGGAGCCACAAATTTCCTTCCACCCAGCGTTCCCCCACGTCTCCCGATAAAAATGATACCTCACTTGCGTGGGTAGGCCTAGCGCCCGCGACAGGATATGCCCCAAAACACAACGTGGACATATCACAGAAAACAGAGCTGTTTTTAGCAAAGTGACTACCTGTAGATTTTGGCCTCTAGCTCAGCCGCCACCTAGGGAAACCTACCAAACCTGTACATTTCTGAAAACTAGAGACCTAGGGGAATCCAAGGAGGGGTGACTGGCGGGGCTCGGACCTGGTTCTGTTACCCAGAATCCTTTGCAAACCTCAAAAATTGGCTAAAAAAACACATGTTCCTCACATTTCTGTGGCAGAAAGTTCTGGAATCTGAGAGGAGCCACAAATTTCCTTCCACCCAGCGTTCCCCCACGTCTCCCGATAAAAATGATACCTCACTTGCGTGGGTAGGCCTAGCGCCCGCGACAGGAAACGCCCCAAAGCGCAACGTGGACACAACCAAAATTTTTGAAGAAAACAGTGCCTACCTGTGGATTTTGGCCTGTAGCTCAGCCGGCACCTAGGGAAACCTACCAAACCTGTGCATTTCTGAAAACTAGAGACCTAGGGGAATCCAAGGAGGGGTGACTTGCGGGGCTCGGACCAGGTTTTGTTACCCAGAATCCTTTGCAAACCTCAAAATTTGGCCAAAAAAACACTTTTTCCTCTCATTTCTGTGGCAGAAAGTTCTGGAATCTGAGAGGAGCCACAAATTTCCTTCCACCCACCATTCCCCCAAGTCTCCCGATAAAAATGATACCTCACTTGTGTGGGTGGGCCAGGTGCCTGCAACAGAATAAGGCCCAAAACCTGAAGAGATAGAAGGGAGAGGTATTTTTGCAATATATCATTTTGATGTGTGCACATACGTCCGTGATGTGCCAAACACTAAAATAGTGAAAAGAAACACACTTAGGTTATGTGAAGAAGACCCCTCACCCACCAACCAAGTTGGTGGCATGCTTCATCATCGGGGTCCCACCCGAGGCACCTAGCGTGTCACAGGTGTGCTGCGACGCCTGATTACAGCGGAGCAGGTTTTGTCATTTTTTACAACACATACTGGTTGGATTTGGCACGAGGGTGAGTGATGGTTCAGTGGATAAAATTTTATTAACAAGAGATTTCACAAAAATGAAATGCACTGCTAATAACTGAAAGGCAAAAAAGTGAACCAATGACTCACAGCTCGTGAGCTGTAAAGCCGCGACAAGGCACCAACCGCTTTACAGTCCATTCACACACCTTTCATACATGACACGCACAAGACCATTCACACCGCCAGCCACGGGCCCAGCACATTACAACACTCACATCGACAGACCGCGCCACTCAAGGGCCCATCACTTACATACGCCCACATGCCTGATACAAGAATCACACCAGCTGATGGGAGTGTGGACTGCCGTTTGGCTGGCACCGCCAGCCAAGCGCCACCCCACGCACACCGCCAGCCAAGCGCCACCCCACGCACACCGCCAGCCAAGCGCCACCCCACGCACACCGCAATCACTTTTTTTAATTTATAAACAACAAATAAACTACTAATTATAAAATAGGCACTAAACTACAAACACAAAACCTCAAACTAAATACACGACAGATGCCAACCGTGAAACATATGAAAATATAAAACAGACAGCTTACGCTCACGGTATTTCCCAAAAGTTTTTCCTTGTGTGGTAACTTCTAAAACAGCTGGGCACACACAGCCCAGGCTTTGAAGGGCATTCGGGGCAGTACATCCGGCTCTCCCTCCGGATTGATCTCCGGGCACATACTCTACATTTCTTTGTGGGCATGTCTTTTTTGGGAGTGGGAGGAATGTGATCTGGAAAGTGCCGATCTTTCAATCTAGCCACATCCTCCACCACTTCTACTCTAGGAACTCTTGCCGGTTCCACCACAATAAGGCTTTCTATCACCGACTCCTGAAATTTAACAAAAGTCATCCTTGACTCAGGTGAACAATCCTTGTATACAATAAAGGCATTAAAAGTTGCCAAATGAAATAAATGTAGGGCCAACTTTTTATACCACACATACGACTTACGAAGAGCAGTGTAAGGTTCCAACCTCTGATCTACTCTATCAACACCACCCATGTGCCTATTGTAGTCCAAAATGCACGCAGGTTTGCGCACTTCCGCAACCTGACCCCAAACAGCCACAGGGGAAGTACTCTCATCGTGGATGGTCGATAGCATGTACACATCCCTCCTGTCTGAAAATTTCATAGCTAACAGCTCATTATTCCGCAAGGCACTGCACTGTCCCCTCTCAAGTTTTTTACAGACAAGCTCCCTTGGATAGCCTTTGCGGTTAGAACGGATTGTGCCACAAGCAACAGTGTCCACCCTAAACAACTCCTTGAACAACTGCACTCCAGTGTAGAAATTATCTACGTACAAATGGTGACCTTTGTTAAACAGCCGTCTAGCAAGTTCCCACACAATTTTTCCGCTAACTCCAAAAGTGGCCGGACAACCAGGAGGGTCAATACTGGAATCCCTACCAGTGTAGACCCGGAAATTATAAACATATCCTGTACTGCTTTCTGACAGCAGATACAATTTAATCCCATACCGTGCCCTCTTACTAGGGATGTACTGCTTAAAAACTAAACGCCCCTTGAAAAGGACCAAAGACTCGTCCACACTTATCTCTTTGCCTGGAACATAGACCTCTGAAAACCGATCCACAAAATGATCAAGGACAGGCCTAATCTTAAAAAGGCGGTCACAATCAGGGTGATCTCGTGGCAAGGCTAAAGCATTGTCTACAAAATGCAGCATACGAAGAAGAAGCAAATACCGATTACGTGTCATAGTTGCAGGAAATATAGCAGTTGCCATCAAGGGACTAGTAGACCAATAAGAAGCCAGTGACGGCTTCCTGATCAACCCCATCAAAAAAGTCAAACCTAAAAACCTTTTCATCTCTTCCAGATATGTGGGAACCCAATGAGTAGCTCTAGACTGAGGCTTAAGTCTGGCAGCGTTGTCCCGCAAATATTGCTCTGCATACACATTTGTCTGCTCCACAATCTCTTCCAAAAATACATCGTCCATAAACAAGTGAAAGAATTGGACAGGCAGAAAGTTTTCCGTATTAACTCTACACCCTGGGAGACCAGTAAATGCAGGTAACTGTGGCTGCTCCATGTTTGGGGCAATCCAGGTGTCAGGTCTTCCAATGGGAAACCCTGCAGCCCCAGGCTGCTGCACTCTTGGCACATCAATGTCCTCCTCTAACACAGGCCCTTCATCTGCACTGAGAGTAGCTTCCTCATCAGAAGAATGCTCTTGGACAGAAAACTCACTTCCAGAATCTCCTGCTTCCTCCTCTGCCTCAGATGCAGAGTCAGTGTCGTAATCATGGTCTGAAGACGACTCAAAGAGCATGCGAACAACCTGCTGAGCGGTCACTTTGCGGCTAGCCATGATCCTAACAACAAATGGATTGCCAACAACAACTAGCACTAAAATAAGTAATGAACAAAGTGTAGCTTTATCACAAAGAGTTATGTACTACAAAAAACTATACCACACAGTTGCCTGAAATAGCTACTCACCAAGCAACTACTCTGCAATCACCAATGATATCCCACTAAAAAGAAAAAAGAAAAAAGCAATTTAGACATATGACAACACAAACACCACTGTGCTCAAATCTAAGGACAATGTCAAACACACAATACTGCATTTAGTACACCACCTACAAACATGTCAACAATACTCCTTTGGAGTAAATTGCGTTCACTTACCTAAAACATGCAACTATGCAAACCACTGGACAACTACTGCCAAAACCTCAAAGATCCACAGCAAAGGAAGCAAAAGCGTTGAACTAGAAGAAAAAGAAGAAATAAATTGTTATAATCACAAATACAAATACTTTGCCAGTTGACAAACACCCCACCACCAAGAACTTAGAAGTTGTCCCTGGTACCTAAGTGGATCCTGCCCCCCTCGGGGTAGATGGGCGTAAAAGAATTGGCCAATCGGACCCCAAGGGGGGCAGAAATGGGCAACACCTCTGTGCCCCCTTTCAGGGGGCGACCCTTCCCCAAGGGGTCGCCCCCAAAAACACACACAAAAAACGATATCCCTGGTGTCTAGTGGTTTTCGCCCCCCCCTGGGGGCAGATCCGCCGAAAAAACGGCCGATCTGCCCCCAGGGGGGGGCGAAATACAAATAAAAATTGCCCCGGGGGGGGGGGCGACCCTTGCCCAAGGGGTCGCCCCCAAAAACAAACATAAAAAAATATATCCCTGGTGTCTAGTGGTTTTCGCCCCCCCCTGGGGGCAGATCCGCCGAAAAATCGGCGAATCTGCCCCCAGGGGGGGCGAAATACAAATAAAAATTGCCCCCGGGGGGGGGGCGACCCTTGCCCAAGGGGTCGCCCCCAAAAACACACACAAAAAACGATATCCCTGGTGCCTAGTGGTTTTCGCCCCCCCCTGGGGGCAGATCCGCCGAAAAAACGGCCGATCTGCCCCCAGGGGGGGGCGAAATACAAATAAAAATTGCCCCCGGGGGGGGCGACCCTTGCCCAAGGGGTCGCCCCCAAAAACAAACATAAAACAATACATCCCTGGTGTCTAGTGGTTTTCGCCCCCCCCCTGGGAGCAGATCCGCCGAAAAAACGGCCGATCTGCCCCCAGGGGGGGGGCGAAATCCAAATAAAAATTGCCCCCGGGGGGGGCGACCCTTGCCCAAGGGGTCGCCCCCAAATTTAGTCAAACAGAAAATCCCTGGTGGCTAGTGGAGATTCCTGCTCCACGATCGCGGGCCCTGCCCGCGATCGTGGAGCAGGAATCTTGAGAAAACAGACACAGGGGGAAAGGAAAAACCCTTTCCTTTCCCCCCATGTCTGTTTTCTCAAACCCCCCGCCCCCCAAAAACGGAGAGGACTCACCTTAGAGCTCCTGCTCCGAAGACGCGCTGGAAGCAAATGGCTTCCAGCGCGCCGGCAACACTCGATGACGTCAGCGCGCTGAGCGCGCGCTGACGTCATCGGATTGCCGTGGGGGGGGGCGGGGGTGGAAGGGGAAGGTCTTCCCCTTCCATCCCCGCCTGGGGGGGGAAGGGGGGTGCACGGGGGGCGCGCTAGCGCGCCCCCAAGTTCCCCTGTGCCATGGACGAGATGATCTCGTCCAAGGCACAGGGGAACTGTAGCCTTGGACGAGATCATCTCGTCCAAGGCACAGAACAGGTTAAAGTGGGTGCACTAGTTATAAGTGAACTGATCTATGTCTGTTGTTGAACATATGTGTATGGTAGTGCTTTGTGACAGTCTAAGCTGTCCATTAAGACATGGAGACTTCACTCCACAGTGATGCAACACAGTTTTGCAACACACTGACCACTTTGCTTAGACCGCTCTTCTTTTTAATTAAGGAGTGTAGTTGTTTGCAAAATGTATGTGAAGGCTCAGTGTAGTAGTGGTTTGCAATAGACTGATCTCTCCAATAACACCTTTGTCCAGGATGTAGAATAATTTTACTAGTGGTTTGGGACACAGTGGCCTGTCCACTAAGACCTCTCTACTGGATGTGTGTTGTAGTGGTTTGTGTAAAATCTGCTCTAAAAACTCTTACAGGCTGACCAATGGTGTTGTTATGGTTTGGGATAGATTAGCCTGTACATTTAGACATCTTAGTTGGTCATTAGTGTTTAGATCAGTGGTTTAGAAAATACTGGACTATCCGCTGAGAACTCTCCCCTGGGTGATAAGTGAGTGTAGTAGTTGATAAACTTAGAGTAAGCTCTGTGCTGTCCGTCTTTCATCTGTCTCATTTTATGAATAAAATAAATAGTATATTATGAAGTTTTTTGACGTTAGTTGTGCTGAATGATGTCATTATTGATGGAATCAGTGATGTCATTTATGTCATTTAAAATTCCAGAAGTGATTCTATTTCTTAACTATAATGTCCCTGTAACCTAAGTTTTTCGGTTAAAACATATACATATCCACATACCAAAGTGTTTCTTTACACAAAGAAACACCATAGTCACTTGCTTCAATCAACAGGTTTAATCAGGTGAAAAAGTCGAAAAAAGGCATTAAATACAATCCTCCGACGTGTTTCAGGAGACCTCGCTTCCTTGTTCACGGAAATGCAATGAGCCCTTCTACCATTTCCATTTTAGCTTTAAACATAAAGATAAACATGAAAAACGAAGTACAATCCTTACAAACTAATGGCGACCATCTTTAAATACGTTACTCCACATGTGAATACTTAACAATATGATCAAATATGGAACAAAATACTTATTACCATATTAGTTTTTAACTTCATTGCTTATTAATACCAAATAATTGTTATACATTGGTTTTACCCCATCAATCAAATAATATAATCCTATTAACATGTATTTATATATTCCATATATATATTCCATATACATGTACTCACTTACTGTGCATACAGCCATCCTTCTTTTAATTCAACCTTTACATAGTCCTAAATTCCTCATAGATATAATAGCTCCTTTGCTTCTTGTTGTTCCTCAAACAATCAATGCCTCTGTCAACACTAGAAATAAAAAGAAAGAACATAAAAAAAACGAAGTAAATTTCATGAAATAGATTTCTAATAGATGTTTCACTACACTAGTTTTTGGATTAGTGGTAATCTGATGTCACAATAACAGAAGGTGTAAATAAGAGAAGGTGTAAATAAGAGAAAAAGTACAAAATATATTATTAATTAATACAAATGAACCAATAGTTCTTCATCCTTATTCATTCACTCCGGTTCCATTGTGTTACACCTTATAATTAATCGTGATACAAGTTTTCTTAAATCTAATGTCCTATTGCCTCCTCTCTCATTCATTGTGACCCTATCAAGGACCATGAACTGTAATTTGCTAAAATTTTTATCATGGTACTCCTTAAAGTGTCTTGCCACTGGGTATGATTTGTCCCCATTGTTAATTGTTCTCATATGTTCCAAAATTCTCTTTTTCGCCATGTGTATTGTACTACCAATGTAGACTCTATTACAAGGGCATTTTAAAGCATAAACACAATAATCCGAGGAACAAGATACATGTTTCCTTATTACAAAGGTTTTTTTTAACCCTGGAAAATGTATCTCTTTGCAGTTTATACTGTGTCTACAAGCTTTACATTTATCACAAATAAAGAAACCTTGAATCGGTTTAATCTTTTCAGTACTCAATAATAAACTATGACTAAGCATATCTTTCAGGGATCTACTCTTCCTAAAAGTGAAAGCGGGGTAATCATTATTTAATTTTCCTATATTTTCATCAGTTTTAAGAGATGGCCAAAATAAAAAAAAAGACTTCTTGATTTCCCCTGTTTGAGTATGGTATGAAGTGATAAATCTTATTTGTGTGCTTTGTTTCTTATTCTCATCTATATTGTCCACCGGAAGGTCATCTCTTTTAATTTGTCTGACCCTCCTTAAGGCTTTTTCAATCACATCAGGAGAGTAACCCCTTTTACTAAATCTTTTAATCATAACTTTAACTTCATTCTCAAATGTGGCATCCAAACTACAATTCTTTCTGGCCCGAAATAGCTCTCCATAGGGAATACTGTGAATTAGATTTCTTGGATGACTACTCATGGCATGAAGTAAACTATTGCCTGCTGCCTCTTTCCTATATAATTCACATTCTAGTCTCTTGTTGACCACCTTGATTTTTACATCCAAAAATTCCAGTTCAGATGAATGCATCACACAACTAAATTTCAAATTCAAAAGATTATCATTCAATTTTTCTACAAAATTCATTGCTGATTCCCTATTTCGTTTCCAGATACAAAAAATGTCATCAATATACCTCACCCACAGGACTGCTTGGTCTTCAAAACCAGAGATGTTCCAGACTACCTGTTCCTCCCACCAACCCAGGCATAAACCTGCATAGCTGGGAGCAAAACAAGTGCCCATAGAAGTCCCCTGGTGCTGATGGTATAATTTATTATTAAAAATGAAGAAATTATAAGTCAAACACATATGCACCATGTCTAGCAACATTTGTGTATGCAAAAGGTATGACAATGACCTAGCCCTAAAAAAATGTCTCACTGCCTTAATGCCATTTTCATGTGGTAGATATGTATAGAGACTATTGATGTCCAAACTTAGTAAAAGATAATCACCTTCCCACCCTATTCCATTAATCAATCGCAAAAAATCTCTAGTATCCCTAATATATGAGGGTAAAGATTCTACAAAAGGACGCAAAAAATAGTCAACATACTTAGAGACATTTTCCAACAAACTCCCTATGGAAGACACAGTAGGTCTCCCGGGTGGATCGTTGGCATTCTTATAGATCTTGGGTAGAAAATAAATTGCAGCTGTTTTAGGAAATTCTACCTTTAAAAACTGATATTCTTCCCATTCAATTAGTCCTAATTCTTTCCATTCATCCAATTTTTCAAACCCTTTCTTTTTTGCCATTAACATTTCATCTCTATTAACTACTGAATAGCTTTCTTTATCTTGCAGTTGTCTCCACCCTTCCTTTATGTAATTTTATCTTGATAAAATTACCACATTTCCTCCTTTATCAGACTTTTTAATTATTATAAGTTTGTTATTCCGTAACGACTCTATAGCTTTTCTATGTTTCAAGTGCAAATTATCATACTTCGATCTTCTAATATATCTCAAAGATTTCAGTATTCCAATTACACCCTTCTCAAAAACACTAATTGCATCACAATTAACTTGTGGTGAGAAGGTCCCCAGGGCTTCACACAATTGTAATGAGGGGGGCCCCAGGACCCCCCAACAGCCACAGGGACCACCTCCTCCCCAGGGCTTTACATCAATGTAACGAGGGGGTGGCCAGCCCCCCCCTCAGCCCCAGGGATGACACTTCCCCAGGGCATTGCTGAATTTGTATGCTAGGACCACCACCTCCCCTGGGGCATTTCTCAAAATGTATGCAGGGTGCCATGTGACCTCCCCTCACAGCCCCAGGGATCGCCACCTCCCCGGGCTTTAAATCAATATAACCCGGGGGACTAGTCCCCGCCAGCCCCGGGGATTGACACCGCCCCAGGGCATTGCTGAATTCGTGTGCCGGGGGGCCACAAGCCCCCGCAGCCCCGGGGACCACAACCTCCCTGGGGCATTTCTCAAATTGATTGTGGGGGACGTGTGATCACCCCACCCCGCAGCCCCAGGGACCACCACCCCGCTGGGGCTCTTATGGCCCTGGGGACTGTCACCCACCAGGGCCGGCTCTTACTATTTCCCGGGATGCCCACCTCCGGGACATAGCTGTTTGCTGTGGCTTGGCTGCAGCTTTGACAGCTCCCACCAAGTCACAGCAAACACTCTGTTCACAGCGAAGGAGAACAGTCAAACAGCTCTTGCTCGCTGTGAGCAGACGTGTACTCTGTTTCACTGCCCACGGAGATGCAGGCAGGGACACAGAGGAAACAATTCCTCTCACAGAGAGCCCCCCTTCTGCGACAGCAATGCTGGCTCCTGTAGTAGATGGGGAGTCAGCTGGGACCTAGGGGTTCTTCAGGCTCCCCCCACAGTCCACAACATCGTGACTGGGGGCCCTTGGGAGGCATCCCGCTCACATGGCCGGGCCCTGGAGGATGGGGTACCCAGTTCCAAGATCTGCCCCCTCCTCAAAAAAGAAAATAATTAGTCCACACCTAATTAGGCCACTGGTGCAATGATATTATCAGGGATATTATCAATGAAGTCATAGAAGATGATTTCTTTAAAATAAAAACTAAGTGGCAGATTTGAGAAAAGTAGTGCCATTTTTCTTGCACCCTTTAGCGACCCCCTACCGCCACCATGTGTGCACCGTATTTAAAATATGGCACACTATGACGCAGGGTAGGGAGAAATAGCGTAAATTATTTTTCCACTATTGATGTACTGTTCAGGGTGAGCTCCAAAATGTTGGTGCTAACCCTGAACATTACATAGGGGCCCATTATAAATAATGGTATGCCCCCTTTTAATGCCTGCTGGGAGCAGGCGTTAGAAATGCTGCAAAAAATGGCGCAAAGAAGTCTTTAAGATTTCTATGAGCCATTTTTCCCACCCCCTAAAAGGGAAACACCCCTCTTGCATGCATTATGCCTGAAGCAGGCATAGTGTGGCGCAAGGGGTTACAAAGTGTCACAATTCATGCATTGCTCCACTTTGTAAATCTGGTTCGGCGATTAAATATTGAAAAAATGAAGTAAGTTAAGGTAAAGTATGTAGTCCTTCTGTAAATGCAATTTACCAAGTCTTTCTTTTTTATTTTAATTTGAAAGGATCCACTAATCCATCGTAAATCCTCAGACAAATGAGGGGGTATGCCGGTTATATTGCAGGATGATCTGTGGCAGATCCATAAATCCATTCCCAACCAAAACCACACATTCAATACAAAACAACAATACATTTAATATTAACATATGCTATTGGAATTTCTATAAGTGTATCACTGCCTGAATGTGGGTGTGTGAGTGACTGTGTGGATGTGTTTGGCTGTATGGGTATGTGAGTGGGTGTGTGAGTGGCTGTGTGGGTGTGGGAGTGGCTGTGTGAGTAAGTGTGTGAGTGGATGTTTGGGTGTGTGACTGTTTTTTTTGGGTCTGTGAGTGTGGGTATGGGTGTGTGAGTAGGTATGTGAGTGGTTGTGTGAGTGTGTGAGTGGATGTGTCTGTCGGTGTATGAGTGGCTGTGGGGGTCTATGAGAGGGTCTGTGAGTAGTTGTGTGAGTGACTGTATGGATGTGTGAGTGAGTGTGTGAGTGGTTGTGTGGATGTATAAGTGGAAATATGAGCGGGTGGGTGAGTGTATGTGTGGGTCTATGAGTGGGTGTGTGAGTGGTTTTGTAGGTCTGTGAGTGGATGTGTGAGTAACTGTGTGGGTGTGAGAGTGGCTACATGGGTATGTGAGTGGGTGTATATGGCTGTGTGGATATGTGAGTAAGTGTGCAAGAGGGTGTGTGAGTGGCTGTGTGGGTGTGTGAGTGGGTATGTGGATGATTTTGTGGGTGTGTAAGCGGGTATGTGAGTGGCTGAATTGGTGTGTTCATGGGTGTGTGAGTGGATATGTGACTGTGTAGATGGGTGGGTGAGTGGTTTGTGATTGACTTTGGGTTCTGTCAGTGGGTGTGTGTGAGTTGGTCAGTCGGTGTGTGAGTGGGTGTGTAAGTGGGTGTGTGAGTAGGTATGAGTGGCTGTGTGGTTCTGTGGATGTGGATGGGGATGTGAGTGGTTTTGTGGGTTTATGAGTGGGAGTGAGAGTTGCTGCTGGAGTGTGTGAGTGGATGTGAAAGTGGTTGTTTAGGTGTGTATGTGGGTGGGTGAGCGGCTGCGGGGTCTGTGAGTGGGTGTGTGAGTGGCTGTATGGGTGTGTGAGTGCGTGAGTAGATCTGTGAATGGGGTGTGAGTGTGCATGTGAGTGGTTGTGTGAGTGCATGCTTGAGGGGCTGTGTGAGTGAATTTGTAGGTCTGTGAGTGGGTGTGTGAGTGTGTCATTAGGGGTGTGAGGTCATGTGGGATTGGCTGTGTGGATCTGTAAGTAGGTGTGAGTGGTTGTAGGTCTGTGAGTGGGTGTGCCAGTGGGTGGTGAGTGGCTAAGTGTGTAAACTGTAAATATTGCACTTGTATAGCGCACTACTCACCCGTTAGGGTCTCAAGGCGCTGTACACATACCGCTGTGGAACCCCTCCTGCCTTTTCCCTGTGAAGCACCCACTCCTGGGCAACCTCCAGGGTGAAGACAGGCATCCAAGCTCTGTGAGGGCCGTTGTGGAGATTAAGCAAGCTAATGCCCAGAGTTACAGAGTGGGACCCATTAATTAGATTAGGCACTGAGGCGAGAATTATCTGGTCCAAGGGAATTGAGCCCAAGATCCACCGAGGCAGGAATTGAACCCTGGTCCCGGGCCAGATCTCTGCATCAGGGTCTGACGCACTAACCATTGTGCCACACTTCTCCACATGAGTGGTTATGTGAGTGTGTAAATTGGTGTGTGTGTGGGTGTGTGAGTGCCTGTGTAGATCTACAAATGAGTGTGTGAATGGTTTTGTGGGTCTGTGAGTTGGATTTGTGTATGGCTGTATGGGTGAGTGAGTGGGTGTTTGAGAGGTTTTATGGGTGTGTGAGTGGGTGGGTGAGTGGCTGAGTGGATCTGTGAGCATGTGTGTGAGTAGTTTTGTGGTTCGGTTAGTGGGTGTTTGAGTGACTGTATCTGTGTCTCCATGGGTGTGCAAGTGGATGTGTGAGTCTGTGAGTAGGTGGGTGAGTGTGGGTGTGAGTGGGTGTATGAGTATGTAGGTGGGGTGTGAGTGGTGGTGTGGGTATGTAAGT
Organism: Pleurodeles waltl; assembly: GCF_031143425.1. Taxonomy (NCBI): domain Eukaryota; kingdom Metazoa; phylum Chordata; class Amphibia; order Caudata; family Salamandridae; genus Pleurodeles; species Pleurodeles waltl. Next base: position 892,905,797 of record NC_090448.1, on the reverse strand, counting down.
GGGTGTGTGAGTATGGGATGGATGTGTAAGGGATGTGTGAGTGGTTTTGTAGGTCTGTAAATCGGTGCTGAGTGGTTTTGTAGTCCTGTGAGTGAGTGTGTGAGTAGTTGTATGGAGGTGTGAATGGGTATTTGAGTGACTGCGTGGGTGTGTGTAAATGGGTGTGTGTGTATATGAGTGGCTGTGTGGGTCTGTGAGGGCATGTGTGAGTGGTTTTGTTGGCCTGTGAGTGGCTGTGTGAGTAGGTGTGCAAGTGGTTGTGTGAGTGTTTGGGTCAGTGTGTGAATGGTTGTGTGGGTCTGTGAGTGGGTGTGTGAATGGTTTTGTGGGTTTTAAGTGGGTGTGTGAGTGTTTGTATGGGTGTGTGAGTAGGAGTGTGGGTCTGTAAATGGGTGTATGTGTTTTTTTACTGGAGTCTGAATCAGACGATTCACCACGGATCCACCAATCCTTGAGCACTCAAAAAAACGTTTTTTGACAATTTTGTTTTAATGAGGGGTCCCTCACAAGCCCCTTCATCAATCTAATGAGGTCATAGTACCTCTACCCTGAGCCCTTCTATCACTTTTAACTTTTTCTCCCCATCAGGAACCTTGCCCCAATGAACAAAATGGCAGCTGCAACTTTCCTCTTCAGTTGCACCTAGCCAGTCACAGCATTGTTGATGGCTTATGGATTTGCAGATCCACCCGAGTCTGAGTGGATTTTGGGTGGATCTGCGTCTCTAAATATAAGTAAATCTTTTTATTTTAATAACTTCAGAACTCCGGAATAGTTTTACACCTAATTAAAAAAAGCACTTTTTCTGGACTAAGATCTAGCTTTCTCCCAGATTTGGTGTATTTCCGTTCAGCAGTCTGGGATGAAGTTGTGTCTAAAATCCATACAGGAAATTGCATTGGGAACATGCGTTTTGGGATCCCTACCCCCTTTTTCTCAGTCCCTGCTTGACGGATCACCACGAACTTTTCAGACAGCAGCCGAAGTGACTGGCAAACCAGTTTAAAATTTTTTATGAAGATTCATCAAACTGCACCAAAGTTAATAAAAAAACAAAAAGCGCTCTTTATCTGGAAACTAGATCCTAAATATGATATTCCTACTGGCAACTTCCACTAGGTAGTTATAGTTAGGACCACGTTTTCATAGAAAAAGTGTTTTTTGACCTATATCTTTGGCATCGTTTGACAAACCTTCACAAAAGTTTCCAAACAAAGTGTGCCTGTGATCCTTGTTGTGCATGGGATGTTTCGGGGTGAACCGTCAAGCAGGTGCCGAGAAGAAGGGGGGTCAAAATTATGTGCAGTTCCCGTGTTAATTCCAAAAGGAGAGTTGCACACAACTACAGCCCAAACCGCTGGATGGAATTACTCCAAATTTGGCAGAAAGATCGTTTTTGGTACTCAGTTTACACTTTCAGTTATTTGGTGTAAATCCGTTCAGTAGTTTATGAGATATTAAAGGGAAAATAAGTTTGTATATCTAGTGCCGTGGATCCTCCCTGACGACTTCACGAATAATAAGAGCTTGTGCACGGTGCTGCAGAGCTCCGGATGGCTGCCAACTCTTCAAACCAGGAAGTGTTGGCAGCTATCTTTGACTTCCGAGTCTCAGAAAAAAAGGAAAAAAAAAAAGGGGTTGTGGTATGGACGTCCTGACCCCTTAGCTCTGGTGCTGTGATCCCAGAGGGACCACCAAGGCTATAAAACACTTTTTAAAAACATTTTTGCAGTGATTTTGCGATGACAAAATAAATTTAAAAAAACACAGGCCCCTGTGCTTGATTTTAAGAAGCCCCCGGGGGCATTTTAAAATACAGCGTAGGGGCTACATGCACCCCCGCAGCCCCGGGATCCGCCACATCCTCAGGGCTTCAATTAAATTAAATGCTGGAGACTGCATGGCCCACCTGCAGCCCCAGGGATGGCCACCTCCCCGTGTCTTAATGGAATTGAATGCAGGGGGCTCAGTAGCCCCCTGCAGTCCTGGGGAACACCTCCTCGCCGGGGCTAGATTACATTGGAGGAGGGCCATGTGGCCCCCCTCGGGGAACCATACATGGCCCTGTGGACCACCACCCCCCTAGAGCTGGTTCCTGCTATGTCCCAGAGTGCCCACCCGCAGGACAAAGCTGTTTGCTCTGACCTGTCAGGAGCCTTGAGAGCTCCTCCCAAGTCAGAGCAAACACTTCACCTTCTGCAAGTGAGAGCTTTCATGATACAGATGGAAACATTGCTTCCACAAGCAGGAAGCTGATATTTAAAGCAGCATCCTGCTTGTGGGAGCAATACCGGCTCCCGCAGGATTTGAGGAGCCTGCTAGGACAAAAGGGGCCTTCAATCTCCCCCTGCGGTCTCTCTCTCTCTCTCTCTCTTCCATCCCATAATGGGATCTTAATGGAATTAAGTATGAATGTGATAGTTACGTTTGGATGCAGAACAGAGTCACTTCTGGCCTAATGGTCAAGGTCTTGTGTTGTCACTCAGTAGACTGAAGGTTCAAATCCTAGTATCGCTTGGCAATGTGTTTGTTTATTTTCTAGTGTTTTCACTGTTAAGCATTCCTAGTGATGGAACACTGAAGGCTTTTCACCCTCAAAATCTGTGGGTTGAATGTCATAGCTAAGTCTGGACACTACACAGGAGTCACCTCTGGCCTGGTGGTTAAAGGTCTCCTAAATGCACGCTAAAGATTAAGGGTTGTAGTGTTGGCAAGTCTGTGGTCATTTCCTGCTTTAGTTTCTTTTCAACTATGAATAGTTAAGTTACATACTGGAAGGTGGGTTCACTCTTTTTAATTGACACTGACATTTTTTTTTTCAATTTGTCCAGAAATATTGAATTCAAATTATATCATTCATCAAAACCTAAATCGCTCTCTCGCCTTCACTCTATCACCTTCTCCCTCTCTCTCTGAGGGTTGGCCGTGCGCAGTTGTGGTTGGATTAACGTATAGTAATGAGAATTAGTATATGTTAAACAAAGACAGAAATTCACTAAAAAAAAGCCAAAGGATACAGGGATGTTATAGTTAGGAATCAGAAGTTTAAAAAAACATAGAAATTCACTTAAAAGGTCAGAGGTTATAGGGACGTTATAGCTAGGCTCACAATTTAAACAAACAAAACCATAGAAATTCACCTGTTATAGTCAGAGTTACATGAAGTAACTATAGCTCATATATGTGAGTTAGCAGCTGTGTTAGTCACTGTATGGATTAGTTGATGTGTGAGTAACTCTATGGTTCAGTGGTAGGTGTGTGACTCTATGACTTTTTGAATGAACATGTCAGTGGTTGTGTGGGCATGGGTGTATGAGTGACTGTTAGGGGGTATGTGTGGGTGCGTGAGTGTGTCTGATGATGATGCCATCAGTGATGTCATCAGTGATATCATCAGTGATGTCATTGGTGATGTCACTGACCATGTCATGAGTGGTGTGAGGTTATAAGCAGTGCTTTATGGGAGCGTATGTTATAGTTAGCTTAGGTAACTATAGCTGCTGAATTTCTTTGGTTTTGTACGAGTACATTCAGAACCTAACTATAACCTCCATGTAATCTTTGGTTTTTCAGTGAATTTCTAAGGTTTTTTAAATTCTATTTCCTAACTATAACATCTCTGTAACCTTTGTTTTTTACATTGAATTTCAATGTTTTTTAAACGTACAGTAATTTTTATTACTATATGTTAAAACAACCACTACTGCACATAGTATTTAGCTGTGTGTGGTGGTGCTTTGCCACAGGGTCAGGCCTTGTGGCCAACACCTGTAGCCACCCAGAGCAGTACTGCACAGAGAGATGCACAGAGTGTGTTTTGGTTTTTGAATGTGTATGTAGAAAAACTAGGTGAAATCCAAGAGATAACTCTGCACAATTGATTGCAGGGTCAGGTTTAGTGCTGGTGGCAATCAGTGTGACAACGATTGTAGGTGCCCCCCAATAAGCACCTTTGTCTTAGATTTCCTTCATAAACCCTTTAGCAGACCTATGAAGAGTCCATTACAATTCTTGTTGAAATACATTTTACTAGATTTTAGTTTTTTTAACATCAGCCATAATATAGTATGGTAGGGTGTCATAGCCTCTAGAGAAACAATCATATGTGTATTAATCTTTTTATATGAAATATGAAGTGAGAAAGAGCACAACAAAGTGTAGGAGTCCCAGGTTACCCATACTGGTAGGCAGTGTGGTTTAAGAGTGCTTGTTCTGCGGGACAACAAACAGAGACTTGAAAATGTAACACTATAGTTGAAGGATCTCTTCAATATAATCAATTGATTTCTACCCAAGTGAACAATATTTGCAATATTAGGTTAATGAAAGAGTGGAGAAAATGAAATAATCTCTCTGACAAAAGCACTAAAAGTCGGATAATTTCTGTTATATGCACTTTTGCACTTTGTGAGCTGCATGCTACATGTTCTTCGCAGCACACATAAAAACTCTTTGTGTGACTTTATGGTACAGTCAAATCATGTACTAGACTGAAGTCTGATATATATCCAATAAGAGCAATTATCTTGACAGTTATTTTGAGATTTTTATTGTTCCCTGAAAATAGGTACAGTGTGGTACCAGTTAATACACTATAGACTGACCCACTCTTGTTGAAAGGAGATGTTGCGTACTATTTATCACAAAATAGGTTTATTAGGGAGGTTTGTATTTTATTTTTTCCCCTTTTTCATCAATCACGAATATGTAATTAAATGTAGCAATACATATGTTCCGTTTCCATGATTAATTGCGGATTTGGCGTATTTTGGACTGTAACTATCATACAGTCCGCCGATGACCTTGCCACCTGAAGTGCGTAGGTCTCCCTAGCAGATGTAAGGGCCACATGCTTTTGAAACAATAGAGCCTTTAATCGACTCAACTTGTCGAAATTTACCTTGGAAGTAGCAATATGAGGCCAGATGTCTGCTACCTCCCTAATTTGAGTGGGGGGAAACAACACATTCCCGCAGCACGTAACGTCCTTGGTGACAACGATGACGTAAACTATTCCGGCACGCATGCCACAACAGTGTTCGCTGTTAAGAAGAATGTAACTGCCGTTAGAAAGCACCTGGAAAGTGTTTTTAATAACTGGGACTGGAACTTCCTTCAGATAACAAGCTAAGTTAGCAATCGAAGCATTACACGCCGCGTGCAAGGACAGCTGTTTACAAACCATGGAATGGCTGACAGAAGTTTCGCATTCGCTACCGCTAAGAAAAACCTCCCTCAAACCATTAATACATCTGTATAGAAAGGGAAGCTCCCACACCTTGTGTATGTAACTGTCTCCCAACCGTTCGTATCTACCCACCGGAATGTGCTTCAAACAAGAAGTAAATTGCAGAGTGGAGATAGGCAGATTAATAACCCCATGAATCAACTACTCAGCTGACAGAATCTCAGCAACCGTAAAAGGCAGTTTCTCCAATTTTTCAATATTTAACATAACATACGTCGCTTCCTTTTTAGCCATCAGCTGTTGTTGACGAGTCAAATTAAAGGAAACAAATATTTCCCTGGCACGAATGTGCTGCCACGGGACGCGACCTGCCTTCAAGGTCTGTAGAGTCCAACCCAGCTGCATGATGGACCGCGTCTGACTCTGCCCATGATATAAAGAAGACATGTCTGATTTAATAATGTCTATAGCAGAGGAAACGATGTTGTCAATTGTGTAAACACGGTCTGAAAGGGTATGTACCCCATTATCCACAACAGACAAAGCCTGTATCAGGTTTTCCTGATCAATTTGTCTCAACTGGGCCGCTGCCTTTTGTTGTGAAAGCTTCCAAATCTCATTATATACTTCATATAAAAAACGTTTCTTCCGAGGCATCTTTGGTCCTGACAAAAAATCTTGTAAGTCAGTATCATTAGACAGCAACGTGAAATGTGATTTAACTGCATCCAGCGTGGATGATCTTAACCATTGCTGACAAAGCTTTCCCACGCTGTATGTAGTTATGATATCAGCATGTTCTGGTGATATGTAGCGAGGGTCTTCCCTACTAGTCCTGAACCCCCCTGAAGAGGTGACAAAACGTTGATGACACTTATTAGTGTCTACGGGCCATAATAACCACCCGCCCGGATGTATCAATGAAGTGTTAAGTGTACCATTCTGGACCCAGTGTGTAAACTCACTAAACGTGGCATTAACATATCGCTGCCAATTGTTCAATTTGGAAGGGACAGGTATACCAGGCAAATTCAACTCTCTAATTGTTGCTAAGCCCAAACAGCTAGTCTGTTGTACTGTGTCATTGAGGAAAATCATCTGCACAGGGATAATACATGCCCTAAATAATGTGTCCCTGCCCTGCATTTGCCAATTTTTCGTTCCCCAGACACTTTTTTAAACCAATATTCATCCCTCTCAACCGAAAGTTTAGATACAAACAAATTTGAATACAGTAATTTAGTATCTGTCAATAATATTTACTTATTAGCATACGGAGTAACTTTAAAATAGTAAGACTTAGCATTTTGTCGATTGTGCCCAGAAAAATATGCAAATTTATCATAATACGTTTTAGAACTCCCCTGTGGAGGAGTCGGGCAATGTTCCCATTGCACATATTCAAATATCGATTTAGGGCTACTCGCCTTATGAATAAAATGGTGTCCATAATAATTGTAGCAAAACATGTCACCATGATTATCTCTAAATAGGTAAGCATCTTCATCGTCATAGACAGTATAATATTGCAATTCCGTCAGCATAGAATCTACTGTCTTCACATCCCAATCATCAGAAACAATGCCTGGTATAACAATATCATTCATTGATAACTTGAGAACATACGGTATTTGAATCAATTCAGTGGGACCATATATATCAAACATCACTTTATCCCACACAATCCCATCCCGAATCTGTATTGCAGAAATGTTCACATTGGACAAGTCTCTTCGAACCATATGAGACGAAAAATGTGGTTTCAACACCGTCTCCACGTGCTCAATGTCAGATCGTTCAGGAAGAAAATAACCATGTATTACTAAAAAAAAAGTAACCACAAATCCCAACCACAAAAAATGAGTCATTACAGCCATAAAAAGCCACAAATACTGTAGTTCCAAGGAAAAACAAAATATGTGCGTTTAAGCCAACACAGCAGCTTACGTGGACCTCGGATTGAAGATAGTGAGGACGAGGAGTCTGACACGGCATCATCAGTGTCGTTGAAGCAGCCAGAGGCAGTTCTTGCAAAAGGTGCAACTGTGAACAAAGAAGCAGACGGAGGCTCTCGCCTTGGCACACTGTAAAGCACATGTTCTGAAATATCAGTAGAACGTACAGCAACTTGATCAAAAGATTCCAAATTAATCATCGTCTGTGGAACAATCGCAAGATCAGCTTCCACCCTCCCCGAGCTCGGAGAGGAAACAGCATTGGTGCAAATCACCTGCAGCGGGACTTCTTCCCCAGTAGTGAGAGGGATTCCGGAACTACTGGGTGTCCCTCTTGGTCTGCTGTGCAGAATCGGCCACATGTTGTAACTTGACATTATCAATAGAAACAAAGCAATTTCTTTTGGCCCCGTGCAGTGGCGGTAAAATCACAGTTCTCATGCCGCTAACCCCTAACACAGGGACTGATGCTCAATAAGAAGGACCAAATTATTTCTGTACTGCAACCTTTTCACGCACTAGATCCCCAATCCTGGGTATCCAACCAGTAGGCGTTACTGGGTCATCCTTAATTCCTGTGGAGGCAGCACTTGCAGAAGAGTTATCTTCACGGAATTGTTGTAAATCCTGTAAAACAGTGACACAATCATTTATGTCAAAGGGCGTATCTGCTGCCTCCACACCAGGACCATCTAGATCAGGAACATACATTTGTGTTCCAAACAGGCACTCATATGAAGTACGACCCCCCAGGGACCTTCTAGGCAAGTTATTAAGTGCTCTCTGTACTCCATACAGGTGGGCTAGCCAACTACGACCCGTACCTATAACTCTGGCCGTTAAGGATTGCTTTAAATCACGATTTAAACGCTCCACGACAGAATTTCCCTCGGGATGAAATGGAGACGAGAATTGGAGTTCGACCCCCAACGAAGCCATGGTGTCCCTGAATGCCTTAGAAGCAAAAGCAGGGCCCTGGTCCGAATGAAAAGCCGCAACTGCAAATGTATTGACAAAGATGCGCAAATCTTTAATAACAGTCCGAGCGTCAGCCGAGCGCTGTGGCCAGCCCCACACAAATCTGGAGCACGAATCTACAGCAACCAAAATATATTTGTATGCATTATCTGGCGTCAGCGGACCACAATGATCCAAGTACACACACTGTAAAGGTTTATTTGAAATCAGAAGGGGCGTCTGCTGCGGGTGTCTAGCCGTCGAAGCTTTAATTTGTTGACAGACGTCACAACAAAGGACATACTGCTTTGTCTCCTTATAGAGACCAGGCCACCAGTAACGAGCCTGTAAAAGTGAAATCGTGGCAGCCACACCAGCATGTGCAGATGCCGCCCCCTCATGTGCTGCAGAAATTAATCGAGGTCTCAATTTTATTGGGCATTTCACGTACACCAACGCCTGGAATTTTAACAACAGCATTTAGCATACTACCCAAGCAGTAACTATATTTAGAAGGGAATCCTTTAGGAAATGGCGTGCCATCAGCCGTAGCCTTTATGGCAGCCGAAATCTCTGTGTCTGGTTTGGAACTCGAACGAGTCACTGCGGCCACAGTGGCAACAGCCACTGCCGACTTTGCGGCTTCATCAGCCAAAGTGTTCCCAGCAACGTGTATTCCAACGCGCTGGTGTCCAAGAGTATGTACAACATGGACTTTAGGAAGCGTGTCTCTCAGATCCGCAACCTTACCCCACAGCAATTTGTGTTTAATGGTGTTGCCTTTAGAATCTCTGAACCCATTCAACCTCCAATAGTGTAGATATTCATTGAAAGACTGAACACAGTAGTAGGAGTCACAGACCAGCAAGGTTAAAGTCGCCGGATCCGCGTGTTCCAAGGCTAACAATAGAGCTTTGAGCTCAGCCAGCTGTGCCGTACAATCTCCCAAGGTTTGTGTATAAGTATGTCGGGGGCAGAACACCTCCCCCTCCATAGTGCTGCTCACTACTGCACATGCAGCAGAATACTGTTGTTTAGTCCCAACCGCTGGTTGCGCAGAGCCATCGGTATACATGATCACCTGATATTGGTCAATAGGCAATGTGCCAGCGGGAACTGGGTATTCCATTTCATATTGAAGAAATTCTTGAGTCTGCAGTTTAGGGTCAAATATATAATCTACATCAGTGGCTGTCAAAGACGTAGCCCATTGTATCCATCGCTGGTGTAAAGCTTTCAAATTAGGAACACTTGCTTTTGTAACAGCCTCTAAGGCTGGAATCGGGGAAACGACAATAATGCGTTGGCCCTGGGAAAGAGGTCTTTCTTTAATCACAGCCATCTGTACTGCAGTGAGTATTTTCTCAGTTTGTGCAAATCGTTGTTCTGCAGCAGAATACAAGTGGGACTTGTATGCTATCGGGACTGTCTCACCCTCATTAAAGGTGACATATGTAAACCCAACAGCCCCAGGTATCACCCTGATGACTAAATGTGTTTTATTGTCCCGTGTGTGTAAATGTTTAACTGCTAAGAGTTCAGTTTGCAAATCTCGAAGTATATGTGTATGCTCAATCGTCCAAAATCTACTCGAAAAATTCGGGCGAATCAACTCGTATAAGGGTTTTATACGTGTAGCATATTCAGGAATGTAAGTTCTGCCAAAATTCAGAAACCCCAATAATGACTGGAGCTTCCGAACCATATTAGGAGGCTGCAATTGAGCACATTTCTCCCAAAAATGTGGCGCTAAGCTCTTGCCCTCATTCGACAACTCATATCCCAGGAAAATGACGCTGAGGAAGGCAATCTTTGATTTCTTAAAATTAAACTTATATCCAATTTCAGCAAACCCCACAACTATGCGTGCTACACGCCTCAGATATTGCAGAATCTCATCATCTGTCAAATATATATCATCAACATATGATAACGCCTCAGGGTCCAACTCATGCAGAATTTCAGTTACACAAGCTGAAAATAGTCCTGGGCTATTCTTATACCCCTGAGGCAAACGACAAAACTTTTTCTGAGAGCCAAACGCACTGAAACTGGTATAGTCCCGACTCTCGGGCGCTATATTCTGGCAGAAAAATCCATTCGAGATATCTAATGTTGTTTTGTATTTTTTACGCACTATATTATTCATAAGCGCTGCGCTGTGTGAATTCTGTATTGCATATGTGCGTGTATGTCCATTTAAGTGTCTGTAATCCACCACTATCCTATATGAATGGTCCGGTTTAGCAACTGGAAATAAAGGATTATTCATCGGCGAGACACAGAGTTCTAATACACCCTGGTACTCCAATTGGGTAAGAATTTTCCTAACCGATGCCCTTGCTTCAAATTTGATAGGATACTGCGGCTGCGGCTGAGGTTCGCCCTTTATTGGAATTACATGATAAGCTGATTGTCTATCCCACTGCACATTATTTTTATATAGGACGGGAGCTTCTGCCAGAGCCCATGATTTACTATAGGACTCCGTCAGTTCTCTCGGTACAAGAGGTGAGAATGAAGGTATAATAACCTCCTCCCTGACTGGACAGTCGCGAACAAAGTCAGGTGGCCAATCTTGTTCGGCCAGCAGAACGTCATATGATTTTACCACATGGTCCCAAAAGATGGCATGTACAATGCGGTCAATGTCCCCTTCTAATTGCAGAGTTACTTTATATACTCTATCAGGATCAGAGACCCGCATATCTGCCGTTTCGACTTGTATGAAGTCATCAGTTGCTTTCACCTCCAAATGCTCTAGAAGACTCCGGCGAACTATTGTGACCTCTGCCGCGCTGTCTAACAGTGCCAACGCCCATGTCTTGTTCGTCAAGAGAACTCTCTTCTTGAGTGGCATGTCTAACTGAGACTGCTGCCACCTTCTTCTTTTTAAATTGTTGCTTTTGTTGGAGTGGTTTCTCTTCCTGTTTAATAGAAACCTCCGTTGAGCGTTGTGATTCCTGTCTCGGTTTCACGTACTCAGTTCTCCGCTCTGACCGCCCACCTCTCTCACTTCTCTTGTCCGAGGAGTCCTGAAAGGAACGAGATTGGCATGTATCAGTATATTGATATCTATCAGGCTTCTTCAAATTATCCCTATTCCTTAGATTATACCTAGTCTGCGGGGTCTCTGGTTGCGGAGATTGTCCCCCATCTTTCTTAGGTGTTTGCTGTTTCTTTTCCCAGCGCTTTTTAGTACCCTCAGGTTGCTGTTGTTTAGCATTATCTTTATTATTTTTACCCTGTAATTGGGGTTTTTGCGGTCTAGCCCCTAGGCTATCGCGACCAATACTGGAATATGTTTCTGCTATTATTCTCGGGAGTTCCCGCTCCTGATTAATCTGCGGAACGTCCCGAATACGCATACGCACTGCTAGTGCTACTGCCTCTCCCTTGAGATTACTCAAAATAATAGAAGAAACTGCGGCAAAATTGCCCATCAACTGCATACCTAAATCTAAGGCGGGGGCAGCCCCATATTCATCTTGAATTTGTTTAAGCACTTCCGGTAGATTAGCTAATGTTGGCATACCGTGTGCTGTAGTATAGAGCGCAGCAAACACTGTGCCCCAGGTATTACAAAGGTCCACTGGAGGAACCATTCCATACGGCAAACACATCGTCAATATTCTATGTTTATCCTGAGGTCCCGTATGGGGAAATACTGCTTCCAGCGTATACATTTTTTGCGCCAGCCAAAATGGAGTTTCCTCATGTTTAGCCGGTACCTTACCCATAACTGAGTGTACAGTGGCCGGATTAATACCCGGAACCACTGCCTGTGGGTGCGCCGGAGCAGCACGCGCTGCATTAGTATTTAATGCCTGCATTACAAACTGCACCAGTCTTCTGCATGTAGTTGCTAAGTATATATATAAACGACGCATGTCAGCCACTACCAAATTAGCAACCGCAGGATATGGTGTGTAAGTAGCCAATAAAGGCCAGGTCGGACCATCATTACTCAGTGGACCTAACCTTACTTGTGCTACAGTGTGTTGGAGGGCGCCATCAAGCCAATTATGGTGTTCTTGATAAGATAAAGTTATCTCTAAGTATGCATATGCCCTGTACTGTCCAGGGACATTCGCAACAGTGTATTCGTGAAAAGTGTTTGAACCCCCATCAACTGCTGGAAATACGACCCAAGAATAAAAAAGTTCTGTTCTATAGGCTGCATGGGCGTCCACCACAAAAGTGACCAGACCCCCCTGGACTGTCAGGCCATGTGCTAACAAATGTCCCGTGAGCGGTTGGCGCATATTAAGCGCTAATTGCACCACTAGAGGATTCGCCATCTAGACAATAAACAGCACCTGGGTAGAGAAGGCACACCAATAAAGGGGTTTTTCCTTTCAAAGTTCAAGCTTGAACAACCGACCACTAAGTAATAGAATGCACCTATCCCGTGGCGGTGGAAATCCTCAGCCCCACGGACGTCTCCGCTTACGGAACCGAGGAGTCAAAATATATATGAGACGGAGAGAGTCAGCCGGACCCAAAAATTTGAGCCTGACCAATCGTAGGCGGCGCAATGACGAGAAAAGTCCTAAAAACGGTTGAAAATCATGGTTGAGCACAACTACTTCTATGTTTAACTTTTTATAGAAAACTAGTATCTTCAACAATGAAATACAATAGCTCTATATATGATAGTCGGTATTCGCAGCGACCACATGACTATGGAAAGAGGTGATTCGATTGGGCAGGTCAGTTCTCTGTCTCTTGAACAGGAAGACCACACCCAGTTTCCTTTTGTTTTACCTGAAATGCTGTTTGGAAGGAGTTGTTGCGGAGCTGCACATTGATTGCATTTTGAAATTAACTTTGTACTTTCTTTTTTCTTTTCAAACTATAAAATGGCATCTGGTGGCACTGGGAAGGAAGTTGTGCTCCACCATGAAGAAAATTCATCAGAAGATGAACCCACTGCAAAAACAAAAATAATCAATTCCATCTGAGTTCTTCACTATTCCATTAGGGGAGAGCAAAACTGGTCCAGTGCACCCTGTGTGACAATATCTTATTCAGGGGCACTTCGAAGAAGTATTCATATGGAACCACCAGCATGCTTCACCACCTAAAAACCTACCACAGTAGGCGTCTGGGAAAGGCTCAGCGAGAAGGGAATGACGGTGAACCTAGTACATCACAGGTTCCAATGGTGGCACCTGCTGACCCTATTCTTGCTGCCATGCAAGAGCAGCTTACAGACAAAGCACCCGAGCTGAACAAAATCAGAAGTTTCTGCCTTGAATGCAGGAAGGTGCTAACAGTGGGAGAGGAGTCTATGCAAGCTCTTTACAGACTGCAAAGACCGACAGTGCTGAGTTATTTTTTGTTTTTGTTTGAGTTAAAGTTAGTTTCCCAGTTTCAGTTCTTGATGGAAATAGTTTTTTCCATTTGTCATTTTATTTTTGGAATAAAAAAATAAATAAGTAAATAAAAAAAAGGTTCCAGAAAAAATGGTTCTCGTTAGAACTGCTTTTCATGTTTAAAGAGAAGTCAAACTGTAGGAGTGTGTCTATGGATCACTGAGTGACTCATGGCTGATTCACTGATTACATAAGTCCATTGTGGGTCAATGTGTGAGTGCATGAGTGCGTGAATGGGTGATTAAGTGTATGCATGAGTGAGTAACTGAATGTATGATTGTATGTATGCATGAGTGAATGTGTACATGCATGGCTGTAGTGAGTGAGTGGGTATGTGACTGGCTGTGTGGGTGACTGAGTGCATGAGTGCATGTATGGGTGAGTGACTTAGTGCATGAGTGCATTTATGAGTGCACAAGTGCATGAGTGCAGGTATGGGTGATTGACTGAGTGCATGAATGCATGTATATGTGAGTGAGTGGAACAATGAGTGTATCTGTGAATGAGAGTATGAGTGATGTGTGGGTGAGTGAGTGTGTGACTGGTGTATGGATGGGTGACTAAGTATATGAGTGGTATGTGGGTGAGTGAGTGTATTAGTGGTGTATGGGTGAGTAAATGTATGTGTGGTGCATGGGTGATTAACTGATTTTTTTACTCCATCTTTAGATGAGTTAGTGAGTGCATGAGTGTAAAAATTTGTGAATAAGAGAGTGCATGAATGGAAGTATGGGTGAGTGAGTGAGTGCATGTGTGTGTATGGGTGATTCACTGAGTGCATAAGTGCATATGTGTGAGTGACTGAGTGTATGAGTAAATGTATGAGTGAGTAAGTTATTGTTTGAATACATCTATGGGTGAGTAAGTGAATGAATGAGTGTAGATATGGATGAGTAGTAGGTGCAGGAATATCTTTATGGAGTGAGTGAGTGGGTGCGTGCCTAGCTGAATGGGTGAGTGAGTGCATGAGGATATGTATAGGTGAGTGAGTGAGTGAGAGCATGTGTGGTTGAGTTAGGGAGTGCATGAGTACAGGTAGCGGTGAGTGAGTCTATGAGGCATCAAGTGGGTGAGTGACAGCATGAGTGCATATATGAGTGAGTTAGTGAATGCATGATTATGTGTATAGGTGATCGGCTGAGTGTATAGGTGCATGTATGAGTAAGTGTAGAAGTGCATGAGTAGCATGTATAGGTGATTGACTTAGTTCATGAGTACTGCATGGATGAGAGAGTGAATGCATGAGATGTGTATGAGTGAGACAGAGAGTCCATAAAGTGTTGTATGAGTGAGAAAATGAATGTATAGATCAGTGGTAGTCACAAACATTTTCCCAGGGGCCAAAAGGTTTGGTCTGTGATGTGCCCGAGGGTCGCATTGATGTCAGTGAGGTGGTGGTTGGGCGAGGGGGTATGGGATTTGGCAGTAAGGCAGGTATAAGTGAAGCAAAGGATACACATTTAGTGGCTGCATTGAACTATATGAAACAAGAAAACCTGGGAATAATCACAACTTCCCCACTTTCCCAAATTGTGTGATCCTAGGCAATTGTTTATTTTCACTCTACCTCCTTTGTCTTTATTACCATATTTAAGAGCTCCTCCCAATACATGATTTCAGGGTGTGCGCTACACAAAACCTGCTCCTGTGTTTGATTTAATAAACTATGATTTTGTTCATGTATAATAGGAACCCAGGTCACCCAAAAAGTACACATAACAACTGACTTGCCTCTTTAATTCACTATTGGAGTTGTCGTCAGGGCTGGGGAAAGAATTTATATTTCTTAATTCAAGTTTGAAAACTATCACTTTTAAATTAATCATTCTCAATGCACTGATATAATACATTTTACTTAAGTGAAAAGGTTCTGTATATTAACTAAATATACTTTGTGAAGTGTATACCGACTGTAATTTTTTACACTTTTACAGTAAGAGGTCTTTAAAAATGAATGTGTTTCTAAACGCAGAACTCCCTAGTTACTTCCTTTCTTCAAGACCAATTAAAATTGAAATAAACGATTGCTTGTCTATTAAATATCTTTTTATTTTTAGTGCTTATTGAAATAAACAGCAGCCCAGTGCTCCTGTTGCCCAAGAGGCCACATGTAAAGGTCAGAGGGGCTGCATGCAGCCCTCAGGCTGTACTTTGAGTAACTATGGTATAGATGATCTATGGGTAGGTAACTGACCATCTAGCAGCTTTGATGCCAATGCTTTATTGGTGAGATTGTGGACAACGCAAGATCTGATCCATTATAAGGAAGTATTAATTGAACTGTTGGATCTTGATAGATCTGTAACTTTTCCTTGGCTTTGTTATGTTAGGACATGTTTTTTTAAGCTTGGCCTTAACTTCTTTTGGGATGATCCCCATACTCTTACAGTGCATTCAAAGGGCTGCTTGAAATAAGTGTACTAGGATCACCTTCTTCGTAATCATCATCAAAATTCTGGATTGGGAAGGTTGAATTCCCAATTCTTAAATATTAAATCAAATCCCAGTAGCTAGATATAATCCAAGCAAGTCGTGAAAAGCACTTTATATGAAATTGCAATGCGAAACCCTCCAAATCAGGGCATTCACTACTAAATCGGGTCAACAGGATATTAACAAAGATGATCCAATTTAAAGTTTATGCAATATGGGTAGTGCAGAAACTATAGAGCACTTACTACTCTTCTGTAAAGCTTACGAGAAGCCCAGAAGGAAATTGATTTGACCAAATTTGTAAGAAATTAGGAATCTGGAAATACCAGGAAGCCTTAAGAATTTTAAGGTCCAACACTATTCCTTATATAGTGTTTGGAAAAAGTCGATTTTTATCAATAGCTGCACATGTCCAAGACAAGGAGGCTTTGAGCTTTTAGAATACTGCAGGTTCCGTAATTCTCAAAGGTATTAATTTGACCTCTTGGACCCTCCTCAATTGACTTTGGATGAGGCTCTGGCAGGATCTTTTAAGCATGTTGAAATATTAGATATATCTTGGGAGGAGACTATGAAATTTTAATTTGTAGGGTAAAACAAGCACCCTCCAACCAGTTCTGATCGCAAACAAGTATATTATCTTGTTAATAGTAATTCTGAGAATCAGTCATAAAGAAGCATCCCAAGCGGTTGTTAACAAATTAATACATTAATTGGAATGTTATTACGAGCTACATCCAAAATGGTCTTTATTTGATTTGATAATTTTGCTCTAATTTTAACCTATATGATACATGTTCATAGGATATACATATAGGATGCTTCTCCATGAATGCTAGTTTATCAGTTTTATTAATTCTATCATTTTAGTAATAGTATAGCATGATTAGTGCACTAAATTGACTCATTTTAAGTATTTATTATGTAAATATAGAAGTTGAATTTTATATTGTACATAATACTTCTGTATTTAATATTTTTGAGAAAATGTGATGTTATGAATTTAAGTGTGTTTTATGGATCATTGTATACAAAATAAATAGTATTGACTGACTGGCTCATTGTGTGTATGGTTGCATGTATGGATGATTGAATGATTACATGAGTGATTGAGTGAGTGGTTGAGTGTATGTACAGGTGAATGAGTGAGTTCATAAATGGTTCATGGGTGATTTACAGAGTGTATGAGTGTTTGTACGGGTGAATAAGTGAATGCATGAGCGGTATTTGGGAGATTGACTTAGTGGATGAGTGCATATATGAGTGAGAGAGTGAAATCATGAGTGCTGCATGGGTGAGAGTGAGTGCATGAGAGGTGTATGAGTGAGACAAAGTCCATGAGTGCTGTATCAGTGAGTGAATGAATGTAGAGATGATCTATGGGTAAGTGAGGCTACAAATGGTGCATGGGTGACTCACTGTATGTATGGGTGCATGTATGGATGAGTAAATGACTGCATGAGTGGTGTATGGCTGATTGGGTTGATGAGTGTGTGTATGGTGAATGAGTGAGCACATAAGTGGTGCATTTGTGATTGACTGAGTGCATGAGTGGTTGTATGATGGGTTAGTGAGTGCATAAGTCATGTGTGGGTGAATGAATGCATGTATGGGTGAAGTATGAGAGTGAGAGAGGACCCAAATGGTGCATGGAAGACTCACTGTTTGCATACATGCATGTATGGGTGGTGAGTGAGGTTATGAGTGGTTTATGGGACATTGAGTGAGTGTATGAGTACGTGAATGGGTGAGTATGTGCATGAGTGCAAGTATGGCTAACTGACTGAATATGTGAGTAATGAGTCTGTGAGTAAGTGAAAGGAATAGTGGTCTAGTGATTGACTGACTGGATGAGTCAATGTATGGTGATAGTGTGACAGTGGTGAATTAGTGACTGAAGGAGTGTTTGAGTGTGTGTATGTGTAAGTGAGTGAGAGGATTAGTGGTATTTGGGTGACTTCCTGAGTGCATCAGAGAATGTATGGGTAAGTGAATGAGTGCTAAGTACATATATGGATGAGTCAGTTAATAGTTGTACAGCTGTTTCTATGAGCTATTTGTTAAATTATTTACTAAACTCTTCTATACTTTTCTGAACAATGCTTAAATTATACTGAAACTTTTATTTTTAAATATTTTTTAAATAGATACAAAATTACACAGAGCTATAGCCAGATGATGTTTATGATTAAAAGTAGTCTCCATCGTATTTGTCAGCAACATGTGTATGCTTCAAAAATTCTTTTAAGATACCCAACATTGATGAACTGCAGCAACTATTGGGAAAAAACAAAAGAGAAAGTCATACTACTATTTAGACTTCACAGTTGCACAAACATTATAATATTCATTGCATTACTGTAAAGTGTTATCACAATGTAATTAAAGTGTCAATTTTATTTTTCACTGTTCTCAGCTTTTATACTCTTTTACCGTATAACAATGATAGGTATAGAGCTTCATCTTCGAACAGTGGGGGAATAAACAATTAATGGATTGAAAAAAAAAACAAAGCTGCACAGTAGATCCTACAAATAAGTGAAACTATGCATTGCACTCACTTCATTTCTTTAATTAGTGACTTTCTCTATAGTTACTACAATAATCCAAACAACTCGATTTTAATATTTGTCCTAATATCAGAAAAAATGTAAAGTACTATTTGTTTTAACAATCCTTATGAAAAACATCATCACCTGGTAGGCCAGATGATGTGTAAGATGTTGATAATGAATATATATACACATTTAATTAATAGTGTTCTCCTCAATTAGAATATAGGAGTGTTGTTGGAGAAACAAAAGAGGACTTTTTAAAGTTTTGAAGAAATTTTACTGTTTCAACCTAGAGCTCCTGTAATTTCAGTATGTTCTTTAATTTTCACAGTTTTTTTAGAGAGTGTTGTATAGATTTGATATATTAACTCCTTTGTAGAATATTAAAAGGACTCTTGATAAATGACAATGTTTTTTAAGACATTACCCTTATTGGGATAAATAATGTCTAAACAAGAGATGAAGCATGTAGAAGAAACATGGTACACCAGTTTTTTAACCATAATATTTCCTTAGAACTTTGGTTGAAGAAAGAGAAGACATGAGTTTGGTAGTTTGAAGTGAATTTTGGTATGTATTCCAGGTTGCTGTCATTACATTCTGTACATCCAGTTTTGCTATTTAAATATACAGTGTAATGTCCGGATGTTGTATAAACTGCTTTGTGAACAATGATAGCCAAAGTGGTAAAGGTTCTTCCTGAAGTGATATTTGTACAGCATTTGTAATTGGAGTTCCCAGTTTGGTACCATCTGCTCTGCAACATTGTAGCATTAGTATAACATATTTTCCTGTTCTTTGTAGAAATAATGTAGAGATAAGGCCAGTTCTGTAGTTGGGGTAGGTAATATTTTGATTAGCATTTCTGTACAATTTCGCAAAAGGCACTATTTTTTGATCGGGCAACGTTATGTAACAAAATCATTCAGAATTGATCTCAGTTGTAGATGTTAATGAGTAGTCTTCACACTGACGGTCCCATTTGTGACTGAGGGGGTCATTCTGATCCCGGCGGGCGGCGGTCGCCTCCCGCCTGGCGGGAACCGCCATTTGGCCGCTGCAGCCATTCCAACCTTCCCGCTGGGCCGGCGGGCGCTAACATTGTTAGCGCCCGCCGGCCCAGCGGGAAGGGGGCCTGCAACACTGAAGCCGGCTCCGAATGGAGCCGGTGGTGTTGCAGGTGTGTGACGGGTGCAGTTGCACCCGTCGCGCTTTTCACTCTCTGCTAGGCAGACAGTGAAAAGCAGGCTGGGGCCCTGTTAGGGGGCCCCTGCACTGCCCATGCCAGTGGCATGGGCAGTGCAGGGGCCCCCATGGGCCCCTAGACACCCGTTACCGCCAGCCTCTTCCTGGCAGTGTAAACCGCCAGAAACAGACTGGCGGTAAGGGGGTCAGAATCCCCATGGTGGCGCTGCTTGCAGCGCCGCCATGGCGGATTCGCCCAGCCGGGGGAAATCCGCCGGGAAATCCGCCGGGAAACCGCCGGACCCGGTTTTCTGACCGCGGCTTTACCGCCACGGTCAGAATGGGCAGGGAAGCACCGCCAGCCTATTGGCGGTGCTTCCGTCATTCGCGGCCCTGGCGGTCTTTGACCGCCAGGGTCGGAATGATCCCCTGAGTCTAAATACATCATCAATGTTTACTTCTACTTCTTCTTCTAAGACCCCAAGGATGACCATAATAAATTCTTGTCCATCTTGTTGAATATTGAGAGTAAATTCTATTGATCCTGTACATGTGTTTAAAGGTGTCGGATTCCTGAAGCAGAATGCATTATAGTTCTGTCTCTTTTTAAATGGTACAGCAAATTATATAGTGAACAGCACATTCTCTTATCTGACTTTTGGTGAATTTGGTTTACTGAATGGGATACGTGGCTCAGCAGTTGACACCTGTTCTGTTTTCCGATTGATAACCAGCTATTTCACTATCATTTTCCACCTTCCTCTTCTTAGCACTGTCTGTCTTATCTTTCTGTCCTTTCTTTTCTTGAAGATCCGTAGTATCCTTTGTAGTCTTCCGCTTTGGGCAGAGTGTGCATTTCTCATTAACTGGCCTAAGTAAGGAGCGTATAGAATTCTTAACCGGTTGTATTCTCTTACACAGCTAACATCAGCACTAACTTTACTTGCATCAAAGTCAATCAAAAACAATCCTGAGAAGGTTCTAATTTGTGACAATGCTGCATATGACATTACTTCTTTGAATACAGAACTTCCATCATTAACGAACACTGCATCCAGACTTAAACCTTGTTATTTGTGGACATTACTGCATATGCTAAAGACAGAGGGAACTGTTGCTGTCAGATGTATAAGTCTTTTACAAGTAAAAATTGTACAACACACCTGCCAATCTTCTTCCCCTTGCTTTTCTGATCATTTTTTATAGCCAAGTAAACCACCTCGTCTCTATACAGAAAATTAATTAAATCAACAACTTTACCCATTGCACCATTTATTAAGCCTTCCTCAACAACCTTCGTCAGCCTTTCTCAACATTTAAATTGCATCGTAAAATAACAACAGTTTTTGCAGTCATGGAAACGCTTCTCTAATCCTACAGTATTTGATACTGATTTCTCCAAAGAATCCAATTTTGCGTGTGGTTTATCTGTGAGTAGCATTGTGACTCCTTGATGCTCCATTTTGCCAATAGCTATAATTTCTGAAATGCCTTCTTTCTTCAGTTGTAGTAACTTCTCATTAAAGTTTGAACACCCTTGAAGTGTTGATATTAAACAACCTATAGATTTCTGTTCTTTTATGAAATTAAACATCAGTTGTGCATGAGCAATATCCATGGGAATAGTTTTCTCTGTAAGTGACTTTTCCCCTGTTTTGTGAGAATTCCTACTCTAACGTCTTTCAGTAACTCTGCATGTTCCATACCAGATGCCTGCCACATGTTTTTTTGCTAATTCTTTGTATTCAAAGTTGAACCAAATGTTTACATTACCAATACTTCCTAAGAAATTCTTTGTTTCATTATACATAATAGTTTTAAAAGTTGGTTATCCTTTTACAAGAGTAAGTTGGGGTTGATCACTAAAGACGATTAAATATTTTCCTCCAAATAGTACACATATTTTGCCCTTGAAACTTGCTGCATCCTTAAGTATATGAAAGCAAGCATTATGATTAATACCATGCTCACTTCATCAATGATGAAAAGAGTAATCTTTTTCAATACTCTGGATACTTCATGGCAAGCTTCACCAGATAACGTCTGATATTCAGGTTTGCTGTCATGTTCAACTAGAAGCATTAATAGTAGATTCAGAGTAATTCCTTTAATTTTATGAGCAGCTAATCTTGTAGGTGCTGTTACTACACATGACAAATTTGAATCAGTAGTCTTCTGTAATTAGCTGGTGAGAACTTTAATTAGGAAGCTTTTGACATTATCAGCTTGTCCACTGATGTACAACAATATTGGTTTATATGAAGGATAGACATATAGACCCTCATTATGAACATAGCTGTAAACCCTGTTCCCCGCCGTGCAACACTGAACAGAATCCTGCCATTGGCGGTGAATAGAAACCCGCCATATAAAGATGCAAAAATCAGAATCCACCAAACTTTTCGCAGCCAACTGTCACTGGCAGGACATTGTCGGCGGAAATGCAGGACACCCCACCCCGCCACCGCCGAGCACAAAAACTCGCCCCTCCAAATAATGATGCACAAATCACAGCAGCGGTCAGTGGAAGTCGAACAACCATTGGCGGTACAGACCGCCACGGCCAGCAATGGAACCAAACAGTCAGAATTGCACACATTTGCAAGTTTGAAACCCACACATCCACAACACAATAAAACACTCACAGACACACCCCACAATCCTTTGCATCGCCAATAGGACATCTGAGATAGAGAACACCAGAAGCAGACACTGAACGCCACAATACACAAATCACACATCCAACCACATAACGGCACCCTCACCTAGATCCACACAACACACCACTCACAACACACACCATGGCACCCCCCAAACACCCACGCTTCACAGAAAGGGAGCTAAGGACCCTGGTGGATGAGCCACAATTATTTGGGGCACAGGTCCACCACACACCCATCGCCAGGATGATGGAGTTATGGTAGATAATAGTGAACAAGGTCAATGCAGTGGGACACCATCCACACGCGAGGGGCGACATCCGTAAGAGATGGAACAACCTGCGGCAAGTAGAGGTCCATGGCATCGAGGCACAACATTGCAGTCCAGAAGACTGGGGAAGACCTCCACCAACACCACCCGACTACACTGACTGGAAGGAAAAGGTGCTGGCCATCCTGCACCCTGAGGGCCTCACTGGACTCACTGGAGGAATGGACTCGGGTAAGTCATCTACAATTACCCATTATTCACCACACGTGTAATGCATGCAGCACCCCACCTCTCCAACATCCACCAGGACCACTACCCCACCCAGGCCACAATCAAAACAGCCAGTCAACTTGCATGCCCACAAATCCATCTACAGGCCCACATACCTCCCCCTGTGTACAGCCACCCACCCCTGCAAGGAATCACAAATGCACTACACCACCCACAATGCACCACCACATCCTAAGTAAAATGCAATGGCTACCACACAAAGGCTCCCTGCATGGTCAAAAAGTGGAAAACCAGCACAAAACAGCCCAGCCCTGTGCCCCCATCTGAATATGCAACTGTAACAGACATGTCAATTCTCCCCAACATGCACCACCGCCCATGCCACCCTGACGGACAGGACAAGGAGTGGCAGTGCCCCACATGGAGACAGAGGCACCACCCAGGACACTGGAGGGGGAAACCTGGACAGTGAGAAATGCCCTGGCCCCTTACACAGTCCTGAACTGTCACCACCCGGCAGCCCCACCCAGGACACCACCGACACCCCTACCACCCAGCCACCAACATCAGGCCAGGGCAACTGGCCACACACCTGTGTATCCAGGCTACAGACTGGTGGAACACAAGGACAGAGGCCACAGTTACCCCCTATCAACAGGCAAGAAGAAGATGGCCCCAGTACAAGTGGTACCGCCAGACCTGTGCAGGGGACACAGGCACAGGGGGCTAGGCCCAGTGGGTGGGCATCAGTGGCCCGGGGGGGAGGCCACAAGATGGATGCTGCAGCCCAGGATGTGATCTCTGAGGTCCTGGGAGCATACCACCATACCCAGGACAGATGGGCTCAGATTGTTGCCACCCTGGAGCAGAGTGAGAGGCTGCAGAGAGCCCAACACCAAGAGACCATGGAGCAGTGGAAACTGCACAATGCCACCATGGCCACCATAGCAGGTGCTCTGCTGCAACTTGTCCCAACCTAGCCTGAGACCCCCACAGACCAGGAAGCCCCTACTACAGGCAAAGATACAGACCGGCCAACAACAGCAGCAGCAGCAACTGGACTTGTGCCACCATCGCAGGACACACAGGAGACCTGTACCTCAACCCGTACAGGCCATCACCAGGCACCCAAATGGTCCCTCAGGCCCAGACATGGCACTGGAACAGCTGCCAAGACCAAAGCACCCTCTAAGAAGTGACTCTGACAAGAACTCTCCTCCAAATGTGCCATTGAACCACCATCCACAACGTGCAAGAACAATCCCAAAAGCTATAAATAACGGATGGACTTATTACCACTGCCTACAATCACTGAGACTATGTAGCCAATATGGACATCCACCAGTAGCCCACTCCCATTACTGTAAAGAGTACCGTGGCATCCCTGACACCAAATAAAACACATGTTCACCAATGTAAATGTCCCCTGACATTATGTTGGATGAAAATGAAGTGTGCATGCAATTGTCTCTGAAATTTATTCATGTCTTTATAGCAGGAATGGCACCCCACCCATAACATGTGGTTGTGCCAACAGAATTGTCAAACAAGTTGTCCATAATGTCACATGCCCCATGCAAACCTGGTCAGAGTGACAATGTCTATAGTACCAACACCTCCATAGAGGATAAGGCATACTGACAATATGCTGCACAGACACCAACAGCATCAAACAGTACCACTTAGTTACTGGAAATACAGTTGGATCAATTGGTTCCTGGAGTGTGCATCTTCCCCCTCCTCATCATCACCATCACTCTCATCCCCTCTCTGAGGAAGCTGGTCTGGATATGCAGCACCCTCCTTCTCCAAGAGGGGAATAGATTTCCTCACAGCCGCGTTGTGCAGCATGCAGCAGGCCACCACTATTCTACACAACTTTTCTGGCTCATAGGCCAGGGATCCCCCAGAGATATGGAGGCAACAGAATCTAGCCTTCAGGAGACCTATTGTGCGCTCTATCACCCTCCAAGTACGTCCATGGGCCTCATTGTAATCCCTCTCTGCACCTGTATTGGATTCCTCACTGGTGTCAGGAGCCAACGCATGTTGGGGTAACCAGAATCACCTGAAAAAGTGGGCAAAACAGGTCTGTCACTGACAAACCTCATTTGCAGATAGCCTGGCTGTCTGCTATGTGTCAAAAAGTCTCAAAAACACTTACCTATGATCCATCCTCTGTCCCCTTGTAGTTGTTCCATCATGTGTGGCACACTGCTGTTCCTCAGGACAAAAGAATCTTGGACTGATCCAGGGAACATGGCATTCACATGTGAGATGTACTGGTCTGCAGTACACACCAATTGAATGTTCATGGAGTGAAAGTTCTTCCTGTTTCAGTACACCTCTTCACTTTCTCGTGGAGGGATGAGAGCTATGTGGGTTCCATTGATGGCGCCTATCACATGGGGAATGTTGGCATAGGCATAGAAGTCTGACTTGATGGCAGGGAGGTCAGCACTTTGTGGAAACCTCAGAAATGTCTGCAGGTGTCTTACAAATGCATTCAGGAATCTGGACAGTCTAATTCTAAACACTGACTGTGAAAAACCTGTACCCATGCCTACTGTCACTTGAAATGAGCCCCTGGCCAGGAAATGGAGTGCAGAGAGCACTTGCACTTCAGTAGGGATGGCATGCTGATTCCGATTAGCCGGTCTCAGTGCTGGATCCAGTAATACACAAAGTTCATGAATAGTAGCACGGTTGAGTCTCTACTTGATAATGATGTGATGCTCCACCATGGTCCCCAAATCAACAAGTGGTCTATACACCGATTGGGCCCTCCCATGCCACATGGGTCTGTACATAGGAGGAGTGGAGAACACATGTGAGGAACACACATACATCTGACCACAATGTTAAATATTCAGCACTGCTGGCATACTAGTCGATGACACATGTGAATAGTAGCATGTTAAACTGGTTGACATGTCTTCAATGATACATGAGGCCTGTTGTGGTGAGTAAATTCTTATTTGTAAATGCCTATGGGGGTACGGGACAGTAGGGCCTTCATGGGGCAAATGAGGAAATAATAACTGCGTAGTATTGGCCAAAATGTCTGCGCCCTGTAATTCAGAAATGTTGTAGTGGAAGTGACCTCATACCGCTAGCGGTTGTCGTAATAGTGTGATATGGTGTTCACACTGTGCAAATCAATCATTGGTTAACATGGTTGTCAATGGGGATTTTTAGCGTATCATGATTGCCACCGGCGGTGACGGTGCACATCGCCACGGAGCGTACACCATCTCGTCACCCAAACTTCACTTGACTCTTGGATTACGTGCATGCAGGTACTCCACTGAGTGTGCTGCTGTGTCCTGCCTCTGGTCCTGGAAATGGCATGAGAAGCAAGGGAATGGGCCCCGGCCTTCACAAGCGAGGAACTGGACAAACTTGTGGATGGGGTCCTGCCCCTGTACGCCAACCTCTACGGTTGACCAGAGGTACAGGTGAGTAGGTGGATTGGGGGGCCTGGATGTGTGGAATGTTGGTAGATGGCTGTAGACATGTCTGCACGTTTGACACTACAGTCGTGGGATTCGTGACATACTGCATGTGTTATGCTGTTGTAGGTGTCCGTCCCATAGGGAACGTAGAGCCAGCTGTAACTAATGGGCATTGTCTGACATCTGTGTTACTTTTTCTGGGTGTCCCATATAGGTAAGCACCCATAAGAAGAGGGGACTCTGGCATGCCATCGCCAGGGAGGTGCGGACCCTGGGGGTCTACAACCACTAGAGCACCCACTGCAGGAAGCAGTGGGAGGACCTGCAGCGCTGGGAGAGGAAGACCTCTGAGGCCCAGCTGGGGAAGTCCTCTCAACGAGGAAGTAGTGCCGTTGGGCACTGGCTCCCCTAATGCGGCGCATTCTGGCAGTGGGGTATCCGGACCTGGATGGGTGCTTGAAGGCTGCACAGCAGACACAAGGGGGTGAGTACAGAAACCATTGTATGCCTCCTTGATGGATATGTGAGTTGGCTGTGGTATGTATGCTGTCTAGTGGCAGGGACTCTGACATAATGGCCCCAGTGGGGAGTTGGGTTGTAAGGGTCAGGTCTGAAGTACTTCAGGTCCTTTAGTGATGTATGGAATGGCTGTAGAGCAGGGTTGTGGCCACTATTCAAGGGCATAGTCATGTGTATAGCTGTCGGTGCTGCATGGTGGAATAGTTGCAGGGTGGGTGTATGGGTGAACCAGTTTTGAACCTCCATTCAGCTATTAACAAGTGTCTCTCCTGTTTTGTCTACCCATCCCTGTTCTCTTGTGTTGTTTTTGTACAACAGCATCATCTGGCGAGGGAGCTGAGGCAGCGGCGAGTGGAGATGCAGCAGAAGAGGCAGAGTCAAGCGACGCCAAGGGGACCAGTGGGTTGGAGGGCGAGGGGAGTACCACGGGGAGGCAACTATCACTGGAGATATTGACTCCGATGCCTCCTCCGATAGGAGCTCCCTGGGGTGGCAGACCCTAGTGACCCCACCCATTCTGTGTCATCTTCGCCCCCATACCATCACCGCCTTCCCATTTGCTCCCCACCTAGTTGCCTGTGCCCACTCACCCAGTAGGGTGTGCGTCTCCTTCGCCCCAGGCACCTCGTCCCTTGCCCCAGTCCGCCCTGCTGCCCTCACGGAGAGGCTATTGACCTCCTGAGGAACATCTCTGTAGGGCAGACAACCATTGTCAATGTCATCCAGGGGCTAGCATCAGAGTGCAGCAGACCAATGCCTACCTGGATGGCATTTACGGTGCCGTGTCTGGCCAACAGAGATCTTTTCAGGCTCTGGCCTCCTCTTTGACGGCAGCCAGTGTCCCTGCTCATTCCGTCCCCCCTCCAACCACCTCTACCACTTCCAGCACCCCACTCCCTTCACCCATCCCAAGCACACATTCTGACAGCCGTGTACACACCTCAACACAAAAGAAGCACACTGCAAAACACACGCATCACACTTCCCACCACAGGCATACACACAGCTAACACATAAAGGCACACACAACAACATCCACCTCCCCCAGTGTGTCCACCTCTTCCGCCTCCCTGTCTGTCACCTCTACATGCACACTCACAGGCACTGCACACTCATTCACTGTTGCGGACCCCATTCTTGCTGTCACCACAAAATCAGACATCCATTCATGCGCCCCAGACACCACACCTGCACTCACCACAATGACTTTAGTTGACACGTGCAGCACACTCACTAAACTTGCAGACACACAGACAACATACATTTACACTTGCAGCCTGTCTTGTCCCACTGTGTCCACCCCCCCTCCTCCCAAGACACTCAAATGCTCCAAGACACCCACCCAACACACATCCACCACACCTCAGCACACTGTACAGTCACCTGCACCCACGTCACGCAGACCTACACCTGTCACGACCACTCCCTCTACCTCCACTCCCACACCTTCCTCCAGGTCCACCCCGATTGCCCCTAAAAAAACTTTTCCTATCCCGTGTTGACCTATTTGAACCTACTGGCCCACCCTGTCTCGTCCCTAAATTTGCCCACCTCCTTGCCCTGTCCACCCCTCCCACAGCCCGCCCCTGTCCGCCCTTCCCATTCCCGTGCTACCTCACCTGTGAGCAAGAGACCCCGTGCTGGCCCAGGAACATCTGCCGCACCCCAGTTCCAGGCCGCTCCACCAGCTTCTTAAACCAGACCCAAGCCCTCTCCACCTCCCAAATGTAAAGCCAAGCCCCCCCTCCCAGTAGTAAGTCCCCACCACGCCTTGCCCCTGTTCCCTGAGGTCCCTGTTCCCTGAGATGCCCCATTGTTGCCCCTATGAGGTGGAGTACCTTAGGGCCCATCGGACTTCGGAGTACGGACTGGCCATTGGCCTTCTGTTAGACTTCTGTTGCTCATGGAGCTTCATTAAAGTTTGTGTGGCCAGTGTTGGCTTTGTCACACTCAGGATCCGTGGTTCATCGTTTCTTTGTGTGGGGGTGTTGTGCACATGTGTGTACTTTGGGCAGGTTTAATGTGCCTTGTGTCGGGTACGTACATCTTGCTGTGGGGTGTATGGCTTGTGCTGTTGTGAGTGGTTGTGGGTGCGTTTGCGTGGGTATGTAACTGTGCCCTTTCTTCCCTTGTTTAGTAGGTTGCGGTACATACCGGCGTTGTCTTCGTCGACTGTCTCGGTCGTGGAGGTATATGGCAAGGAGCAGGACTGGCATGATTTGCAACTCTCTATCCATGTCTGCTTCAGCGTGTTGTGTGTGCCTCCGGTGAGTGTTTCCTTTTATTTGGTTCATTTCTGCCTGGCTTTGCATGGCGGTGGTTCCTGCCCCGGAACTGACGGCGGTCTACTGCTTCATTATTTGATGGACGGGTAGGGCCTTTCTGTCGGCCTGTGGGCAGCCTCTGCCGTCGTTGTCAGCATTGGCGGTGAGTGGTTTTCAGGCTGCCTATTTTTCAGGTGGTTCTTTATTCGGCGGTCCAGACCGCCTGACTGTTGGCGGTAGTTACTGCCGGCGGAGCGGTGTTTACCGCCATGTTCATAATGAGGGCCATAATTATTTTCTCATACCAAAATCCATGCTCTATTTTAGTTTTCACTTTTTTTTGTAAATTTCTCTGTTCATTGTTCAGTTGATCCACTAACTGTTCAAAATCCACAGTTTCCTCTCTTGCTTGCTGAATTGCAATCTCCACCTCTTTCATAGTCATTGCTGTTTCATTTTGAATTATTAGTTCTCAAAGAGGATCTTGACTTCCTGGTGCAGAATTTTGGCTGCTTTGTGAACTCTCCCTGGCTATTTAAGTAGCAATGGCTTCTTCTTGTGCTACCTCATCTTTCAACATCTGCAAGTATGTTGGAAACATGGAACACTGAATGTATCTTTTAAAGCATTGAATGCACCTTCATATCAATCCTAGTGTCCAAGTAGTTCTGATAAATTTCTCTATGGTTTGAAGAGATGTAAAAGGGCCAAGAGGAAAAACAAAATTCTGTATTGAGTTTGGCAACTAAGGCCCATATTTATACTTTCTTAGCACCGCATTTGCCTCATTTTTTTACGCAAAAGCGGCGCAAACTTATAAAATACAATTGTATTTTGTAATTTTGCGCCGCTTTTGCGTCAAAAAGCAGCGACGCTAAAAAAGTATAAATATCGGCCTAAGTTTCCTGTGATTAATTAAATTTCCTTTGTTGTGTCTTGCCAAACAACCATCACATCCACTAACTGCAAATTTTCCATCTTCAGTGTTTTCAGTGACATTAGTTCTATATGCGTAATGTTGAAGTACTTCATACAAGCACACGTTTTCAAAATGGAAACTTCTTTTTGGGTAATATGTATCTATCATCTTACTCTTTAGAAGGTCTGTTCTGTCAGGATCAACTTCTGTAAGATACTCTGATTCTGGAAAAGTATTTAATACTCTTTTATGATGGCTGGCAAGGTATAAGCTTACCCACAGAATTCCTCTAGACTTGGAGAACAAACTTGTAGAGCTGAAGCTACCTGTACATTCATAAAATCCAATTTCCCTGGGTGAAAGCATTTTAAAACTAAAACTGTACAATTTTTGGTGAGACTCTTTTCTGCTGAAATCTCTTTCCACATCTCTTTCATCGCTGACTTTTCTGCCGTTGTTATGTAAGAAGTGACGTAGTGAGCTACAGCAATAGAAATATCTGCAACAAACTGTATATCCTGCATTCCACATCTTTAGAATAACAGGGCGGTAGTCGTTTATATGTTTTGAGGCTTCTATTCTTCTGATTTTGTACGTATTTTTTTGTGATTTCGGTGTTAAGGAGCTTCTCATGGCAGGCAAAAAGCTATTCACTCTTCCTTCTGAGATAACAGGATGTGGAAACCCAAAGCAACATTGTGTATAAAATTTTGCTTATGATTTGTATTTCTGACAATAGTATTTGTCGCACATATGAGTTCGAATTTTAAGAACTTGTAGTCTCAAGCCTGACTCAGGAGCTTCTTTTGGGATACAGTTCTATGAAAGGCAAGACACACTCATCACTGTACGTTCCAAACTTTGGTGCACCTTTTACCCATAACAGCATGTGAATATGTGGAGAACCACTAGCTTGCTACTTTTTCTGGCAAAAGAAATCAGTAATTTCTCTATGAAGTGGATTTATTTTGTTACAGATGAAAGCCATCATTGCTTGAAATTGGTGGTTAAAATACCTGCAAACGTTTGCAGGATCCAATAAACAGAGTTCTGCTGGTGTTTTAAGATTGATATCTTTTATGTTTGAGTTTGCTTACTGTAAAAATTCAAGAAGGTCATCCCATACACACTCAGCACAACTGAGTGTCAGAAGCCTAGTAGGTGATCCTAGATTCCTCAACATGCACTTTAATTCACCACGGCGACAATACCAATATTTATTTGTACCACATTGACATGCAACCAAGTTGATGAAGTTGTATTTAAGGTGTTCGTCTTTTCCATGAACTTTATCAACACATTCCCTTGCTTTGAGATTCTGGGGGATTACTCCTGTTTTTAGAATATGATTTATTGCATCGAATAACCCTGACAAGTCACTCTCAAATAGTAGATGAAATATATAAGTAATACGCTGTTAAAATCTAGGGTCCTCTGAATAAAGTCTAGTAGATCTGTACTCGGCTACTATTAGTTGTATATGCCGGTCATCATACCTCCCACCACCTCAGTAGGAAACAGATGTGGAAAAAACAACAAGCATCTAAGCTTGTCTTCCATACACTCAAAGAAGCACTTTTTATTTGTTTTCGTTTGTAATAGCTCAATAACATCTCCAAAAATCACTCTAGAATGTAGAGTATGAATACTGTAGTGTTCATAAATGTCTTCTGTTCTTATTCACTCCACCTTCTCAATTTGGCCTCTTGACGGTACTGTACCATTATCTATAGGTGAAATATCTTGAAGACTATCTACATTTTTAAAGGAATATATTATTTTTGTAGCAGATACGATGTTGCTTTCTTACCTTTACCAACATCTACTAATTCTTGCCACATCCTTTTACTCTTAGTAGGCACACCATTGACTAGCATTACCAGTACTACTTCCAAATCTTTCTCCACACCTACAGTTTAAACATTCTGCTTAAAATCTAATGGCAAATAAACAACTCTACCTTTCAGACCCTTCTGAAGCTCAGTTGCAGATAACTTTACTGTCCTTGGCCCCATACAGTCTATTGCTTGAAATTGATGTATATATTTTATAAGTATAGACTCATATACATTCAAGTTTTGAAGTTCTTGTGGAATAGTAACTAGTTTTAACTTGTTATACTCTGCTCTAGCTGGCATTTTATTCTCCTCTAATTTATTATAACAGTATTTACATATAATTTGTTGTTTGCAACAATCAAACTATTCTTCTACAAACAAATAAGCTGAAAAATTCTCACCATTTATCACTGCTGTCTTCTTCAGTGTTTAAAGATACAATAACATAATGAGTTTGAGTTTTGTAGTGAGTGCATCTACAACATATGCAAATGCAGTCTGTTTTTTCAGCAGACTGTTTTAAACTTTCTAATCTCTTTATGAAGGTTACCAACACTAATAGATATCTCCTGTTCTGCTACACCTGCAGATTCCAACTGTTTATTTTCTCTGCTCTCCTCTTGAGTCCAAAGAAATGGAACTGCACACCATTACAAACTTTTTCTACCTCAGCTACAGTTCCATGCAAAAGAGCTCTATTCATTTCCCTAAACATAGTGCAGGAGTCATCACATGGTATGGTCTCCTAACTAACATTTGCATTCTTGAGTGGTGTACACCTAACATTCTAAAATAATGAAAGGTGCTTTGGCATGCTTTCTTCAACAGACATGCTAGCCAATGCCATGTAGATTTTTATATTTCCTTACTCTGCATGGATCTAATCCTCACAAAATGGCAATTTTCTGTTTAAGACTTTTGTATGGAAAAATATGCAGAAGATTTCTGACTGTGTAAACTGATTGCTGACAAACACTACAAATATTGCTACAGTTCCACTTGTAAACAGGGGCCTGTCTATGCCTTCCTTGAACCTCTTCAGCTATGACTTCCTCTACATTTCTACGTACCATTACCTCTTTCTCAATAGGAGAACCATCTTTCACTTCATAACACTGTCCAGATTCATCAACTGCATGCACTAGTCCATTCTCTTGCAAGTAGCTTTCTTCATTTAAAGAAAGGTTCAGTACTAGATGTATGTTTCCAGTCCCCATTAAAAAAACTTGCAAATGGTAGTTTGTGTATGTCTTTTAATTTTTGCTTTTTCTCCTCATACTCAACGCTATTTTATCTAGTGTCTTCATTTTGTTCAAAATCAAAATAAATAGCTCCCTCTTCAGAGCAAAGGCCTTATCAACAATAGTTTCAACACATTTCTTTTGTGTAACAGCTTCTCTCCTTCTTTTATACTTCTTTATACTTTTCATTAGATTGTGGATTACCCTACTATGGAACATTCTAACTCTTATTTCCTTGAATTGGTGCCGCCTTCTAGTTAAACATGTATTTTAACTGTTTTCTCAGTTGATTTCAAACTTTACACCAGATTTAAAAGAAACTGGTGCAGTGGGGTGCTGGGTTAAATTTAGCAGTGCCACGCCAGTTTTGAAACACAGGTATGCACTGTGCTTCCCCCTGTGCCTGCACTAAATTAAGTAGCCTGCGCCAATGCAGGCATCCTTGAACCACAGAGCAAGGGTATCTGCTTAGAGGGGTGTGGTTGTTTATGTGCAGGAAGGTGTCCCTCCTGCACATAAACAATCATCCATGGCATTTTGCTTCTTGTATGTGTTCTCCAGAATGCCCCTTGGTTTGCATTAGATTTTGGCACTGCCTCAGATTTACGAATTCTTGTAAATATGGGGCAGCAGTGGAATGCCCATTGCAACACTCATTGCAAACCCCTCTGATGCAGAAAACTGCGTCAGAGGGGCCCATATATACAATGAGGCAGAAAGCCAAAAAAGGGAAAACGTCCTTAATAACGCGTCCTTAAGGACGCGGACATTTCCCACGCAAGCGTAACCTCGCTAGCCTGAACAACGCATGGCTTTTTCTGTGCCTCAACCACGCATGTGCTGAACTATTCATATGTGTGGTTACGGCACAGAAAAAGCCATGCGTTGTTCAGAAGAGGACCAGGAGGACGCCATGAGGTAAGTGAGGCTGGGCAGGGGTGGGGGTTGGATTAAGGGATTGGGGTGGGTGGGAGGTCGGGCGGCCTATTTTTTTCCAGGGGGTGGGGTGGAGGGCTTGGGGATTTTTTTAAGGGCTTATCTATTATTTTATTTTTTTAGGGGCAGGAGTTTTTTTTTTTAATTAGGGCTTAGGGTGAGGGTGGAGTAGTTTATTTTTAAAATGGGGGAAGGTTTAAGGAAGGGGAAGAGAGAAGAGGAGGAAGGAATGGGAGAGGGCGTGGTGAGGTAAATGGGGTTGGGGCAGAGTTGGTGGGTAGTTTTTAGTGGTGCAGGTGGATTTAGGGCTTAAGGTAGTGGGGGTGTCGGGGTACTTGAGTTTTTAGGGGCTGGGGTGGGTCTGAGTATTCTTTTTGCTTTAGAAAAAAACGTATATATATGTTTATATATATATATATATATATTCTAAACAGCGTATATATATTTAAATATATATATATATATGTATATATATACTTAAATAAGTTCAAAGCAACTAATAAACCATAAAAAAAGAAAAACTTACCTTAAAATTAGTTGTTCAGGCAATTGTTATTCATGCACATTTGTTGTTTAGACAGTAGTTACTCAGTACTTAGCTGTAGAGACTTTTTAGTTGTTTAGCAGTAGTGGTTCAGGCAAGTAGTCATTTAGACCTCATTGTTCAGAATGTTTTCCCTACAGCATATCTCAGAGATGAGGAATATCTACTAAAACATATATGTGATACTTGCAAAATAGCTTGTACATCTATTAGAAGCTGGCAGTGTAATAACATAGAAATCTGCCCTACAGTTTACTAACACCTATCCTAACAGATATATAATACATTCCTCTGATCTTTCACACACTAATGTGTCACATACACCTGTCATAAAATTGAAAAGTATCTTTCCTAATCACTTAATGGCACTGCACCATACTGTACAGCATACCTACAACATATGACAGAGGTGAGATATTCGCACTAACACGTGAGTTTCAGACTTCACAAAGCGGTTTTACAGGCCAGTTTTAGTGACCACTGACACAGGAGACACAGGATGTGCAGTAGTAGGCCTCACCCTTCTGAAAACCAAAACCTGGTTGAATACATGAAAATATTGTGTGAGCCCTTGCCTACATATCTCAGAGTGCGTACCTGTCTACTTCTAGTACCACAACAAGATATTTTATTACATCTGCTAGTAAGTAACTACCTCTTTTAGCACCTCTGTGACTGTAAATATGTATGTCAGTAGCTGAACATAAAGTTTAGTGCCTCTTGCAGACAACACAGGGGTATTGAGTGTGTGTATTGCTGCATATATAAGTGGTTTCTGACTATGACAGTGAATGTAGTACATCTCTGTTCCTCTGAAGTGGCTGAGAGTTAGAATCCATGCTTTGGAAACAAGAATAGCAGTTCCTTTGTGAGTGGTATACTCTATAGAGTGCTTGGCTTAGGGCTCTGAAAGTGCATGAGTAAGTTTCTAAAAAACTGAAAAGTATGTTTCCTAATCACTCAAATACATTGTAACAGTCTTCATGGCATACGTATAGCATGTCACAGAGGTGAGATATTTGCACTAAAACGTGATTTGGAGACTTCACAAATCACCTTTTCAGTATAGTATAATTTTAGTTTCCACGTACACAGCACATACAGTCTCTGCAGTACTAGGTAGGTTTCACCCTTTAGGAAAGTAGTATTTGTCTGGATCCATGAAAAGATTGTGTGACTACTTGCCTATATATGTGAGTGAATGTAGCTAGCTAACTCTAGTAGCACAATGAGATGTCAAAGAGGAGTAATTTGCAGTTTAATATAGATTGGATTATTCACAAATAAGTTGTATGCCATAAGAAGGTGGCAGTGGAAGACAATAGACACCATCTCCACTATGGGATGGCACACATGTTTAAAGAGTCCTTGTGCATCTACAACTAGTACCATTGTAGTGCACATGTGACTCATTATTACTTTTAGGAACAAATCTTACTATCTAAGTACATAGAAAGTAGACCTATAATTTACCCACACGTGTCCTAGCATTTATGTAATACATTCCTGTGACCTTTTACAAATACATATTTCACAGATGTTTTCACTAAAATGTCACTTTTACACTTCACAAAGGGGATTTAGGAGCCAATTTCAGTGGACAGTGACACAGCACAGAGAAGCTATCCACTACTAAGCCTCACTCATGATGAAAAAGGTATTTGTCTTGGTACATGAGTACATTATGTCAATACCACTGTATCCATTTAATGAATGTAGTTGCATACCTGTAATAGCACCAGAACTTTTTTATAACATTTCCTGGTATGTGAGAGCATGTTTCAGTACGTGAATGGCTTTCTAAAAGTCTACATATGTAGCTGAACAAATACCTTAGTGCATCTGTTACAGAAAACATGGGTATATAACTTTCTATGCATACTGCTGCATATATACTTTATGAGTATGTGAGTATGTGAGTGAATGTAGAAGTGTCTCTGTGACTCTGTCGCTGCCTGAGACACACAATCATGCTGTGGAAACATTAATGTGAGTTGCTTGGTGAGTGGTATGCTTTATGTAGTGATTGGCTTAGACATCTGCAAGTGATTGAGCATGTTTCTAAAACTGAAAAGTACATTGCTTAAAGACTGAAGTACAATGCATTATGCTTGATGCTGTAGCTATAGCATATCACACAAGTGAGTTATTTGTACTAAAACGTGAGTTTGAGAATTCACAAAGGTGTTTTACAGGCCAACTTTTTTTAGGCAGTGAGAGAGCAAACACAGGCTCTGCACTACTATGCCACATGCATGATTGAAGCAGCATTTGTCTAAATACAAGATCGTATTAGTACTTGCCTATATATCTCAGTGAATGTAGGTGTCTTGATAGAGTAGTGGCCGGGGATGTTTTAGTACATCTTTCTGTATGGGGGTGTCTGTTTTAGTACCTGTATGGCTCTGTAAATGTGTACATAAGTAGCTGAATAAATACCTCTGTGCCTGTGTGAGGGAATACAGGGCTATACTTCACATACCTCTACTGTGCATATTTTTGCCTTTCAATACTCACTTTTATTGACCTCTTCTAAAATGGAATAAATAAGACTACAAGTCCCAGAATTCCAAGAAACACATTCTTTGTGAGCAGTACATCATCAATAGACATGTAAAATTTTCACTAGTAAATTTTAACCCTTAGCATAAATTTTTTCTAGCAATTAGACCGTGCAGTAGAGCAGCACATGTATAATGTGCAGTTCCATGGAACACATTGTGAACCAACCTTTCACACACTTACTCTATACATCAGAGAAATTGTATGTTACTCAGCTTTTACTAAATATATGAAAGGACTTACAGTACCACACATAGATTATCTCCGGTGCTTTAAATACTCTTCTATATGTTTCATACTCTCTTATGACAATCTCACATACACATATGCTTTTTAAATAAATTTTCTTTTCTCAAAATTAAAACTAATTGACATACCTGAAAATTGAGTACAATGCTGAAATATTTAGTTTGCTCTTATCAGATATTTTCAACACTGCCAGGAATTCTCAAAACTGAGCATAAGAATACTTCAGCACTCCTACACATAGCAACCAGAAATAGCAAGATTTTCAACTGTCACTGTGTGATACAGGAAATTTAAGCAAATTAAAACATACCTTTTATCTTTCACTTTTCTAAGGTGAATTTTAAATAGTTAGTCTATGTTAACCCTTTCATGCACTTTTCTGAAGGAGGCCAGTATGGTAGGCTTTTTATCCATGATTTCCGTGTAATCGCGATCATTGGGACAAATGCACAAAAAAATGGGTTTGCTAAATGATATTTAGCTTGATAATTCTATTTCCTTAAGAGTGCACTACATTTTGTTGGCAATGCCTCTTCAGGAAAGTAAACCCTATCACACAATAATGAGTAGAAACCCTTCTAACTTTTACAAAGACAGAACAATCTCATTAAGGCCCTTCCCCCAATACTCTCTTAGCACAGTGTCTATAGAAACCCTCTAGAACCATTAGGGCACAAGTTTGTTGCATATTCTAGAAGGGGCATACTAGTTACAAAATGAGCTGCAGCAGGTGTAGTTTACTGTACAGAAAAAACACCATATCTAACCGTTCAGTACAAATTTTATTTTTACTTCAGCCAATGAAAAAACTACTTACATATCCTTTCAACATACCACCTAATTTCAATCACCTGCATTTTTACAGTAGCCAATCACAAGTATGTTTCTCTTATAAAAAAAAGGACCACACCTCCATGTTATCTGCTTTCCATTTTCAAAACTGCCCCATTCAATCCAGCTTTCTCCTCACTGCTACTGCTGCTTCACTTCAGAATGGTTAGAGTGTGGATTGTTGGGTACAGCTATGTGATTTGGGCTTGGGAGGTTGCTGGAGAGAGTGGCATTGACAGGGACTTGAGTTTGGCTAATGTGGATATTAATTGGATTGGCCAGAGAGAGTTGAAGTGGGACCAATTGCTACCTTTGGTTGAAAGCATTAGAGGTTGTCATCCCCCTGACCTCATGATTGTGTACATTGGTGGTAATGACCTGGCACATTGACTGGGGTAGGACTGGAAATCCTAATGAAGGATACCTTTGCACAATTGATGAGACTTTTCTCTCACACTGTCTTGGTATACTCCAACATATGTCATAGGCAGAAATGGAACTGGTCTAATCAATTCGGTCCACAGATTGACAAAACCAAGAAACATGTTAATAAAACAGTTTCTACATTCCTCCGGGACCACTACATGGGCTGTATGTACAACAACCTGCACTTTCACATAAATGGTTTATACAGAAGTGATGGTGTGCACTTCACAGATGAATGCAACAGAGTTTTTCATTCAAACCTGAAACTGCATCCACTCTTACATGTAGCTATAACATACTTAGAATAACCTTAGAGGCTCTTCTCCGGGCCACCCGATTGCCTAATAACCATGATGATTATCTGAATAAAAATATATATTTTTTTATTTTCACAATAATCGCGATGACGTCAGGATATTTGTGATTATGCTGCGAAAATGCAAAATAAAAGCAGCCTTTCAATACACACCAACCCATTCAAAATTCATAACTATATATGTAAATAATTTCCAATATCTGACACCAAAGCTTACTTTCTAAACAAGTGTACAAACACATGTATGAGTTTCTGTGTCACTTCATATCACCCAACTTCAATCACTCTTTTTGAGAGTGTCACTCGGTCTCCAAATTCCTGCATCATAGTATCAGTACATCTGCGAATGGGTGCAGCAGTCTATGTGAGAATCTCTAAATGGTGCCTGAAGGTGTGATTGCATTTGCATATAGTTACATCAGGGTGTATGTGACTCTGTAATTGAGTGCGTCAGGGTGTGAGTAGATGTGGAAATGGGTGTGTGAGGATGTGACTGGGTATGCAAATGGGTGCATGAGGGTGTGATTGCATTTGTGAATGGGTGGATCAGGGTGTGACTAGATCTGCGAATGGATGCAACAGGGGGTGAGTGGGTCTATGAATGGGTGCATCAGGGTGTGACTGGATCTGTGAATGGGTGTGTCACATGGAGAGTGGATCTGCGAATGGGTGCATGAGGTTGTGACTGCGTATGCAAATGGGTGCATCAGAGTGTGATTGGATCTGCGAATGGGTGCATCAGGGTGTGAGTGGATCTATAAATGGGTACAGCAGAGGGTGAGTGGGTCTGTGAATGGGTGGATCAAGGTGTGAGTGGATCTGCGAATGGGTGTGTCATGGTCTGAGTGGATCTGCAAATGGGTGCATGAGGTTGTTACTGTGTGTGTGAATAGATGTATCCAGGTGTCATATAATCTGTGAATGCGTGCAGCAGGGTGTGATTTAATCTGTGAATGGGTGCATTGAGGTGTCAGTGAGCCTGTGAATAGGTGCAGCAGGGTGTGACTGGATGTGCAAATGGGAGCATCAGGGTGTGACTGGATATGCAAATGGGTGCATCAGGGTGTGAGTGGGTCTCTGAATGGGTGCATGAGGTTGTCTCTTGTTATGCAAATGGGTGCAACAGGGTGTGATTGGATCTGCAAATGGGTGCATCAGGGTGTGATTAGATCTCTGAATGGGTGGTTCAGGGTGTGTCTGGATCTTCAAATGGGTGCATCTTGTTGTGACTGGATCTGTGAATGGAAGCATCAGGGGGTGAGTAGGTCTGTGAATGGGTGAATCAGGGTGTGACTGGATCTGTGAATGGGTGCACCACGGTCTGAGTGGATCTGGGAATGGGTGATTGAGGTTTCTACTGGGTATGTAAATGGGTGCAACAGGGTGTGACTGGCTCTCAGAATGGGTGGTTCAGGCTGTGACTGGCCCTGCGAATGGGTGCATCAGGATGTGACTGGATCTGCAAATGGGTGCATCGGGGTGAGTAGGTCTGTGAATGGCTGCATCAGGGTGTGACTGGATCTGCGAATGGGTGTGCCAGGGTGTGAGTGGATCTGCAAACAAGTGCATCAGGGGATGAGTGAGTCTGAGCATAGTTGCATTAGGATGACTCGATCTGTGAAAGTGTACATGAGGTTACCACTAGGTATGGGAATGGGTGCATCAGGGTGTGAGTGGGTATGTGAATGGGTGCATCTGGGTGTAAGTGGATCTGCGAATGGTTGTGTCAGGGGTGACTGGTTCTGTGAATGGTTACATCAGGGTGTGAGTGGATCTGTGAATGGGTGCATCAGGGTGTGAGTGGATCTGCAAATGGGTGTCTCACAGTCTGAGTAGATCTGCAAAAAGGTATGTGAGGTTGTCACTGGGTATGCAAATGGGTGCATCAGAGTGTAATTGGATCTGTGAATGGATGCATCAGGGTGGACTGGACCAGCAAAAGGGTGCATCAGAGTGTGAGTGGATCTGCGAATCGAGGCATGAGTGTGTCAATGGGTATGCGAATGGGTGTGCCAGGGTGTGATTCGATAAGGAAATGGTTGCATCAGGGGGTGAGTGGGTCTGTAAATGGGTTCATCAGGATATAACTGGATCTGCGAATGGGTGTGTCACATTTTGAGTGTATCTACAAATGGGTGTGTGAGGGTGTCACTGGGTATGCAAATGGGTCCATCAGGGTGTGATTGGATCTGAAAATGGGGGTGTCAGTGTGTCATTGGATCTGGGAATGGGTGCATCAGGGTGTCAGTGAATCTGTGAATGGGTGCGTCATGGTGTGACTGGATCTGCGAATGGGTGCATCATGCTATGACTTGATCTGCAAAGGGGTGCATTAGGGTGTTAGTGGGCCTCTGAATGGCTGTGTCAGGGTGTGATTGGATCTGCAAATGGGTGCATCAGGGTGTGAGTGGATCTCTGAATTGGTACATCAGGATGTGATTGGATCGTCAAATGGGTGCATCAGGGTGTGAGTGGATCTGTGAATGAGTGCATCAAGGTATGAGTGAATCTGCAAATGAGTGCATGAGGTTGTGACTGGGTATGTGAATGGGTGTGTCAGGGTGTGATTGGGTCTGTGAATGGGTGCATCAGGGAGTGACTGGTTCTATGAATGGGTGCGTGAAGTTGTCACTGAGTATGCAAATGGGTGCATTTGGGTGTGAGTGGGACTCTGAATGGGTACATCAGGTTGTGATTGGATCTGTGAATGGGTGCATCAAGGTTTGTGGGTGGATCTGCTAATGGATGCGTGAGGTTGTCACTGGATGTGCGACTGGGTGAATCAGGGTGTGATAGGGTCTGTGAATGGGTGCATCAGGGTGTGAGTGGATCTGTGAATGGGTGTGTGAGCTTGTGACTGGGTATGTGAATGGGTGCATCAGGGTCTGATAAGGTCTGTTAATTGGTGCATTAGGGTGTGACTGGATCTGCAAATGGATGCATTGTGGAGTGAGTAGATCTGTGAATGGGTGCGTGAGGTTATCACTGGGTCTGTGAATGGGTACGTCAGGGTGTGATTAAATAAGGAGAACAGCTGCATGAGGGTGTGACTGTGTCTGCAAATGGCTGTTTCAGGGTGTGAGTGGGTCTGTCAATGGAGGTGTGAGGGTGTGAGTGGGTCTGTTACTGTGTGTATTAGTTTCTTTCTGCTACTATGAGTGAATGTGTTAGTATTTCAGAAACTTTCAAAATGTTTTTTTTGTTGTCACCGAAATCCATTAATTTGTCGCAGTGTTACACCGGGGCCGCGCACAGCATTGCAATGTATTCAGGAATATTGCGTATCATGAAAAAAATGATTTTAAGGTAAAGATTCGATCAGCATACTCTCCTATATAACAGCTTTGGAGTCAGGGTACTTTCACTCTGTCCCCTTATGCCACTTTCAATTTTGAATTTCAGCCCAGGGGAACGTAACCCGTTTCCTAAGATGGTGGCCGCAACTTTCTAGTCAGGTTGCCGCCAGCCAAAAACAGCATCTCTGCTGTCAGGTCCATTTGCAAATAAGTTGTGATCGCCGTGAATACGTTGTGATGTATCCTGAACCAGAGATATACAAATTTGTTTGCCCATTAATACCTTGAAAACTGCTGAACAGATTTTCACCAAATAAGCAAAAACACAATCTGCGTGCTGAAAGCTAGCTTTCTGTCACATTTAGTGTAATTCCATCTAGTGGTTTGAGCTGTAGTCATGTCTAAAACTCCTATGGGAATTAACATGGGGAACACAGCTTTTTTGACCCCCTCTTTTTCTCGGCCCACACTTGACCGATCAGCCCAAAACTCTGCATGCTACAAGAATCAGGGGCAGACTTGTTTTTGGAAAATTTCATGAAGATTCTGCAAACGGAGCCAAAGATACAGGCAAGTAAAAAAACATTTCCTATGTAAACATGGTCCTAACTATAAAAATCTAATTGTGACTGCCACTAGGTTATATATATATATATATATATATATATATATATATATATATATATATATATATATATATATATATACATATATAGTCACTTATAAAAACAAAGGTTACAGGGATGTTATAGTTAGGCCCACGTTTTAACCATACAAAACCATTAAAAATACAGCTGTTATAGTTAGAGTTATTTCAAGTAACTATGACTCATGCTGTAAGGTAACTATAATTTGCACCCCTGCCATGCACAGTTTTCTCATCAATAGTTTTACTACAAATATTACACTGATATTATCAATGATGTTATCAAAGATGTAATGAGTGTTGTAATATGTGGGGTAATTAGCAGAGCATGGCGCAGGAGTAAGTTAGAGTTATCTTAGGGCATGATAGTTACTTTTGGTTTATAGTTACTTATAGACTTATAGTTTGCTTTTGCTTTGTGGGAGCTGTTCACAGCTCCTGCCAAGCAAAAGCAAACAGCCACCTCCCAAGAGTGGGCACCTCGGAAAGTAGCAAAAGCTGCCCATGAGGGGTGGTGGTTCCTAGGGCCATTTGTGGATTCAGGAGAGTGGGCATGTGGCCTCTCTCCTTTGCTTAGCACAGGGCCAGCCCCAAGGATGTGGCGGTCCCCATGGCAGTATATGTTCCGGGAGTGGGGCGTGCACCCCCTCCTTTTTTAAAGATG
The DNA here is from genome assembly GCF_031143425.1 of Pleurodeles waltl. Classification (NCBI taxonomy): domain Eukaryota; kingdom Metazoa; phylum Chordata; class Amphibia; order Caudata; family Salamandridae; genus Pleurodeles; species Pleurodeles waltl. The sequence goes on along the minus strand of NC_090448.1, from coordinate 892,862,278 downwards.
AATTTCTCAAGGCTGTACAGTACAAGAATGGACATATACTCATAAACCAATTACATTATTCTAACTGACCATATATCATATTCCTATAAGATAGCAGAATGTCTACACAATATGTGTATAAAAGAATTAACACATCATTTGTTTATAAGTCACAAAAGAACAGATAAGAAACACCCAGTAGTGTCAATACCACCATAAGTAAAATGAGAGTAACCAGGTAGATAAAGCCCTAGACATACCAATCTCCAGTGTCAGGAAAAATCTAAATCCATGTCACTATCCAGCATCGTGCCAACATACCCTTGTCACACTGTGTGATGTACCCATCCATATTGTAGCTCTCCTGTGAGTATCTATGCTTGGAACTCAATTATTCATCAAAAGAAAATCCAAACATCTCTTCTTTACGACATCCGTAAGGTGATTAAGTCTCCAGAAAACGTAGGTTGCATCCAAAGTTACAATTTAAAGGACCATGGTAAGCCCTTAGCATGTCAACAAAGATAATATATTCATTACTAACACCAAACACCTAATGGTGACTTGTGCAGGCCATACACGTCCGGTACTGCATGTAAACTAGGCAACGCATATATCATATTATGGTAACTGGAAGGTCCAGCCCAGAATACCTGATTTTACTCCCACGTGGAGAAAAAACACAATAAACTGAATAGACAGTCCACAGTAATATACAGTGATCCCGTATCATACATACGGACATAATCATGACCCTCCCCTAAGTATACTATAGAGGCCCCATGCCCACCAATAATTACTGTGTGGAAAGTTTTCACGCCAATACTACTGCATACTCAGGAACCATTACAAACCGGGTACTCAGTGCATTAAATTGACAAGTCTACAGAAATTGAAATAGGACTAACCTGGCTGACCCTTAGTAATACTTGCAGAATAGTGGTGGCCATCTTGAATTGGAAAGATCGCACTGTGCAAGGCAAAAGGCTGCTATTATTCACCACCGTCAAGTGCGGCCACCCGATAATGTGAACCTAACAGTGTTGTCCACACATAGTATAGGTATGTTACTACCTTCATGGTTGATGCAAAAATATGTATTAACATATTATGAACAGTAATGTGATACACACCAGAATGATCCCAAGACTGTTGCGGTATCCTTCACACAGCTCATGTACAGAAGCTATACTCTTACCAGTGTATACTATGGATGGAATCACATTGTTCTCTTGATACATACATATGTCAAAGGGATACACCAAGGAGCAAGCAAATTATACATATATTGGCAAAACACAGGGTCACAAGGTTCACAGAGTGAGTGTTAAAAACCACATGCTCAAATTATATACCAGCAAACACAGGGTCACAAAGTTCACAGAGTAAACATTAAAAAACCACATGGACAAATTGTTTAATGCAGATTACTTCACTCCAAAAATACATGTAATTCCCTATCAACATTTAGACCTTGGTCCACAGCCCGTTATTTAGTGATCCATCTAGCTTCACATTTCCTAAGCTTCCTATTTCTGTTGCCAGCTCTCGGATGACTGGCAATATGTGTGATGCCATAAAATCTGATATTTAAGAACTCTGAGTCCTGATGATTGTGTTGTAATGAACAGCTATTGGATAGTTGTGGTTATTGTTTTGAAAAGCTCTTACGTGCTCTTGTATCCATTCTTTAAGTGGACAGATAGTACAACCCACATATATTTTTGCACATAGGCAGACAATGAAATAGACAGTAAACTTGGTGTTACAGTTGATGAATTGCTTGACATATAGACCTCTCTTGTATTATGTGAGAATGTTAAAGTTCTGTTGAGTGCAAACTGACAAGTAATACACCCTCCAAAATAAAAAAAATACCTGTGGGTCTGGTAGGCAGCCACATGCTGGGTGTCTCCTGTCTCCTTCTTAGGGTAATCCCCCTGCTATGTGTCATTGAGGGTACCTTACTGTGTACATTGCCAAGGTTAGTGTACAATAACAGTGTTGTTTGAGAATGTGATATACTGATGAACTCGCAGAGCTATACCTAGTTCTAGTAATCATAGACAACCTCACATCTTTGTACATTGTACGTTTTTGGGAATTAATAAGGTATTACGCTCTTTTGATATAATTTGCCTCCCAGCTAGTGAGATCACACAATTTAAGTACCCCCTGTTCTGAAAACGTTGTTCCAGTTGGTCTAACTCCCAGTGAAAAATCCCATCATCACTACAGTTACGTCTGGTTCTAGACCTTTCCCCATAAGGAATTGTGTTAATTTGTGCACTAGGATGTGCACTCTGAGCATGCAAAATCGAATTACATGCTGTAGGTTTCCTGTACATTCTAGACAGTGGCCCTCATTCAGACCTTGGCGGGCGGCGGAGGCCGCCCGCCAAAGTCCCGCCGTCAAAATACCGTACCGCGGTCGCAAGACCGCGGCGGGTATTTTGACTTTTCCCCTGGGCTGGCGGGCGGCCGCCGAAAGGCCGCCCGCCAGCCCAGGGGAAAACGACCTTCCCACCATGAAGCCGGCTCGTAATCGAGCTGGCGGAGTGGGAAGGTGCGACGGGTGCTACTGCACCCGTCGCGTATTTCACTGTCTGCTATGCAGACAGTGAAACACTAGCGGGGCCCTCTTACGGGGGCCCCTGCAGTGCCCATGCCATTGGCATGGGCACTGCAGGGGCCCCCAGGGGCCCCGCAACACCCCCTACCGCCATCCTGTTCCTGGCGGGCGAACCGCCAGGAACAGGATGGCGGTAGGGGGTGTCAGAATCCCCCATGGCGGCGCAGCGAGCTGCGCCGCCATGGGGGATTCAAATGGGCAACGGAAAACCGGCGGGAGACCGCCGGTTTTCCATTTCTGACCGCGGCCAAAGCGCCGCGGTCAGAATGCCCAAGGGAGCACCGCCGGCCTGTCGGCGGTGCTCCCGCCCCCGTTGGCCCTGGCGGTGCAACACCGCCAGGGTCATAATGAGGGCCAGTATCTTACTTCCCACTGTATATAGAGTCACATCCAAAAATTCAATTTGGTCCATACCCACATGGTGCATAAAGAGTAGACTGTAGTTGTCGTTATTAAAATGGTTAATCAAAACATCCAAATTTGAGTTCGTACCGGTCCAAATGACTAATATGTCATCTGTATACCTTCCCCAATATAGAATGTGTTGCAAAATAGTTGGCAGGCAATCTGTCCATAAATGTTGTCTTTCAAATTACCCCATGTAGAGGTTTGCATACAAGGATGACAACTTTTCCCCCATCGCTATGCCTTGAGCTTGCCTCTACCAATTGCCATCATGTAAAAATACGTTATTCTCCAGGACCAGATGTGTAAGATCAATCAACATATTGGTGTGCTCGTATAAGGTTGCATCCCAATGGGAAAATATGGTGGTCAACGTCTCCAGGCCTTTCTATAGAGGGATTGACGTGTATAATGAGTTGACATCAAAGCTGACAAATTTACAACCCTCTATCCAGTATACATCTACTAATTGACATAGCAGATCCCTAATGTCCTGGATGTAGGATGGCAAGTTAGGTACCACAGGTTGTAAGAACGAGTCAAAGTATTCAGAGATTTGTTCCGTAGGTAACTCAATCTCAGATATGATGAGCCAACCCGAGGTAAATTTGCCAGTCTCATGTACCTTGGGGGTTATTTAATAACACAGTGCTCAGGTGCAGTAATGAGCATATATTTATATTCAAGATCTGAAATAAGAAAACAGTCTTTCCAATATGTGAGTCTGCCCCCCACCACAGGTGTTACCTCTATCAGTGGATTGCCAGTGAGATGCACATATGCTTCCCCATCTCCAAGTTGTCTGTTTATTTCTGTGATACAATGTAGATTTTACAAGTAATCTATGACGGAAAGTCTTAATTTTATGAAAGACACGGAGGCGAGTATTATGCATTTCTTTTCTTGTTTAATCAAATAGCAGCAGTCAAGAAAACAACAACTCCCAGAAGGCCAAAGGAAAACGGGCCAATTGGAGACAAATAGTAGTACAATGAGTCCACCAATCACAGATCATCAGACCCCTAAATACGTATCTTGACTGTGAACAGCCCTCTTTTCTTGTGCGAGAGTCAAACAGCAAAAAACAAAGGCGCCATAGAACAAATGATGCAAAAAGCCATGATAAAAGTTCAATAACTGGATCTTCGAAGTGGAAAGGATGACATCTGAAGAGAGACGGTGTAGACGAAGAAGTGAAGCTAACGAAGATGAGCCCTGATGATTCTCCGAGGGATGAAGCTCACGATGAAGGTTGTGAAGAAGTAGATGATGCTGAAAGGGAGGGAAAAAACAATCATATTATTAATTGTTGAGGCGGGATAATACTCGCCTCTGTGTCTTTAATAAAATTAAGACTTTCCGTCATAGATTACTAGGAAAATCTACATTTTATGGCAAGACCGGAGGCTCATATTATGCAAGTTCTAAGCATATTAACAACATCTAAAGCAACATGATGTACCAGTTTGCAATGAAACACCTTAAAGATATTGTCATTAGACCATTCAGCCGATTTGAGACTATCCTCCAACCTGGAACCAGCCCAAAAGGCTTTGGAAGCCATAGCGCCTCTAGCGAAATGGGTGCCAAAAGCAGAAGTGTCAATACCGGCTAAGGACATAATCCATTTAACCCAGCGGGCTAGGGTTGGGGAAGAAACAGGCTTAAAAGATTTTTTGAAGGAAATAAGGAGTTGGGAAGCGGAAGATCTCAAATCGGCTGTTTGTTGTTCATATATTTTTAAACATTGACCCACACAGTTTAGGGTGGTCAGGAAAATAAGGATAAAAAACTGATGACAAATTAGTTTTTGTACGTCTATGAATATTAAACAAAACACAAGACGGGGTAAACTGACAAGCAGTGATATCCAGAGCTCTAACATCTGAAAGACGTTTAAATGAAACCAAACATAGTAACATAGCCAACTTTGTAGACAAGTTTTTTAAAGGAAGTATATCGTTGTCAGGCCAAGATAAAAGCAGGTTAAACACAACATTGACATCCCATAAGGAACTGTATTTGGGTAAAGGAGGATTGGAAAACTTTATTCCCGTCAACAGTCGACAAACTAGAGGATGTTCCCCAGCAGGCTTGCTGTTGATGTAAGGATGAGAAGAAGAAATTTCCGATCTGTAGAGATTAATTGTTCGGTATGACTTACCTTTACTAGCTTCTGCTGCCAGAAAATTAACTATAAAAGTTACATCTGCTGAAAGGGAAATGATATGTTTTTCCATGCACCAGCTATGCCATAAGGATAAAGCTGAACAATAGGCATTTTTTGTGCCTGATGCCCAGGAATGTTCAATGAAGCCTGAAGAGTCTGCTGAAATCGCAGGGATTGGATGGGAATCCCTGACAACTTCCACGCTGAAAGGGACAGAAGGTTGTCCAGAATCAAGTTGTGAAACAGACCGAAGGGGTTGGTGAGAAGGTCTGGAAAGGAGGGAAGGAGAAAAGGAAGGTCTATTGCAACGGTACTCAAAGTACGGCCCGCGGGCCGCCAGCGGCCCCACGGACCTAGCTTGGCGGCCCGCGAGACGCACACCAAACGCCACATCATAATGGCAGCATTATGTAAACATAGAAGAGGGCCGCGGGAGCATGCTCCCGCGGCCCTCCTCTATGTTTACATACGGCGGCCATTGTTTATGGCGTTGCCCTGACGATCCTGGAAGCCAAAGCCCCATAAAAGTCAGCGCTTGCAGCTAACTTTTATGGGGCTTTGGTCGTCTGCTTCCTGTCACCGGCTCCACGTCTGCTGCCCGCCTGCCTGCCTGCTGTTCCACATTTGTGGCATCTTTACAGTGCTTTGAGTCAGGTAAGGCTCTTTGGTTATTTATTTATTTATTTGTTTTTAATGTAGTGTGTGTTACTGGGGTAGGCATGAGAGCAGATTGCGCTGTGTGTGTGTGTGTGTTACTGGGGTAGGGGTGAGAGCAGATGGCGCTGTGTGTGTGCGCGCTGTGTGTGTTACTGGGGTAGGGGTGAGAGCAGATGGCGCTGTGTGTGTGCGCGCTGTGTGTGTTACTGGGGTAGGGGTGGGAGCAGATGGCGCTGTGTGCAGATGGCGCAGTGTGTGTGTTACTGGGGTAGGGGTGAGAGCAGATGGCGCTGTGTGTGTTACTGGGGTAGGGGTGGGAGCAGATGGCGCTGTGTGCAGATGGCGCAGTGTGTGTTACTGGGGTAGGGGTGAGAGCAGATGGCGCTGTGTGCAGATGGCGCAGTGTGTGTTACTGGGGTACGGGTGAGAGCAGATGGCGCTGTGTGCAGATGGTGCAGTGTGTGTTACTGGGGTAGGGGTGAGAGCAGATGCCGCTGTGTGTGTTACTGGGGTAGGGGTGAGAGCAGATGGCGCTGTGTGCAGATGGCGCTGTGTGTGTTACTGGGGTAGGGGTGAGAGCAGATGGCGCTGTGTGCAGATGGCGCTGTGTGTGTTACTGGGGTAGGGGTGGGAGCAGATGGCGCTGTGTGCAGATGGCGCAGTGTGTGTTACTGGGGTAGGGGTGAGAGCAGATGGCGCTGTGTGCAGATGGCGCTGTGTGTGTTACTGGGGTAGGGGTGGGAGCAGATGGCGCTGTGTGCAGATGGCGCAGTGTGTGTGTTACTGGGGTAGGGGTGAGAGCAGATGGCGCTGTGTGTGTTACTGGGGTAGGGGTGGGAGCAGATGGCGCTGTGTGCAGATGGCGCAGTGTGTGTTACTGGGGTAGGGGTGAGAGCAGATGGCGCTGTGTGTGTTACTGGGGTAGGGGTGAGAGCAGATGGCGCTGTGTGTGTGCGCACTGTGTGTGTTACTGGGGTAGGGGTGAGAGCAGATGGCGCTGTATGTGTGCGCGCTGTGTGTGTTACTGGGGTAGGGGTGAGAGCAGATGGCGCTGTATGTGTGCGCGCTGTGTGTGTTACTGGGGTAGGGGCATTGTTTTGAAAAAGGGGGTGGGGTGGTTGTTCCCCCTCTAAGACCCGCCCCCTCTAAGCCCCGCCCCCGCTGTCACTTCAGTGCGGCCCTCAGCCGCAAACCATACTGCAATTTTGGCCCCTGAGAAAAAGTTTGTGAGTACCCATGGTCTATTGCCAACTCTTGAAGAGGAGGAAACCATACTTGGGATTGCCAGAAAGGAGCTATGAGAACTACCTCTGCTTGTTGACGTCTGATGTGCGCCAAAAGCCTGTTTATCATAATGAAAGGGGGGAAAGCATAGTTCAGGGATGTTGACCAATCCTGTTGAACAAACAGATCTGGGCGCCAACTGTAGAAGTGGGGTAACTGAGTGTTGAGATGCGACGTAAAGAGGTCTATTTGGAATGGACCCCATTTGCGAGAAACAGCCCAGAAAATTTTGGGATGAAGCTTCCAACCGCTGGAGTCTTGAAGAAAGCGAGAATGCCAATCCGCTACTATATTGAGATTGCCTGGGATGTGTTCCGCTTGGACTGAGATTTTTCTTTGAAGACAAAACTCCCAAAACCCTTTCGCTAATTCCGATAAAGGTTTGGATCTTGTGCCTCCCAGATGGTTGATACATCTGACTGCGGATATGTTGTCCATTCTGAGAAGAACTGAACAACATACTCGATCTTGTGACAGACTTTTGACTGCAAAGAAGCCGGCAAGCATCTGTAAACAGTTGATGTGCAACCGTGACTCCTGAAGAGACCATGTACCTCCAGTCGAGATTGTACCACACCAGGCTCCCCAACCGGAGAGGCTTGCATCGGATTCTAACACAAGATCTGGGGCTGACTCAACTGTGGTCCTGCCATTCGAGGCATCTAAATGGTCTATCCACCATTGAAGTTATGCGTGAGAATCGGGATCTAAAGCCACGTTGTCTGAATAAGAGCAACCCTTCTGAAGAAGCCGAATTTTGAGTCTTTGAAGGGCTCTGTAATGAAGAGGACCCGGAAATATGGCCTGAATGGAAGAGGAAAGAAGGCCCACAATCCTTGTCAAAGATCTGAGAGATATAAGGGATTTACGTAGGGTGTGAATAATTTCAGACTTTATGGACTTTATCTTTGCAGAGGGAAGAAGAAGAGTAGGTGTCACCGAGTCTATGAGGAAACCCAAAAACTCTATGTGTTGGACTGGAACCAGAGAGGACTTCTCGTTGTTTATGAGGACACCCACATCGGTGAGAAGTGAGGAAGCCAAGTGAAGATGAGATTGAAGGACAGCACGATCTTGGTCCATAAAGAGGATATCGTCTAAATAAATGATCAATCTGATACCCCGTGCCCTGAGGAAAGCTACGACCGGTCTCAAGAGTTTTGTGAAACACCAGGTTGCTGAAGAAAGACCGAAAGGAAGGGAGGAAAAGTGATAAAATTGATTCATACATTCGAATTGAAGGAATTTTCTGGAATCTGGATGCATAGGAACTGACAGGTAAGCGTCCGGAAGATCCAAACGACCCATCCAATTGCCCTGAAGAAGAGAATCCCTGAGATGGAGAATAGTCTCCATCTTGAAGTGACGGTAAACCACAAAATGGTTGAAAAATTTTAGATTGATGACTGGGCGCATCTTTTTGTTCTTTTTCTGGACCAGAAAAATAGAACTGAAGAAACCTGAACGATCCGGATGACAAGGGATGATGGTGTGCTTTTGAAGAAGAGCCTGGATTTCCGCTGAAATTGCTAACGCCATTTCGCGGTAAAACTTGGGAGGTTGAGGAAAAAGGGTCTGAAAAGGTTGTGCATAGAGTTTGATGTTGTAACCTTGGACATTATTTAATACCAATGGATCTGAAGTTATCGTCTACCGAAGTTATCGACCGAAAGGAACAAACGAAGCCGACCCCCTGCAATAGGAGGGCCAGAAGAAAGATTTATCGGTTTGGACTGCAGGTCTGGGAGCTCGGCTGCCTCTGTTGTGGAAACCACGTCCTCTTTTGGGGTAAAACTGCAGTCTGTACTCCTGGTAGGAGGCATTGAAGGCACCACAGGAACCTTGGTGATTGTATGCACGGCCGGCAAAGCGGTTTCTGCCTCTGCCGGCCCTGACAAAAACCCGACTGTGAAACATCTTTTTTAGCGACTGCTGGGCCTTGTCCAACGAGGCAAACATTGAAACATATTTGCTCAATTCTTTAATAAAGGAATCCCCAAAAAGAAGTCCTTCCGCTTTCAAACCTGGATCTGACCCGGCCAGATTGACCAACTTTGGATCCAATTTAAGGAGGAGGCCTTTCCTGCGTTCTTCAGTAATTGCCACATTGGCATTGCCTAATAGGCAAAAGGATCTTTGAACCCATAGGGATAAATCCGCTGGATTGATGGAACAATTGTCCAGACGGGCCGCTTCGGTCAAATCAAAAATCTGGGTGAGTGGACCATCTACATCCAGCAGTTTATCCTGGCAAGTGGACCAGGCTTCGCCCACGCCCTTGCGTGGATCCTTACTGAACTTGGTGAAGAAGGTAATGAGGGAAGGGTAAATAGCTGGGGTGGAAGTAATTTTAGATGCAAGAGAAGGACGAGGACACTCCGAACGGAGTTTGGCTCTGGTTTGCTTACCCAAGGCTGTGCGTAATCTAGATGTCACATAAACACCTACATGATCCTCAGGGAACCATTCCGATGAATTAGGATGATGACTATCAATCGGGATGAACATAGGAACCCCTTCCGCATCCGCAATCACTGGAGACTGGTCAGCGTCTTGCGCTGTTATCGTTGCTTTCTATGGAGGAGGTGAAGAAATAGAGTCATCACCATCTGAAACATTATTGACAGAGACGGAATCTGTGCCATTATCATCAGTATCTAAAATACTGGAAATCACTATGGGCTCAGAAATGTGTTAAGATTTCTTAGTACATTTAAGAGACGGTTCAGAGAGTAAAAATTTAGAACCCTCCTTAGTAGGAGCCTTTTGAGGAGCCGCGTCCTCTGCCTTTTGTGAGGCAACCTCACTAACCAACGCCTTCTTGGAAACATTTTTTAAAATAGGGCGTTTTCTGCTTACCCCTGCAGATTGGGCCAAAACCGTCATGGAAACCAAAGATAAAATTGTATTTTCCCAATTTTGTGATAATTTATTAATGGAGTTTGACACAGCTTGCTCTACAGAGCTTTAAATAAAATCACTAAGCTGGTCATTCATTTGTTCATCCTCCTCCAAGCCATTATTCAACAAAAAGCCTTCCATTTCCATTGAAAAATGGATTAATCAATAATATATGGTAAGTTGTGAAAGGGTTAAAGTCCTCTTGAAACAGAAGAACAAACTAACAAGGCTCCGTCTGTGGGCGGGGAAAAAGGACAACAGGGGAATAAACCTGATGGGACCGAAGGCGGCTGAAGCTTCAGCACGGTGAGTAAAACATCCGTGAAAAGAAGGAAGAGCAGGAAAAGCGCTAAACTTCCTTTTCCGACCAGCACTGACACAAAGTGAAGACGCGCTGTGAAGAAACGCCAGTTTAGAACACCGGTGAGGGGAAAAAAGTTCCCGCGCGCGAGACGCGCTAACCGGCAATATGCGCCTACGAGCCGACTATAAATAGAAGGACAGCAAGAGCAATGCTGCGCTTTAACCAGACTAAATATACGACGAGCAGCAATATTGCAGTAATGAATAAACATTAAATATAAAAGCGAGCATAGGAGTGAAATACTTAGTTTGACTGCGAGCAGCAAGAAAAGAGGGCTGTTCACAGTCAAGATACGTATTTAGGGGTTTGATGATCTGTGATTGGTGGACTCATTGTACTACTATTTGTGTCCCATTGGCCCGTTTTCCTTTGTCCTTCTGGGAGTTGTTGTTTTCTTAACTGCTGCTATTTGATTAAACAAGAAAAGAAATGCATAATATGAGTCTCCGGTCTTGCCATAAAATCAGATCTGTTCATCACAACTACATTTCCTCCTTTATCTGCTTCTCTAATCACAATACCCTTATTTAGGGCTAATGCATTTACTGCTAGTCTTTCCCTTGGACTAAGATTGTCTCTGTACCCTCCCCTATGACTCTTTTGCTTGTCTTCCAAATGATATAGGTATGTAATGATTGCTTTAGAGAAGACATCTATGTGATTATCAGGATAAAGAATTGGAGTAAAGAGGGATTTAGAGTCTCAGTCCACTATTTATCTCCAGGTTTGACTGGATGTCAAGATGTTCCATAATGTTCTGTAAAGTAGGTGTGGGGGAGTCTATATGTTCAAGCGATAGAACTAGTTGTATGTCCTGTATATGCCCCTGGTACCTACCCATCCAGGGGCTACAATTATAACAAGCACAGGTGTCTGTGCTTTTTTTTTTAATTCACAGCGAATTTGCAAATTGAGATGTGAATTAAAAAAATGATTTTTTGCCCTGGCAGGGTCCCAGTGGGACCCCTGTACCAAGGCTAGGGGGTTAGGTTAAACCTATCCTGCCACCTTTTTTATTTGGGCACTCCCATACGCCCTGGGGACGACCACCTCCCAGCAAGCAAAAGCAAACACTCTGGTTCCAGTGGGTGGGAGCTGTCAAAGTGCTTTGGGCTGCTGCAAGAGATGAAACAATTTCTCTTGCACACAGGGGACTGCATTTCCAGCAGCTCCAAGTGTGCAATAGCAATGCTCAATCCCACAGGAGGCGGGAAGCCAGCTGCAAAAGAAGTGGGGTTTGAGGCTCCTTATGCAGTCCCATTGTACAATGGGTGTCTCAGAGATATTGCTGGGCCCTGGGGGATGGGGTCCCCACGGCCACAATCAACCAGGGGAGAGGGGCCACCTCCCCCATAAAAAAAAAAAAATGAAAGGCTAGGCCTGGGGATGTGCTCCCCTGGGCTTCCCTGAATTAAGCTACAGCCAGACCACAGGGGGTTTATGAGAGGTTATATAGAGGTGTGAGTGCTTCTGTGGATGATGTCATGAGTGATGTCACTGATCATGTCATGAGTGATGTAATATGTGAGGTCATAAGCCGTGCATTGCAGGGCGCAAGTTATAGTTAGCTCAGGGGTAACTATAACTGCTGAATTTCACTGGTCTAACTCTAACTGGTAAATTTAGCACATAATAGCACCCCACACACTTACCTCCATGAACTACCTTCCCCTCAGTGACCTCAACTATCACATCGACAAATGCACGGATCACAACACCGCTTTCCTGCTCCAGAACCTCCCCACCATCGGCATCAAGCAACTGGTTACCTTGCCTACACACATCGCCAGACACACACTCGATCCCATCTTCTCCACCATCAACAACATCACCTTCAGCAACACCTCCACACTACACTGAACTGACAACAAACTGCATATACTTCTCCATCACTACGCCTACCGTCTACCTCCGCTCCCCATATAGGAAATGGAACTACATCACTGAGGAGCAACTCACCAGCACTCTCGACAAGTCACCATCTCCCCCCTCCATGGACGCAAACATCTCGATACAGAACTTCCACCAATGGATCTCTGAATGCGCCAACACCCTAGCACCACTCCGAACGACCTCGGGCAAACACAACCCCCAAGAAGGCCAGCTGCTTCTCCCCTGCACTCCAGGACTCCAGGCACACCTACAGATGTCTAGAAACAAGATGGAGGAACAGCAAGACCCAGGAGGACCTCACAGCTTTCAAATCCACCATCAACTCTCACCACCACCTCATAAGATCCATCAGGAAAACCACCGTGCAGGATCGTATTAACACCACCGCATACATCAAAGAGCTCTTTTCTGTGGTCAATGAGCTCGCCAAACCACAATCAGAAGCTGCAAACGTCCCTCCATCCCAGGACCTCTGCGACAGACTATCCACTTTCTTCCATAGAAAAATGAAGGACATCTAAGACAGCTTCGGACCCCAAAACCCTCCCAACCTCCCTCTAACCATCCAGCCTGGATCCCCCAAACCTCTGCAGATCCTGCACTTCTGGGCCACCCTCACCAAGGACGAGACCCGCTCCATCATGAGTAGCATCCACTCCATAGACCCCACGGATCCCTGTCCCCACCACATTTTCAACAATGCCAACACGTCCATTGCACCCGAGCTCCGCTGCACCCTCAACTGCTCCTTGGGGACAGCTACTTCACTGAAGACTGGAAGCACGGCAAAATCCAACTATACCTGGAAAAATCCACAGCCGACCTTCTGCATCTCAACAACTACCGCCCCATCTCTCTATTGCCTTTCCCAGCCAAGGTTATGAAATGGCCCTCAACGCTAAGCACCGCAAACACACTGATAACAACAACATCCTGGACATCTCCCAGTCGGGAGTCAGGAGCAACTACAGCACAGAGACCACCCTCCTCGCCGCCAGAAATGACATTGGCTTGCTTATCGACTGCAGCCAAACAGCAGCCCTCATCCTACTGGACCTCTCGCTTGCTTTTGACATGGTCTCCCACCACACCCTGTGCTCCAGACTCCATGCAGCTGATCTCTGTGTCAAGGCCCTACAGTGGATATGCTCCTTCCTGACTGGCAGAACACAGAGAATCAGACTCCCGCCCTACCTGTTGGAACCTACAGAGATCAGCTGCAGAGTGCCCCAGGGATCCTCCTTGAGCCTCACGCTCTTCAACATCTACATGGCCCAGCTCACATCCATCGTCAGAAGCCTCGGACTGAACATCATCTCCTATGCTGATTACACCCATCTGATCATCTCACTGACTGAAAAATCTACAACTGCCAAGATGATCTTCCACAACAGGATGGTAGCCGTTGCTGCCTGGATGAAGGATAGCTGCCTCAAGCTAAACTCTGAAAAGACTGAGATCTTCATCCTGGGACCCTCCCCAGCAGCTTGGAACGACTCCTGGTGGCCATCTACCTCGGCACCCCCCACCCCTACAGACCACGCACGCAACCTCAGCATCATCCTGGACTCATCGCTCACCATGGCCCGCCAAGTCAACTCAGTCGCATCCTCCTGTTTTCACACTCGCCGACTGCTCTAGGAAGATGTACAAATTTATCCCAAAAGCCTGCTGCAGAACAACGACCCACGCCCTGGTTATCAACAAACTCAACTATGGCAAGGCCCTCTACGCGGGCACCACCCAGAAGACCCTAAAGAAACTACAGCACATTCAAAATGCCTCTGCCAGACTCATCCTTGACATTACCCACCGCAAATACATCTCCAGTCATCAAAGGAACCTCCACTGGCCTCCTATCGAGAAAAGGATTCACTTCAAAATCCTTGTACAAACACGATCTAGGACCTGCCCACCTCAACCACACATCATCTCCTACTCCCCCGTCAGATCACTTCGCTCAACAAGCACTAGCCACTGTACCCCACATATAGAAGACCTCTGCTGGTGGAAGATCCTTTGTCTTCCTCGCAGCAAAGAGCTGGAACACCCTGCACCTCAGACAGTCACCATCACTGCATCAGTTCAGGAGGGACCTTAAAACCTGGCTCTTCAACTGAAGCTCAGAGGACAAACACCCTCAGCACCTTGAGACCCTTACGGGTGAGTAGCTACGCTGTATAAACATTGATTTGATTTGATTTTTATTGTTTTATTAATGTTTTAAACCCATGAGCACCCGCGGGGGCACAGGAGTCCTTGCTGGCTCCCACAAGAGTTCCACAGGAACACCCAGGGGCCGTGCTTAGTCCATAAGCACTGATGAAGGTGCTGTCAAAATCTCAGCTAGAGTTCTGCAGGACCAACTAGACAATTCATTTTTTTAACCCCTCTCAGGCTCCCTAGGGGACCACCATAAGGGCCAGGCTACCCCTAACCTGCCCCCTACTACCTCCTTTGATTTAAAGTTTGTGAACACTATGGCCATGTCCCTATGTCCTGTAAAGGTGGGTGCATAATTTACTTTCATGTTACTGCCAGCCAGTGTGATTGTTTGGTCCCAAGGGACGTTTGGGTCCTAAAAGACTGAACCAGGCTACAAGAAAAAAAGCCCTTGCGTCCAGTCAATGCGGTCTTTTTTTTTTTCAATTTGCTATCCGTGAGACTGCAGTGAGCATTCCACAGGACCAACCGTCCAGATAGCTCCTTTTTTAATCATAATTTCTTGAACAAGGGCAAAAACATTCACACTGGTAACAAAAACCACGAGGAAAGATCTAGCTGTCTGCCAGATTTAGTGTAATTATGACCAGCTGTTTTTTCTGTATAGTTGTCTAATTTTTTTCAATGGAAATTGCATTGGGAAGAAAGCTTTTTGAGATTCCCTATTTACCACGGCACCTACTTGACAGATCATCCAGAAACTTTCCAGGAAGGAGGTGAAGTGGATAAACTTTTTTTTTGGGAAAGTTTGTGAAGATCTGTCAAATGAAAGTGTATTTTAAAATGGTAGATGGGATGAAATGAGTACATGGAAATAGTGGTTTGCTTTGATATTCTCTTTCTTTGAGGCAATTCAAAATCTGGAGCACTGAACAAAAGCACTATTTTATTCTGGCATTGAAAAGACATTCTATCATATTGCAATGATCATGCAACTGTATATGTGCATCTTCAATTATCTATTGATAGCTTTCTTGGGCAGAGATATTTATGTTGTCACAGGTACAACGACATCGGGCCCAGTGATGTGACAGACCCACTGCAAACTAATTATAACTGTCGTTTACTGCCAAACCAAGGGCGTGGGACATTTTCCTTGCTTTTGTTAGAGTCCGTGGCACCCAAGCTACACCATTGGTAACCTGCAGCAGTTTTCAATTCCTGCAGGGTATCTCATCTTTTGATCCTTCTGAAATAGATAACATTAATATCACAGAGCTGACAAAAAAACATTTACAGTTATGTAAAACTACAAAATTAAGCTTTGGCAAAAGCTATGTTGTTCAAAACACAATATAGCTGTCAACTAAAAAAAAAAACATTTCAATGAAATTTAAGGTTTACTCTAGAACACTTAGGAAAGGATTTTGGGAGTATCAAAATGCTCAACTAAGGGGCATTTATTACAAAACATCCTAGCCTTGGGTTAGACATGACATCCTTGGCGTGGTTTTTCCCCACCTTTCTGCCTTCAAACCTCCTATTTTTGCCAACTTTGTTTTTGCTGACTTTAGTGCTAAAGTGGTTGTACTCTCCACTTACAACATGCTAGATTGCCTTATCCCCAATTGGCATATTTCATCCACTTGTTAATCCCTAGTAAATTGGCACTACCTGTGTCCAGAGCCTGTAAGGTAAATTAAATGCTAATATTGGGTCTGTGGCACTGATTGTGCTACCCACTTAAGTAGCAATTTAGACATGTCTCAGACCTGCCATTGCAGCCTGTGTGTGTGCAGTTTTAAACTGCCATTTTAACATGGTAAAATAAATCTTTTGCTAGACCCAAACTTTCCTTTTTAATACTTACAAGTCACCGCTAGCTTAGGCCCAGGGTAGTCTGTAGGGCAGGGTGCAAATTATTTAAAAAGTAGGACATATACTTTTAAGTTTTACATGTCCTTGTAGTAAAAAAACGCTTACATTTGTTTTCCACTTCTGCAAGGCCTACCTCTCCCATAGGATAATATTAGAGTTACCTTATAACATTTTATAAGTGTAATTTCCAAATGGGAACAGTAAACAGTTCAGGTTTGGCGTCTCTGGAGTTGTGATGAAAAAACCCTAACTAATGGTGAAGTCTGATTTTAAATTACACTTTTCAAAATGATACTTTTAGAAATCTGGCATTTTCTTGCCTTAGCCATATTGTACCTAAAGCCTGTCTGTGGGTCACATGACTGTGTGTAGATACAGTTGGTCTTTGTGTACAGCCACACAGAATGAGGAGCTTAGGTGTGGCTGGATGGGCCTTCACTAGCAAGATGGGAGAAAGGAGCTGGGCCCAGCCCCACTTACACTGAATAGGATGTGTCCTGCTTCGACACAAAGGGCTGCATATACCCTGTAGTTAGTTTGGAGCCAGAGTCCGGAAGGCAGGGCACCTGTGCTCTTCCAAGGCATGCCTCTAGAACCTTCTCCCACTACAAAGGTACAACTGGGCATAAATACTGGACCTCAGACACCAACACTTCAGTACACTTCTGGACCTGTGGACACTCTGCCAGGAGGAAGGACTGCTTGCAGCTGGAAGGACTGCCACACTGCAGGTTAGTTCTCTGGAGAACTGCTGCCCTGCTGACCTGCTGCCCTCTCGCCTGGGTGAGAAGGACTGGACCTGCATCTCTTGTACCCAGAATCATTCCAGGGGGTAGTTGGCTGGCCTCCTGATCTGAAGCCTTAGGGACAAAACATGCTTTCAGCAACCTTACACCTGCACCTAGACTCTCCCATCTGTAAGTCTTCACCGCCAAGTGGTGCACTCAAGTTCTGGAACCTTTGAAGTGGGCTTAAGGTGCTCCGCCAGCCTCTGTGAATCCAGCAGAACTGACGCATCTCCTCTGCTGCACAGCACAAACCTGAGGCGAACTGATTCATTGCCTCTGTTATGTGCATTGGATCTGTCCCATAGACATGCACCGCCTTGCAGATTATCTGAACAGCCATTGCGTAATGCATCCTCTGAGCACGCCCTCACATTACTCATTGACGGCAGCCTTCACAATGATGCCTGACTGCATCACAACCTTGTAGCTCTTTGAACTGACATGTCACCCCAACTGCATGCCGAATACCGGAATCAGTATTTT
Organism: Pleurodeles waltl; assembly: GCF_031143425.1. Lineage (NCBI taxonomy): Eukaryota > Metazoa > Chordata > Amphibia > Caudata > Salamandridae > Pleurodeles > Pleurodeles waltl. Next base: position 892,844,681 of record NC_090448.1, on the reverse strand, counting down.
AGAGATTAGTCTGCCATTTATAGGGCACCAGTGGAATGACTTCCTGTGATTTGAGATGTGATTCATTTTTTTCCCACCTAAAAAGCACCCAAAAACATTATGAATGTCTGCTGTGGGATGGAGAAATGTGCTTGCATCAATCTAGAGAGTGTGTCCCTGTATTGCCTTCATTATGGTAAACTGTTGCATTTGACCCCCTACATCAGAAGACACAATGATCATCCACAAGAGCTGGAGATATCTTTCATCAAGTTCGGACTGCGGCATAGCACAGAGTTCTGTGGTCAGAGGGGCATACTATGTTCACTCTCCTTTGGGTGAGCATGACCATTGCCAGCTTACTGGGCTACACTGGACAAAGTAGTGATAGTGATGTCAACCCTAGTAATTGGACTGTCCTTTTTAACCATCACCTCCTAAGGGGAGCGGCCTACTGGCCTCTCTTGAGATTTTACATTTGTTCTGCTATTCCAGAGTAACCAGGTCCTTTCAACATCCATGTAAGTACTGGCTGTAGTCACACTGGGTTTCATTTTGTTTTACTACAGTCTATAGATACCATGGATGGAGAGTTGGACAGGGTCCAAAGAGAAGATTTGAATTCAAGGACTCTTCAAGGACATTCCAGGGTTCCTTACTATTGGGTCCAACAAAGGAATGTCAAGGAAAGTAAACAGTTGACCCCTTTGAAGCTGTGAAATTTCCTTTGCCCTTTCCTGATCAATTGTCCCAAGAACATCTCCAATATACTCATTAAAATGATCTTGCAGGGCCAAGGGCTATGCTTTTTGTCATTACAAACTGTTCCCCAAATGATAAAGATACTGTTTCTCATTCTCCAGATAAATGCCATCTGTTGGTTAAGGACATGATTATGTTGTGTGTACTTTTGAAATAAAGTACTGTCTTTTTGCAAAGTAAAATATTGGTGGACTGTAATTTATTTTATCTGATGTTTGTTACGTCTGCGTCGCAATCTGAACCCAGTAACTCCTGATTTCCCTGGGACTCCTAAAAAGGTTCCCAAAGCTGAATTTCCTTCTTTGTTAAAATAAAAATTGCCAGACAGTAATACTATCCTATTGGATTTAGATTTTCTATTATTAACTTCAATGGTTGATGTTTCCTAAAACAATACTCAGGAAACAATAATTCTGTCTGATGATATGTTGGCTTTGTTCTGTTTAAGACTCAAACCTCATGCTCGAAGCCAATTTCATGCATAAACCATTCTTTCTGGGAGTATTACGTTATGTTACTACCTAGCACTCCCATGAAATTGTTTTTCATGATCCCTTTTTCTTACACAAATATTCCACTCAAATATGATCAACGTGCAAATATTTTCATAAAGGGGTTTACTGTTTAATATTCTGCTAATAGAATTCATGCATCTGGTGTGTAGTCGGCTGTTGGTATTGCTGAGCCATGGATGATAATTCACAAGAAATGCAAGGGGAATTGAATTGATGTCACATACCCTTAAAGCCCTAATGGTATCATATTGTTGACATTTGGCCCACTGTTGCTCTTTCAAATCCTCCTAATTACTACTCAGAGGCCAGCAGGTGGCAAAAAAACTTTTAAGGGTATGTATACTTTCTTATCCTGCCATGGAGAAGGAAGGGCAGTGCAGGGGCACCAAGTGATAAGCCAGCTGCTGCAACTGCTACTCCATGATTCCTCTAGTTGACATCCAGGTGTTCTGCGGGAGCACCACTGGTGATCACACTCTATACACGGGCCTCATTTACGAGGCCCTAGCGGCAAAATGCGCCACTGTAGCATCATTTTTTTATGCTCTGGTGGCATAAGATTCCAGCCCATATTTACATGGCTATGCAAAGCCACCTTGCTTGGCTTTTTGTGGCCTTGTAAACATGGACCCCTTTTGCGCACAACACTGCATTCAAGGCGCGTTCCATGGGTGTTGCTGTAGGTGCTACCATGGAACACCGATGGAATCTAATGGAGTCTGACGCATTCTCGGAGTTACAAGTCTGAGAATCGGTCAGATTCCTATGCCACCTCAGTAGTGGCATTAAAGTAGTGCAAATGGGGAGAAATAACATTATTTCTCCTGTTTTTTCCTCTTTCTGTGTCTGCTGCAATCTCTAGACTTCATGAGTTATTAGTGCCAACAACTTTCCAAACGTTGGTTATGTTATTGATCAAGGGAGTTCCCAAGCACATCAAAACTAGGAGTACATGATAGGAGCTTGATCTCAAAAATACGTTTGAGTACAGCTTTTAAATTCTATATGTTATAGAGACTGAGGTGCTCATTACGACTTTGGCGGAAAGTCCCAAAGACCGCCATCCAAGCGGGCGCCTAAAGGCCGCCAGTGATGGCGGTTTCAAGACCACTGAATTACGAGTCACCAACAAAACACCACCCAAAAACTGTCAAATCTAAAATCGTCGGCTTGCCCAACAGTGGGCGAGAGGTGTTTCCATTGCCAGCACTGCCATGCCGACAACACCCTGCCCTCTAAATTATGACCCACAAATCAGAGCTGCGATCTTTGCACGGTGGTAATCCATTGGCAGTCCGAACAGCCACAGTAAAAAAATGCACCTCCACATGAACACCACATTGGACAATATGAATACCCCACACCTGATACACATACACACACCACATGCACCTGATCATAGCACTATATAACCCCCCGCCCTCAACAATCCTTTGCATTAAGGAATTTTGACAGAGAGAGAGAAGACCGCACTAACAGAAGACACTGCACCTGTATATCGTAGGAACCATCACAATGAACACGCATCACACAACACAAAACAGCATCAGCAACACAACACGCACATCACCACTGCATACAAACGCCACAAACCGCACGCACTCCCTAGCACGCACTCCCTAGCACACCACCTCACCCCAACAAACGGCACACCCAGCAACCTTGCACATCACACACCCCACCACCCACAACACAACCACCATGGCATAACACATAGGGGGTCATTCTAACTCTGGCGGGCGGCGGAGGCCGCTCGCCAGAGTTCCCCCTCCAGAACACTGCTCCGCGGTCCGAAGACCGCCGCAGTGATTATGTGTTTCCCGCTGGGCTGGCGGGCGACCGCCAGAAGGCCGCCCGCCAGCCCAGCGGTAAACCCCTTCCCACGAGGAAGCCGGCTCCGAATGGAGCCGGCGGAGTGGGAAGAGTGCGACGGGTGCAGTTGCACCCGTCGCGAATTTCAGTGTCTGCTAAGCAGACACTGAAATTCTTTGTGGGGCCCTCTTACGGGGGCCCCTGTAGTGCCCATGCCATTGGCATGGGCACTGCAGGGGCCCCCAGGGGCCCCACGACACCCCATACCGCCATCCTGTTCCTGGCGGCCGAACCGCCAGGAACAGGATGGCGGTATGGGGTGTCGGAATCCCCATGGTGGCGCAGCAAGCTGCGCCGCCATGGAGGATTCCTTAGGGCAGCGGAAAACCGGCGGGAGACCACCAGTTTTCCCTTTCTGACCGCGGCCAAACCGCCGCGGTCAGAATGCCCTTGAGAGCACCGCCAGCCTGTTGGCGGTGCTCTCGCGGTCGTTGACCCTGGCGGTCAATGACCGCCAGGGTCAGAATGACCCCCAAAATCACCCACGATTCATGGACGAGGAGTTGAGGGTCATGGTCGATGAAATCGTAAGAGTGGAGCCACAACTGTGTGGAGTACAGGTCCAGCAGACACCCATAGCCCGGAAAACGGAGTTATGGCAGAGGATCGTCGATAGGGTGAACCCAGTGGGAAACCATCAACGCACAAGGGATGACATCAGGAAGAGGTAAAACGACCTAAGGGGGAAGGTACGGTCCATGGCATCACAACACCAAATCACCATGATGAAGGCTGGCAGTGGGTCCCCACCTCCTCCCCCAGAGTTCACATCATAGGAGACGAAGGTCTTGGCCATCCTAAACCCAGAGGGTCTGACTTGAATACCAGGAGGACGGGACTTTGGTAAGTCAACAACACTCACTGGGCACTATGTACTCCTGCACAGCATGTGCCCCCATCACCCTGTCACCCCCACACACCAACCTTACCTGCACCAATCCACCCTGAACCCATTACCCTCCCTTGCATGCCACACCTCCCCAATAACACCATTCCCACACAGGCCCACCGAGTGCATGGAATTCTCACAATGCTGCAAGTACTACAACTACCACAATGCAACACTCTCAACCATTGTAGAACTGCTAATTCCATTCCACATATGGACACTTTTATGTATAACCATGTCACCCCCCTTCACCATCAAGAAATAATTTTGAGTGCACATCAGTACATGGCAGTGACAGCAGTCAAGACCAACATCAACTAAATGGCAACAAATTACTATAGCAACTTCCAACAAACCCAAAAACTAGCAGTTGTCAAGAAGCCGTCAATGCCATTGTTGGTCAGCAATTGCAGGCAATGATAGTAAACAACCATGTGTACCACAACTACTATACCATCATGTAACACACTTCCTCTTACTCAACAGGTATCCCAAGTACTGCCACACAGAAAAGGATGCCAGAGACTGAAAGCTAGCCCCTGGAAATAGGTCCAATAGAGGAACAATAACCTGGATGTCTGGGAAGGGATGACTTACCTGGCCCATCAGGCATGACTGGTCAGTCTGCCACCACTAGCCTCACCCTGCCCACAACTGAATTCCCCTCCATTGTGGCACCTACGCCACATCAGAATCCACCTGTCCAAACATGTGTCCCAAGGACAGATCATTCATCATTGTGCCCCACAGTACAGGGACCGGAGTCGACACTCCAAACCCAAGATAATGAAGGCCCTGTTGCCAGTGGGAGGGGGCACACTGTGCCAGGGGCACAGGGGTAAAGGGAGAGTGGGAGGGCAACTTTGGGCCAAGAAATGAAGCAGCAACAACACACTACTGGCCAGGAGTTCATCTCCAGAGTCCTGGGAGCCTACCAGCAATCCCGGGACACGATGGACCAGATACTCACCACCTTGCAGAAGAACCAGAGGCTACAGAGGGAATACGATCAGGAGGCCATGCAGCAGTGGCAGGCACACAATGCCACCATGGTCTCTATTGTAGGGGTGCTCACTGAACTAACAAGAAACCAGTGTGCGTCCTCCACCCAACAACAGGCCCCATCCAGTAGTCTTACAACACCTGTGCCCTCAACATCTTCCCCAGCTACTGGAATGGAGGCCCAGCAAGAGGACATACAAGCCACTAGCACCCCTGTCCCTCCAGCTGAGGAAGCCCCCCGCAAAAGAGGTAGTCCATCCAGACATCCTGCAGGACCTGAGACCATGACCAAACACGCTGCCAGGAAGTGATCCCTCTCCTGAACATTCTCCCTTGTGTACCACTGATACACCTCGTTGGCTGTCCAATGCCAAACCCCATTATCCCGAGGCTCATTGATACAGGACCTGTGGAACCAACAGCTAGACCACCCACTCAGATGATTTCAGAAACCAGAACCCCACACCTCAGAACTGTGATGCGAAACACAAAATAAACACTAGGGAGCCACAAGTAATGGTGTATGTTTCTTCATTGTTTAAAGTGACATCTTTGGTAACAAACAGTAATCATACACACACTTCTGTACAACAAGTTTGTCAGAGTGAAAGATGTAGCATGAATTTCCAGCAGGTGTGTCAGTACATCCATATGGTAGTAACATCCAATGGCAAGGCTGCCAACAGTCATGTCAGGAAGCAGAGTGTAAACACACGTGACCTGATTAGGAACCAAAATAGGGAAAAAGTTAAATGAAGTAACTCATGTAGGCCATTGTAATACACATACAGCAGTATTTCACATACACAGGATACATGCTGCAGTGGGTAGGACACCAAGGTCCATGTTTATACTTACAAAATATAATTGTATTTTGTAAGTTTGCACCACTTTTGTGTCAAAAAATGACACAAATTTAGCACAAAAAAGTATAAATATGGGCCCAAATATCTACAGGCTAGGACTGTCAGTCGCGCACATGCAAAGTTATGTTATCAATCCATATAGGTGACATCCACAATAGTACACCACCAAGCATTGTCAATAACAGGTCATTGCTAGGCAGCAGCTCATAGTACAAAATGATAGGTCTGCTGTATAGGACTATTCGAGGATGTGTACATTCCATTGTCTCATAAATTCAGACTTAGGGCCATACAACTTGTGTACATGTATGAGGATGAGAAGTAATGCCACCAGCATTTATAACATGTAACTGGCAGCATTGCATTTACGCTTCCCCTCATGTTAAGTCAGCATCCCTTCAGGTTTGAAAACAAAGATGGAAGGCAGCAGTGTCCTCATACACCTTGATACATACAACATTGACGGACAAAATCACATCTCCCATACAGGGTTCGACTGTTCATCAAACTTTAGACCACACTTACCTGAGAATTATTGAAAGTATTGTCGAATTAGGTCAGTCCTGTTTTCAGATGCCGCCTCCTCATCAGTATCAGAGTCGCCAGCCTCAGCTACAGCCCCTGCATCAATGTCCCCCTCTTCCAACAGTGGGATGTGCCTTCTGAGGGCCATATTATGCAGCATGCAGCTTGCAACAACGATCTTGCAGACTTTTCCTGGTCGGTACTGTAGGGCACCATCGGACACATAGAGGCAACATAATCTTGCTTTCAATAGGCCGAAAGTCCTCTCCATCACGCGCCTTGTCTGGACGTGTGCCTCATTGTACCTGTCCTCCTCATCTGTAGTTGGATATCTAACTGGAGTCAGGGCAGGCTGGGTTATCTGGAGTGACCTGTGTAGACATGGGAACAGTACATTAGAGAACTGTGTTAGGCATAGAGCTTACTGTGTAGAGCGGTAGTGCATACGGCTGACATGGACAGCAGTACACTTACCAATGAGCCAGTCCCTTTCTCGCTGTAGATGTAACATCAATGCAGGGACACTGCTGTTCCTCAGGCCATAGGAATCATGTGCCAAACCAGGGAATTTCGCAGTCACATGTGACATATACTGGTCTGCAAGAAACACCATTTGAACATGAATTGAATATGTACTCTTCCGGTTTCTGTACACCTGTTCATTGGCCCTCTGAGGTGCCAAGTCAATGTGAGTACCATCAATGGCCCCTATTACAAGTGGTACATTAGCAATGTTGTAAAACGCAGCCTTTACAGTGTTCAGTTCTGGTTACTGTGGGAACCTTAGGTACCTGTCCATATGCTTTAGTATCGCGTTCAGCACATCCTGTAACACTACACTGAACATTGGCTATTACATCCCTGCAGCCAGTCCCTCAGTCACCTAAAACAAGCCACTAGCCACAAATGCAGGACAGACAATACCTGTACTTTTTGAGGAATGGCATGGGGATTCCTTAAGGCTGGCGGGAGGTCTGGCTGCAACTGGCCAACCAGTTCCCTGATGGTCAGACGGTTCAGTCGATAGGTCATCATAATGTGCCTCTCTTCCATGGTTTCCAGGTCTACTAGGGGCTGGTAGACTGGTGCATTCCTCATCACTCCGATTTGGCGTTATCTAGGCGAGGGGACAAACAGTACTCAGTACATTTCTTACAGTGCTGTGACCGATGAACATCATAGGACAATAAGAAAGGATTGGTCCAGTAAGTTGGCAGATGGAAACATTTATCCACACTCCAAACCTACCCAGACATAATGGCAGTACCTCATACTGCCATACTTGTGACAGAGGGACGTGTAGAGGAAATGAAGTCATGAACAAGCAATTGCTTCCCATATGTTACACGGTACAGGATATACTTACATGGATGTAAACATACACCTGAAGTATTGCCAGCTGACACCCACTTCATATGTGAGTTGACACCTTACACTAAGCATATTGTGCAAATATTTAAGTAATTACGCAACGGGAACACATAAAATTGATATAAACAAGTAATGGCAGACGCCTGTCCTGCGTGCAGAGGACAGATGGAAGTGACCTCATTCCGCCTGCCGGAGTCGTCATGGCGGAAGGGGGTCAGAAACACCGTGCAACTCCCTATTTGTTAACGTTGATGTCTATGGGAAACTTCACCCAATGATGATCACCACCGGCGGTGATGCTCATGACCGCGGCGGCCATTTTGTATAGCCCAGCTCACTTGACCAGACCTCCACTGCGTGAGCTTCCATGTTCTGTATCTGGGAGCCACAATGGCACATACTGCAGGGGATAGGACCCCAGCCTTCACTCCAGATGAACTGGAAAAACTGGTGGAAGGAGTCTTACCTCTGTCTGGATAGTTGAATGGGGCTCCAGATAAACAAGTCAATACAACGTTTGATTACTTACATCTCGGGTGGTGTTTGAGGGCGAAATGGAAAGTCTGAAAGGTGGAATAGTATGGTAATCATGTATGTGGTATAAGGTGTACTGGGTATGCGCATGTGCTGTGTATGTTGGAAAATGCTGATGATGTATTGAATCATCTACATGATGTTCTCCTTTACCCTATGTCTCCCATGCAGGTCAGCGCCCATTAGAAGAAGGAGTTATGGAGAGCTATTCCCAAACAAGTGCGGACCCTACGGGTCTTTAGCCGGCAGAGCACTCACTGCAGGAAGCGGTGGGAGAACCCGAGACACTGGGTCCAGAAGACCGCAGGGACCCAGTCGGGGACAGCCTCCCAAGGACGAAGGGGTGCCTGTCAGACCCTGACCCCCCTAATGACCCGCATACTGGGGGTGGCCTACCATGAGTTGCATAAGCACTTGAGGGCAGCACAGCAGTCACTGTTAGGTGACATTTGGATGGTTTCCTACTGTGTCCCCTACTGGATTTAGGTGTTGACGAAGCCTAATGGAATTAGAGGAGTATACATTCATGGTTGCCACTCCAATTGTGTTGCAGTAATGTGTGTTAGCTTTGTAAAGCCATGCAAGCATTGATGTGGTGGTGCTGCACCAGACTGTCTACTGCAATTAAGGCAAACTTCAATTTTGAGGCATTCTACGACCTTTATTCTCTATCCCTGAATCTACTTAACTCAGCCAAAGTAATCTTGTTTGGTCTGTATTTGGGTTATGAGAAGTGTGTGTAGTGTACATTGAAAGAGGATTCATTGCAATCCAAAATGACATCTCTATAAAATGCATTCCACACATACCTGTGTTATCATCTGTATATACAGTACCTCTGAGTTTTTTTCATTTCATTGTGTCAGGATTGACATGCAGGTAAATATGTTTGTGGAGTACATTATTAGGCATGTGAGTACGACAGATGACAGGCATGTAGGAAGTTCAATATTGTCTCTTGGGTGAAGAGGTGAGGAAATAGGTTACATAGCTGGTTATGGCCACATGAATTATGTTTATAGCATTTGTATTATAGCCACTATTTGTCACAGCTGGGATGAGTAGATATCTTGTCGGTATGTGTACAAGATGGCTAGGTCTTGACCCTTTCCTCCCTTTCTTTTTCTCCCAACCTCCTTCTCTCTCCACCTCTGTCTATGTGTGTATTAGCATCATCTGGCAAAGGAGAAGGGGCACCGATGAGTGGTGAAGCTGCAACCCACAGGACCAAGGAGGTAGAGTCCACCGATGCCAAGGGTACCAGTGGGACGGAGGGCGAGAGGAGCACCATGGGGGAGACCGGAACAGCTACAACATCATCTTCGGATTCCTCCTCTGATGGTGGCTCCCTGTTGGTGGCAGACCCATCTGGGACCAGCCCAGCATCATCCTTGTCCCCCACCTCCCTTACCAGCACCGCCCTCCCTGTAGCTCACCACTGAGTTGCCCGAGCCCGCTCACCCAGGAGAGTGGGCATCTCCTTCACTGCAGGCACCTATGCCCCTGCCCCAGTCACCCTGCTGCCCTTAATGAGGAGGCTATTGACCTCCTGAGGTCCATCTCTGTGTGGCAGTCAACCATCATGAATGTCATCCAGCGACTGGCATCCCAGATGCAGCAGAGCAATGTGTACCTGGAAGGCATTTGCAGTGCCTTTACTGGCCTATAGAAATTGTTTCAGGCTCTGTCCTCCTCTTTGATGGCAGCCAGTTTCCCTTCATCTTCCGTCCCCCCTCCAGGCACCTGTTCTCATTCCAAGACCCCTCTCTCTTCACCCATCCAGAGCACACCTACAGACCAGCATTCACCCACTACAACAGACAAGATGCGCAAAGACAGACACAGGCACCACAAGCAACATCAGAAGCATGCACACACACAACACACATCAGCAAACATGACAACAGACACTTCCTACATTGTCTCCCCACCACCTCCTCCCTTACAGCCACATCACCACTCACACCTGCTGTATCATCACACCCTGATCCTGCCACCAGTCCTGTCATACCTCAGACACGACAAGAGCAGACACGCAGACACCAACACCCCACATCTGCACTCACCAGGACCACCTTCGTTACCACATGCAGCACATCCACCTCACTTGCAGCCACCACCCCAACATATACTCTCACATCTTCCATCCCCTAGCCCTTCCTCCCCCTTCCTCCCTCTTCCCAATAAACACAAATGCCCTCACTCACCCACCCAACATACACCCACCACACAGAAGCACACATTGCACACACCTGAATCCACATCCAGCACACCAACACATCATGCAAACACTCTCTCTAGCTCCACTCCTAAACCTTTTTCATAGGACCACCCCCTTGTCCCTAAGAAAGTCTTCCTTGCCTCCCTTGACCTCTTCCCTACTCCGGTCCCAACCCGTATTGCCCCTAAATACCATGTCCCCTGCCCAGCCCTTCCACCTACCAGTCCGCCCATTCCCCTCCCCCCTACAAAACACCTGCCCCACCCAAATCTAAGAATCCTACTCCTACCCCAAAGTCCAAACACCCTCCCCCACCATCCACACAAAAACCTAAATCTCCACCCCCTCCCATTCCCAAACACCCCCTTCCAAACCCAGGCCCCCCTACCCCTGAGGTGCCAGTCTGCCCATTGATGCCCCTTTCATGTCGAGGAATCTTAGCAGTCCGGAGTCAAGTTAGGCATTTGGAATGTGCCATATGTGCCTTGGGCACATTTGGACAGTGGACTGACCAGGAGGCCCATTTTGTATATAGTTATTTATTCTTTATTTTAATTGAATACATCTGTCCACAGAAATGCGGTTGTCGAGGTGTAGTACTTGTCCTGGTTTCCTTTTACATGGTGGTGTGATATCTTCTATGGTTGGTGTAGTTTCTGTATGGGTTCTGTCTGTATTGTTGCATTCACTGGGTAGATGACTTGTGCCATGTGCATGTTGTGTTGTGTTTGTATGCTGGCTTGTGGAATTGTATGGTAGCGGTATGTGAGTCTGTGGGTATGGTGCTGCACCTGTGAATTCCTTGGTATTTTGGTTGTATGTGGCGTATCATTGTTTGGATGTCTGTTCGCTGATATTGATTGTGTGTTCTTGCTACATACAGATGTCTCTTTGTGTGGTTGTGTGGTGTTTCTTGATGTGCCTGTCTATGAATACGTTTGTGTGTTTGTGATGTTGGGTGTTGTGTACTGATGTGAAAGACTGTGTTGGTGGTGTGCGAGTGTTTTGTGCTGTGTGTCTGGTGTGGTGTGTGTATTTGGCATTTGCGTTTGTGTCTTTTGTGTGTGCGTTTGTGTGTAGATGTGTGTGCTGGTACGGTGTGTGTGGCCTTTGCTGTCCGTGCTGGGTGAGTGTGTTTAATGCTGCATTTCCCTCCAGTGTGTGCTAAGTGGGGGTACTTATGGCTGTTGTCTTCGTTGTCATCACTGGTCCTGAACGTGTATGGTGAGATACAATGCTGGGAAAACTGGCAGTTTGTTTGTTATGGAGGTTGCAGATGCATCTGTGTACCTGAATGTGAGAGTCTCCTTTTCTGCTTTTGGTTTCCGCCAGGCTTATTGTGGTGGTGGCACAGTCCCAGAAAACCTGGCGGTCTGCTGACACGTAATATGGTGGGTGGTGAATCAGTCCCCGATGGCCTAGAGATGGCTACTGCCGGCAGCGGCGGTCCGACCGCACTGGCGGTACTGGCGGTGTCTTGGCTGTGTTGCGGTTGGATCACCGCCGTGGTTGTAATATGGCGGTCTGCACCACCTGCTCCTACCGCAAAGTCCAAACACCCTCCCCCACCATCCAGACAAAAACCTATATCTCCACCCCTTCCAATACCCAAACACCCCCATCCAAACCCAGGCCACTCCACCCCTGAGGTGCCAGTCTGCCCATTGCTGCCCCTTTCATGTGGAGGAATCTTAGCAGTCCGGAGTCAAGTTGGGCATTTGGAATGTGCCCTATGTGCCTTGGGCACATTTGGACAGTGGACTGGGGTGGAGGCCCATTTTGTATATAGTTATTTATTCTTTATTTTAATTGAATACATCTGTCCACAGAAATGTGGTTGTTGAGGTGTAGTACTTGTCCTGGTTTCCTTTTACATGGTGGTGTGATATCTTCTATGGTCAATGTTGTTTGTGTATGGGTTGTGTCTGTATTGTTGTATTCACTGGGTAGATGACTTGTGCCATGTGCATGTTGTGATGTGTTTGTATGCTTGCTTGTGGCATTGTCTGGTAGTGGTATGTGAGTCCGTGTGTACGGTGCTGCACCTGTGAATTCCTTTGTATGTTGGTTGTATGTGGCGTATCATTGTTTGGATGTCTGTTCGGTAATATTGATTGTGTGTTCTTGCTACGTACAGATGTCTCTTTGTGTGGTTGTGTGTTGTTTCTTGATGTGCCTGTCTATGAATACGTTTGTGTGTTTGTGATTTTGGATGTTGTGTATTGATGTGAAAGACTGTGTTGGTGGTGTGCGAGTGTTTTGTGCTGTGTGTCTAGTGTGGTGTGTGTATTTGGCATTTGCGTTTGTGTCTTTTGTGTGTGCGTGTGTGTGTAGATGTGTGTGCTGGTACGGTACGTTTGTTTGCGTGTGTGTGTGTGGCCTCCGCTGTCGGTGCTGGGTGAGTGTGTTGTGTGTGTGTGCTTAATGCTGCATTTCCCTCCAGTGTGTGCTAAGTGGGGGTACTTATGGTTGTTGTCTTCGTTGTCATCACTGGAACTGAAGGTGTATGGCGAGATACAATTCTGGGAAGACTTGCTGTTTGTTTGTTCTGGAGGTTGCAGATGCATCTGTGTACCTGAATGTGAGAGTCTCCTTTTATGCTTTTGGTTTCCGCCAGGCTTTTTGTGGCATTGGCACAGTCCCAGAAACCTTGGCGGTCTGCTGACATGTAATATGGTGGGTGGTGAATCAGTCCCCGATGGCCTGGAGTTGGCTACTGCCGGCAGCGGCAGTCCGACCGCACTAGTGGTATTGGCGGTGTCTTGGCTGTGTTGCGGTTGGATCACCGCCGTGGTTGTAATATGGCGGTATGCACCACCTGCCTGGCGGCGGTGCGACCATCACCACCGGCATGGTGATCCGGTGACCGCCAAGCTCGTAATGAGAGCCTGAATGTGGTGCATCTCAGGACAGGAGCTGTCTATTGTACCAACATCTAATTTTGCAAATAATGTGGAGGTACTGTGTGTTGGAAATGCATTATGAACATTCCAATCTGTCAATTACTCTACAAATGTGCTTATGCTGCACTGTTTTCTATCATTTTTACATTTTATATCAATTTAACAAATGTCCCTTTGGCTGAGGATACCCAAATATACTGTGAAATTTGTTTCTGGAATCCTCAAGGGTTGAGACCAATGCACCAGACGCAGTTTGTTTTAGAATGTAGTATTTGCCTCTGATTGCCCTTGAAACTAGACCCAAAAATGTCGAATGGTGCCAGGTCTAGTGGCCCAACCTGTATAACATTTTAGCATTTCCATTCATTTTACTAAAATTCCTCGAGGGAACTTCCCTGTAAGGTGTAGTAATTCGAGAAAAAAATTACAACACTGTGCACAACGTCAAGAGTGATATCTCGCTTCATTACATTTCATTGTATAATTAATTTGCGCCTTTTCCACACTAAACGTTTAGAGATGATTAATAGTTGGTCTTTCAGTGTGTCTGACCCGAAGACAATCGTCGTGATAATTATTTCCAGATATCAAAGATCAAGGTGGGAAGGGGCTCGGGATTCCTAAAGTGATGGTTAGGCTGAGATGAACACTCCTTTGTGACACCCCTTGAGTGCATTGTGAACATCACATGTTCTTAATTTATCACACACTAGAAAAAACATATATTCTCCACCAGCTGACAACAGCTGTGCTTGTTGTCGAAAGGTAACACTTCAGGGTAAATATGCTGCTTGTCGTACAGCGTTTACAACTATCAAACGTCATGTTTATTCTGAAAACTATCAGGTAGAGGCGCCGGAGCTGATTTTTTTTAGTTACCTTGACTCTTTCAGTCTTAGCTGGCATGGCACGTGCGCCTAAAAGAAAAGACTTCAAGCACTGACAGAGCCCACGAAGCAAATCCCAGGCTGCCCATAAACACACAATAACCGTGCGCGTGCAACCCGGCACCCTACAGATGAAAGGAGGCGAGGGAATTTTAAAATGTCATACAATGCTTAAACAGCGGCGCAAAAATAAATTTCTCGAACTACATCAATCTACAATATGGAGACTCAAGAGGTCACTTCCTGCAACAGTGATGCGCGTACAGGTAGCATGACTCAATGCACCTACGTTCACCTCAAATAGCATCCCAGTGCAGAGCAATTTACATGCTACTGACCCTACACGAATAGTGAAGCGGAGAAAGTCAGAAGCGTGAGACTTACAGAAACGAAAGAGAAGGCAAAGCTTTCACAGACAGAGGTGAAAAACGTTACCTGTCAGAACCTGCCGCTCCAGATGACTGAAAGGAGAGACGGGACCCATCTCTCCTATGAAGTGGCCTACATGTGGATGTGCACGTGTAGTGCTAGCAAAATGCCATCACTTAGAGTGAAGATAACTGATGACTGAAGTGAGCTGACTCATTGACCCATGCTGAATGCTGTGGTGGGCGGGAACAAAAGGTGAATGACAATCCGACCAGGGGATGAAGAGGGCTGACCGAAAGCCCATGTATATATGTATGCATCTATATATACTCTTTTTTCAATTTTCTCTGGTGGAAGAAAGTTTTTAGCTAATGCCAGACTTAAAAAAACACATCAGTTAGATACCTACTCTGTGCCAAACTTCTCTTATGAGCTTTTGGGTTACAGACATTGCTAGATAACACGTATAGGCAAAGCCAATAGGTCTCGCCTCTTTGATCAATTGCCATTGACAATGTTTTTGCCAATGCAAAACAAATGCTTTAGTGCCAATACTAGAGCATCAACAACAAAAACAAAAAAAAAAGTGTAATGACGTGTGTGCATATGTTCTGTGGAATGTATCTTGAGACATGCATGTGTATGCGTCATGATGTTGCAGCAGCCCAGCTTGATGACATATGTACACGCATGAATCATGACTCATACCTTCATATTCAAGGTGATAAAGCCACTATTTTATTTACTTTTTATTTACCGTACTGTGCTGGTGTATGCTAATTTGGAAGCGATAAATTTAAACATTAAAAGTACACAAAAGTTATTTTGAGAAAAGGAGGAGGCTGGCAGCAAACGGTGGTTTCTGGGGTCTTTAAAAAAGATGGATGCGGGAGTAATGGACCATCACTTGAGGGAAAGCTCAATCGGGTGAGGGAAGAAATAGGTAGTAGGCAGGAGCCGGGGAGACCAATAGAGGCACTTTAGGTGGGAGGGGAAAAAGCCAAAAATCTGGGAAAGGGCGTAGCGGTAAGCAATGGACGGGGGAGGGAGAAACACAGAGTACAAAGGGTGCTCAGCACACGAGGGTAAGATCAAGAAAGGACATTGACTCACATTTAGTGGTTAGAAAAAGAAAAGAAAAAAGTAGACCCTCGAATCTAAGCAGTGGAAGGATAGAAATCATCCACTAAAAAGGATGGTAAAGAAGCGATGTTCCCGGGGAGGGATGAGCAAAACAAACGAAAGAAAACCACATTAATAAGGAGCAAGTCGAGAAAGTCAAAAGATCTAACCACCAATAAGCAATATGGCAGCCCAAACCCCCAACGTACATTCTGGCAACGGGCCACATGAGGTCTTTTGACAATAAACGGCAAAGGATGTCGGGAGGCGAGACCGAAAACATTTATGTGTTTGTCGATGTCTACCCCACCAGGCCACAGATAAGTAATCTAGAAAAGCATTGACAGATGAAAAACGAACCATAGGAAATTAATGATTTGGTTATATTTTGTGATCATGGTGGGTCTGTGTTTGTGCCTGCACACACATCTTGAAAAAAGGAACTGATTACAGGATGCACATCTTTAAATGCACAGTCATTTTCACAGAACATGCATTGTGCATTTTCATCCAGAGTGGTATCTTGGGGCTGAATGACCGATGCATATTGGCACTTAACTCAATGTTACTCATGTCATTGACCTCAAAAGGATGAAAGGCTTAGTGGACCCACCTGGATTTTCAAACATGTGATCAAACACGGATATATGCAGTGTAAGAAGTGTTAGTCAATGGGGCCACTAGAGCAGTTTCAACTAGGAAAAGAATAAGAGGGAATTCAAGGCTCTGTAAGACTGCTTTGCACTTCATACTGCATGTTATGGTCAGAATATGAAGCAGGTTTAATTGCTCTTAGAAAAGTCACTCAAAGATGGCCACTGTACCATATGGGTGTGCATCTTTGTATGCTTTGTTTTTGCTTTGAGTAAAGTAATTCTAAGATGGCCATAAAGCATGTGCACACGTATGTTGTGGTCATTTTAGTATGACTTTTCTACAGAAAAAGGAAATCATACTCAACCAGTTGGAAAGGGAAATACTGTCAAAGTTTTAAAACAGAATAATAACAGGAGGTGTATTTAAAGACCACGGATCATAGAAATGTAGACCACTAAAACGTGGTTACAAACTCAAGGGTGTGGCAAAAAATAATATAAAATAATGATTGGGTTTGATAGTGATCCGCAATTTGGTATGCCAATCTTGTGTTCTAGAACAAAATGAGGGATTCTTTGTGACGGAATGAGGACACAACCAGACCGCAGTGCATTAGAGGACACCACAAATGAGTGCAAATCTCCTCAAAAACCAATAGAAAATACAAAATTTGACTTGGTGTTTGCAGATCCTAGAACAAAGTAGCAGTATCACTGACAGCCGGTTGTGTTCCTTGGATGCACTGAAAATATTTGCACTCATTACCTTTCTGCAATCACTGTTTTGCAACTCTATATACCAATATCTTTTGAAAATGGTGATGAGTGCAAACTATACAATACAATTATTTAAAAAATATATAAAGCATTAGTAACCATTGAGATCAGAGAAGATGGCAAGCAGAGCACATAGCCCAAGCCTGTACTGCTCCCAGTACTCGGTGCGCATGGTGAAAGTGATTGCAGAACTGGCACTAAGAACAGAGGGACTGTTAATAGGGGGTTGGCCAATGGCCCGTTTAATGAATACTGTCAGGAGACTTTCATTGTAGCATAACTAACATATAAATCATCACTAAAGACAAGTTATGGTTCTTTCATGAGACAAAACAGTGTGTTATTAAAAAAAACGAATTTTCCCAAAAACTTTGTAGAAGCAACAGTGTGGTAATGATCTAACACCTAAAACGCAATGAAATCGATGCGATACGATCAGTTGCACATCCACGGCTCACATCCCACAGGCCATTGTTACAGCTACAAATACGTCATCAAAGACATTACTGGTGACATCACACATCACATCACTACTAATATCATTAATAACAAAATGCCCCTCCCCCCCCCACCCCTGCACTGAAGACACCATAACCCGACATTCATCAAAAGCACGGTCTACGGAGAATGAATGTACATTCCCACAGCTACATTTGTGGTGGAAATGTAAATATCAGCATTGCCATGTTGGAGTCAGGCGTGAACATGTCAGTGTGTTCCCCATAGTGGTGTCAGTGTGCAGGCAGGATCAGACGCAAACTCAAAGCCATATGTTTCAAGAAAGCCAGTGTGTAATAGAAGAGCTGCTGCACACTCACTGCTCTGTAATGCATGCAATCCTGGACGGAAACTACACTCACAATACCTGTTCTCACTGTCCACCTCTCTCCCTGCTACCTGCCCCCAGGTCCTGCTTGTGAATCTGGACAGGTAGGCTAATAAATTAGAGCCTCACATTTGTGAAGGGGATTTTGCGCCTTAGCAAAGTGTGACCACTGTTTTGTGAATCAGGCATAAAAGTATTTGTAGCAGTCATGAAAATGGACGATATCAATAATTGTTGTGGTTCTTATCTTTCCTACAGAGGGATGTAATTAAAAAATGGGAACAAAACTCTCCAATTCAAATTATGTGAGGAAAATATAAATAATGTTTAGTGCAATGCTGTCACATTATTCTGCAATAGCTTTAAAAGAGCATGACACAAAACATCCTTAAGCACAAATGAAAAAAGTGTTTGGTTGACGCTGAGAGGTTTTAGTGCAGCCCAGGAGTATAAAACATTTACAGTAACAAAACACAAACAGCACAGTTTGGCATATAATAAGGTAACATACTATAAAATAGTAAAAGTATAGAACATTAAATAGCCCCACAAATTCGTTCGACTCTTCCCTCGTTATAGATATGGTGGCAGCCGTATGTATTATCCAGCTAGTTGGTAGGGCCCCACACATTTGACAGATACAGACCTTCTCCTAGCCCAGAACACCACACTCACCACCTTAACACATGGTCAGACCACTGACTGCTTTCATCCCAAAGCCAAAGCTTACCCATCCCTACATTAGAATCTCTGCTGCATCCCACAGACCTACATTTCAAGAGCCCCGCTGTCAGCCTCGCACTTTAATGTCACTTTCAGCATAAAATATATCATAACCATTTCTAACTATTAAACTCTTTGAAAGTTGCTTACAATCGAATCTTCGAGCATTATAGCCTCTTTGAAAAAAGAGCTGCCCCCCAAATGATCTGGAAAAAAGAGAGAGAACGGAGAAATTGTTTAAAATGCTTCTGACTTCGAAACCACAAAAAGGCACTAAACTGCTCACTTTCAATCAAAGAAGCCTAAAAGGCCACATCATGGCCAAAATGTAGCCAAGTGGCCTATTTTAGAGGTGTGTCTCAAGTGAAAACCAATGTCAGCCTTTTTACTTGCACCACACTTCTGTTTACTGATGCTTAGAAACACAGAAAAAATTCTTACTACGGGTCGACAAAATCAAAGCTTGCATCACCATTTCATCAAGCTACCAGCGTCTGATTTCAATATATTCACCATCCAAAATGTTTTTGTTCATCATTCCTGCCCTCTACAAGTTGGTCAAATGAGATAAATCACCCTTTCTCACTACCTTGACATCCCTTTGCCAACTAGGACCTTCATTTGTCAGCATGCAACACAAATAGGGCACCTTGTTTTCTGTTCCGTTTTTACTTTTTTACAGTGAAAGACAGACAGAAAACATTGTGTATTCTGTAAACTTTCATTTATTAAAAGTAGAAAAATACAGAAAATTGTTATTTTTGTGAGTACCTCTCATGCTGTCCTCCATGAATTCGAGACCAACAACTGAGCAGATACCAGTGGCGGCTCGCGGGTGTTAAAGGAGGGGGGAGCAGCGCTCAAGTGGAGTGTGAGGGGGGAAATATGAATGAAAATTTTAAAAAAATACACTCACCTGAACTCCGCTCCGCGCCACGCGCCACTCCTCTCCAGTCTTGGTGCAGACACAGGCTCCGAGCCTACCATGAGCCAATCCCTACTCTGCTCAGAGCAGCATCAGGATTGGCTGGGAGTGCCCAACCAAGGCGCTCCCAGGCAGACTGGGAGCCTGTGCAGGCTCTCTCCAGCCTGGCAACACAGTTGCTGGGCTGGAGTGAGCCCTGTGCGCATGTGTGTTTAGCCGGCACAAGACAGCCAGCCAAACACACAGGCGCGTTGAGGGGGAGCCACCCCTTTCAAGATAAACATAGTTTATTATACTTTTCTTTGAAAGATTTTGCGGCTGCCTATGCTGGCGGGAGGCAACAGTCCTCCGTCCTCATGGAGGAGCCGCCCCTGGCGAGATTCTAGCATGAAGAGTTCAAGAACAGCATGAGATTTCCTTGAATATGGGCATATGTTAGCATTTATTTGTATATAATGCAAATATTTATCTGTTGGTGTGGTATTTTGTTATAGCAGGCTGCTTTATTTGCTAAAATGCAGCAGGCATAAAGTATGAGTGCATGTCTTTCAGTAAAATAAATGTGTAAATATTATATTTTATGACTCTATTTATTCTCAAAATACATATGGATAAATGCAAATAAAATGGGCAAAAATTAAATATGCATAAATAGAGATGGAAATGCTTAAAAAATAAATACCATAAAAGCGGGAGCCCAAAATACCAATAAATTTAGCATAGCATGAACGAGTCTTTAAAATGGCACGTAAATTTACACTATCTTTACATCATATTGCATCATATGAATGCATGCGCAAAACACTATAAACAATGGTATATGCTTCTCATGGGTACCCACCTGCCTGACAAAATTAGCTTGAATCAAACCAGCACTAAAGAAATCAGTAGAACTCTCGTCAAGTACTTGCCTTGTCCTTTTATGCAGATTAACTGAAATTCTTTTCACTATCCAAATACAGAATTTACAGAATGTGAACATGATTCTCTGCCTACAGGGATCGAAGTCCTAGGGAAGTGAGGTGACCATAGTCCCTGTCACTGATGATGTTGTAGGATAAGTTAGCTCCACACTGGTGTGGACTGCTAGTCCGCCTTGACCTGCTGTCTGTGCTAGATGCTGAGCCATCGAAAATTCTTATGGAACATTTTCATAAAGTGGTCATGGTTTTCCATCAAATTCTCAATTTGTCTTGATTTGTTGTACAAACCAGACAAATTCTACTTGGCCAAGATTATTTCCTTGCGCTTCCTGCACTTCTCTCTTGCAGTGTTCTTCAGTACCCCTTTCTGTTGTTTGCCCTGCTCAATAAGAGCATGCTGAAATCCATGTCGCTTTTTAGGACAGGGAATTCAATCAAAATAAAAACAGGAAAAAATGACCATAATATACGTGTGGACCTTGGGGAGCATTTCTTGAGCTACAGTGTGCAGGTGCTGCCCAAAGCACACTTCCACAATGTAAAGTCGTCCTTCACAGACACCTTCCACTTTCTGCAGGGATAAAACCCTTTTTCCAGTCCCAGGAGCCAAGCAATGCAATTACAATCATTCAGAGATATCCGTGCAAATGGCAAGAAAGGGGGATGGCCATTTACTGGGAGCGGGGAGAATACATTATGATTTATTTTAAATATAAAAACGTACCTTACCTCACTGCGTGCCACTCCTCCGTCGCAGGCAGCAGGCACAGGCTTCCAGCCTGCCCTGCGCCAATCCTGCCCAGACCAGTGTCAGGATTGGCTGAAGCGTCCAGCCAGGGCGCACACAGGCAGACTGGGAGCCTGTGCAGGCTCTCTCCAGCCTGGCAACACACTGCCCAGGTGTGTTTGGCCGGACCTCGATTTCCGGCCAAACATACATGTGTTCTGAGGGAGAGTGCTGAGCACTCTCCCTCAGTGCACGTCACCCTCGTGGCCCCACCCTTTTCAGAAGGAAAGGATATTAAACATAGTTTATTATCCTTTCCTTCTGAAAGGTTTGCAGCTTCTGCTGCTGGCGGGGGGGGGGGGGGGGGGGGAGGCGCGACGCTCCTCCACCCGTATGGTCGAGCCGCCCCTGCTACTGTGGGCTTCACAATCACAAAGGCTTCACTTTTGCACACTTCTGCCTTTCCAAATTTCCATAATATGTATCTGCTATGACTGCTGCTGGAAAACTGTGAGACTACTTTAGTTATTGCCCTTAGACTTGTTAGACCTGCCTCTCGTACTTCCGGCTCACAGTCAAAGATTGGCAGTCAGGGGTGCCTCTCAGTGCAATTTTCGATCCTCCGAGGAGAAGAAAATGCCTAAAAATCTAGCATTCTCATTCTAGCTTTGATTAACCCGCTCTTCTGTCACCCTCGGTAACCCTTGAGGTCGAGGTATTATGATTGTGATTACATAAATGATGGTTATGCAATAACGTTCACACACCTAATACATGTGTAGCAGTTGAATGAAATGAAGTCCAGAAAATAAACTAAGAAGTCCCTAGGATGGTGATCGCCTGGTAGCAGCACCCTACCACCAGGGCCAATAGTCCGTTCTGAGGTGAGATCTTAGCAGAGTAAATACTGCAAAAAAGATGTACCGAAGCACTCAGGGAAGTCCCACTGTTTTTAAATGAACCATGATATGTCAATGCTGAAGGTAAACATTTGAGAGGCCCTGGGGCTTCCTGTGACTGCTGGGGTTTCTTTCGCTTATTTGCCTTACTGATTGGACAATTGAAAAGCAGCAAATAGACAGTATTGAATGACGTACGAGTTTCGCATCAAGGGTCTCTCTGGATGGTATATAGATATCCTTTTTGGCTTTGAGTGAAAGATGTTGACTAGATAGCATTGAAAAAGTATTGTAGATGAAACATGTTGGCTGCCTTTGAAAGATATATTGTACTGATTTATGAAGATTTAAAGAAAAATAAAAGTCAAGAATATTTTCAAACTGCTGTTTACTTTGACCGTTGACACATCATGGCTCACTTAAGGTCGAGGTATTATGTTGGCCATATGAAATCCAGAATGAAATAGGCCTAAGATAGCACAGCAAAATAATATAACACCGTAGCCCATTGCCTCAACTTCTGATTGTTGCCCAGGGTTCTCTCCCCAAGTTCCTGGCACTTACAACAAACTCCCTTTAACATTTGAGGTGCTTAGGTGGAGGGCAATAACTCCATTAGGACATTCCGGCCACTAAGGTTAGAATGTTCTAAATTAAACAGAAGTAACTGAAGACCAAACACTGGAGTGATGGAGTATAAGGCCCATGCCACCCATTATGGGCCCCCTGCCCAAAATCAATGAATCTCTCAAAAGTCGAAAGTTCTAAATAACATGTCACAACATGACATCACACAACAAAGCATAATAAAGGAAAGCACAACAGTATATAGCGAAGTAAATGATAACGAAGCAGAGTATGCGGTGACACAAAACAAAACATAACAGCACAATAAAATGCCATCAGAGAAACTAGTTCCAAACCCATCCAAAATGTGTTACATAGAAATGGTTTACAGTAGATGGCAGCAGAAAGGGCAGATGGTCACATCCAGCCTTTCCATTTCCCTGCCACCTTTGACAGACACGTTACAAGGTCTCCAGCTGTGCATCTCCCTCCCAAACCCAGGGTAACTTTTGTTTTCATTTCTCAAAAGGTTAAAGTTTCACCCCATCTGCCTTAGCTGCCCAGCTCTTATTGTGCGTTTTTATGCACCAGATTCTACATGCAGCAGTAAACGCAATTAACTGAACGACTTTGTAGTAGTTATCCTGGGACTTCTTCACCAAGACGGTGAATTACAGGTTAACGTGAGAGCGTTAAAGCCAGGAGTCTAAGCCCAGGCTTCCCTACCTCACTCATTGCACGACACTCGGCACATCACGTTTCCTCCCACTGTTTCGGTACCTTATCTGTTGCAATTGTGAGCGATTCACTCCCAGGGTCAAGCAAATGCATCAAGGCAGGGGAGTGAGGTTCAAAAGTGTATTTGAAGTTAGAGAACTGTGACGACTGACACCGTTTTCTACCAGTGGCGTGGCTAGTGTGTCATGGGCCCTAGTGCACGGAAGGAAATGGGCCCCTTGCTGCTGTGAAATACAGCAATAATCAGTATTTGGAGGGTCCCTCAAACCTCCGGGCCCCGTTGCCACTGCACCTGCTGCACACATTGAAGCTATGCCCCATTTCCTCCCTGAATAAAAAGATACAAAAGTCGAGACGGGAAGAACAAAACAAGCGCCTTTATTTCCACTCTCGCCACAACGTGAACCATGAAGCATCCCCCGTGACAGCTGAAAGGCTCCACAAACAGGCACTGCTCGTGAGAACGTATAAACGAGCCCATGGATTCGAATCCCTGTGATGTTCGTGGCATTCACAGTCTCTGACATATAATATAGTTCCTGTTTCCGAGGAAGAACATCCCGAAAGGGCAGATGCTCTCAGACCAAATTGCTTTTAAAAGTGCATTCAAGATTTCACCTCGATCCATATGCAACTGCTTTCCGGGGAAAATGTACGGGTGGCCAGAGTTCACAAGCAAAGTTTTTAGGTAGAATCTCCCAGTTATGTTGCACAGACGAGCATGGTCCTAAACCCACTAAACCCAGACTGTCATCCTCTTGGAAACACTTTCAGCCTACATATATTTTCAATGTGGTTTTACCATCTTAGAAACCCACCACCCTTCCAAACATGACTTCCCCTACTCACTTCAAATGAATCTTCCGCTCGAAAAAAACACACCATGCCGATTGCTAGGTGGGGTACCCACACACGTGACACCCCATCTCGCTTAGAGGCACCTAAACTGTTTCACTTGCTTTGACTTCAAAGGCACCTCCATTCTAACCCTGGCGTACCTCCTGCAACTTGAATGGGATGCGTTAACTTGACCTTGACTGACTTCAATGATATCACCATACCAAATATGGATCACCCATTTTGCTGTCAACGGGATTACTCAGCCATGGGGCTCGAATATAATCACACTCCCAAACATGTGTCTTTTGACTTCAAACTGAGCTTCCTGGCATACATTGTTCACTTCTATTTAATTCAGATAGATCACTCTACCAAATGCGGTGTTATCATCACTTGTTTCCATAGTGTTAACCTACCAAACCTGGATCACTCATATTGATGTCAAAAGTATTATCCTGCCAAAATGATTCACTTCTAGACGCTTTCATAGCATTCCATCCCAAATGTGGATCACTCAGGTTAACTTCAATGGGATCACGCACCCAAACAAGGACCCTTCCCAAGGACTTCAACATGATCACGCTCATATACATGCTGCACTTTCATTTACGTCAGTTAGATCACTCTGCCAAATTAGGTTTAACCCCACTGGCGTCAATAAAATACACCGTTCAAGCATGATTTCCACTCACTGATTTAAATGGGTCACCCCAAAAGTCGTTCGGCCCCACTGGTTTCAAGAGGACCGTTCTACCAGACTTGAATGACACACTAGATTCGATAGAATAACCTCTCACACATGCTTTGTATCTATGGAAATCAGCGCCCTCCCCCTCCCAGGACACAAGGTGAACTTGGTTCACTCCAATTGACATCACTGGGATCGCACTCCAGACACCAGACTCGCCCTCCTTGGAAGGCGAACAGATTGAAAGATCTGCCAGACTTGTCCTTTCCTGCGGTATAGGGAAGACCCACAGAAGAGCTAAATGTAACCAAACATGTTGAAGGCAGGAGGAGGGATGCCTGGTTTGGTTGGAATGGGTTTGAAGACCACGGGTCGGTAGAGTCTGTGCCCTTGTAGGGCCTCTTTACTCAGGTGCTCCAAGTCCAGAGGGGGCGGTGCGTGCTTTCTCCACAGGGCGAGTGCAGGGAAGGCATGGGGCCCGGCAAAGAGCCCCTGTCCGTGGTACTGAAACGGGCAGCAGCCGCAGACACTGCCCATGAAAGGAGGTGCGGGACCCTCCTCTTCCCCTGGCCGAGCCATGGAAGCACCTGTGCACTGCTTCCTCCTCTTGCACGGGGAGGGGCGGGCCAAGGGCTCTCGGGGAGGCTCTAGTCCCAAGGGGAAGCTGGCTGCCAGGAGGCCCTGCACAGGCCTAGGTTCTTCCCAGAAAGAGGCAGGTAGCTGTCTCTTCCTCATGGGCACCTGGTCTGGCCTCTCCTTGGCAGCCGGCTGTAGGGTGCCATCCCGGGGGATAACAGGTTCGGCAGTGCCCCCTTCTTGGTCACTGGGTCCCCTGCCTGGGCTCTCAGGGGGAAGTCCTCTGACCCGGTCTTCCAGTCCCCTCCTGCCAGGGGGATCGAAATTCTTGTTGGGATGACACCTTGGTATCCTGGAGTACTTCTGTGAAAACCTCTTAAGCTGCTTCTGCAGGTACTTCCGGTGGTCTACTGAGCGCCGGCAGGGGGCAGATTTGTCAAGGGCCGCTTTGATGTCACTCGAGGCCAGGTTCACGAAATTCAGCAGTGTTTTCACCTCGCTATCTGCTGCCATTTCATAAGCAGCTTTTCCGTGAGATTTCCATGAAGCAGAAAACAAATCTTGAAATCGTCAAAGTCTTTCAAGGTAAAGATAAATATTTCTCGTAAACAAAACTTTCCAAGTCCTCAAAATGTTTTAAGGATCCCGTTCGGCTAAAATGTGTTAAGTCACAAAACAGCCATCCAGTTTGCCATTGCTTCAAAGAGTTGTCATGTCCTGGACAGTGGTTCCACGTCACCTGATACATACAAATCCAAAAAAGTAAAGAAAGAAGTGTTTTTCTGCCCAAGTAAAACCCAAAGTCCAGTTCCGGATCAGGAACAGATCTGTGAACGAATGATTGACATATTTTTGGTTAGTGGACCGCGCAATATATACCAAGAACACCATATCAAGCTGTTTTTTTTGCTAAATACGGCAATGACTATGTATAGACTACATTGAAACACGAGGATATGCATATAGAAAGTTCGGTATCAATGACGTGTATACTTGCCTCTGAAAAGGTGTGAGCTGCAGCAGACGTGGTTGCTTTGCGAAGCCGTCCAGCACGACCCAGATAGCAGGCGGTCGGCACGCGCTCTGCTGTCAAACGCAAAGCTTGTCTGACATGGAGGCGGAGCTTTTACTGTACTGGCCTTTGAGGAAAGTGGGAAAATACATAAATACACAGTTCAAGGGGCTAATCTCGTTAGGCAGGTAATACCCGACCAAGCTCTGTAAGGACTGGGGAACAGCGACTGTGGAGGAAGCTGGCGTGCACTTGAGGGACCTGAGTGCATATCAACGACTTGGAGCTAGGGGGGCTCCCCAGACCAATCAGAGGCCACTTTGTCAACACAAAAGCTTCCCAATCAGGCATTAGGCTCCTTGTTCTGCACATTCTTCCCAGTCACAAATTGTCTCCATGGACACCCTACAAAAAGACAGCCAATAAATACCATAATTTCTTTGCTATTTCTCCACCATTCTGCAGCATCCCTCCCAGCATCCCTCCCACGACCCCCCCCCCCCGCATCTTTGCCCCCATACAATACAACATGATATGCTGATGAGCAGAGAAAAGGGCCAGTCCCCTTTCTCGCTTAAAATAAGGGAAAGCTGTCTGGGGGCTGGCAGCAGGCATGGTTCAGTGCCACCGGACAATGCTGCCTTTGGGGGATAGGCGAGCCTGGATTTTTAACTGCTCTTGATCAGGGGTTCTCTTCACTTGGGGTGGCGGAGGGGGGTGATGTCAGGAAAGGTAGGGCCGGGACCCATCTCTAAAGGGATGTGCACATATCCATGGGAAGGAGTCCTGGGCGCTGAAGAATCTTGTCTTTGTGCGTGCCCCCTCGATTGAGCCGCACAAAGGCAGAATTACCCATTCAAACGCCGCGCACAAAGGCGCAGAGCCGGGCAGCCCTCCTGCATTTGTAGTCAAACAGCCGGGGACTTGGATCGAGCCGTCGCGAGGGAGAAAAGGGCGCGGACAAAGCTCATAGTGCGGCCATCAGCAAACATTTTCCCGTGTCATATTAGCGCGGGGGTCGCCATGGCTCCCCCCGGGTCCGGGGACAATGGCACAAGTTTGCACACTCGAGTACTGTCACCCTGCCAACGGGCCGGGGCTGGGCCGAGCTGGCCGGGGGAGGGCATGCCCGCCGCGAGAGAGGCAGGGGAGGGCTCGGGCAAGCGTGTGAAATGCTAATTGAGCTGCTTCCTCCCACTGAGCCAGAGTTATGGGGGTCCTCTGGCTTGTGGTACGGGGTCTCGTGCATTGCTCCGACTCGGAAACATCCCTCAGCCCAGAGAGTGCCTGGTCCTTGCTAGAACAGGAGTATTATATATTGCCACTGGAGTATTATATATTGCCATTGGAGTATTATATATTGCCATAGTGCGTTTGTCTTAAATGTTCAAGCATATCCTGGCACTGCCGGCCAGCATCTCCCAATAGCCTTAGTTTCACTGTTGCCCCACCCCACCCCCCAAAAACACAAAGCGCTTGAATTTTCCAATGGGGGTTAGCGCTTTGTACGTGACAAATGAAATCTAATCACAAATCATAGCATCACATGGTATGTTAGAAAACATAACAGTGCATGCAATAACAAGATGGGACAGAGCAGAGCATAACATAACAGTGTGCTATAGCCCAACATAATATGGTATAGTGCAAAGCATAACACAACATGTGATAGCACATTATGGTTTAGAGCAGTGGTCTTCAAACTTTTCAATGCCGCGCCCCCCAGTTGAAAAATAAAAACCATTGGACCCCCTCAGAATTTTTCACAATTATTTTAGAAAGATGGCAATGTTTAAATATGTCTAAACCTAATTAAACATTGCAGTTAAGTACTGTTACCTTTTTTAAACTGCAATAACATGCTTCTGCTTTCAACAAAGGCATGCTATCTATATCTAATATTACTTTTGGCCAGAGTTTGGCGCCCCCATGGGATCACTTGAGGCCTCTGGTTTAGAGGAAGGCGTAAACCAGCATGCATTAAAATAGCATAACACAGGACGGCAGAAAGCGTAACACAGCCTGCGATAACTGCATAGCATGATATAGCGGAAAGCACAACACTGTATACGATAAAAAATATATCCCAAAATGGTATCGAATAAAACATATATGACATTGCATGGAATAGATCAAGCCATAACACGGGATAAGATAACAGAATAACATTGTACAAAGGAAGATATAACATCACATTCAATAAGAGCGTGTACCACGGTGCAGTTCAAAGCATACCACAGTATGCGATAACAGCATAACATGGTATAGTTCCAATGACAAGCTCGCCTGCAATGACATACAATAAAATGGCACAAAGTATACCACAGAGCAATAACATGCCATAGCACAACATACGGCATAGCATGACGTGCTATAGCACAGAATCGTATAAACATGCATGCAAAGCAAAATAGGAAACCTTAACATCTAAATGACATATAGCACATATCAACCACAGCTGTGCACTGCACTACATAGCACTGAAAAACACTGAATAGCAAACCATACAACTTAACAATACTACAGCAAAACCCAACATAACATAGCAATAGCAGATTGCGTAACAAACATCTTGAAGTATGGCGTCGCATAACATTCAACATCAAAATATAATAATCGTCTAGCGTGATACATGACAGCATAATATACCTAAATATAACATGGTATAGCACACAGCATAGCGTGATATACTCTTTTATGGCATAACAAATCCCAGGGTCTCACGAATTTGAGAAAATCCTAAGAATAGTCAACATATTACACTTAAATATTTAACTATATCGTTCACCACTGGGAATGAAATAGTGAGAATAAATACCCGAATGAGGTGTTACTGTCAGCCCCAGACACACTAGTGTACAAGTTGTGAACTATTCTGTCACTGGTATAAGGCCGCCCACGTCAGTGACCCCGGATCCCCTGCAGACTATTTTTGGAGAAACACAACTGCGGCACGGCTGGTGCACTCGTCGGTCCCCTGCATTGCTCCTTTTCCCTTCGCTCTTCAGCGCGCGAGCAGTTGGCACTTCTGCTCTTTCTGCCGCGTACTACAAAGCCGGGACGGGTCGGTGTACCTGTGAAGGGTTTATTTGTGTCACTGATAATTACTTTAGTACATTGCAGAGCTGTATCAAGAGCACGCGGCAGGGGGGTGTAACAATCTCTGTGCTTTATTCAACGGAAGGGAAGAAAGGCGTTGAGGGGTCGCGGGGTGGACCACTGACCTATGTGGCTGCACCAACCACGCGCAGGTAATCGTTGTAACCCTTCTAGGTCGCACATCACTCAGGCGACACTAGGCCCTGGCGTTGTTCTTCGGAGCTCACACAGGAGCACTCCTCAGAGAGAGGTGGGGGCTGCGGGGTGACAGCTCACATTCCAGGGAGGCATTTCCGATCGCTCCGAGGAACAGCTCCCTTGCACAAGTGCATTCCTTTCAGCCTTTCGTCTGGACCCATAATTCCATGCCCAAGGTTTCCAAACAAAGCGCACCTGTCGTATATTTTTGAGCAGTTCACGAACGGTGGCGCAGCTGCGCATGTGCAGCAGCCGCAGTGACACCCAGGCAAGAGATTTTAGAGGCCCTTTAAGTACCCAAACTATGACCATATTTTACTATCAGTAGCCCGTTATCCGCGCTTCAGTACGTAATTTGTAAATGAAGAAGTCCTAGGCCCAAAGTTCTACTCGGGAGGCCACAACTAGAGTTATTGAATGTGTGGGGGCTGAATACAAAGGCTATCTATTCTTGATTCCTTCTCATGCATCTTTTATCCTCCACCAGACACACTCTGACCCCTTGCTTCAACCTTTCGGGTTCTTTTTAATCCTTGCTTACTTTGTCACAGTTTTTCCATCTTTCTCTTCCTTCTTTCACCCTTTAGTGTTCCTCTGTCCCTTCATTTGGGTCAAAGTATGATGAGGAAAAATACGCGCTGTTTACCAAAAATCTTTGTTTTTTTAATCTTAAGAAACATGGTAAAATAATCAAACGCTATACCACCGTGGAGTGTAAAAGGCCATTTTATTAGGACAGGGTTGCAAAACAGTTAGCCTAAAAAACAACATTACCATGGCGTCAAAATATCTTGATACATCAACCCTTTTTTCATCCAACAATTCCCACCTCTCACCAAGCTCTGACCCCAACACCTCATACCTTGCCTCATTCTTTCCCCTTTCACTCACTGACCACCTTCCATTCCCCCACTTCATTGTGAAATAATCACACACCATACCAACACGAAGCATAAAAGGCCATTTTCTTAAGACATGGTGTACAACAATTAATCAACCTCAAACACATTAACATAGCATCAAAACATCTTGGTACATCATCCCTTTTTTCACCCGCAATTCTCATCTCTCATCAAGCTTTCACTGTAACACAGTACCATGCCGCACATTCGTTTCCCTTTCAGTCATTAACCTCCTTCCATTCCCCAATTTCTCTGTCTCTCACTTTCCCTACCAAACATCTTCCAATGAAGCCTCCTTGCCTCTCTCAAGAATCCTGCACACCGTCTTCCTTCGCCTGTGCTCTCCTCAGTCCCTAGGGGTGGATACGTACACATCTGATTTTCCACCCCTTAACTACTGCCATCCAGCAAAATACCGTAGGGTATTTTACTGTCTCCTTCCCCACTGCTGTTTACCAAAATATTAATTTATATACCCCTTTGCACCAAATCCGCTCATTCTAGGGTTTATTAATCACATCCCTCATCTCCATCGTATATTAAGCGGTGCCAAACTGTGACAGGTTTAACCCATCATCACTAAAAAGAAAAAGCTCCTCCTCTTTGATGACCCTGTGGGCTATCTCCTTAGTGTCCCTGGACATGCAAAACACCCTCATCACTCTGTTGAGTTTTTTCCTGGCCTTGTCAATGGCTGCATGTTTAATCACACCTCTTGAATGTCACCTATGCATAAACTCCATCCAGACCAAACATGTCCCTGCAATTTTTTTTTTCTCAACTGCAGGTCCTGTTGCATGTGTTGTAGAAAAGTCAGTCCCAACAACGGACTCAAACCATTTTCCCCCAAGTGTACCAGGAGCATATACAGAAAACCCTCTGCGGAACCAGCTTCACCAAAACAACAACAAATTGTCCCAGCACATCCCACTCCTAACCCACCATATCACCTCATGCCTGCTGCTGTGGAATTCCAGGCTCTGTCCATAAACTTGTCAGTCTGCATACTTAGCCGCCCAATGCACAAAAGAGTGTCCAACTTTAAAAGTCGCCAGCTCACTCCTTTCAGTTCTGCTCATTAACCGTACTGGGAAAAAGAAATTGTTGGAATTGGATGCACTCCCTACCTCTCTCAAACCCCCACCCCAATTTCCGCATGTAGCACTCACAATGCCTAGAGCGCCACCTTCCTATCCTCTGAATCTGGTTCCAAGTCCATATCAGGTGCGCTGCTGCCACAATTCTAAAGGAGTGCACCCTGAAGCCGATCGGATCCTGCCCCAGTTTCTGCAATGTAATGCACAGCACTGACAGCAGTGGAAAAGCCTTAACCCTCGCTCCATCTTCTGGATGAAAAATTGCCTTACACCTGCGTCCTGGGCAAACCTGAAATATGCGCCACCGAGTCATCGGGCATGCCTCTGCTCTGCACTCTTCATGCAGCCATACCCAACTACCTTGCCCTGCTTGGTCCATCTTGGATTTCCTCCGCCATATCCCCAATAGGCCGGCTCTAAACTTCTCACTAAGCAAAACACACAAGCCCAGCAGACTCCAACAATTCAGACACCCTGAAAATACCTAAAACACATCCATACCATGCTGAAAATCACTACTTTAAACCAGTCATAACAGCAGTCTGGCAAACCTGTAATATGGCCTTGCAATAAGTCAAACATGATCGCCTCACACAAACTAGACCCCCCACCCTGCTCTCTACCCCACTAATTCAGAATCTTACAAAAATCACGTCCCGCTCTGAGTCAAAGCCCCAGTGTTTCTCATAAAATGAAATGCCAGCCAGCTTGCCTACGATAGTCGTGGACAATAAACCTTTATCAATTAAAGACAGGACAAAATGAGCCACTCTCCCTTTCCTGTCACTGTGGTCCTGTGTCATCGGCCTCTGTGGACTTCAAAACTCACAAAGTGTTCCAGGCCAGAAGATATCTTCTTCTTGTAGGTTCTGCTAAAGACCTCTCCACCAGCCCAGTCGCTCTCAGCCCTCACCCCCAAATACCTGTAGGTAATGGTGTTTTGATGTCCTCTGCTCCTGGTCCATTCTGCAGAATCATTGCTGTATCACTGTTCACTCCTGGCACATGTGTTGCCCTGAAAACAAAGTTCAATTTCAAACAGCCCAGCATAAACTGTCTCAACAAATGCAGAACTCTCAGATCCTGTGCCCTGTGTTGATTCACTAACTCTGCTACTGTCATGTTGTCCACATTGAACATCACCGTCCTACTAGCCAACTCCCCTCCCCATGCTATCAAGACCACCAACAGTGGAAAAAAATCCAAAAAGGTAATGCTACTTTCCTGTTGCAACCAGTGTGCCAGCAACTGCTCTGTACCCCACCTTCCATCCCAGAAAAGGTCAAAACAATGAGCACCTGCCACATCTGAAAAAATCAGTACCTGCTAAACCATGTTATCCTCCAGAAACATAACTGACACTCCATTACAATTTTACTAAAAACGTCCTGCATATACATAGATCAGCTTGCATTGCCAAAGTAATATACACTCCATGGTGGGGTAACACTGCTCCCAACACAGCCATGCCCAACTTCTTGCCAAAAGTCCATCCACCCCTTACCATTCTGCATGCAAAATTCAATAGCACCAGGAACTTTTGCACCTTCCTCAACTCTAGTCTCCTTTCCCCAGTCACCTCGTCCAAAAACTGTTGTATGTCCTGCACTTTCACCTGAAGCAACCTTGTCACCAACAAATCTGTGTCCAGCTCTATACCCAAAAATGTCAACACATTCATGGGGCCTCTGTCTTTTCCGGGGTGAAGGGGAACTACCAGTTCATCTGTGTTAGAAATGGGGTCTCTAGTTGGCAGTCAATTTGCACCCGGTGCAAGTAGCGACCCTCACTCTAGTCAGGGCAAGGGTGATACCCAGCTCAGATAACCCCTGTTCACCACCTTGGTAGCTGGGCATGAGCAGTCAGGCTTATCTCAGAAGCAATGTGTAAAGCATTGCACATAACACACATTAATACAATGAAAACACTACAAAAGGACACCACACCAGTTTTAGAAAAATAGCCAATAATTATCTGTCTAAAACAAGACCCAAACCAGGAAAATCCAACATAAAGGAATAAAGATATGAATTTTGTAAAAATTACTTAAAACTACAGTTCCTTGAAGTCGATAACTCAGTCTGGGGCTATCACGGTGTCGTGAACATGAAATCCCACAGTTCAGGCCATCTGTGGCGTTGCAGCCAGCTATGGTGTCAGGAAGACCAGCAAACAGTACATTGAAAATGTAGGCCGTCGTGATGCTCCCGATAAGGTCTGGAGTACGGCGTCACTAGTGTCGGCAGGTGTCAGTGGGCGTCAGTTCCGGAGGTCGGTGCCGGGTTCGTCGGGCCCTTGAAGTCACACGTGTTGCAGATCAAACTTTGAGCTGATGACAAAGTCAGGGGCGCTGGCATTGACGGCATTGGGGCTGCGGTGCGAAGTGGGATGATGCAATGATTGGTGTCTCTAGGTTCAGGGGCAGGCAGCGTCGTCATCGTTGTTGAAGCACTATTGGCTGTGAGCCCAAGGCAGTAGTGTGATGCGTGGTGGGCTCTGTGTGGCACCCACCAGTCACATTGCAGACAGGGGCGTCTGTTGATGATGCTGGAGCCGATGGCACTGGCATCGGTGGACCAGAGCT
Organism: Pleurodeles waltl; assembly: GCF_031143425.1. NCBI lineage: Eukaryota > Metazoa > Chordata > Amphibia > Caudata > Salamandridae > Pleurodeles > Pleurodeles waltl. The sequence continues at coordinate 892,810,167 of NC_090448.1, read as the reverse complement.
GCAGTGCGGGATGGAACGGTACTTCATGTACCTCATGAGCGGTGCCATCGAGCCACAGTGCAGGACACAGTGTTGGTGTCAACGTAGAGCGTCGTCATCGGAGATACCAAGGCTGCAGTATGAGCAAGGTGATGTGGAGTGCGGGGCTCACACGTCACGGTGCAAGCAGTGGCCTGGTAGTGGTGTCAGGTGCCGGCGTCTGTGAGACCAGGGTTGTGGTGCGAAGCAGGGCACGGCTCTGTGTGTCGTCGTCAGGCCGCGATGCAGGCAGTGGCTTCATTGACGGCATTGTGGTGGTTTTTCTTCTGTTGCAGCACAAAACACACACTTCGCAGTGCTGTAGGGAGATGAATCTGAAGTCTTTGATATCCCTGAGACTTCCAACAGTAGGCAAGCTCTACTTTAAGCCCTTGGAGAAACTTCACAAGCAGGATACACAATGCTGGAAAAACTGGCAATGCGTCGATTCCTTACTAGCAAGTGAGGCCATGCGTCGATTCTTTCTCTGTCGGTTTCCGGACCAGCAACTTTGGGTCCGTGCGGTGATGTTGAAGATTTTGAATCCCAGGGCCGATGCGAGGAAAATCCAGATGCGATGCAGCGATGAATCCGCGCTGAGCTGACGATGCATTGATTTTTCAGCTGTGGTGCAGGCGCTGCACCGATTTTTCTGCCGCTCAGCTCTGGTGCGTGGATTTTCACCTTGGGTTCACCACCTTCACCTTTCAAGGGCCCAGGGACTAGATGTGGCACCACCTGGAGGGTTGGGATCTCAGCAAGAGAGCCAGGTGCTGGCAGATGAAGTCTTTGATGGCCCTGAAACTTCATAACAGGAGGAAAGTTCAGTCCAAGCCCTTGGAGAATCTTCACCAGCAGGATACACAGCAAAGTCCAGTCTTTGTCCTCTTTAAGGCTGAAGCAACAACTGCAGGCCAAACCAGCAAAGCACACACAGCAAAGGAGCAGTACTCCTCCTCCAGCTCTTCAGCTCTTCTCCTTGGAAGATGTTCCTCTTGATCCAGAAGTGTTCTTAAAGTCTGGGATTTTGGGTCCACTACTTATACTCATTTATGCCTTTGAAGTAGGCAAACTTCAAAGGAAAGTCTCTATTGTTCACAAGATCCTGCCTCGCCCAGGGACTGGCTCAAGACACACACCAGGGGGTTGCACACTGCAGTGTGTGAGGACAGGCACAGCCCTTTCAGGTGTCAGCTCCTCCTTCCCCACTCTAGGTCAGGAGACTCATCAGGATTTGCAGGACACACCTCAACTCTCTTTGTATCACTTTCTAGAGAAGTGGTTCCCAACCTTTTAACGTATGTGTACCCCCACTTTATCATTACTGGAACCTGGGGACCTCCACTGAATCGTTTTTGGAATCCAGATTCGGGGAGCCCCCACTGAGTCATTACTGAAAGCTGGGGACCTAATATTATTTAATTTTCTCAGCAGTTGCGACCCCTAGATGATGCTTCATGAGCCCCAGGGGTCCCCGGATCACAGGTTGGGAAACACTGGTCTAGAAGAATTCACAAAGAGCCCAACTGTCAGTCTGACCAAGACATGGATTCCGCAGGCAAGCAGAGGCACACAATGGTTAAGCAAGAAAATGCCCACTTTCTAAAAGTGGCATTTTCAAACAAACAATCTAAAAACCAACTCTACCAAAATATGTATTTTAAATTTAAAAGTATTTTTAAATTGTGAGTTTAGAGACCCCAAACTCCACATCTCTCTCTGCTCCTAATGGGGACTGCACTTAAAATATATTTAAAAGCAGTCCCCATGTTATCCTATGGGAGAAATAGCCCTTGCAATGGTGAACACTGAATTTGGAAGTATTTCACTATCACAACATGTAAGACACACCAGTACATGTCCTACTTTTTAAATACATTGCACCCTGCCCATGGGGCTACCTAGGGCCTACCTAAAGGGTGACTCATATGTAGTAAAAGGGAAGGTTTGGGCCTGGCAAGTGGGTGCACTTGCCAGGTCGAATTGGCTGTGCAAGACTGCACACACAGACACTGCAGTCACAGTTCTGAGACATGTTATAGGCCCACTAGTAGCATTTGATTTATAGGCCCTGGGCACATCTGGTGCACTTTACTAGGGACTTACCAGTAAAACAAATACGCCAACCATGGATGAACCAATCACCAATACAATTTACACAGGGAGTACTTTTACTTTAGAACTGATCAGCAGTGGTAAAGTGCACAGAAACAATAAACCAGCCAAAACAGAGCCCAGCATATCATAAAACAGAACATCAGAGGGCACAAAGACAGGGAAAAACGCATCAAAAGATGCCAGATCTAACATTCTGCCAACAGCTCAGATTGCCTCAGGGCCCTGCAAAAATCGGCTGAATCCTGCCTTCCTACAAACAGAAAGTCATCCAGGTAATGAGACACCTCACAGCGCCCACTCCCCTTTGTAAACACACACTACTGAAAGGTCCTGAAAGACTCAAAGCACACAAGATGGCACAGCCCATTAGCAACAGTCTGTCAACGTAAATGGCACCTCCGAATTGCATGCCCAGTAATGGAAAATCATCCGGATATGTGGGCAATAGTCGAAAGGAGAATTTGATGTCCCATTCGCTAGCCCTGCCTCCTTTCATCATCCACCAATGCATCCACCACTTTAATATCCTCTATGGCAATGAAATCATTCACCGAGGCACCCTCCGGCCACAACAAGTGATGGATCATTCTGAACGTCCCCTCCACTTTCTAGGGCAGCACCCCCAGCTGGGATAAGTCTACTAGAGGCCAATCATGGAAATGGCCTACAAACGCCCCTCCTCTACTTCCTTCCTCAATTTTGCTGCCACCACCCTCAGTGCTGCTTTTACTGACTGCAAGGTGTCTGCCCACCTCCATCCCCCTAGGCCCTGGTAACTGACCCAAAAACCTTCCTTAAAATCCCATTCCAACCTCACAGCCTCCTCCCTGTCTGGGTAGATTGCGAGCCATGGGAGAAAACCCTCAACCTTAATTGGCGTAAGAGCGCTTTGGCTCAGCCAGATCCTGATATCCTCTACCTCTGGATGCCGTCCTCTGTTCCGTGGGTCTGGCCAGACTGAAACATTGAGTAATGGGGTGTCTCCCCCACATTTGGTACACTCATGCTTGAATTTGCATGGGTGTCTGGAGTAGAAAGCTCTGTTGAAGTTCCAAAATGCCTCATCAATAGGTCCCATACTTTTCAGCCCCTTGTTGAGTGGGATGGGGCTGAAAAAGCCAATATGTTATTGGAAGGCCACTAGCAATAAGGGTAGAAGAAATAGTCTGCATCGATGAAATCCACTAAAGAAATAATTCAGAATCCATATCCCCCCATGGCCTGTGTTGGTTAATACAGTCACAAGCCCTGAACTCCTCATCATAACTGAACCATGAATAGCCTCCAAAATGCATCTGAGTCTTTCTAATAACATCCATATACTTGAATAGCACAATTGCCCTCTCCGCATTTTTTCGCAATAAATGGTGGCATAGATTACAAAGGCCGATGTTCATTTTTCCATGTCATAGGGCACCCTGGGCTACCGCATCAGATCTCACTCTTCCTCCTTAGATCCCTCCTTTGCTTGAACGTCCCTGTGTAATAACTTGAAAACATCCACATACTGATGCTTCCATATTTTCATCTTGCCCGATAACCGGGACCCCAAGGGAATTGCCAGGCCCAAGCAAGGAAGCCTCTTTTTATGGGCCTCATACTCCTTACTCTTGTCTCCCCTATCAGGCCTGTAACATCTGTGTCATCTGTCTGAACTCCTTTTCCTTCCTTGCCTTTGTCACTCACCACCTCCTTGGGTGTCGCCTGCACCCTCAGTGCCTTTTTCATTTTCTCCCCACTCCCTAAATAATACCATCACCAACCCCCACTGACCTACACAACTTTGAATCTGTCCCCCCTTCTTTTGTGTCCAACACTGACCATCCTTCCTTATTACCTGGAGGTAATCCACCACCACCCCGTCTGTTCTTGCAGTCTCCACCTCTTAACTCGGACTGCTTGCCGGCAGTGTTTCTCTTGTCTGCTCTTGACCGCTTAAAGACATCAACTGTACTTTCGGTTGCCTCATCTGTGTCGCTGGCACCCTTGTTTCTTCTTCCTCACACATTTCACCTTTCTCCCACTCATCACTGCCTTCATTGCAATCCAATTCCAACTCATCCTCTCCAGTGTCCCCCTCACACACAGCTATTTGTGCACTCTTGCCTCTCCTTCTCCCAGGCATCTCTCTCTTCAGCATACTGTTCCATTCCATTTGCCTTTCCCAGCCAAAGTAATAGAGAAGACCGTCAACAAACAGCTGACCACCTTCCTGGAAGACAACAACCTGCTCGACCCCTCACAAACCGGATTCCAAACCAACCACAGCACTGAAACCGCCCTCATCTCAGTCACAGACGACATCAGAACCCTGATGGACAACGGTGAAACAGTCTCCCTCATTCTCCTCGACCTCTCAGCTGCCTTTGACACCGTCTGTCACTGCACCCTAATCACCCGCCTCCGCTTCACCGGGATCCAAGGCCAGGCCCTGGACTGGATCGCCTCCTTCCTCGCAAACCGTTCACAAAGAGTTTATCTCCCTCCGTTTCGCTCAGAACCCACCGAGATCATCTGCGGCGTACCTCAAGGCTCATCACTCAGCCCGACACTCTTCAATGTCTACATGAGCCCCCTCGCCAACATCGTACGCAAGCACGACATCATCATCACCTCCTACGCCGACGACACCCAACTTATACTCTCCCTCACCAAGGACCCCGCCAGCGCCAAGACCAACCTACAAGAGGGTATGAAGGACGTCGCATATTGGATGAGGCTCAGCCGCCTAAAGCTGAACTCTGAAAAAACTGAAGTCCTCATCCTCGGCAACACCCCGTCCGCCTGGGACGACTCCTGGTGGCCCACGGCCCTCGGCACCGCACCGACCCCCACAGACCACGCCCGCAACCTCGGCTTCATCTTGGACCCTCTTCTCACCATGACTAAGCAAGTCAACGCCGTGTCCTCCGCCTGCTTCCTCACCCTCCGCATGCTCCGTAAGATCTTCCGCTGGATCCCCGCCGACACCAGAAAAACCGTGACCCACGCCCTCGTCACGAGCCGCCTGGACTACGGCAACACCCTCTACGCCGGGACCACAGCCAAACTCCAAAATCGCCTGCAACGCATTCAAAATGCCTCGGCCCGCCTCATCCTAGACGTACTCCGCAGCAGCCACATCTCCGCACACCTGAGACACCTGCATTGGCTCCCAGTCAGCAAAAGGATCACCTTCCGACTTCTCACCCACGCACACAAAGCCCTCCACGACAAGGGACCGGAATACCTCAACAGACGCCTCAGCTTCTACGTCACCTCCCGCCACCTGCGCTCCTCTGGCCTCGCACTTGCTGCTGTCCCTCGCATCCGCCGCTCCACGGCGGGTGGGAGATCTTTCTCCTTCCTGGCGGCCAAGACCTGGAACTCCCTCCCCACCAGCCTCAGGACCACCCAGGACCACTCCGCTTTCCGGAGACTCCTAAAGACCTGGCTGTTCGAGCAGCGTTAACCCCCCCTTTTTTCCCCTAGCGCCTTGAGACCCGCATGGGTGAGTAGCGCGCTTTATAAATGTTAATGATTTGATTTGATTCCATGTGTGTCCCAAATTCCAAGCCTGCAGCATAGGGAAGGCTGCAGCAGACCCCCCACCTCTTCAGGCCAATGTCCCGGGGCCCTTTTGTGCCCAGTTGGCATTGCGAACTGTTAGACTTAGCATCCTTGGCGTGGTCTCCCTTATGTTTTTGGCTCTGCTTCCCAGGTTGTTGATGTGTGCTGGACTCTGTTTTTGAAACTCTGGGCACTTTATCACTGCTGGTGCTCCTGTGTAAAATGTATGTGTAAATGGCTATCCATGATTGACATTTTTGATTTACTGGTAAGTCCCTAGTAGAGTGCACTAGAGGTGCCCAGGGCCTGTAAATCAAATGCTATTAGTGGGCCTGCGGCACTATTTATGCCATCCACATTATTGTAAACATGGCTCAGACCTGCAAGTGCAGTGTCTGCAGTTTCAAACTGCCAATTCGATTTGGCAAGTTTACCCACTCACCAGGCCTAAACCTTAACTTTTTATACATGTAAGTCACCTCTAAGGTAGGCCCTGGGTAGCCCCTTGGGCAGTTTGCAGTGTCTGTTAAAGGTGGGACATGTACTGATGTGTGTTACATGTGAAATACTGCTAAATTCAGTATTCACTGTTGCAAGGCCTATCTCTCTCATAGGTTAACATGGGGGCTGCCTTTGAATATTATTGAAGTGCAGATCCCCTTTGAGAGCAGATGAAAATTTGGTGTTTGGGGTCTCTGAACTCACAATTTAAAAATACATCTTCTAGTGAAGATGGTTTTCATATTGTTAGTTTGAAAATGCCACTTTTAGAAAGAAGGCATTTTCCTGCTTAAACCATTCTGTGTCTCTGACTGTTTGTGGATTCCCTGTCTGGGTATGTTTGACAGTTGGGCTGTTTATGGATGTCCTGATGAGCCAATTGTGCTAGAGTAGCGGGAGGAGTAGTCACTTACACCTGACTGGGCCGTGCCTGCCCTCTCACAATGTAGTCTCCAACCTCCTGGTTTGTGTCTGGGGCCTGGCCTGGGCAAGGCAGGATCTTGTGAAGAACAGAGACTTTCCTTTGAAGTATGCCTACTTCAAAGGCAGAAAGGGTTATAAGTATTGGACCCCAAACCCCTGAAAATGAGATCACTTCTGGATTCAGGAGGAACCTCTGCCATATAGAAGAACTGAAGAGCTGAGGGGAAATGTTGCCCCTGCCTGTGACTGTGCTTTGTTGGGCTATCCTGCAGTTTCTGCTTCTGCCTGTGAAAGAGGACAAAGACTGGACTTTGTGGTATATTTCAGCTTGAAAAGAAGCTCCAATGGTTTGGACTGAGCTTGCCCCCTTTTCTGAAGTCTCAGGCCCATCAAAGACTTCCTCTGCCAGCACCTAGATTCTCTAATGAGACTCCTGCCCTGCCATGTGGTGCCTAATCCAGTCCCTGGGCCCTTGAAAGGAGAAGCTGGTGGAAAAACCAAAGAAAACCAAGTAAACCAACTTCGGACGACTCCGGACCGATGCTGCTGCCGAATCCCATGATGCCACCTGCAACCAAAGCCGTGGTCCTATCTGGAGTGCGATGACCTCGCAGGCCTGACGCAGCTGTAGCCTTGCTGAAATCCGTGACTCAGTGGAAGTCGCCGCACCACACTGGGACCGCCAGACATCGACTCCGCCGGAAGTGCGCGGATCCAACATTTCGCACCAACGCCGCCTCACTTCCACCGCTCCACAGCAAGGACCCAACACCTCTTTTTGATGCCTCCGCTCCTTTGCTCCACAGCACCGGAACCGTCACCACCTCAGATCCAGCGACATCTTAATCCCCGACTTCGTGCACTGGCCTGTTTCCTCATTTTCACAAGGTACTGTACCTGGGGGTCAGTGTGACTCCATGACCGGCGCCATTGGCGTCGGATTGTTGGGAACAACTCCATTACGATGTCTTGACTTCACCTAATCAAAGCATTTGTGTTTCTAAGTGATATTTTTTGTGTTTAATCTTTACAAATTCAGAACTTGACTTGTGTAAGTTGGATTTTTGTTGTTTTGGTCTTGTTTTGGTCGGATAAATATTACTTATTCTTCTAAACTGTTGTGGTGTTCATTTTGTAGTGTTTTCACTGTATTACTGTGTGTGTTGGTACAAATACTTTACACATTGCTTGTAAGTTAAGCCTGCCTGCTCGTGCCAAGCTACCCAGACGGTGAGTGGGGGTTAACCAGGTGTGTTTCTCCTTTGCCCTGACTAGAGTGAGGGTCTTTGCTTGGACAGGGGGGTAACCTGACTGCCAATCAAAGACCCAATTTTTAACACTAACCGATTTGCCAAAATCTCCAGCTGGCAGCAATGAGCCTGCATCTGCCAGGCTGCATCAACTTGATGGGCCCCCAGCACCAGCAGCCTCAAGAGCCAAATCAGCTCCTGCAGTCCTTGACACCCCCTGTACCCTTTCTAGGACCCCTAATCAAAAGCCTCCTCGGACCTCTTCCCATCCCCTTCACCTCCTGACATGCCCTTTACCTTCTTAAGTAAGTGTCCCTGATCTAGAGCTGCCTCCCTTTCTCTGCATAAGCACTCCCACCTGTCCTCTGTATTCTTTAAAAGCTGGTGCTGCTCACGCATCCTGGCTTCCATATGTATCCTTTGAATTTGGATCGCTGATCTGTCCCCAGCCCCATCAGCCTCTGTGTTGCTTCCACACCATCACCAGGTGCCTGCACTTGTCCAGGACCCACAACTCGAACCTCTTCCCCCTGTCTGGAGTTGGGACTCCCCCGCTTCTTCCTATTGGTGTTCTAGCCATCCCAGATAGCAGACCCTGCACCTCCTGCACCTGCATGGCTAATACATCTATTGGCAAATCACCACTGGCAGGCCTGGAGTCCACAGTACTAACTGGCTGCACCATGCTTGCTGCTGGTGCTGATGCTCTTGCTGAACCCCACCCCTAGCTTTGATTGGGGCCTTGAATCAGCCTTGTGCATGCCTCATGCTCAATATTTGTGGGGAGTCTGTACCTCCTCCCCAGCGCACTCAATGTTGTGGCCATAGGTAGCGTTCCTTTTCCTTGCTCCATCCCCTTCTTTCCTAGCCTGTGGGAGAGAGCAAGCCGCTATCATGACCACCACATCAGCCAACGCTACACAAGCTGGGCAGCTCAGGCCTACCCAGGTCTGGTCTGACATGCCAAGCCTAAGCAAATCTGCCCACCATGCTGCACCGAGAGTGTGCAGGGTGTCCCGAACTGCAGCCTGTCTGGCCTTGCCCCCACTCATCTTACGCTCGTACTTGCTTCCCTACTTGATTCTTCCCCTCCACCCCGTGGTGCAAAGGAGTCAGAGAGAGGCTGTACACACCCTTTCTGATCCCTTAATCACCCTTCTCTAAATCCCACCCCTTCCCCTGTCTCTACCTGTCACCTGCCTGGCCTCATAGCTTACAAGCATGGCACCAGATTCCATGGCTGCATGCTTTTGACCTCATCTCTTACTGTTGCTCCACTCCTCATAGCTGTGCCCTAACAAATCCAACACACACTAATGTCAGCCTCCTGGCACTTTGTGTGTTTGCAACTTCCACGCATATTTCACAAGCCACAAATTCCAGTATGTATGCAACTGATAATGTATTTGGTGATGGAGAAATGTCATTAAATTTGCATTCTTCTCACTGGAGGAGGCAGGGTTGTTTCTGTCTTCACATCCTCAAGATAGGGGCATATAGGGGCTGTCTGGCACCGACATAACCCTATCTGCCGTTCCGAGGGCACCTGGTGGGGTATGAAACCTGGTAAGATAAGAGTGCTAGGGCGTATGACTTTGTGGATCAAAGGAGAATAATTTGACATTGAGGAATGGAAGCAGAGGGTGTACTCCTGTTAAAAAAAACGATTCAGCCTGGTGGATCAGAGAATGGTAGCATTACTGCTAGATTGAAGAGGGTTCTGACATTATGGGGCAGAGGGGGGATTGAATTTGACAACTCACAAGGATATGACTGTGTGGAACACAGAGATATTACCAGGTTAGAATGAGGTAATTTAGTAGGATGTTTGGGAGGTGTGTAATCTTGTGCCTTGGAGCTAAATGTTGTGCACTGAGGATGGATCCTGATTGGATGGAAATGTACAAACTGGTGAGTCAGAGACGTAGGGTTTGAACTGCTGAGAAGGTGTACGAAGGTGTAACCTGGAATATATGGCATGGTGGCAAAGCCGAGGCATGCTATGATGTGGTGTTCTGGTGTGACAGCATTATGGTGTCAAACAGTGAGGAGTGCGATAATTCAGTCCCTAGAGAGTACTGATGTCTCCTACAATTAATCTTGTTTTTAAGTTAGGTTGCCAAAGTGTAATTTAGAATTCTCCCAAACTGCTGCATGGCAATACTTTGCGCTAAATCATGCTGGTTCCAGAATGTAGACTAAATGTATAGAATTTCCTTTTATGAAAAGGCTGTTTTAAATCAACATTGAAACTGATTATTGATTATTGTTTGAAACCACCCATGCATTCTATTTATGGAGTGAATTAAATTTTTTTCACATTAGTGAAGATGCGTCAATAGGATAACCAGGAATGGAGAGTTTGAGTTGGTTGACAAACTGTGATATCATTGTTCAGGAGTGAGTTTCTATGTAATAAAGCAATAATATATTTTGGTTCAATACTCAAAAAAATATTGAGGTGGTTAAGGAGCTATGTGCATCCAGTGCCAGGTGCACTCCACGTGCTTATCATGGGTCTGTAGTCGCTATAATGCTCAATGAAAACTTTGGAAGACTTAACTTCTTCACCATGCTTTGTGTTTGTCTATTTAAGCTATTATTCTGGACATTTCATTACTTATATCTGAGGTGTTTTCAGATTTTCTATATCTTTCTATATCTTGTTTATTGTTTCATTTCATGCTTATTACTTTTTTTACATTCTTCTGGATAGTTTTAATAAGGATCAATACTTCGAAATAGACGTTTCAATTTTTTCCATTTGTGAGATATATTTTGTTTTTAGAAATAAAACTTTTTTCAGATTTGTGCAATATGATATTGCCTTCTTGGTTTCTCATTATGGTTTTTCATTTTCTTTTGCTCCTATTCACTTTGTCATGGGGTTTTCCCGTGTTCCTTAATGCAAGATACATAATATTGAAGTATATTTTGTGAAGCATTTATTCTCATCACTAGTTGTATGGAGGTATGTCAAACTAATAGACAGCCCCCTGTTAGACTTTTGAGTTTTCTAAGGTGAAAACTTTATTTATTGTTTCTTTTCTTTTTTGCAACATAACTTCCATATCTAAAAGACTGCAGTCATTGTAGGTTAACTATTCACCTAGTAATTGATGTTAGGTTTATGTTGTAACTGATTCTCAATTTGCACACAAGGTACATGTCTCCTTCGTTCTGATGTCCAATTCTTGAAGTAGCCAATTGTGACCTAAACTTTAAGGTGTGATAAGCAGCTAACATGTTAAACCTATTTTTTTTTTTTCCTTCCCCCTTACTTGAATTATGTGAGGACTATTATTACTATTAACTTGCATGTGTGATAATATGGAATTGTTTTGCTGTGTATTTTCATATTATTAACTCAATCTAATGCAATGGTTAAAAACAGAAATATATTTTAATCTATTTTTTTTCAAATAATGAATCTCATGTACAATTGTTTTTTTAATGTTTTGTCACATATTTCAGTTAAATACGCTAGGTTCTCCAGGAGTAGAGCTGAAATGTGGAAGAAAAATGTATGCCTCTTGAAAAAATGTATGTTTCTTAAAAAATGTGTTTTGGAAATTGTTATAAAATAAGATGTTTGTCTAGGTGCCACCACATTCAACAACAAAACCAAATTTCCTCTTGAATATTCACTCTATAGTCACATATTCATTATACAAACTGTCACTTGAAACCATCACCCTCAATATCCCAATGATTCTCCGATCAGTACCACAACAATATCAGGATCACAAGCTCTTAGATAATGGGTCACAGAGGTGGCTCTGCTGAAGCTGCGGGGCTGCAGTGTGAGCTTCTGCATCATCGTGGAGGATGCCATTGATAACGGCCTTAAGATGCAAAGTCTTGCATCAGGGATACGTTGGGTAGAGGCAGTTCCAAGCAAGCTCCGGGCTGAGATATGAGGTCCTACATGGGGGATGTGTGGTGCAGCAGTGCTTTCAATGCAGCTGTGAGGAGATGCACTGTGCTTCGTCGGCTCTGCTTAAAGGACAACAACTGGGATGACAGAACACTTTCAGGCCCACTTCTAAGGGTCCAAGACTGTGTTAGCACTACTTGGTAGGAAAAACTCACAGCAGACAGAGTCCAGATGCTGGTTTCAAGGTGGTTGGAGCCATTTCGGACCCAGAGACTCTGATCAGGGGGTCAGCCAACCAGCCCTTGGACTCAATTTGGTTGTCCTGGGTTCAAGATGCAGGTCAAGTCCTTCTCGCTCAGGCAGCAGGGCAGCAAGCAAAAAGGCAGCAGATTAGCAGGGCAGCAGAGTAGCAGTCCTTCTTGCAGTCAGTCTGAGCCGTCCATAGGTGTCCTGGAAAGTTAAGTCTGAAGGTCCAATATTTATACTTGGGGACCTACATAATTTTTTTACGCTAATTCAGCACAAACGTGACTCCATATTTATATTTTGGCGCTGTACAGCTGATCGCTGTCTGCCTGCTGGGGCAACACGCCAGGTCACTGCGGCGCTTCCTGTGCGGATGATGACAGATGTGAGTGAAGTATCATCCATCGAGAGCACGACGAAGGCATTGGCCTACAGTTTATGATTCTTTTCACAAGGACCTATTGATGAACATGAGTCAGGCACGGAAAAATAAAGGGTTATAAAACACATACAGTGAAGCTCACCTGGGATTCCCCAATTTACAATTAGCAGATGTCCTCTGCTAATAGTAAAGATGTAGTCTAGACCTCGGAAACAGCAGCATCCTGGTTTGGGTAAGAACAAATGACCTGGACATAATTGCATCATAAAGGTATTGCCCTTTTATTTTAATTATTTATCTATTCATTTATTCATTAATGTATTTATTTTGTCTAAACTTTGTTTAACCTGGACTTTCCAGCTGATGGGAGCACAGAACAATAAAAATAAAAACAATGTGCCAAAACTACTTTTAAAAAAATCAACAGACTTGAAAGCCTGTGTTTTAGCAGAGTTGTTGTGTTCCTCCTATAATAACACTGGGCAACAAAAATGTATCTCACAGGAAACATTTGGAATCAGGTTGATAGTCCATATTCCAATGTCATGAATGATCTATTGGGCGAGTTCATAGACTTATTTGTGATGTAGTTCCTAATTTCTGAGGAATGATGGTATAAGATAGACCTCATTCACCAAACCATCTTTTCCATATAAAGGATGGAACCTTAGATTCCTACACCAAGGGGCATATTTACAAGCCCCTTGCACCTCCTTGCACCACATTGGTGTCATTTTATACCCTAATGTGGTGTTAGGTATATATTTCCGATGCGCCATATTTACAAAGTCACACAATGCATTTGTTGCACCACTTTGTAACCCCTTGTGCCACATAATGCCTGTGTCAGGCTTAATTTATGCGGGGGGGGGGTGTTCCGGCACTGCGAGGCCTGAAAAAAATGGCACAGTGAAATTTAAAAAAACAAAGAGGGAGAAGAAGGTTGTGGGGCTGGGTCTGTCCTCCTTATAGCCTATATAACATTTCAAAAGAGGCCCAGCTAAAAGAACCAACACAGGATGGATAGGAAAAAGGATTTTCCTGTTAGAAAACCCCTCACCAACCAGCGTTACCCCTTGGTGGCATGCTTCATCATTGGGTTATATGCCCCCTAGTTCTTTAACTTGTCCAAATGTTTGTGTTGTATCCAGTTTTGTGCACCTGACTGACAGCACCTCATTTTACAAGACTGATGCATACATTGTATGCAGCACCTATGCAGTTGCATAAAAATGCAGCAAGAGCTAAGTGGACGGCTGACCTACTGTTAATGGTCCCTTTCATGTGTGCATTTTGGTGAACCTGATCCAAGCACAGAAGTATAAAAAAAACAACAGAAGATCTCCTCTGATTCCTCATGGCCAGGTGTGGCCATAAATAGGACTGCATAAGATAAACTCTTTCAATTCCGGAAGGGTCATCCCATAAAAGCATGGTCCTGCAGGTTAAATACACCCATAAATAGCCCCTTGCTGCCAGACACCCATGTCCCCAAGAGGATCTGTTATCCCCTGATTGTGTAGTGTTCAAGGATCGACCTTTGCTGGAACACTAGTGATACTGATGGGCCCGCAGCACAACCTGCCAAGAGGGGAGTGGCCTGGTGCCTGGCACGGCCTTGGTGGGCAGCTCTGTGTTAGACAGAAGAGACTCAATATCTGATCACCATGGGATCCTATGCAGCAGCCGGTTTGACCCAATTGATTGGAACTGGTAACGCGTTCCCTTTATGATCAATTTACTCACATTGGGACTCGTTTTAGGCCAATGAATCTTTTGACCCTGATTGAAGACACCTTAGGACGAGATAGCTAATCAACATGTCAATCAATATGTCAATAATGTCATCAATATTTATTATAACAATGTACTTTACTTTAGTCAATGACATTTAATAAACTCTGGAAACACCATGACCTTGCAGTCATGAATAACCACACCAGTTTAGTATGAATTTAGTGTTGTTTATTCCCTATTGATTACAATACTACTAGCAAGTTTATTAATGTCAAAACCAGAAAGCACAATAACATAGTCACAATGTGGCAACTCTGATGAGATTTCATCAAAGCAAGAATCACAAACATTAGAATATAACACAACATCAGCATAGATTATTATAAGCAGAATATATTAGCGCATTGTTCAACAAAGCATAGATTTAGTCATTTTCTATTTGCGTCAGTTCAGTGAACCCCACTCCTAACCTCGAATTGGCATTGGCATGTTGGGCTTCATGCAAAACAATTTAGTTACACCAATTTGGAAAACATCTAACTATGGTCTCTGTCAAAAAAAAGCAGTTGGTACCTAGAAAGGAAAAGCAAACAGACAATCACAATTTCACTGTCAGATAGTTACCCTCCAGTTTGGACAGCACTCAGATTCTGTCTTCGTCTTCAGGACATCAGTTGATTCGCCATCAGTCAGGAACTCAGCTCAGGTAAAAGGGGGCACTTCCCTCATAAGGAGGTAAAGTGTAAATGGGCAATCTAAGGACAAGGATGGTTCTAATCTAAAATGTATCAAGTCACTAAGCAAAGTGACAAAGTGTCTGGATCATAGTAAATCGCATTAGCATCTCCCCTAGTCTCTCTCCTATTCCTCCTGTTCTGATTTACCTCCTGGTGTCAAGGGTTTTTATCCCCTTTTCGTGGTACATTTCCCTCAAATCTAATTGGACAAGGGGTTGCACCCCACTATCTTTAACCAATTAAAATCAAATTAGCTAATCGAATTTGTTACCCCATAACAGTTCTCACGTATTTTATTGGTGCTTATGATTGACGTCTTTAACTGGTGGAATGTCCGGTATGATTTCATCGTCTTGTGGTCCTTTGCACATCTTCGGTCAGTGGCCCCATTGTCTGTACCGGTTTAGGCGACCTTGTATTTAGCATTAATCTACACTGTTGCATTCAGCTAAAATATTACTACAGGCAGGATGAATTTCATGAGAACGGATCTACTACAGTTACATTCAGCTTCTAGCTTTTGGAAAAAAACAAGAGTTCATGTCCTTTAGCAAGTCAGCACACTGCACGTTAGAAAAATACATTTAATATGAGAGTCAGGCAGCTAGGCCTTGACTCATGCTAACTAAGGCCTAAAAGACTTATTATCAAACTTTAATAACATAACCATTGATAATTAGTGTAAAACCAATTTTTAAATGTAGTAATTCATCAACATTAGTCATTTTTATTAGTCCTCGTATACATTGGTGGCCACTCCCCGTGGGCACATTTCAAGTGCACGTTTTAGCAAAACATGTTAATACAGTTTCTATGCAGCATTATTATACATTAGTTCATAAACATTTCATGTTAATATGAATTATATAAGCTGCGCTCTCTCAGTCCCTCCTCTGATGACCTTTGTCATCACACAAACCTTTCCCTTTTAACCTTTCACTTTGTGCATAATGCACATTTCAACATCTTGTCCTTTGTGTGAACTTTCCCAAATTTCATTAAACATTTTCTCCCTTTCATTTTCTTAATTTCTTTTACTTAGTTTTGTCAAACTTTTCTTCATTCTTTCATTAATTTTGCATGATCCCCAAAAACCCAATAAACAAATCAGGACACTTAATAGACCCCCTAATATTTTTGCAAGTACCCCATTCCAAATATTACTAAACCAACTCCCTACTCTAGTAATTCCTTTCCCGACTTTCTCCCAATCTCCAGGTTCCTTCAGCTCCTTCAAATCTGCACTATCTCTTGTTAGGTTAGTAAGCATACTTCTAATCTTCTTGCTATTGTCAGGTATGAACGTACAGCAATGATGCTCGTTAAGCATCTTACAGACTCCGCCGCTCTTCGCTAAAAGAATGTCTAAAGCAAGCCGGTTTTGAAGAGTCATAGCTCTTTCCGCAGCAAGTTCAGTATCCATCAGGAGTATAGCCTCTGTGAAATTTGTCAGCATGTTATCCAATATAGTAGACAACTTTCAAATCTTTATGGAGTTTAAGATAACCCCTCCTGAAGGAATTATGGCTCCAAATATGTCACCAACGACAGAAGCCGCTGTCTCTCTCTTTTGTCTAGTATGTTGTAATTCAGACATTTTAGGAATTTGCTTTAAGTCATCAATCTGGTAAATCTTTGGAAAAACTATTCCCAAATAACATGTCCCATACCATCCCTTAGGGAGACGGTACTAAGCATTTAGTCCACATATATAATAGATCCCAGGGATCGCTGGATCCTGTCCATTCAACATGAATGTGCATTTACTCTGAAACTATAACACATGCCTGCATTCACTCGTTCCCACTAATAAAGTGTCATGCTCAGATTTTGGCCTATATATACAAAGCCTACCTACATGTAATGCATCTATAGCTAATTTGCCCAGCGTCTTTATTGCAGTTTAAGCATAATCATTTACATATGTGCGTTTTTCTAATCCCTTTTCTAGCCTTTCTTTCAGTGCTTTCCGTCTATCATCAGTGTGATCCAAAAAGCTCTTCTCTACAGGTGTTAGTAAACAGGTTATATTATTGCAGTGTGCATAAGCTGCTCCAAAGGTTAGTGTTGGTTCAAAGAATCCCCTAACTAATTTTATGCTATGCTCTTTACCTAATTTATTTAAAAACTCAATCACAGGCGCAAAAGAAAACACTACATCTAAATTAGAATAAAAATATTGCACATGTTCCTGGTCATAGAATCTTGTTAGCAGCAAACTACAGCTTATTCCATATGTTAGAGGCAAACTATGATAGGTGACCCCTTCTTGTGCTGATGAAGGAATCATTGTGCACACATAACAGTTTCTCGCATCCATAGTATCAACATACTAATTCAGCAAGCGATAGAAGACATTAGTAGAAAGTTCTACTTTTGAATTAGTTCCCTCATGCAAGTATTTTTCATCCTGCTCAAACTTTTCCCACTGTGTTAGTGTAGCAGTCTCAGGTTTTGAAGCATTGTTAGTCACCTTCTTATCCAACCATGGCATTCCCACAATCACACCTATAATTATTATTGCACACACAATACCTAAGATAGCACTTAACCAACCGCACACCCTACCCTTTTTGCTACTACCTCTAGTGTAAGCCATGATCTGTAAAGATTTTTTCAAATGCTCTCTCTCTCTCTCTGCGAGTATTTATAGCGTTTCACTCACCCCAGGACCCTTTTGTCAAATCAGGTTAACAGCTTGTCATAATCGTTTTTTCAGAGTCAATTCAGGTTATCAGTGTCACATCCGGTAATTTTTCATTCTCTTTTCTCAGCTTTTCAGCTTTCAATTTCAATTTCACTATTTTAACACAGTCTCCTTTTAGAATTGAGTTCAGGTGCCGTAGTATTGGCCTGGTACCTCTCGATCAAAACAGAATGCTAAGAATTCTTGTTGCCATTCAGCTGTTGTTGCATATGCCCATTCAGGACCGGCGTACCTTCTATTTGCAACTCTTTTTCTTTTCAGTCTGCGTTTGTTTTGCAACTCTCCTTCACTGAGGTCTTCTTTTCTAGTTGTGTCAATTTCTTCCTCTATTGTATCACAAGGGACGACTTTCTCTCTTGCAGTTTGTTTCTTTGGCCAGTTATCACCTTTATGCGTTTTCCTTCTGCTTGGCCTTTCAGGACGTTGAACAGCACCCTCCTCTTGTGCTATGGTGTTTTCTCTTGACGGACCTGCAAGAGGCTCAGGAGGAGTCGGTGTACTTTGACCTCCTTCTGCTCCTTCCCCTTCATCTTCAAGGTCGGTAACGGGTTCAAGTTCAAACCCGTATCCGTCTACTTCTGGGAGAACCTCTCCTTTCCTCGGTTCTCCTGCTGCCTCCGCTGAGATAGGCTCACTGTCACCTCTCTCGAACTCGTTTACTGTTTGAGGGACTAAGCCGTCCTCAGTGGGCTCTCCTTCAGTCTCAGGTCCCCTTTGAATACTCTCCGGCCCTGAGACTTCCTTCTCTACAGTTGTTGTTTTGGAAACTTCAAGTTCCTCATCAGTCGGACACGTCACCTTCTTTGTGTGACTGGCATGTATCCAGTTTGGAACACCTGCGCATTTCACAGCAGTGGTTGTTGTCAGTATTACTTGATATGGCCTCTTCCAACGCGGCTCCAAACACAACTTCCTCACGTGTTTCTTGACAACCACCCAGTCACCGGCTTTTAGGTTGTGACCTGGATCACTGATCGGTGGCGATGTGTTAGCCTCTACCTGGTGAGAAAAAGAGCGGACCACATCAGCCAGACCCTTGCAGTAGTCCAACACCATATCATCCGTGATATTCACAAGAGCATTTGCAGGTACTGCGGGCAACCTCATAGCTCTGCCCATCAGAATCTCATGGGGGGATAATCCTGTCTTCTTATCAGGTGTGTTTCTCATTGACATCAGCACTAAGGGCAATGCGTCTGGCCATTTCATATTGGTAGCTGCACACATTTTTGCCATTCTTGACTTCAAGGTACCATTCATCTGTTCCACTAGTCCTGATGCTTCAGGGCGGTAGCTACAATGCAGCTTCTGTTCAATGTCTAATGCCGCACACAAGAGCTTTATCTCCTCATTGTCGAAGTGTCTGCCCCTATCTGATTCTAAAGAGATCGGGAATCCAAAAGATGGTATTAACTCTCTGAGCAACAGCTTTGCTACTGTGAGACTGTCATTCCTACGTGTAGGGTATGCTTCAATCCAATGACTGAAAACACACACAATCACCAACACATACCTCAAGCCTCCACACACAGGCACCTCAATAAAATCCATTTGCATCTTGCTAAACGGACCTCCAGCTCTCCCTATGTGGCTCAAAGTCACCACAGTCCCTTTTCCTGCATTCATCTGCTGACAGATGATGCACCTGTGACAGATAACCTCTGCGGCTTGTCTGAATTTCGGATTGAACCAGTCAATTTTGAATAATCTGATCATTGCGTCTCTCCCAAGATGTGCCTGTCCATGGTAAAGCCTTGCAAACCAAACTGTGACAAAAGACTGTTTGGCAAAACCAATCTCCCCTCCTCTGAGACCCACAAGTCGTCAAACCTTTGTACACATTGCATTCTCTGCCAAGAGCGTTTTTCCTCTCTGCTAGCACGGCCCTGCAGTGATCTTAGCTCATCTAATGTATCAACCACTCTTAATGCAAAGTTCAAGCATGTTTCATTTTCAGTTTCAGGTAATAGTTCGCATTGATCCTTGAACGATATACAGTTCAATGCGCAAAACCTTGCAACTTGATCTGCATGGCCGTTTCCCTTTGACACAAAGTCTTGTGACTTAAGATGAGCATTGCATTTCAAAACGGCAATTTCAAGAGGTAACTGAATCGCATGCGACAAATCCTTAATCTTTTCGCCATTTTTCACTGGTGTGCCGGAAGAGGTCATGAAACCCCTATGTGACCATATTTGGCCAAAATCATGCACAATTCCGAATCCGTATCTGCTGTCAGTATAGATAGTGACTTTCAGGTTTTCAACTGCGTGGCATGCCTGAGTAAGGGCAATTAATTCAGCCACTTGTGCGAAGTACACTCTTTCGAGGAAGGGAGCTTATAGGATACTGGTGACTGAGTCTCTCAAGCATAAACCATCAACAAACATAATGTAATCATTTTCTTCTAACTGTGAATGTTTAATGTCAGGTCTGGGTTTGGTGCATAGCTCTGTTACCTCAAGACAATCATGTTCTACTTCCTCAGTATTACTAATCTCAGCATTTTCAACAGGAAGTAAAGTTGCCGGGTTCAATACAGTACACCTCTTGAGAGAAACATTCAGAGACCCCAAGTATAATGGTCTCATATCTTGTCAGCCTAGCATTTGTCATGTGCTAAATTTTAGTTCGGGTTAACAGAATTTCAACTGAATGTGGAACCATTACTGTTAAGGGATGTCCCATCACTATGCCTTCACACTGTGTGAGGCTCTGACCAACCGCTGCAACTGCGCGCGAACAACCCGGTAAGGCTGCTGCGACTGGGTCCAGAGTTGCTGAAAAATATGCTACTGGGCGTTTTGCACCTCCATGGTCCTGTGTTAAGACAGACAAAGAACAAGCATCACGTTCATGACAAAACAGTAGGAAAGGCTTGGTGTAGTCAGGCATACCTAAAGCTGGCGCCCTGCACATACACTCTCTCAATTCCATGAATGCTTCAATCTCTTCCTCTGACATGATTATGGTACCCGGGTCATCCTGAACTTCTTTACCTGTCAATTTCACCAAAGGTTTGGAGATAATCGAAAAGTTGGGAATCCACTGACGACAGTAGCCCACCATTCCCAAAAACATCCTGAAATCTCTTTTTGTTGTCGGGGATTCATCTGCATTATGGCTGTCACCCTTTCTTTTGATATTCTCCTGGAGCCCTTTTCAATTAAGTGACCTAAATACTTCACCTCTTTCTGACAGTATTGCAGCTTCTTTGGGGACACTTTGGGGGTCATTCTGACCCCGGCGGTCTAAGACCGCCGGGGCCAGGGTCGGCGGGAGCACCGCCGACAGGCCGGCGGTGCCCCGCAGGGAATTCTGACCACAGCGCTTCGGCCGCGGTCTCCCGCCGGTTTACCGCTGCCCTTTGAATCCCCCATGGCGGCGCAGCTTGGCGCGCCGCCATGGGGGATTCTGACACCCCCTACCGCCATCCTGTTCCTGGCGGTTCGCCCGCCAGGAACAGGATGGCGGTAGGGGGTGCTGCGGGGCCCCTGGGGGCCCCTGCCGTGCCCATGCCAATGGCATGGGCACGGCAGGGGCCCCCGTAAGAGGGCCCCGCAAAGTATTTCAGTGTCTGCTAAGCAGACACTGAAATACGCGACGGGTGCAAACTGCACCCGTCGCACCCCTGCAACTCCGCCGGCTCAATTCTGAGCCGGCGTCCTCGTTGCAGGGGCATTTCCTCTGGCCCGGCGGGCGCTCTTTTGGAGAGCGCCCGCCTGCCCAGAGGAAATGTCTAAATGGCCGCCGCGGTCTTTTGACCGCGGTGCGGTCATTCAGCGGCGGTAGCTTGGCGGGCGGCTCCCGCCGCCCGCTAACATTAGAATCAGGCCCTTTATGTCCGTTCTTTCCCAAGTGGTTCAGTAAGGCAATTGTGTCATACCTGCAGTCGTCTTTTGTTCTGGATGCGATCAACAAATCATCAATGTACTGCACTAGAGTTGAACTGAAAGGCAGTTCTAACGACTCCAAGTCCTTCTTCAATATCTGATTGAAGATGGATGGTGACTCAGAAAACCCTTGAGGAATTCTTCACCAACTGTACACCTTATCCAGGAATTTGAAACTGAAGAGAAATTGGCTGTCCTCATGAAGAGGTACCGAAAAGAATGCTTGAGACATGTTCACAACTGTGAACCACTCTGCATCACACTGAACCTGAAACATGATCACTGCTGGATTTGGCACTATGGGGCAACACTTTACAACAATCTTGTTTATTTTTCTCAAAACCTGCACAATTCGGACAATTCCACAGGCTTTTTCAGACCCATTATTGGTGAATTACATGGACTGCTCAATACCTCTTTCAGAACTCCTTGCTTTACAAAGTCTGCAATTATCTGTGATACCTGGATGAGGACATCTTGTGCCATGTGGTACTGCGGTACCTGGGGAAACACTTCATTCAGCTTTACCTGTACTTTAACCAGTTGTACTCCTTTTATCAGTCCTACTTCTTTTCCTGTCAGGTCCCACACCTTCTCTGTCACTGTTTCTTGCAGCTCAGGTGGCAAGTCAGTCACTGTAAACATTGGGAATAAGGTTATTAAAGGGTATTCCTCATTTTTACTTTCAGTCTCTAGATCTGTAAATTGTCCATCGTCCCGTTCATCATCACCGTTTGTCTGTACTTCAATCCCTTCATTAGAACAGGTAATCGAGCATCTTGTTTTGCACAGTAAGGGGGTCATTCTGACCCTGGCGGTAGACTACCGCCAGGCCAACGACCGCGGATGCACCACCAACAGGCTGGCGGTGCATCCATGGGCATTCTGACCGCGGCGGTACGGAAAACCCGCTGCCCTGGGGAATCCTCCATGGTGGCGCTGCAGGCAGCGCCGCCATGGGGATTCTGACCCCCTTACCGCCAGCCTGGCTCTGGCGGTTTTGACCGCCAAAACCTGGCTGGCGGTAACGGGTGTCACGGGGCCCCTGGGGGCCCCTGCAGTGCCCATGCCGCTGGCATGGGCACTGCAGGGGCCCCCTAACAGGGCCCCACCAAGATTTTCGCGACGGGTGCAACTGCACCCGTCGCACCCCTTCCACTCCGCCGGCTCCATTCGGAGCCGGCATCCTCATGGAGGGGGTTTCCCGCTGGGCTGGCGGGCGGCCTTCTGGCGGTCGCCCGCCAGCCCAGCGGGAAACTCAGAATTACCGCGGCGGTCTTCTGACCGTGCAGCGGTATTCTGACGGCGGGACTTTGGCGGGCAGCCTCCGCCGCCCGCCAAAGTCAGAATGACCCCCTAAGTCTCTTCCGAGTAGGCACACAGGACTAGAATCACAGACTACGAATTTATGTAATCCTGGAAGTTTCCAATCTCAACTTGGACCGGATCTGTAATTGGGTTTGTCAGGAACTGGTTTGCTACACCAACCACCCTTATGGTACGTCCTGAAAGTGGCAATTTCGGAACCTCTGCACTTCTGACTGTAGAGTGTGTAGCTCCCGTGTCAACCAGGAATGAAACCTTGTGACCCATCACCTTTCCTTCTACATAGGGTCCCCTCTGATCTGCTTCTAGAGATGCTGCAAGCCTGCACTCTTCACTGTCTGAACAATCATCCGACCATTCGTCGTTTAATCCATCCTCACCACGCAATGGAAATTGCTGTACTGTATTATTTTGACTCATTGTTTGACCTGTGACCTGCTGAGGAAGCATCACCTGTTGCTGTCCCATCGGAGCTAATGGTAATTGCATTTGCTGTCTAGGTACCATGGGAACCTGCTGTTGTACCTGCTGCACTTGTGCTGGTTGAACACGCAGCATTTGTATTTGCTGCATGGGCTGTAACCCCTGCATCTGAACCATGTTATTCTGGAAATTCTGATTTTGTTCTCTCACTTTTGGACTCCTCATATTTTGAAATGTACCGACATCATTGCTTTGTTGAACAACATCATCCTGCACCACCATTGGGCATTCCCGCTTCCAATGCCCCACGCCCCCGCACGCGTGACATGGTGACATCTTTTTCATCCCCTGTACATCATTTTGAACCACAACCGTATTCAAGTCTGGACCGCGGTTCATAAAACGTTGACCTCGGCCTCTCGGCTGTGCCTGAAACATGCCATTCCCTTGCAGTTGCTGCTGTACCATCTGCTGGATTCCATTTCCCTGCATCCCTGCCAGCGCTGCCTTAATCTGCATCACCATCACTTTCTCCTTCAATTTTCTCTGCTCCAACTCAATCTCATCACTACAGTATTTTGCATACTGCAACACCTCATCAATCGGCTTTGCCTGCCAGCAGATCAAATGATTCTTAATCCTCTGACTAATCTCTGGTCTCAGTCCTTCAACAAACCTGAACACAAGATGATTCATGTCTTTCGGTTCTATGGTCTCCGTGCCACTGTAATGTTGGAACGCTTTCAACAATCTCTCATAATGAGCATGAATTGACTCTTTAGCTTCCTGTGAGGTTCGATCGATTTTCTGCCAATCAGTCACTTTCGGCGACACTTTCTGCTTCAAAAACTCATTCACTTTATGATAGTACTTCATCACCTCCTCAGATGGTGCTCCAGTCACCTTATCCCTTGCCGGTTCCTGTGTCGGCCAATCCACACCTCTTTTGCACTCAAGCCATAAGTCAGGTGGAACGATAATCTCAAACAGGGTATTCAAGTCCTCCCGGAGACATTTCGCAAGTTTCACAAACCTATCTGTCTGCTGCTACCATTCTATCGGCTTCTCCCTCAACCTGGGATAATCATTCGTAAATGACAGAATGTCTCCCCTAGACCATGGTACATGGACTAGAACCCCTCCAGCTGTTTCTCTCATTGGTAACATCTTTACTGTTCCTGTGTCCGGTGCGACTTTAGCCTGATTTGGTTCCGGACCTTCGCCTTTCTCTTTATCTCTTTTCTTTGCCCATCTGCCTTCCCACTTCTCTAAAGCTCCCCAGATTTGCGCACTTTGCAGTATCTCTTTAAGATGCGCTTTCATTCCGGTAGATCTCATGTGCTCAAAATCTTTAGAATCAAAGTCTAATCTGTAGCTTCTTTTCACATGTTTAGTATTCCCAATGTCTATGTTGTATTTGTCTGCCAGGTTTGCCAACCTCTGATGCACCTTGCCTACTTCTTTAGTGATCTTGGGGCACAGATACCTCAATTATGCTTCTGTGTATGACTCTAATCTATTTATCCCCATTGACCCTTCCACTAGTTCCGCAGTTTCTACACCCAGTCTCACAAAATTCAGGAATTCTTCCTTTTCTGATTTATCTGCGGATACCGCAGTATTTTGTGAAGCATAAGTCCTTTCTAGCCAGTCATTCAATTGTTGGGCAGAAAAACCTTGCAACAAAATGTTCCCAGAATGCATCAGTGGTGACTGTGATGTATTTGTACTCATTGTTTGTGGGGTTAGCACACTTAACCCTGCTTGTCTCATTGCCTCCAAAGGAGCCCCAATCGGACTAAGGTCTAACAAGGACCTGAGTCCTTCTGCTGATTGTTCTCTTGGTGTCATTGGCTGGGAATTTCCTGTGAACACTCCTCTTACTACCTCTAGGGTTCTCACCCCTAGATCACGTACATGAGGCTTACCCTGCGCATACAATGGTACTGGAGTACCAACAGTAATTGGTAATGATATGGCAGCTGGTGTCTGACCAGGTCCTAAACCCCGTGGGGCAGTAACTCCCAAAGCTTGATTCACTGTGGCTGGTGCAGGTACTGACGGAGGCCCTGCCGCTGGATTATAACCCGGAATCAGCTGTTGCTGCGGCTGGGGCAGCAATTGCGGAGTTGGCTCAGTCTGTACTAGCTTTGATCTCGTGTATATTGGATCAGGCGGCACCATCAGACTTGTGTTATTCTCTAGTACTGGGACGTCTGGATAAATCCTCTGTATCTGTGGTGGAGATTGCAACTGTATCTGCGTGTCTGGTGCAGTGGGTACACTGACACCATCCTGTATCAAAACCGTCTCACTTGTCTGCATTACATTTGTAACTTCCTTACTTTGTGTCGGATTCCCAGGACCCACACTAGTGCTTGGAGCTGTGTCATTTATGGCATATGGTGGCGGGCGATCATGTAACAACTGATTAAGAAACTCTTCATCGTCTGAGTCATCTTCGTCTACCCAAGACCTCTGAGTCGCCTTAGACTTATTAGAGCCCTTGTCTGTCTTACAGGTGGCTTTCTTTCCCTGTGTTTCATCTTCTTGTGTAATTGCCGGAGACAATTTAAGTCCGTCAACTATTCCCCTTCTCCACATTTTGCTCTGATTGTCCCATCTAGCCTCGGCTAAAGTCTTTTCTGCCCTTTTTATTCTTCTTTCAAGTTTTTGCTGTCTTTGTCGCATGGCCATTAAATCCCAGACTGCTAACGCCTCATACTGAGCTGGTCTTGGAGGCGGCTTTTGTACACTTATCATCCACCTCAAGTTCTTTAAAATTCTTGTATTGAACGTTCCATGCTCCGGAAACGCCAAACATCCCTCCTTCTTTGTTAATTTGCGCCACTGCTTCATCCACAGGCAAGGCGCGAATCCCTTTTCCTCCATTACTATATAAGCTGGAGTACCCTCAGGCGGTGTATGCTCCCCCTCACTCGCCATAATGTATGCGTCTCCTTTCAGAGCGCTCTTTAAAGCCTTGAAAAAATTCATTTTTGCGTCTTTTATTTTATTTTGAATCTAATCAGGAAGTGACTTTAACTCCCAGGACACTCTTCACCCACCATTCTCAACCTATTGCCTCTCACGGACGGCTGCCAATCCGTGCGCGACCCCTCTCGGCAACTGACCTATCCCAGCACGGCACCACTGACGTCACACTCACATACACTGCAGCTGACAAAGTCTTGCGGCTTGTTCTCCTCACATAAAACTAATGCAATATAATGCGAGCACCTTTAACACCAAAAACCTAAATTTGCCGGTTTACTACAGGAAGGGTAACACATTTGCTTCAGAACTTTACAGAGATTTCACTTGAAGCCTCAGCCGCTACTCTTTCCTTCTCAGCTCCCGCACTCGCAAGCAGAATTCGACCCGCAAATCCTACTCTCGACTTGTCAATGGTTTGTTCTAGTGCACTTTAGAACTTGCCAAATCTCCATTGAAGGTTTCACTCACACTCTTTGACTCAAACTCGACTTGTCAACCACACCCGATTGACCTATTAAACTGCACAAATTACGACATAAACCCAAGTGTCTCCTACACTTGTCAATATACTCCGGAGTCTTAGACCACGACGGGTCCGTACATCACCAACCAACCACGTGGATAATTGTTTTGAGCACAAAGCGCCACACTCACATGAAGTACGCCAACTTCCCTACTCTCATACTGTGGAGTACGCCCACTCCTCCTAAAACAACATTACCTGACTTATACACGCAAACTTCACAAATCACCTGCAATATGCATAAGCTGAGCAAGCGCAAATTCTACACCACATATGCTAGAACGCTGAGAACATTCCCAACTCACTTAGGCAGGCTTCCGAGGTCCCGGGAAAGTCATGGGGAATTTAGAAACACATCATACCTCCAATTTGCATTATCTCGGAAAACAAGTCTAAACAATAATTCTCCGTCCTAGGGCCCCAAAGGGCTAAACCGTCACTCTGCTACCAGAACTGGTAAAGCGTCCCTTTATGATCAATTTACTCACATTGGGACTCGTTTTAGGCCAATGAATTTTTTGACTCTGATTTAAGACACCTTAGGACGAGATAGCTAATCAACATGTCAATCAAAATGTCAATAATGTCATCAATTTTTATTATAACAATGTACTTTACTTTAGTCAATGACATTTAATAAACTCTGGAAACACCATGACCTTGCAGTCATGAATAACCACACCAGTTTAGTATGAATTTAGTGTTGTTTATTCCCTATTGATTACAATACTACTAGCAAGTTTATTAATCTCAAAACCAGGAAGCACAATAACATAGTCACAATGTGGCAACTGTAATAAGATTTCATCAAAGCAAGAATCACAAACATTAGAATATAACACGACGTCAGCATAGATTATTCTAAGCAGAATATATTAGCGCATTGTTCAACAAAGCATAGATTTAGTCATTTCTCCATTTGCGTCAGTTCTGTGAACCCCTCTCCTAACCTCGAATTAGCATTGGCATGTTGGGCTTCATGCAAAACTATTTAGTAACACCAATGTGGAAAACATCTAACTATGGTCTCTGTCAAAGAAAAGCAGTTGGTACCTAGAAAGGAAAAGCAAACAGACAATCACAATTTCATTGTCATATAGTTACCCTCCAGTTTGGGCAGAACTCAGATTCTGTCTTCGTCTTCAGGACATCAGTTGATTCGGCATCAGTCAGGAACTCAGCTCAGGTAAAAGGGGGCACTTCCCTCATAAGTGTAAATGGGCAATCTAAGGACAAGGATGGTTCCAATCTAAAATGTATCAAGTCACTAAGCAAAGTGACAAAGTGTTCTGGATCATAGTAAATCGCATCAGCATCTCCCCTAGTCTCTCTCCTATCCCTCCTGTTCTGATTTACTTCCTGGTGTCAAGGGTTTTTATCCCCTTTTCGTGGTACATTCCCCGAAAATCTAATTGGACAAGGGGTTGCACTCCACTGTCTTTAACCAATTAAAATCAAATTAGCTCATCGAATTTGTTACCCCATAACAGTTCTCACGTATTTTATTGGTGCTTATGATTGACGTCTTTAACGGATGGAATGTCCGGTATGATTTCATCGTCTTGTGGTCCTTTGCACATCTTCGGTCAGTGGCCCCATTGTCCGTACTGGTTTAGGTGACCTTGTATTTAGCATTAATCTACACTGTTGCATTCAGCTAAAATGTTACTACAGGCAGGATGAATTTCTTGAGAACGGATCTACTACAGTTACATTCAGCTTATAGCTTTTGGAAAAAAACAAGAGTTCATGTCCTATAGCAAGTCAGCACACTGCACGCTAGAAAAATACATTTAATATGAGAGTCAGGCAGCTGGGCCTCGACTCATGCTAACTAAGGCCTAAAAGACTTATTATCAAACTTTAATAACATAACCATTGATAATTAGTGTAAAACCAATTTTTAAATGTAGTAATTCATCAACATTAGTCATTTTTATTAGTCCTCGTATACATTGGTGGCCACTCCCCGTGGGCACATTTCAAGTGCACGTTTTAGCAAAACATGTTAATGCAGTTTCTATGCAGCATTATTATACATTAGTTCATAAACATTTCATGTTAATATGAATTATATAAGCTACGCTTTCTCAGGCCTATATGAGGTGCTTCCCCACCCTTAACTCAAGGTGGTGGAATGGAGGGAAGGCTTCTGAAGCTTACTGCCTCACTATGTGACTGGCAAGGTGTTAGGGGTTTATGTGCTAACGTATCCTGCCAAACTCAGGGTTTTGGATGGGAAATAGCTCCTCTTTTTACCCCAGAGTGGTGTGGACTTGGCTGGAGGAACATGCATCACCCAGTTAATAGATGGAGTGGGTCTTGATGACAGATGGACTCTCTTTCACACTAGACATCGAACCAATAAACACGTAGGCTCTCACCAAGATCTGGCCACCGGGCGGCCGCCAATGCGGGCGCACTCCCACCGCAGTCATTTTGAGATCCCACCGGGCCGGCGGGCAGAAACCTGGTTTCCGCACGCTGGCCCAGCGGGGATCTCGGCCGCAACACAGGAGCCGGCCGTGTTGCGGCCGTGCGATGGGTGCAGTTGCACCCGTCACGCTTTTCACTGTCTGCTATGCAGATAGTGAAAAGCTGCACGGGGCCCTGTCAGGGGGCCCCTGCACTGCCCATGCCAGTGGTATGGGCAGTGCAGGGGCCCCCAGGGGCCCTCGACTCCCCGTACCACCAGCCTTTTCCTGTGGGTTCAAACCGCCAGGAAAAGGCTGGCGGTACGGGGACTCGTAATCCCCTGGGCAGCGCTGCAAGCAGCGCTGCCCTGGCGGATTATCACCGCCGGGGCAAATGTGGCGGGAAACCGCCAGCCCCGGCGGTGCGACCACGGCAGTTCCGCCGCAGTCGTAATGACCTTGGAAGCACCACCAGCCTGTTGGCAGTGCTTCCATCAAAACAGCCCTGGCGTTCTTGGACCGCCAGGGTTGTAATGACCCCCTTAGTGTTGAAGAGGTGCTACCTCAAACACTCAAGAAGAAGTTGTGCTGGGAGATGACAACCCAACCAACAGGCCAGAATTTGATGATACAGGGGATGCGATTTCCATTATTGAAAGTGCTTCTGCCCTTACTCCCTAGTTTGTTTTCTGGAAGGACGATGCCTGTGTGGGTGGGTGGTTGGGGCAGGGTTGGATAGGGCTGAGCTTGGTAGAATGTAGGGTGGATCCGATCCATTTCACAGATATGGTATTTTTGGACATGTGCAACTCCAGCACTCCGCAAAGGACACAAGTTAAACTTGTTCTCAGTTTTGCAATAGCAAGGTGAATTTTCTTACTTTATCCAGGGAGAGGGAATTGGGAATGTTAAAGCTAGAGGTCAGACCATGAGTGTGAGAGACCGTAATCAATAATGAAAGTACACTGTTCCTAACTCTAGGGTGAACAGTTAATGTTTAGGAGCTTAAAACCCTCACACACCCGAAAGGGTGTCATGCTTCATCATCGGGAAGCTCCTCGTCAGACCGGCTGGTGCAATGTCTGACGGGCTCCCCTTTCGGGGGCTCTTTGCCGGAGATCTTTTTGATTTGGAGTGGCTGCCGTGTATTATGGAGGTCAGATACTCTGAATGGCAGGAGAGTGATAAAATTAAGATTGATTAGAAACCCCTAAACTTGTTCTGTTTAATATCTATCCAGAGGGGTTACGATCAAGATTAAAAACATAATTAAGTGGAAAATGAGAATGATGCTCAACCACTTTAGAAAGCCTGGAGTGCTGGGCAATTGTCACCTGTCTCCTAGGGTCTGTGAGAGACCGTAACCTGACTGTGCATTAAACCTCTTAAAACATCAAATGAAAGGGTGGTTGATTTTCTGCCTAAGGAAAGAAATGTTTTCATTTAAACGTGGTGCACTGTAAAATATACCAGCAGAATGCACAGATAAATGCAGTTTTTCATATATGCCATATTTTATCATGGTGTGAAGGAATGTTTATGTTATAATGTTTTAGAACTATTATTCTTTATGATTATAATATATTTGACATAAAAGACATAAATAATTTATTTAACCTGAAAGTGTATTCATGTTTCATTAATCTGACCAGAGTGAAGGCCCACATATTTTTTGTGTTTTAACCTTCAATGTGCAGTTTTCTTTTTGAATGTTTTCCTAAAGCTGTGGATGTCAGGATCCGAGACCGAGTTAATATGAAACCTCTCCAGAAGTTGTGATATGCTGACTACTTTCCTGAACCCATAAAATGTTAGCATAGTTAGGATTTTAGATCAAATGGTTAGGCAGGAAAACTTGAATTCAAATTCTATGCATCAAATATTTTTTCCTCATTTTCTGCATTATCACTATTGAATTAGTAGTCTCTTACATGTTAGTTAAATTTCATATTGTGAGACGTTTTGATTCACCTTCAGTTATTCTGTACATTAACGCTAGCATTTTCAGACTCATATATCTAAGTTTGACTTTGAGTCTAAATAAAACCCTTTGAACTATCAGTTGGTCTCTGGAATTGAATGTGTGACCATCGAGTTACACTTGAATTATTTTGAATAATTTGATGCATTGTCTCCTCACCCTTGGGAACTGAGAAGAAAAATTAATCGGACCACGAAATTTACAAATAGGGCCCAGTGCTAGAACAGACGGTAGTGAAAAAGGATGGTTCTCTTTCTGGAATTGATGAGAACTGGAATTAGGCTCTAGAACAGTTAGGCCCTCATTACAACCCTGGCGGTCGGTGTTAAAGCAGCGGTAATACCGCCAACAGGCCGGCGGAAAGAAAATGGAATCACGACCATGGCGGAAACCGCCAACATTGATAACCACTTTAACACTCCGACCGCCATGGCAGTAGAAACAAACACCGCGGCGGTCACCGCCAACAGACAGGCGGAACACAAGGTTCCGCCCACTGTATTACAACACACCTACCCGCCACCTTTTCAGGGGCGGTACCTACGCCATCAAAAGCACGGCAGAAACAGGATTTGGAACGGAAACCACTCACCTTTCGACACTTTACGAACAACCAGGACGCCATGGAGCCCGAACTACAGGTTCTGCCCATGCTGGTCTACCTCCTCTTGTATCAGGAGCAGCAAAGATGTCGGTGACGACCACGGTGAGTACTGCACCTAGCACACAGGGGATGGGGGAGGGAAAAGAGAGAGACACACACACGCAACACGCAACACCCGCACCCCCCACCCTCACCCACAACACCATACACACAAATACATGCAGCAACATTACATATACACCCGTCACCCCCTGGAAGAACACAAGGACAAAATGAAATGATTGTAACAAGTGTAATCAATTAAATATCAGATAGGCCAAATTCAAATATCAGTATATACAAATATGTACACCAACTACACAAGTCCGGATATTAATGAAATCATTGTCCGTGGATCAGTGTCCCAAAATGCATGGGCGAAGCCCACACAAGATACCTGACTCGAAACGGAGAGAACACTGCAGGGCCATCAGATGGAAATAAACAGGCACCTCAGGGGGAGGGGGAGGGAGGGCACCTCAGCCGGATGAACATACAACGACACTGGGTGTGTGTGCCACGAGATTTCCTGGGAACAGGTAGCATGAAACTCCATGGAGGCAGAGACACACTCCACCCTGCTGCGACTTCACCTGCCACCTGCTGGTACAAACAGTGCTGGGAGTCATGCCTCATGTACACTGGGCAGGGTCCAGGACGTCTCCTGCAGCCTCGGATGGCTGCCCACTGTGGATGATTGCCATGTCAGTTGTGGTGGCACTGTCTGAGCACATCGCGGGGCTGGTGGCGGTGGTTGCAGCAGTGTCTGTGGCGGAGATACTGACGGTGGTGCATGTGTCTGCACCTGTTGAGGGACACAGCAGGACGTCTACTGCAGCCTCAGACGGCTGCCCACTGGGGAGGATGCTGGGGACTGTTGGTGAGGCAGCAGGCGTACAGGTGGCGTTGCTGGTGGCGGTGCTGGTGGCGGTGCAGGTGGCGGTGTCCACCGCCGTACTGGTTGATGTTGTGGTTGACAGAAGGGATGACTCTGGTCCCTCAGCCGGAGCCTTCGTGCCCTGTCCTGACCTGCTCTTCGGCTTGTGTCCCTTCCCCACCTTTGATGTTGCTGCTGGTGCCTTTCCACTGTCCACTTTTGACTTGGAGGAGCCATTGCTTGCTGGTAGGTGCGGCTTCTCCCTCCGGCGTGTGGGAACCTTCTTCATCTTGGCAGGTTGTGGAATGGCCTGCTCCTTGGCCTCGCTAGGTGGCACACTGGCAGCCCTGATGGGTGGTGGCCGCGATGTGACTGGACTTGCTGTGATCACTGTGCTGGAGGATTTGGTGGCTGAGGTGCTGGGCTGGGACCTGGACAGCCTGGCCCTAGGGGAAGGACGGGGTTGGTGTAGGGATGAGGTCAAAGTTTGCGGGTAGAGTTTGTAAGACACACGGGGACGGGAAGATGGAGGGGGTTTGGGAGTGGAGGAAGAGGTAGTGGTTGTAGGAGGTGTACGTTTGCTGAATTTGGGTGAAGGTGCATGGGCCGGAGGCTGTTGTGAGGTGGATGGCTGTTGGGTGGGTGTGTGCCTGAGTTTGTGTAGTTTGGGAGGAGGGCTAACAGACACACTGGGAGAGGACACAGGGGATGTGTGAATGGTAGTGGAGGTGGGGAGTGCACGTGAGCGGTGTGTGGTGATGGGCGTGCTGGTGATGGAGGTAGTGGATGAAAATGTAGTGCATGCAGGTGTGAGTGGAGCCGAGACAGGGAGGGAGGAGGAGGACGTGGAGGAGGGGGACACAGTGGAGGCAGTGGATGTTGGTATGTCTGCACGGGGATGGTGCTTGTGTGAGTGCTGGTGGGATGTGTGGTGCTTATGTTTGCCATGTCCACTCTTGTGTGTTGAAGAGTGTGCATGCTGGTCTGATGGTGTGCTGGGGATAGGCTGAGGTACAGGGGATTGGGTCTGGGTGGAGGAAGTTGGAGGGGGGAGGCTTGACACAGAGACAATGGCTGCCATCAGTGCTGAGGCCAGAGCCTGAAATACTCTCTGTTAGGCTGCCTGGCCAGAATGAATGCCCTCCAGGTATGCATTTGTTTGCTGCAAATGCCTCTCAACACCCTGGATGGCATTCAAATTGGTTGATTGCCAAACAGTGAGGGATCTCAGGAGGTCAATAGCCTCCTCACTGAGGGAAGCAGGGCTGACTGGGGCAAGGTCTGAGGTGCCTGGGGCAAAGGAGATGCCCACCCTCCTGGGTGAGCGGGCACGGGAAACTCGATGAGGGGCTGCTGGGAGGGTGGTGCTGGTAGGGGGTTGGCAGCTGTACCTGTTCATGCGGTGGGCACAGAGGTTCCCGCCACCGCAAGGGAGCTCCCATCAGAGGAGGAGTCGCTGTCGCTGGTGTCTGCTCCTGTCCCCGTCGTGGAGCTCCCCTAGCCCTCCATCCTAGTGGTGCCTTCGGACTCTGTTACTTCACCCTCGAGGGCCACGTGGGATGCAGTCCCTCCTGCTCCGGTGCCACTGCTCCTCTGCCAGATGATGCTAATGAACGCAAGGACAGGGTGTCAAAACAAAAAGGGGGGGAAAGACAGAAGAGACACATGGTTAAAAGCATGCAGCACCACTACTGTTGGTGGACACAACACACAGGGAGCAGGCCTATGCACTAAACCATGCACTGACATGGCAGGGGAAAAGGACATGCCCATAGGGGACTCTGTCGAGAACCATATTACGCACAGCTGGAAGCCATAGGAGCCTGACTAGGAGTAGAGGGCAAATACCACCTTTGGGGTTGGACAGGGAATGAGTCTGCAAATCAATGGATCTACCTTTGCGAGTCTGTCCTGGCCTAGGGGAACCCACAGCCCACCTCCCCACCCAGACACCTCGTAATGCGCGCAGAGTCAGCTGAATGAGAGTGTACTAACCCCCTTGTGGCGGCTGTGATGCGCTCAAGCGCCCTTCCATCTCCGGATATGCCACTGCCAGGATCCGGTACATCGGGGGAGTCATGGTGCAACGGGCACCCCTTCCGCGTTGGGAGGCCATCCCCAGCTGGGCCTCCGCCGTCTTCTTGGTCCAGCGGCACAGGTCCTCCCATCTTTTCCTGCAGTGGGTTCTCCATCTATGGTACACCCTCAGGGTCCGCACTCCCTTGGCGATGGCACTCAAATCCCCTTCTTCTGGTGGGCGCCGACCTAGAGCAAAAGTGAAGTTAAAATGGATGTTACTCTCCCGTACAGTTCTTCTCACACACTGGCCACAAACCTCCCACCCTGGCCCAGAAATACATACACACACAATCCTCACATGCTGGCCTGTTCCCCCCGTCTCTTCCATCTACGACACTCCATAGAATCATGTGCCATCCACCATGCACACAGTTTACTCACCTGTTTGTCTGGAGGACCGTACAGTTGCGTGTACTGGGGAAGGACCTCATCCACCAGTTTCTCCAACTCCTCCGCAGTGAAGGCAGGGGCCCTTTCCCCACACACTGTAGCCATTGTCGCTTCCAGACACAGGACACAGCAGCAGTTGCAGTGTAGGTCCTCTCCTGTTGAAGGTCAGGTATCGAGTGAAGGAACTGATAGAAAATGACGGTCACGTCCGCGGCGGTAGTACCGTTACTGCTGGCGTACATCGTCATTGGCTCCTGGAACCCATAGGGCCCAATGATAACCAATGCTCAATTGCGCCGTGGTCTTCGACCGCATACCGCAACTGTGTACCACACCAGTGCAGTTACCTCATTTCCCCTTGTCCCACCTTACAGGTCAGGCAGCCGCCAATTCAGGGGGCCACATGGCAGAACAAATAACTGCATCACACCTATTTAGGCCATGAATACGGACAGACAAAGGCACACAAAGAATAGTTCACTATTGTGCTAAACAGCCTTGTGAAACCTATGTGTTGTGTGACCCTCCGCTCACCGTTCTCCTCCATAGGGCACATCCGCTGGGGCAGGTGATGAGATGGCAGCATCCTCCGGTGTACAGACCCCTGGTGGACCTGTCGACAATGGAAGACAGACACATAATTATCAATTACAGACTTGATCATGCAACAATCCAGGAACTGTGTGTCCAGTTGGAGCCTGACCTGATGTCAGCTCTCCACCATCCCACAGGAATACCCCCTCTAGTGCAGGTCCTGTCAGTACTCCATTTTCTGGCCAGTGGGTCTTTTCAAACAACAGTAGCCATGGCATCAGGGATGTCACAGCCAATGTTCTCTAACATATTGTCCAGAGTGTTATCTGCCCTGCTGAAACACATGAGCAGCTACATCGTTTTCCCTCAGGTGGAGGATTTGCCCACAGTGAAAGGTGACTTTTATGCTCTGGGACATATCCCCAACATCATTGGTACCATTGATGATACACATGTGGCATTTGTTCCCCACGCAGGAATAAACAGGTGTACAGGAACCGCAAAAGCTACCATTCTATGAATGTGCAGATGGTGTGTTTGGCAGACCAGTACATCTCCCATGTGAATGCCAAGTATCCTGGCTCAGTGCATGACGCTTACATTTTGAGGAATAGCAGCATCCCTTATGTGATGGGGCAACTCCAGAGGCACCATGTGTGGCTAATAGGTGAGCCGAAAGTCCCCACACAGTTTCATTTGCTGTCTGGGTATGGGAGATTCTCTAATGTTTGGAGGATGTCTAACAGTTGTCCCTCGATATTTGCAGGTGACTCTGGTTACCCCAACCTGTCAAGGCTACTGACCCCAGTGAGGAATCCCAGGACAAGGGCAGAGGAACGCTACAATGAGGCACATGGGCGATCTAGGAGGATAATAGAGTGCTCCTTCGGCCTCCTGAAGGCCAGATTCCGGTGCCTCCATCTCACAGGTGGATCCCTATACTACTCACCGAATAAGGTGTCCCAGATTATCGTGGCCTGCTGTATGTTGCAAAACCTGGCTTTGCAACGCCAGATGCCTTTTCTGCAGGAGGATGGGTCTAATGCTGGTCTTGTGGCAGCTGTGGAGCCTGTGGACAGTGAAGAAGAGGAGGCAGAAGAAGAAGATGTAGACAACCAAAACAACATTATCATGCAATACTTCCAGTGAGACACAGGTGAGAGGATGGAACTGCTTCCCACATCTCATACTTTTGTAGGACCTAGCATAAATCTGCCTTTTTACCTCTGTGTATGGACCCTGACTTGTCACTTTGACTTTCCATTTCACCGATCTGGGTCCCAATTTGCGCCCTCTGCTATGTTTACTACTGGCCAACAGCTGTGTAACATTGGTATGTGAACAAGTACATTTACATTGCTATATTTCAGAGATGTAGCAATTACACATTTGTGAAAGCACAGACTGACTCCAGGTTGTTTTATGATTCAGGGGTGTTTATTTCTGTGCTAATAAGTGGAGGGGGTGTGCAATGGGCTGGGGTGATAGTGGAGGAATGTCCATGGTAGAGTCCAGTCTCTTGGTCTCACAGGTGCATTGTCCAATGGGGCATAGGAAGGGGAGCAATGGCAGTTTAAGGTGGACAGAGTGACAAAGTGGGACAGAAGGGTGACATTCAGGAGGGTCTTATTTCCTGGCGGGGGTCTTGGCAATGTTCTCTGTCTTGTTCCTGGATCTCAGGGACCATTTGTGGGGTGGTTCTCCTTCTGCAGGGGGTGGGGTGGTGGTGGCCTGTTGGTGCTGTAGCGGTGCCTCCTGTCCACTAGCGCCGATGGAGGTGGAGGGCTGTTCATCGTCCAGGCTAGTGTCAGGGGCCCATTTGTGTCCCACTGTGTCCCTCATGGTGTTGACAAGGTCTTCCAGCACCCCTGCAATGGTGACCAGGGTGTTGTTAATGGACTTCAAGTCCTCCTGATCCCCAGGTAGTGTACCTCCTGCAGCCGCTGGGTCTCCTGAAACTTGGCCAGTACCGTGCCCATGGTCTCCTGGGAATGGTGGTATGCTCTCATGATGTTTGGAGAGTGCCTCGTGGAGTGTCGGTTCCCGGGCCTGCCCTCCCCCTGTCACACAGCACTCCTCCCAGCTTCCCTGTTATCCTGTGCCTCTGTCCCCTGAACCGTGTGCCCACTGCCACTGAGCCCAGGTCCCTGATTTTCTTGGGTTGGTGGGTTTGCCTGGGTTCCCTGTAGTAGTGGACACACTGCTGATTGATGTGTCCTGGGGACAGAGGGATGGGCCCGCTGGGTGGGTGCTGTGGTGGTGTTTCCTGAGGGGGGAGGGTCTGTGGTGGTTTGTGACAGTGGCAGGGGAACTGACTGTCCAGAGGTCCCTGATGGGCCAGGCTGGTCATCTTGATCCAGGCGTGTAGAGCTGCTGTCATCACTGTGGGCCTCTTCTGTGGGGGGACTGGATATGTCTGGCACCTCCTGTCTGGTGACGTTGGGTCTGGGTCCTGTTGGGGTGTAAATGCATAGTTTTAGTATCTGTGTGTGCCATCTTGTGCATTGGGTGAGGTACCCTCTACTCCTGTGCTTGCATAATTGTGTTTGCCCTTTTGTGATAGTTGGTTTGGGGTCTTTGTGGGTATCTGTACTGGACATGATTTGTTGACGGTGGTCCATGCATAGGTGTTTCATTCAGGGCCTTGGTATTGAGATGTGTGGTTTGTGATAGTGGGACATATGTGAGATGATGGAGTGATGGGAGTGAGGGTAAGGGTGGGGGTATGTGATGTCATTCAGGTGGGGTAAGGGGGAGATGGTAATAAAGATATGACATACCAGAGTCCAGTCCTCCTGCTACTCCTGCGAGGCCCTCAGGATGCAGTATTCCCTAGACGTGCTCCTCCCATGTTGTTAGTTGTGGGGGAGGAAGTGGGGGTCCACCACCAGTCCTCTGTACAGCAATCTGGTGTCTTGATACCACGGAATGCAGCTTCCCCCGTGGGTCGTTCCACCTCTTCCTGATGTCATCCCTAGTTCTTGGATGCTGCCCCACTGCGTTGACCCTGTCGAAGATTCTCCGCCATTGCTCCATCTTCCTTGCAATGGAGGTGTGCTGCACCTGTGATCCGAAAAGCTGTGGCTCTACCCGGATGATTTCCTCCACCATGACCCTGAGCTCCTCCTCTGAAAACCTGGGGTGTCTTTGAGGTGCCATGATGTGGTGTGAGTGATGTGTGAGGTGCTGTCTGTTGTGATGTGTGGGGGGATGTGTAGGTGTGTGTTGTTTGAGGTGTGTTGATGTTGTATGAGTGATGGTGTTGTGTGTCTGTGGATGCTGGTGTTGTGTTTGCTAATCTCTCTCTCTGGGCTTCTTCCAAATTTGTTCATTGTAAGGGTTTGTGGGTATTGTGGGTGGGTGTTTTATAGTGTTGTGGGTGTGGTGTGTGTATGTGTATCAGGTGTGTGTATTTTGAATTGTCCAATGTGGTTGTATTTTGTAAATGTGTGTGTATTATGACCGCAGCAGTGTGTACCGCCAATGGATTACCACGGTTGAAAGACCGCTGCTTTGATTCGTGGGTCATGATAGTGTGGGCATATTCTTGTTGGTGTGACGTGTAGGACCTTTGGTGTGGGGGACTTGTGTGGGTGCCTGTTTTGTGGCGAATACCGAGATGTGGGTCGTAGTACCTGTAGCAGAATTACGCCGCTGCAACGGTATGATGGCGGTCTTCAGCACAGTGGAAAGCGGGATTTACCACCAGGGTTGTAATGAGGGCCTTAGTCTCCAGTGTCCAATTTAAATGCTCATTTCTGGACTTGGAAGATCCGTGAAATCGTAGTGATTCAAGGGAGAGTTGTACTGGCCGCAGATGAGAGAGTTAATAGAGTTGCAGATTGCGGCACTTGCATTTAGTTGTGTTAATAGTGTGAATAAGTGGTGTCTTGCAGATATATTTATGGATATTGTGTGAGGTTGAAGAGGTTAACAGGTCTGACATGGCGTAAGATCCCAGGATAGCTTAAAAGGTGTAGAAGACACCATATTATTTTGTCTGCTTACAGGTTGTGTCCTTCTGAGACGCCGTCAATGGCATTGTTAAGACAGGGGCCAACTCTGTGTGAATGTGAGGTGATTGGTGAAGTGAATCTTAAAATGCAGAGTAAAGTTATACTGGTCTCGATGACACCCAGCAGGGCGAGGTTTCATAAGAGGTGATTGTAAACATTCTTGTGTGTTTGAAACTATTCATTTTAGCAGAGTAGACAAAGGTTTTGTATTTTGCATGTGTGTGTGATATTGTGGAGCGAACATGTGTGCAGATTGTAAAGGAGGGGGACTGCTGTGAGGAGTGAGAACTACATCATAGTGTACCACACTGGTATAGGACAGTTGGTGTAGTAGTGCACTGCTATTGGTGGACAATGTCATACGGTGTCGCGCTGCCATTGGTGGTTGCGTTGAAGCAAGGAATTGTGGATACAACATTGTTTTAATTGAATTGAAGTTTTGTGAAAATTGTTGAAAAATTTAATGCTTTAAAATTTTGTGAAAATTGGTCAGGAGTGATGTTCATATTCCTAGTAGAGAGGGCAAAGAGGCCCCCCTGAAGGCACTCCTTGTCATAATATGGCAATTAATATAGGGCTTTACCCATGTGTTTGGCTTGGTCAGTGGTACAAGATCATAGAAAAGGATGGCCTATTGAAGTTCCCACAATATGGTACATTTAATTTGAGAATAATGGAAAATTTGAGGAGGGTGGTGTACGAAATGAAGCCACCTCCTAGACCTATACAATATGAAGCACTTAATGTTTGGGAACGTGTTGCTCATGTAAAGGAAAGGGAGAGATACTAAGGTAGAGCGAAGAAAGCTATGCGTTCTTATACAGATGCTAGATGGGATGCAGAGCAGAAAAGGTGTAGAACAGACATGACAGAAGGGGTTCAGCTGTATATGGCTTTGACCACAAATGTGACTGAGGGAGAAGGGGAAAGAAAGACAATTAGAAAATGAATGGAGAAGAAGCAAAAGGAGCATGATGACACAATGATGATGACAATTCTGGAGATAATGTTTTGAATGTGCTATTGTCTGAACATTCTCCCACGTATAATGAAGCTAGAGGTGAAGGGGGGAGCACCTTTCCTACTGCCCCAGATAGAAATGCTCTTAGTCCTGTGGGACCTATTTCTACTAGTGTTCCTTGTTAACTAAAAAGTGAGGGTCTGAGAGAATGTGCCCTAGTTCACCCCACCATGAGTACTGTTGATGCTCTCACAGTACCACTTACTATTGGCCACGTAGTTTCCATGCATAAATCACAAGGCTCTGGGAGAAACACATACAATCTGGCAGTACCTAATAGGGTCAATGAATGCTCCAAATAATTCAGGTAC
This sequence comes from Pleurodeles waltl, assembly GCF_031143425.1. Lineage (NCBI taxonomy): Eukaryota > Metazoa > Chordata > Amphibia > Caudata > Salamandridae > Pleurodeles > Pleurodeles waltl. Next base: position 892,769,194 of record NC_090448.1, on the reverse strand, counting down.
TAGAGAATTTGTGACTTTGATTCCTTCACATACAAACACTCCATGTGCAGCAGTGCACTGCAGATACAACTTTGAATATGTTGGATATACTTCAATAGGCTCATATCAGAAGATGCCCACTCATACTACTCCTGTATGGGAACTCCCTTTGAGTCAGGGGAATGATGCTCAGGGAAATGTTCCATACCAAAGATTTCTGTAGTACCTTGATCTATTAGTGAAAATGAGATAGACAAGTGGGTACAATTCTTAACAGAGGTACTTCATCTGAAGTGAGTCAGGGAACAATTCCATCCACACAGAGAAAGAACTTTGAATGTAGCAAAGTTGACAGTAGAATTAGATGCAATGATTGCTGGAAATTGTTAGACCTGGCATTGTTGGCGTGGGCTCCCCTGTCTTTTGTGCCCCTGCTTCCGTTGTTTTGACTGGTACTCTGAGCACTTTAACACTGCTGACCAGTGCTAAGGAGAAAGTGCTCCTGTGTAAAGTGTATGTGTAATTGGCTTTTTCATAATTGGCATATTTGATTTACTAGTAAGTCCCTAGTAAAGTGCACTAGAGGTGCCCAGGGCATGTAAATCAAATGGTATTAGTGGGCCTGCAGCAATGGTTGTGCCACCCACATGAGTAGCCCTGCAAATATGTCTGACACCTGCCACTGCAGTGTCTGTGTGTACAGTTCTAAACTTCCAATTCAACCTGGCAAGTGTACCCACTTGCCAGGCTCAAACCTTCCCTTTTTATACATCTAAGGCACCTCTAAGTTAGACCCTAGGTAGCACTATGGACAGGGTGCAGTGTATGTTAAAGGTGGGACATGTACTGATGTGTTTTACATGTCCTAACACTAAAATACTGCCAAATTTGATTTTCACTGTTGCAAGGACTATATCTCTCATAGGGTAGCATGGGGGCTGGCTTTAAGTGTTCTTAAAGGGCAGATTCCCTTTGAGAGCTCATAGAAATATGGAGTTTAGTGTCTCTGAACTCACAAATTAAAAATGCATCTTTTGGTAAAGTTGTTTTTTAAATTGTTTGTTTGAAAATGCCACTTTTGGAAAGTTGGCATTTTCTTGCTTAAACCATTCTGTGACTCTGCCTGTTTGTAGATTCCCTGTCTGTGTCAGACTGACAGTTGAGCTGTTAGTGAATCTCCTCCAGAGAGTGACACAAAGGGAGCTGGGTGTAGCCTGCATACCCTGATGAGCCATCTGAGCTATAGTGGAGGGAACAGTGGTCACTTACACCTGAATGTGCTGTGCCTGCCCTCACACAATGCAGTCTCCAGCCCCTTGGTGTGTGTCTGGGGCCTGGCCTGGGCAAGGCAGGATCCTGTAAACAACTGAGACTTTTCTTTGAAGTTTGCCTACTTCAAAGGCAGAAAGGGGTATAAGTAGTGGACCCAAAACCCCAGACTTTAGAGTACCTCTGGAACCAAGAGGAACCTCTTCCAAGGAGAAGAGCTGAAGAGCTGAGAAGAAGTGCTGTCCCTGCCTGTGACTGCTTTGTTGGGCTATCATGCAGTTGCTTCTTTTGCCTGTGACTGGGGACAAAGACTGGACTTTGTTGTGCATTCCTCCTTGAGAAGAATATCTAAGAGCTTGAACTGAGCTTGACTCTTGTTTTGAAGTCTCAGGGTCATCAAAGGCTTCGTCTGCCAGCAAGTGGACTCTCTGGTGAGACTCCTGCCCTGCCAAGTGTTGCCCTATCCAGTCCCTGGGCCCTTGAAAGGTGAAGTTGGCAGAACAAGAGCTGAAATCCATGCACAGAACGCTGTGCGGAAAAATGTTTGATGCCCCATCTGCAACGCAGCTGATAAAGGATGTGCCACCTGCTTTGCAGCAAGAATCGATGCTCCACGTAGGAGATCGACGCATTGCAGCTAGAGGAACAATGCAACACCCGCTTGTGGCTCCTGATAACGACGTAAACCCTGCGCTGGGTTTTCTGACACTGTGCGACTGGATTTCTCACGTGTCATTGTTGGTGTCAAAAGTCAACGCAAGCCTGCGCAGATCCAAGGTGCCCATCCAGAAATCAACACATCGCTGTCTTGTGGGAGGGAAAAATGACGCAGCGCCTACCCGACTGGAAAAGAAAATTACACATTGTCTCGCTTGCAAGTGAGAGATCGACGCATTGCTGACTTTTTTGACATATGCTCGCCTGTGCTGCTTTATTTCTGATGCAACCCAGGTAGTTTGTGTAACAACATTTCCATTGTTGTATATGGAGTAAGACTCTCGTTCTTTTGAAAATTCATATCCTGACTTGTGTATATTAGATTTTTGTAGTTTTGGTCTTGTTTGATTTAGATAAATGTTGCCTATTTTTGTAAACGGGTGTGGTGTTCATTTTGTAGTGTTTTCTATGTATTACTGTGTGTGTTGGTACGAATACTCTACACATTGCCTTCAAGATACGCCTGATTGCTTCTGTCATGCTACCAAGGGGGTGAGCAGGGGTTATCTTAAGTGTGTATCTCCATTGCTGACTAGAGTGAGGGTCCCTACTTGGACAGAGTGAAAACTGTCTGTAAACCAGAGACCCCATTTCTAACAGAAATCTTGGCTTAGAACAATTGGAGAATTGCCAAGAGGATGAGCTTGCATTTATGTGTAGGGACATCACTAAGCGAGCAGGCCAAGTTCATGGTAAATTGGCAGAGTTGGCTCAGAAATATGAGGTTGACTTAAATAAGACAAATGCTCTGCAAAGCAGCTATCGGTTGCACATCAGTGGATAAGACATTGCTGATATGAGAACTCCAGGGTTGAAAACTCAGATTAAAGAATTAATTCAGAATATTGGTAAATGTAATACATTAGATAAATGGGAAACTAAATGAGTGAAAAAGAAGGAGGTAAAGAAACCTCCAGGTGAACAGCCTCAGTTGGAGCAGAGGGAGGTGCTACAACCTTCCTTTTGGGAGAAATGCCTGGTGTAAGTTATATACATTTGCCATGGAGCAGGAGTGATATTGAACCATTTACCAATGATTTCCCAGAATTACGAGAGAAGCCAGTGGAATGATATCAACAGGTTAAAAGATTTGTGAAAATCTCACAGGTGTTGTTGATTGATCTGAATATTCTGTTTGGTATTGTTGTTCTGAGTGACCTGTGGACAGAATGTAAGATAGCTGTTTGATGGCTCGAGGTGGAACCACTAGAAATAAATTGACAAAGGGTCTGTCTTTATTGGTAATGAAGAAATATCAGGAAATCATGATGTTCCTGAAAGGGAAAGTGGTTCCTAAGGATCCTGATTGGGTCAAAATTGACAGATTGAATAAAGAACCAAAGGAGTCGATCCATGCTTACTATGAGAGGTTGTTGCAGGCTTTCAAACAGTGCAGTGGTATGGCAGAATAAGTCTATCGATGAGATTTTACGTTACGCAAAATACTGCCATGATGAGATAGAGAAGAAGCAGAAAAAGCTGAAGGAAAAACAGATGGTTGCTCAAATGAAAGCTGCACAAAGAACAAGCCAGACATCCTTACCTGTAAATAATGTTGGCACAATGCAAGGTGTATAGCAGCAAACACAAAATCCCATGCAAGGTAGAGGTTGAGGAGTCCCCATAGATCCAGGTACAGGGATGGATATAAATAGTTTTCAAAGAATAGCTCCATGTCACAGCTGCAATAGAGTAGGACAGTCAAGAGTGGGACATTGGAAGCAGAAATGTCATTAAATCCAGATAATCAGGTTCAAAATGCCGGATTTCCACCTTCTCAGAATAATAATAATTCCAATCAGATGCACGGTGTTCAAAGACCTAGAAGTGAAATTTCAATGTGCCATAGGACCCAATAATAAAAGTTCCTCAATCTCCATTGCCACAGCAAAATGCTGTCGGGTCACGTCAGAATATGAATTAGGGTTCAAGAATGAATAAAGATCTGATTCAGGATAATAATCCATTTCAACAATTTCCCTTGTTCAATTTGAATGAAGGAAACGGCTCTAATCAGCGAGCCTGATGGTGCCTAAGGGGAAGAAAGACGGCATACTTGGTGCAGACTTAGAGGTGGACCAGAGTGGACCATTTATAGACAATAACGTGGATGGCCTTCTTGTGTCATTCTTGGCCAATACTGGTGATACATGTTCTACCTCAAGAACAGTGAAAGTCCTAAACTTACCCCTTTATGGAAAAACAATCCAAGTTTTGGTTGTTAGAAATGGGGTCTCTAGTTGGAAGAGGTATCTACCCTTGTCCAAATAGGGATCACAATCCTAGTCAGAGTAAGTCACAACACAATCCAAATTATCCTATACCCACCCTCTGGTAGCTTGGCACTGAGCTGTTAGGCTTAACTTATCAGGCAATGAGTAAAGTATTTGTGCAATAAATCATACAGTAGCACAGTGAAAACACCACAAAAATACACTACACAGGTTTAGAAAAATAGATAATATTTATCTAAATAAAATAAGGTCAAAGCGACAAAGATCCAATAAGCACAAGTTGGAATATCAGTTCTAAACAATTTAAAAGAGTCTCAGTCCTAAGAAATAAACAGCTGTCTCTTTGTTACACATAGGATCTGGGATGCATCAAAAATAACAACACACGGAGACCACAGAGGAGGAGATGTGTTGAAAAATAAGGTGTTGTGTCTGATTTTCCAATGCAGCACAGACAATGTGTTGTTTCTTTCCATGCTGTAAGGGGTTTGCTTCATTTTTCCGAGCGCAGTCTTGGTTCCTCACTGCGATGCGGGGATATTTTGACGAACAGGGACAATGCGTTGAAAATCATTGACGTGCTGGAAAAGGGAGCAGGCACTGCGTCGATCCAATAGGTGATGTGTCGAATTTTCCATTGCAAGTTAGGCAGGGCATTGAATTTCCAGTCGGGAAGTCAGAGCTGCGTCATTCCTATCGGCTGTACATTGATTTCTCAGATGCAATGCAGGCTTTGACGTGATTTCTGCAGGCGTTGCTTCGATTCTCGACGCACATGGAATTTTGTGAGGAGGTGAAGCCTTTGTTGGCCTTGAGAGTTCAGAAATAGGAGGCATGCTCAATCCAACCCCGTCAAGAGAACCTTTGGGGAAGGCAGAGTCCTTCCAGCAAAGTCACAGGCCAGCGAGCAGCAGGGCAACAGCAGGGCAGCAGTCCTTTCAGCAAAGCACCCTAGATGAGTCGTTTCGGCAGCCAGGCAGCTCCTCTGACAGGGTGCAGGAATTGGTCAAGTGTCTGAGTTGGTGGGGTCAGAGACCCAGTTCATATACCCAAAAATGTCCTTGAAGTGGAGGAAACTTAAAAGAGTAGTTTTGAAGTGCACAAGTTCCCGTTTCATTCCAGTCCTGTTTGCCAGGATCCTGATGGGGGATTATCAGTCCTGTGTGTAAGTGGCCTTTGAAATGTAAGTGTGAGCCCCTCCACCCTTTCTGCCCAGGAAGACCCATTTAGTATGCAGATGTGACTGAGTGTCCTGGGGTTATGGTTGTCTGGGTGGAATGCACAAGGGGAGCTGTCAATGTGCACAGACCAGGTGTGGATTAGAGACAGGCTGTAAGGCACAGGTGGCAGTAAGTGCACAGAAATGCCCACTTTCTAAAAGTGGCACTTCTAAAATAATAACATTAAATCCAACTTCACCAGTATGCCGGATTTTCTATTACCAGTCTGGCAATACCAAAAAAGACAGGGCTACTCCTTCCAGATCGGAATCTACCACTTAAGAGTATATGAGGGCAGTTATAATGCTAGTCTATGAGAGGAGAAGTCCTCACAGTAGTGGAAACCAAATTTAGGAGTTTTTCACCACCAGTACATGTCCTACCTTTTACCTACATAACATCTTGCCCTATGGGTTAACTTGGGTCTGCCTTAGGGGTGACTTATATGCAGATAAAGGGAAGTTTAAGGCTTGACAAATAGTTTTAAATGGCAAATCGAAGGAGCAGGGAAAGCACACAGAGGCCTGGGAATGGCTGGCCTGAGACATGGAAAAGGGGCTATGTATGTGGGTGGCAAAATCGGTGCTGCAGGCCCACTAGTAGCATTTAATTTACAGGCCCTGGGCACATGTAGTGCACTTTACTAGGGACTTACAAGTAAATTAAATAGGCCAATTGGATATGAGCCAATATACCATGTTTTAGGGAGAGAGTACATGCACTTTAGCACTGGTTAGCAGTGGTAAAGTGTCCAGAGTCCTAAATCCAGCAAAAATGAGGTCAGAAAAAGAAGAGGAAGAAGGCAAAAAGTTTGGGGTGACCCTTCAGAGAGGCCATTTTCCAACATTGGTATAGAGAACAAACAAATGACTGCTCAAGAAACTGCCCCAGTTAAAGTGAAAATAGGATATTTTAAGGATAAACACAAGTTTATCATATGTGAACGCAGTCCAGTGAATCTCTTGGGAAGAGATTTAGGACCAGATGTAGGAAAACTCTGCATTGCGACTCGCAAATTGCAAGTCATACCGACTCGCAATTTGCGAGTCGCAATCCAGAATGAAGGATAGTGTCCCTGACACCATCTGCGACTCGCAAGGGGGGTCGCAAAGACCCACCTCATTACTATTAATGAGGTGGGTTGCAACTTGCGACCCTCTTGCGAATGGCGGCACTCACAGGGATGATGGCCTGATGGCGACAGCAGGCCACCATGTCTGTGACTGCATTTAAATAAAGCAGTTTTATTTTTTGTACTGCAGCCCGTTTTCCTTAAAGGAAAACGAGATGTATTACAAAACTAAAATATGTAATGTTTGTTTCATTTTTTCAGAGCAGGCCTTGGGAACTGCGATCACTGACAAACTGTAACACCAAAATTGTGATTTACATTATAAATTGTCCCTGTAAGCTAAAGTATATTGGCATGACAACAAGAAGGGTTAGAACTCACGTTTGTGAACATAGGAGTACTATACATTGTAGGTGAGATTCAACAAAACGTACTAGCGACTTCATCTTGAAAAATCATAGAGCAGATGATATGGAGTGGCATGTCATTGATAAATTAATACAAACAAGAGCAGATATGAGTCAGCTCCTCCTGCAGTATAAACAGCGATGGGTTTGGTGTCTGCAGACACACATAAATGGGCTACATGATGAGATACAATGGTCTTTGTTATAGAAGTAGGTTACACACCGCGTCCTCAGGAAGCCTTTCCTACTATTGAGGACAGGTGGTAACATAACGTAGTATGAGAGGCTGTCTGATCCCTTCTTGATCAACTATCATTTTAGAGACATCAGCTGCTTAGATTACCTCACCCAACTCGTAGAGAATGATATTACTACACTATAAGTTTGTCCAATAGGACCCTAACTCAATTCATAAGTGTAGCACCAGTTACAGTATGGACACACTGACATGCTTTGATCAGTTATCACAACCGCAATTTTTAACCGCCCCTTGTTCAAAATATACTCTTTCCTTAGTAACAATTAACCTAGCATTCATCAATATTTCTCAGCAAGCACAATTGCTTCATAGGCAGTAACGAATGATGAGACTGCGGTCCCTGTCACTAACCAAAGGTCTATTGACTAATATGGTACTATATTTCCCATAAGCCTCTGTAAAGAGCAGCATACCGATCATGCAGCTCACGTGCTCTGCCTGATACGTTACCAGCACACATGCGAGCGCTTATATCAGAGTACATCTTGCTCCTCACTCTGAGACAGGCAGTTGGGAGGAGGAGCGGATAGGTGCTTATGATGCTCCCTTTGACAAAGTAATTCCCAATGAATAGGGGTAAAGGGACCACTCCAGCTTCAGCCCCCTAGTCTATGGAGATCTCATTTTTTATACTATGACACATGGTCGTTGTCCCGTACCAGGCTGTCATTCACCAACAATGATACAGATAGCAGGGAGCAGCATGCACCGGGGGCCTCTGTCCTGCCCATGGAGATTACCTTAATCTAACCATTTTATCCTTAACATACTTATTGTAAGTATCTTTGCATATTATTATAAGTATTGCTATCCCTGCAGGAGAAATGCGGGGGCAGAATACATTACAGTTCTCTGCCTTGCCCACAGATTTCTTTGGATTATATTATTATCAAGACTGTATACTAGCCCCTAAAACCTTTCCAAAAGCCCCCCCACCACCCCTTCCTGGGGGGGGGAGACACAGGGGACCAAAATAACCAGATAATGGAGATCGCATTAATTATTTACAATACGGTTTTACTATAGTTTTCCCTCCAGTGGGCTGTCAATCATCAGCTATAACTACCGTACATGTATTGTGGTGATCGCCATGCACCAGTGTCTTCTGTCCTGCCCGTGGGGCTCATTTCACCCAATTACCTGAGCCTAAATATACGTATTATCCGCACCTTGCACATCATTATCAGTATTGATATTTACACAGGAGTATATGGGAGCATTATGCGCAGCAGTCCTCCACCTTGCCCTTGGAGAGTTCTGGGTTACCTTATGGTGGATTTTACACACACAGACTATTATACGTTTCCCCAAGGGTTTTTTCCTAACAGGAAACACTCCTGATTGGGTTTATCTCAAAAGGCAAGACACAGTTGTAGTAAGCAGCAGGTGTTAGTACAGGATTTGCATTTTCTTAGTGCTTTATCTCTTCTGCAGTGTGTGACTACAAGGGGCATCATCCCTGCCCCAAGCCAGAAGCCCACATCCCTATAGTTTAGGGCAAGACAGGATGTAGTGGCTAATATTGTTTGACACTACACTAATATGCATATACGTAGACTTACATGTTGCATTATTCTAGCATGGATTTCACCACCTGTGTTTGCAGTGGTGTGCAGTGTTTTATCACGAGGCCTGTTCACCAATTTGGCTTGCAGTGCGTGTTATTTCAAGAGAATTTACACTTTTTCATCACTTCTCTCCTTAATTAGGTATGTATTTTTTACTGCCACTCATGTAGGCCGGGAGTGTTTGGACATTATGGCCCTCATTATGACCTTGGCAGTCTTTTTGAAAGACCGCCAAAGCCGTGGGTGCTAGAAGACCTCCAGTGCTGCGGTCTTCTTCCCACCATATTACGAGTACTGCAGGATTTCCATCACATTTTGGGTGGAAATCCTCCAGTAGTCGTGCTGGCAGGCAGAGGCGCATTGGTTGTTCCACCACCGGCCCCACCCCACCAGAAGGACTTTACCAGCTGTATTACGACCTGCAATATGGCCTGGCAGTGTCCTGATGGCAAGGTGCTGCCAGCAGTGGAAGCACCATGGCCTTCCGGACGACCTCCTCGCCGGACTAGTTAAGTCGGGTGTCTGACAGGGAAGGGAGGAGGGAGGTGGAAGGGTGGGGGGGGTATTGTGTATGTGTGTACGAGTGGGTGTTGTCTGCATGTGTGAAGGTAAGTGCGTATGCGTGTGTGTATGGGTGTGTGTATGCGTGTTTCTATGTGTGTGTCTATGCATGTGTGTATGGGTGTGTGCATACATGTTTGAATGCGAGTATGGATGTTGACGTGAATGTGTATATGAGTGCTGAGGTGAAAGCGTGTATGAGTGCTGAGGTGAATTTGTGTATGAGTGTTGCAGTGAATGCGTGTGAGTGAATGCGAGTATGAATGCGTATGAGTGAATGAGTATATGTAATTTTAGGTGAATAAGTGTATGTGGGCTGCGTGTAGGTGTCTGTGTGCGTATGCATGTATGTGGGGAGTGGGGGAAGAAATTCCCTGTTACTGGTAGGCTTTCCACCAGAGTTTTCATGGAGGTGCTACTGCCGCAGAAACCCTGGTGGAAAACCAGCTCAAAATACCGCCAGCGGTCTACATTGGACTGTCGGGTTGGAGATGCTCATCTCCGGCCCGGTGGGTCCAACCGCCCTGGCTCTGAGCGGGGATGTGGTGGGTTGGCAGAGGCCAACCTGCCACACTTATAATGTGGCGGTCTTCACCGCCAGCCCACCAGCAGTGAGGCCGCCACGATCGCCCTGGCAGTCAGTAGACCGCCAGGGCCATAATGAGTGCCTAAGTATTCCTTTTCCAGCAAAAAAAAGAGTAGGTTGCACCCTGAAGTATTAGTTAGGAATCCGTGGCCCTGAAGAAAGCCCCAGACTGGTTAGGCTTGTAGTGTGGGCAGAAACATGTAATTTTTTTGTAAGACGGGGTGAGTCACTATATTCACGTATACCGTTGTTTTATATTTTTTAAACCTTACCAACGGACACCACTATTAAAGGTGTATAAAAGCTGGGTGTCTGCTAGGTTATTTTAATTCAACTGGATCCCTTTACTATCCAGAATACTTAAGCTACAAACTCTCTGGGCGTTTTCACTGGGAAGTCAAGTCCGCCCTGGTGCATTGTCCTACTATGGTGGGGATATGATGAAGCATGACACTATTAAGTGTGTGAGACCACCTATTCAATAGGAAGGAATTTCCTTCACAGGTTCCAATTCAATAGCCCGAACAACAAATAATTATAAAAACACAATTAGTGTACCTCATTTCCTCCACACCTTTTGAGTATAATGGTTACTACGAAAGTTACAAAATTGTCAAAATGCAGTCCAATATCTTGGACACCACATTGAAAAGGGAGTGAGGAAGTGTCTCAAGGGAGAATTTCAGCCTTACTGAAAATGAGTCTGCCAACTACACAAAGGGAATTTGGGATGTTTTTGGGATGGTGGGCTATTATAGATAGTGGGTACCCATCTTATCCCTGATGGCCAAACCTTTAAAGAGGGTGGCACACAAGGGTGTGTCCGATCTGGTACCACAGCATAACAATTGGCTTGTTGTGTTTCTAGAGCTGAGAGAATGTCTCTGTCATGCCCTGGCTCTGGGGATGGCTGATTATAACAAATCTTTTGCACTTTTCTGCTATGCTCTCTCAGTGCTAACTCACATGTATGGAAATGCTAAGAGACCTGTGGCCTCTTTTTCCACCACATTATATCCTGTTGCTTCTGCTTTGCCTGGCTGTCCTAAATCAGTAGCTGCAGTCAGCACAAGAATAGAGAGGTATGAAAATATTGCTTTGGGTCACCCATTGACTGTGTATGCCCTACACTCCAAAGAGCTTTTTTTGGCTACAACAAGAGTACAACATTTTATAAGCAGTCGACTTACCAAATACAAGTAGGTGATATTGACTGTAGAGAATGTAACTATCAAACATTGTGGGAGTTTGAATCCTGCCACTGTGTTGCCAATATCTAATCAGGAAACTTCTGAAGATTGTGAAGGAGACCACAGTTGTCTTGATGTCAATGAAATGTGCACCAAAGCGAGACCAGACATCTGAGATGAACCATTATCGGAATCTGATTATGTCCTGTATGTTGATTGTTCATGCATAAGGGACTGTGGGGGAAATCTGAGAGCAGCCTATGCTGTTTTTACCCTTTCTGGAGTTGTTGAAGCTTCCTGTCTTCAAGGAATATTCTATGACCAAGTATCCAAATTGATTGCTCTTACTAGAGCATGTTGCGTTTCCGATCAGTTGAAAGTGACAATTTTTACCAATAGTCAGTATGGCTTTGCTGTCGTTCATGACTTTGGACAACTGTGGTCTCAATGAGGATTCATGACTTCTTCTGGATCTCTGATTCAGAATAAAGAACAACTGAGAAACCTCCTTGACGCACCACAATTGCCTGCGGAGATTGCAGTAGTTAAGTGTCCTGCACATCATTCTGGAGATGATTATGTGAGTTTGGGCAACAGGTAAAAATAGGTCACAAAATACTGTGCACACAATGTTTGAACATTTAATTGTGAATTCACAAATGAAGAAATGGATGAGACTAATTTTAACCTCTTGTTGACCACAGTTAACACCTGGGATGAAGTGAAGAGCCTTCAGGAGGAAGTGTCTGAGGGAGAACAACAAAGTTCGGTCAAAGCAGGTTGTGTCAAGAGAGATGATGACATTTGGGTTTCAATGGATGGGCAACCGGTGTTACCAAATAATTTGTTGTCTCCTATGGCTAGACATTTCCATGGTCCAACTCATATTGGAAGGGATGCCATAGTGACATTGTTTAGACAGTCTTGGTTCAACCCTAAATGTAGGTTGATGGCTGAAGCATTGTGTCATAGATGTGTTGTGTGTCAACAGAACAATGTTGGAAAAAGAACTCCTGTTACATTGAGTCACATAGGAAGGTCAGGAGGACCTTTTCACAGGATACAAATGGATTTAATCTAGATGCCTGTGTGTAATGGATTGAGATATGTTTTGGTTGTGGTGTGTGTCTTTCCCATTGAGTCGAGGCTTACCCATCTAGGTGAGATGATAGTCTCACTGTAGCTAAACTGTTACTTTGGGAACTCATTCCCAGATTAGGTATCGCATCCTCTTTGGAATCAGATTGAGGAACTCATTTCAACAGAGATTGCAGGACAATATTTTGTATCATTAAAGCCTTTAGATACTGCAAATGCACAGACACAATTTGACCTGTTCAATGACTAAAGCAGAAAAGACATTTTTGAATTTAGTGGAAAATTGAAGGAGGGAATTAGAAACTAAATCCAAAACAGATAAAGATCTTGCAACACAACACAGATGGAAGAAGGAAGAAATCGAACACCAAGTGCAAGGGAATTTACATTCTGTAACTTTAGACTGACAACATAAAGGGAAATTGTGCATATACAATGATCAGAGCTATATGAATCTGTTGTTCATAGGGAAGAGTGATTGTGAGCATGTTTTTGATGCAAGAGGAAAGAGTAAATTCTTCTTGGATGGAAAGGATCCTGTGATTCCTAGAGTGTATTTTATTTGTGGACAGTATGCATATTTCAAGTTGCCGAATGGATGGCATGGTAAGTGCTATCTAGCAATAATGTTTCCAAAGATCTATCATGTGGAGCATCTTGAAGAGCCTGTGTATAAGATGAAACCCAAAACTACACGTCTAGCTAGTGCTGCGGACATAGTGGGAGGTTTGTTTAGTGTATTGATTCCATCAGTGGGATTGATTTTGAATGATCTGAAGAATAGCAAGCTATCAACAATAGTGGATAAACTGGCTACTAGCACAATTCATTTGTGGTTGCTGGCAAACACTGATATGGTTGCGATAAGATCAATGGTTTTACAAAATCGGCTTGCGCTAGAGTTGTTGCTCACAAAAGAGGGTGGAGTCTGTTCGATGCTGAAGAGTTAACAATGGTATACTTTTATTTTCGGATAAAAGTAAGGATTTAGAAAAATATATTTGTAACATTTTAGACCCGAAAAACGATTTGAAGGAGTTGGTAGCGACTGGTGCATGGGGGCAATTGGAAATTGATTTTCTGCTATAGGCAGGTGGTTCGGGAATTTGGGAAGTGCAAATTAATCATTTGTGTTTAGACCATTGTTGATTATTTCAATAGTGAATAGTTTTGTTGATTGGATACAAGGCCTATCAGAGAATGAAAATATAGGGAGGCCAGAAGAGAGAGAGCAGAAATTGGATTGGAAGAAGGTCAGTGTGTAAATATCATGATGATATGAGCATTTGGAGGAGTGAAGGAGAAAACTGTTTAAAACAACCAAGCACTAGAGAGTCTCATTCAAGACTGAAAGTGATTTATGATGACTCTGAAAGTCATCAGAGGGAGAGTTGAGAGACCATAACCTTTCTGTGCCATTAAGCCCCTTAAAATGTGAAATGAATAGGTGTTTTTTTTCTGCTTAACAAAATAAATGTTTTCATTTAAACGTGGTGCACGGTAAAATATGCAAGCCAAGTGCACAGGTGAGCTCAATGTTTCATGTATGCATGTTTTATCACCGTTTGAAAGAATGTTTATATTATAATATTTAAGAAATATTCTTCTTTATAATCATTATATATTTTATATAATAGACGCATAGAATTTATTTAACCTGAAAGTGTATCATGTTTCATTGGTTTGGCCAGAGTGAAGGCCCATATATTTTTTGTGTTTTAACCTTCAATGTGCAGTTTGCTTTTTGAATGTCTTTCTAAAGGTCCAGGTGTCAGGATCGGAGACCAAGTTAATAGGGACATTGGAGATGATAAGAAAAGCCCGTCAGAATGCTTATTGAGGATGTAAGGAGTATCCTAAGTTGGCAGCTGTAACGCTTGTGAAATACCAAAGCATGAGGGTGTACTGTGGTCAATGCCGAAAGCCCAGAAGGCCGAAGTGTCAATTAGCAAATTATAACTTGTGGCTATGTTTTTGAACTGGGAAAGGTATTTGCCTCTGAGATCATCCTTGGAAGAAACAAGATTTGAGTGTGGTTTAGTTGGCCCTTAGCTGAGAGCGGACCTTCATTAGATACTCTCTTGAACTCTAATTTCTATGTGGCTTCATGCCGCCCTACCTCTCTTGAGATCTGTTGTGCTGACTACTTTCCTGAACCCATAGAATATTAGCAGAGTTAGGAGTTAGACAGGAAATCTTGGATTTGAATTCTATGCGTCAGTTGCTTTCCCTAATTGTTTGCGTTATCACTATTGAATTAATGGTCTTTTAAATTTTACTTCAATTTCATATTGTTCAATGTTTTGATTCACCTTTGGTGTTTCTGTACATTTATACCATGATTTTGAAACTCAAATATGTAAGTTTGCGTTTGAGTCTAAATAAAGCCCTTTGAACTATAAGTAAATCTCTGTAATTGAATGTGTGACCCTTGAGTTACACTGTAATTAATTTGAATAATTTGATGCATTGTCTCCCCACCCTTTGGAACAGAGAATAAAAATTGATCAGACCCCGGAAGTTAGATGCAGGGCCCAGTGCTGGAACAAGTTTGTCAGTATTACCAGTGTGTGGGGTGGACGTTGAGGGCTGTGGTTCTCCAGAAGCTACCAAGGGGCATATATGTCACATATTAAAAGTGATAGTTGGGTGGTATGAAAAGACTAAAGGCACCTATAATATCTAAGCATGTAGATATATCCATGTGGCATACTTACAATAAATTCACATCACAGCTCATTAGCTGGCCAAGTTCTCTAAAAGATGGAAGGATCAGTAGTATGAATTAATTAGTCAGCGCATGCCAGGAGAGTATTACCTGAAGGTACCCTATATTTAAAGGAGGGATTCAATTGTGGTTGCAGAATAGATTTAGGCAGATCCACCTGACTGATCCCTGGGTCGCAGTCCATTAACGTTGCATAAGACAGCATAACACTTTAAAGAATGGATTGTGAATAACTAATTGGAGAATTAATTGTGAACAACCAATTGGAGAATACATTGAGATTGATGCATCTGAAGACCAGGTAATATTCTTTCTATTCTTTCTACTTTGAGTCTTACAGATTGCATACTAGAATATATTTTGTCTTTTGCAACACTGAGGTGGGGAGCAATATTATTAGCAATATTATCAAAACTGAATATTTAAGAAGCACCTTATAAGATCACAATCCCCTAAGAATGTTATTATCTTGGGGCAGAACTACAGCAAGATGCGTATTTGCGGCTTACAATCAGAGGCACTTCTAGACACTACATTTAGGGCTAGGTGAAAGTATTCAATACTACTTCACCAAAAATTAAGGGATGGTGACAGTCAAAAAGGATGCATTTAAAAGTGTAAAATGTGAAATTTGTGTTAAGACCATGTATGGCATCATACACATTCTTAAAAAGGAAATTATTGATAAAGAGCTCAATATGTAGAAGTTGGAGCTAGTGCTCCAGCAGGATCCAGACACCACCTTCATTCATGGAAGGGCTAGACTGCAATACACCAGAATGTTGGACAGATTGGGTAATATGGTGTTACACCTGATGCGTATGGGCAGTGGTTTCCCCAGACTGTTTCACTTCTTTCAAGTAGGTGTTGTTGGTTTTCCTCTTCAATAGCCTAGGAGCTCAGAGCACTTTCCCTCTGCTAATGCAGGGTAAAAGTGCCCATGCCATCCATATAAGTTAGAAACAGTCACCGTCACCCATGTGTGGGTTTGAGTACTTGGCCCAGGCCAATAATGGATGGGGTTGGCCTCTCCAACCCAGGTGTCCATGTCCACGACTGGGTGGGGTGGTTCCTATGTGCATGCGTACATGGCCAAAGTAACAATGGTGTGCGTATTTATGCACAAGTATTCACAATAGGAAAGGGCCTGGAGGCTCAGGCCAACCGAGGTGCACTAGCACTGTGGTGGTGGCTGTAACCAAAGTGTCACCTGCCTTGGCAGGTTGGTGTGTGCACTAGAGCACAAGTGCCCGGGATGTGCTGAACACCCACGCGTGTTCATGCTGCCACTAACAGCTGTTCTACCCATATAGTATTGTGGGAGACTAAGGTTAATTAAGTGAGGTTGCAATAAGGAATTTCAGGGAGCAGCCTCATACTGTTTAATGTCATTGGACTCAGGATGACAAACCTGAGCGATTCATAACAGTAGCTTTGTCACCTCGGGTCAGGAAGTGCCACTTCTAGGATGTGGGCATTTCTTGGCATTGGGACTGGTTCTGGTGCTCCATAAATTATGCTTAATTCCAGGAGTCCTGTAGGAAGAGCACATCTGCACATTTCCCCAGATGACCGCTATAAAATTTGGGCATCCGGAACAACAGATCCCTCCCATTTGGGGCTTGGTGAGATTGATGGGAGAGAGGTTGTGACCCTTCGCCTCCCGGACCCAGAGCCTGGCACCCATAAAAATAAAGACCCGCATTACAGGACCCCAGGGCTAACATGGAGGAAATGTAGGGTATACATCTGTGGTTCAAAGGAATACCCTTCACACCACCCCCCACTTCAAAGGTTTTACTTAGTGTCAGTAGGGGTACTCAAGATCTGCAACTTGGAGAACCACTGACAGATATCTGGGATTATTGCGGCTAGACCACAATGGGGCACGGTCAAAGGAATCTAGGTGCCCAGGAGGATAACTGTCCAAGAAAGGGGATCTGCACAATCTTCCCGATTAGAGACTGGCCTGAGGCTGATTGCGAGCTGCCGGGTGGCATCCTGAAGTGACTCTCCAAAGGCAGGTTGACTGCCCCCTGTTCTCTGCAGACGTCTCAGGGTCCTCAAAGACCTCCTGAGAGGGACCTACATTGTGATTGGTAACATCTGAAGGGAGGGGGCCTCTGTTTACATGTACATCATGTCGGACTCCACCTGGCAGGAGTGTTGTGCATTTGGACCAGGAAGTCTGGAGACAGACTGGGCACACCAGATGTGGGATAGCAACATACTGCTCACGCTACTGGTGTGTGGACCTTTATCGTGGGGACCACTGCACCCCAAGACAGCTTGTGAAGTGAAAAGTTCAATGTTGCTGTACCCTGCTGGGGGCTTGTGGAGGTCAAGTGGGAAGCATTTCTCTTGTGTGACCCTCAGCTGCATGCTTATTGTGTGAGGGATAGGTTGGAACCTGCAGGGGTGTGGGTACAACCCAAGGAGTGCTTTACGTGGCCTAGTATTGCATGAAGGAACTTACTTCTAGTGTGTTTGTCTGGATAGTTCTGTACTGCTAAGGCCATAGCGTCCTGGGCAGGGTACCTCAACCAGGAGGTGTGTGGAAAACAAATCCCAAGTGGAACAGGAAGGTCTGTTGTGGTTCAAGTCATCACACACCAGACTAGTGGCTCCTGTTGAGGGGGGTATGATACTAGGAGTGGGTTCAAGAAACCTGGTGCTGTCCAGGAACCCCCAGTTATCAAGGGTATGGCACTGAGCACCTGCTACATGGGATCGAACCCGTCTGGGGCCACTGGAAGTTCACTGGCACCAGACAGAGGGTCTCCAATTCAGAGACATGGACCTGGTAACTTGTTGTGTGCAACCTGAAGTGTCGAGTGTGGGTCGAGTCAACATGCCCCGATGGCGCCTCTCCATTCCAGAGTTGCTGAATTTGGTTACTATTTGGTAACATTGGATTGTCTGGGTGACTCAGAGTCTAACAGTTGGCCCTGGTGACCATCCCCCTGTGTTTTGCAAACCTCTGAGTAAACCTCCTACTGGTAGCCTGAACATCTCCTTCCTAATTGTCTACTGGCTGTTATCTTTCCGGTTCCCCACCTTGACCCTGACACCTAGGGAATTGTGATGTAGCTGTGAGTGGCTGGGACCCCAGGGGAAAGTTACCATAATCTTTGTGGTTGCAGTTGGGTGAGGTTAACTGGAGGCTGGCTTACAGGTGGAGGGTGGGTTGGGACTCAGAGGGTGTGCAAGCATAGGAGTATCCCCTTGCCAGGTATCACATTAGAGTGCCGGAGGCTTGTGCGTATGAGAGTGAGGGTGTGTGCCTACCTACCAGCGACAACTGATACCTAGCCACCATGTCTAGGTGCGGGGTGGATGTGAGGGAGTGAATCTGAGCAAGAACGAGTTAGTGCTGTGGCAGCACTGTGGTGTTGCTGGGTACTCGACCTCTGCCAAGGAGTTCATAAGGTTAACATCAGATTTGACTAGCGCATCTAAGGATGTGGGTCTAGGTGGGAGTGTGGCTTTCTGTGATATACATTGTGCTGCTACTGTATGTCCCAGGGCACACCCTGGATTGCACGTGTTGCACTGATTGTGGGTAATTTGAGTTCAGGCTTAGTGCAGACAGCGGGTGGGCCCATTATGGGGTACAGGGAGGGAATAAATGGTTTCCTCAAATGTATATACAGTGATCAATGTTTAATGTGGTGGGGCCTCCTATTGTGTGTTACGTGGGTCATTGAGATTCACGCCCAAACGTATATTGCCTATTGTTGTGTGTTGTGTGCTCTTTGACATTTATGCTGAGAACACATTGTAAACAAACTGCAATAATCATGTGTGTCTGTTGAATTCAATTTGTCTGTACATAAAACCTGTGTGAAGTCTCTTTTAGGGGTTGTTCAGCTGGGGTGCAATAGGAACGTCCTGTTGCATTGCACAAATCCTCTGGGATCAGCATGACTGCTCCGAGCCAAGTGAATCAAGAGTGAGAGAAGGTTATCTAGCAAGTGTACTTGACCACCTAGGACAGGAGTGGTACATTCTGCCTGGCTGAGCTTACGCTTTAGCCAACTGGACGAGCAACCTCCAACATATGGACTACCAACAAGATACTGATGGTGACAAGTAGGGTAGAATGCTTGCATACCTATTAAAATCAGACAACTCTCAAATCCAATCAGTCATTTGTGGTTTCTCAGGTGTGATTCTTAATTCTTAAATTATGATTAGTTACGTTTTAGTACAATCCTAAATATCACTATACAGATTATGAATTGGACCAGGCATGTCCTCTCTCCACAAATATCTAGAGATGACAGTAATATCCGGAATTAACAAAATAACAGTATCTCGCCCTTAAGATACTGAGATTCTTCTTCCCATTGAAGAACTGGTGAGAGGGTAATCAACAGGAAGAGACGGTCTACTTGTAGAGTTGTATCTGGAATATCACTCACAATTAAGATCTTGTTTATTGTTTGTGTACAAATTGGTGATGAAGAATGGAGATTGCCACCCTTGATGAGGGACGTATTGATAGTGGTGCTGCCAAAACCAGACAGAGACCCATTAAAACTAAGTTCTCTATCTGTTAAATGTAGATTATAAGATCCTGGGGAAGGTGTTAGCCAATCCACTGGTGCTCACAGCACAATGCATAGTTCAGATAAAACTGGATTTGTACAGAGGCGGAACACAATTTTTAGACTTTGATGGGTTTTCAGGGTTATAAGGTGGACAAATTGGGAAGACACTATGCATAATATTCCCTCATTAGATACTGAATAGGCCATTGACATGGTAAGTTGGGCCTGTCTTATAGAGGCGTTTTGTCATGTGGGCCATATTGTTAAAATGGTTCAATTTGTTAAATGTGAAGTCCATACCCAGAGTATGACAGTGAGAGTAATATGTGTGCAAATACCCACAGGTAGAAAGATGAGACAGTACTGCCTACTGTCAGCCATCATTTTTTGCATTGGCTATTGAACTACTGGCATGTTTACTGAGAGCCAAGAGCCCTGTGTGTGGAGTGGGGTGTGAAAGTGCAGGACAGCTGGCATATTGTTTCTTTGTATGCACACCCTCATTTATTTGAATGAAGATCGAGATACCGTAGCACAATTAATGTCATTGTTAATTGAGTTTGGCATGGTCTCTGGCTTGAAAACAAACAGGGACATATGGTTATTCCCGCTCCATAAGCTTTAAGTGGAAATGGAGGATAACTGCCTAAAAATATTTTGGGTTTGAAGTTGACATTAAATTTCTGGGTGTGAATATTTTCAATGTAGAAACAGACCTTGTGACAGGGCAGTTATAGCAATCCACGGTTTAACTGAATTTTGGGTCACACCACACTCACCCATTAGGCAGGTGGGTGTATCCAAGATGCTGATTCTAACTATACTGTTGTATTTATTTGTGGTATTAGCCATGATACACAACAGGACAATATTTCACAAGCTGGAGAATACACTTTTACTCCTGTTATGGGGTAATGGAAGACACAGTGTGGCCCTCTGGAGGTTATATGCTACTCTATCACAAAGGGGGTTGAGGGCTCCAAACTACAAGCTTTATAATGCAGACGCTCAGCAGCAAAGGTCCATGAGCTGACTGTGCCATTCACTCAGTCCGGCAAGAGAAGATGTTATCTCTGTAGTGCTTGAGGTTTCAATCCTGGAAGGACTGTTGAGGGATACAATTAATCATCATCAATTAAATAAGCTCATGAAGGTGCCACTGTATTGCTGACAGACTTATGTGCAGGCAAGATAGTTGCCTTTACTGTACGCACCTCCCTTAAAATAGAGATCACTTTGAAATTTAACACATTGCCAATCTCCCACAGCATCTGTGGGGTTCAGATCTTGGTCTCACGTTATTGTGACACGTTTACGCATGGACTATTACAATCATTCACCAATTTATCGGAGGTGTATAGTTTGGGAGCAGGGAAGTTAATAATATATAGTGCTCTGGCACAAACAGGATCCGGGGTGTGAGGTGATGAACAAGATGAACCTAGAAGCTCTCCATTGTTATAGCTGCTCCTGTCCCACCATAATGATAAAAATGTGATCACCTACTTGTACACTGCATTCTTGTCACAACATGCTTGCCATCAACATGCACTCAAACGGAAGTGGGAGATATGTACAAACAACCCACTGTTGGATGAAGACAAAGTTTGAGTTATGTTAAATCTGTGTCAAGGTATGCTTGGTTAAAATACACTCAGGTTAATATTTTGCACCTTACCTCTCTGTCACCGCACCTGATAGGACAAATGTACAGAGGAGCTGTTGACCTGCAGCCAAAGGTTTGGAAAAAAAGAGGCAGACTTTTACTACGTAGTGGAGCAGTGCCCTCACTTTTCACAGTTTTGGGAAGAGGTATTTGTAATAAATTAGATTATTAATTGAGAGGAATGGAAGCCCCTTTCAAATAATTAACAAAATTGTTGTGAGGGTGAACCACAAAAAGTCACTAAATTAACTTGTATTTAACCCTGTGTTAGCTTGGCAGAAAAACACTCTGGCTTAACTTAGAAGCTATGCGTAAAATATTTATGCCACTCAAACATTAATAAAGCAAAAACACAAAAGAAAAGTCCCAAACAAACTCTGAAAATTTTTGTACATTTTAATAAGTAAAATCATACTAAAACAAACAAAATCCAATCAGTAGAACTGGAGATATTACATTTTCAAAGTTCTAAGCAAAAGTAGCATCAAAAAGCACAAAGTGCCAACTGTGGTTATCTGTTCACAGAGGACTGGGACAAAGTCACAAGTTCAGAAGACAGACCAGTGCATACCAGATACAGAGACCAGGTTAGTCGGGCAGTGAGTTGTTCCTAATGTCCTTGATGTGAAGTCGAGTTGCATCGAGCAGCGTTGGTTCCAAATCGAAGCTATGAGGTGAGGTCCACCATTGAGCTGTGATGCGAGTTCCTGCTTATAGTTTTGTGGTCCACTGAGCGGGATCTGCGATGTAAGATCTGGGGTTGAGCTGGGGTGCAAGGTCCTGTGTTGAACTGTGTTGTGCTGCGTCACTGCTGATGGAGCTGCCAATCAAGAGGTGGGATGCTTTTAGACCTGGCATCCTTGGCGTAGTTTCCCCTGTCTTTATGCCTCTGCTTCCCATGTTGTGACTGTGTACTGGACCTTGTTTTTGCTGGTTGTTGGTACTCTGGGCACTTTGCCACTGCTGACCACTGCTAAAGTGCAAGTGCTCTCTGTGTAAACTGTGTAAGCTTATCCCTGATAGGCATACTTGATTGACTAGTAAGTCCTTATTAAAGTGCACTAAAGGTGCCTGGGGCCTCTAAATCAAATGCTACTAGTGGGCCTGCAGCATTGATTGTGCCATCAACATGAATAGCCCTGTAAACATGGCTCAGACCTGCCACTGCAGTGTCTTTGTGAGCAGTTTTAAACTGCCAATTTGATCAGGCAAGTGTACCCACTTGCCAGGCTCAAACCTTCCCTTTTTATACAGCTAAGGCACCCCTAAGGTAGGACCTAGGTAGCACTATGGGCAGGGTGCAGTGTATGTAAAAGGCGGGACATGTACTGATGCGTTTTACATGTCGTAACAGTGAAATACTGTCAAATTAAATTTTTCACTGTTGCAAGGACTATATCTCTCATGGGTTAGCATGGGGGTTGCCTTTAAATATCTTTTAAGTACAGTTTCACTTTGGGAGCAGATAGAAATGAGGAGTTTGGTATCTCTGAACTCACAATTTAAAAATACATTTTTTGGTTAAGCTGGTATTAAAATTATCAGTTTGAAAATGCCACTTTTAGAGAGTTGGAATTTTCTTGCTTAAACCATTCTGTGACTCTGCCTGTTTGTGTATTCCCTGTCTGGGTCATACTGACAGTTGGTTTGTTTGTGTATGCCCTCTTGACAGTGACACAAAGGGAGTGTCAGGATCAAGGCTGCGGGCAGTCCAGGTTCCACCCTGTGCAACACTGCTCTGCCCGCTTGTTCCAAGAATGGCCAGCAGCGTCATTTGCCCTGTGGTAAAGCCCACATAGCTGCAGGTTCAGGCCATTGGTGGTCAAGATGCACTTATCAGTGCTATTCTATGAAAGGACTACATTTCCCATGTTTTAAGAGGCAGCAGCCATCTTGGGGTGTGGCTGGCCTATAAGGCCCAACCACACCCAACCTCGTGGCTCACTATTTTGAAGACTTTGATGCAGGCAGACCTCAAGGGACCTTCCTCTGGAGCAAAGCAGAATTTCTTCAAAGGCAGCTTGGCAGAAACTCAAAGGTTCCTGTTATTCCATTTGGGAATTCAGACATGAGTAGGTCGTACTCGTGGGTGGTAAGGTCGTGAAGGTCAGAAGGGAGTTGATTCTTCCTAACTTTCTGCGTTCCCCTAGCCTAACGAGCATGGCATTTTAGACCACTTCAGTAAAGCACTTCAGTTCACAGCAGCCAACGCGCTCAGTAAAGCGCTTCAGTTCACGGCAGCAAATGCGCTCAGTAAAGCGCTTCAGTTCACGGCAGCATACGCGCTCCGTCAAGCGATTCAGTTCACGGCAGTAAACGCGCTCAGTAAAGCGCTTCAGTTCACGGCAGCCAACGCGTTCAGTAAAGCGCTTCAGTTCACGGCAGCAAATGTGCTCCGTAAAGCGCTTCAGTTCACGGCAGCAAACGCGCTTTGAAAAGAGCTTCAGTTCACGGCAGCGAACGCGCTCAGTAAAGCGATTCAGTTCACGGCAGCAAACGCGCTCAGTAAAGCACTTCAGTTCACAGCAGTAAACGCGCTCCATAAAGCGCTTCAGTTCACAGCAGCAAACGCGCTCAGTAAAGCGCTTCAGTTCACAGCAACAAATGCGCTCAGTAAAGTGCTTCAGTTCACGGCAGCAAAAGCACTCAGTAAAGCGCTTCAATTCACGGCAGCAACACGCTATCGATAAAGCACTTCAGTTAACAGTAATGACGCGCATTGACTTAGCGCTTCAATCAAAAGGAATAAATGCACATTGGCATAGCACTTCAGGTCCAGAGGAGAAAAAGGTGCTTCGGTCACAATATTTGAAAGCAATTCAGTTCAAAGAAAGTAAAGCACCCTTGGCTCAATAATTAAAGTGCTTTTCATGTACAGGAGAACATTAATCCAAAAACGGTTTCAAAGATAAAGAAATCACAGTTTCATTGTTTTAGGATGCATGATATGTGAGATACATATTAAGATACTTTATATTGTTTGAAAAGACCTCTTTAAGGGGGTCATTACAACCCTGGCGGTACAAGACCGCCAGGGCTGTAATGATGGAAGCACCGACAACAGGCTGGCGGTGCTTCTCAGGTCATTACGACCGCGGCCGGTGGTTTCCCGCCACAATGGCCCAGGCGGTAGTAATCCACCAGGGCATTGCGAGTCCCCCTACCGCCAGCCTTTTCCTGGCGGTTTGAACTGCCAGGAAAAGGCTGGCGGTACGGGGAGTCGCGGGGCCCCTGGGGGCCCCGTGCAACTTTTCACAGTCTGCACAGCAGACAGTGAAAAGCGCGACGGGTGCAACTGGTCCCATCGCACGGCCGCAACACCGCCGGCTCCATTTGGAGCCGGCTCCTGTGTTGCAGCCGAGATCCCCGCTGGGCTGGCGGGCGGAAAATAGGTTTCCGCCCGCCGCCCAGCGGGGATCTCCAAATTGCCATGGCGGGGGTGCGGCTGCATTGGCGCCTGCCCGGCGGTCCGATCTTGGTGGGCGGCTTCAGCCACCCGCCAAGGCTGTAATGAGGGCCTAAGTGTTTTACGAGTCTTCTAAATTGAGATCTAATGTTTAGAGTTTTATCAATGCATAAGTGGTTCTATGATTGATATTTAAGAGAGTGTCCATGGTCTAAAACGCTGGTCTTCTTGGGACTCTGAGGTCTCAGTTCATTCTGGTGTTGTGATTTACAGAAGGGGCTATTGCCCAAGCACAAAGAGTATCAATCTAGTATTATGGAGATGCATGTACACAAAGGCTCTAAAGGTGAATTTGATTGTCATTAATGAGTATATGCATGCTTGTTCTAACCTTTTCCTTTTCAGATCTCTCTCCCAGCTGTTCCCTACCTTAATTCCCTTCCCCCTGCCTGGCTTCATCATAACTCTGTGCTATTAAAGCTTCCTGAGTCGATGATGCCGGGAGGTGGGCCTTCTTGCTCAGCAGCGTGCAGATCCCGAGGAAAAGACACCATGACAGAATAGTGAGCCCACGATTTAATATTTCCTCTTTGTCTGTACGTTAGCTGCACAAGAATGGCCACCTTAGACACCCTTATGCAAGCGGTAGCTCAGATGCAAAAAGATTTGACAGACTCAAAAAATGTCACAGATACATTGGTTAGCAAAGTAACTCAGTTACAGAGTAAGGTGGATGGTTCTGATTTCTGGTTGCCACACCTACTAATATAGCTGTGAACGTTCCACCACAGATTCCTTTAGCTGCACCAGAAAGGTTTTCAGGCGACCCTAATAAGGTTCAAATTTTTTTCCCACAGGTGGAGTTACATTTTACATGTCGTCCCAGTGCTTTTCTGGACGCAGAATCTAGAATTGCATTTCTGATATTGTATCTGAGTGGTGATGCAGCTATTTGGGCTGTGCCTTTAGGTTGAGTAGACAGACCTTTGTTGTATAACTGGCGCCGTTTTGTGAAAGAATTTGAAAAAGTATTTGATAGGCGCGCTAAAACTATGTCTGCAGACAAAGAGTTGCTAGAATTGCGAAGGAAATAAAGATTTGATGACGTATTTGTCCCATTTCAACCGACAAGTTGTGGAAACTGCTTGGCCCGAGGAAAAAAGGTCAGCAGTATTTTATCAGGGGTTAAAAGACAAACTAAAAGATGTATTGGCCCAAATTGAACCACAACCAGAAACTTGCTCTGATTTGATTCATCTAACTCTACCGTTAGATCATACACTCTCTGAACGAAAAGGAGTAAGGAAAAGATGGGAAAAAACCAATTGGCATCCAGAAAGGCCCAGACATCTTCAAGCGTCCTCAGATTCAATGATTGAACCAATGAATATCGGAACTGTCCGCCCATCATTGACCAAATAGGAAATGGTCAAACGACGAAGAAATCGTCAGTGTTTATATTGCGGAAAAAAGGGTCATTTTAGAAAGGAATGTCAAAAGAAACTCAAAGGTAAAATGGACCCAACTTTCGAAACAAAGAAAAAGATAGCTATTGCTTTGGAAGACTCACAGGAAAACTAAAATGCCCAAGAAAAAATGAAGGGGACCTCTTGGGGCAAATTACCAATCCCTTCAGTGTGCTCCTGCACAAACCGTTATGTTAAACATTTTCGAATTCTAGTACAAATGACTGTGCAAGGAAAAAGACATAAAGTATAAGTTCTAATTGATTCAGGGGCAACAGGACATTTTGTGGATCAACAGGCTGCTCTGGACTTACAGATATCCTGTGTCAGAAAAAAGATTCCCAAAGTTGTTTATGCAGTCGATGGTAGCGAATTGGCAGGAGGCCCAGTTACTAAGCAAACTTCACGAATCCAAATGATTTGTAAGGATAATGAAAACCAGAACCATTGTGAAATCATTCGCTTCGATATAATACAGGCACCCCAGTATGATTTTATCCTTGGAATGCCGTGGTTAATGTTACATAATCCATTCATAGACTGGCGCAACCAGGTTTTACGTTTTCTTCTCCCTCCTGTGCAAAAAAATGTTTTCAAATGAAGAGAAACAAAGAAGAAGAGTTTCATCATTTCATTGCTACTGCAGCCGAAAAGGAAGTTGATCTGCCATCCCAATACTCAGAATATTCTGACGTTTTCAGTGCGAAGAAAGCAAGTTCCTTACCACCTCACAGACCGTACGATTGTTAGATCGACTTAGTACTTGATGCTAATATACCAAATTGTAGAATCTATGCTTAATCTGAGAAAGAAAATCAAGTCCTACAAGAATATCTTGATCAATGTTTGGCCAACAAGTTAATACGGCCATCACGATCTCCAGCAGCTTCTCCCTATTCTTCGTACCCAAAGCTAATGGTGACTTGAGGCCTTGTATTGACTTTAGAGCAATCAATAAGATCACAGTCAAAAACAAATATCCACTGCCTCTTATTCAAGTCTTGTTACACTAAGTAAAATCTGCCATCATCTATACCAAACTTGACTTACGAGGTGCTTATCACTTAGTTCGAATTCGAGAGGGAGATGAGTGGAAAACGGCTTTCAAAACTCGTTATGGCCTCTTCGACTATCTAGTCATGCCGTTTGGTCTCTGTAATGCTCCAGCAGCCTTTCAATACTTCCTAACTGATGTTCTGAGAGAGTATTTAGACATCTTTGTTATCGTTTATATAGACGATATATTGATTTATTCAGACTCAGAGGAAATACACGAAGAACATGTGAAAAAGGTATTACAAACCCTGCAAAAGCACAATCTATTCTGTAAATTAAGTAAATGTGAATTTCATTCCAAAGAAGTTGAATTTCTAGGAGTCATCTTAACACCAAATGGCATGCAAATGACTGAAAGAAAGATTCAAGCAGTATCTGAATAGCCCACACCAAAATCAGTACGTGATGTTCAATGCTTTTTGGACTTTGCAAATTTCTATCGACGTTGCATCCATCATTTCTCCCAAAAGGTGGCACCAATCACTAAATTGCTGAGAAAAAAGGCCATTTTTAACTGGTCCCAAGAAACTGAGGAAGCATTTCAAGTATTAAAAAGGTCTTTACTACAGCTCCCATCCTAGCTCACCCCAATGTGGAGGAACCATTCATAGTGGAAGCTGATGCATCCAAAGTTGCTGTGGGAGCCATCTTATCTCAATGTCATAGAGAAACGGGACAGTTGCACCCCGTCGCTTATGCATCAAGGAAATTGAATGAAGCGGAACAGAACTACACCACAGCTGAAAAAGAATTATTAGCAATTCGCAATGCTTTTAAGGAATGGAGACATTATCATCTGCAAACAAATCTCCATGAAGCTATGAAAAAATATAATATACAGACAAAGATAGAGTTTGGTTGTCCACAAAAAACTTTGTATTAAAAAATAAAAATACGTTCCATCCAAAATTCATAGGGCCCCAAGAAGTTTTACGACAAGTGAATCCAGTAACATATAAACTAAAGTTACAATTGTCTTTGAAGATCCACCCAGTATTTCACACTTCACTTCTTAAACTATCTTCGCCCTCAAATGTCACACAACCTGCTCCTCTCTTAGTCCAAGGACACTGGGAATATGAAGTGCGAGCTATCTTAGACTCCAAATATCGGGGGTCTTCTCTTTGGTACCTGGTGTCCTGGAAAGGATATGGACCAGAAAATGACTCTTGGGAACCTGCAAAAAATGTCCATGCACCACGCTTGGTGCGGTGATTTCCTCTCCTCCATCCTGAAAAACCAGGCCCCGGACCGCGCTTGGGAGAGGGGTGTAATGTCAGGATCAAGGGTGTCCACGGTCCAGGCTCCACCCGGAGGTCTACTGTGCGGATTTGTGGTGAGTTATGCCCACCACTGGTCATCCCCGCTTGTTCCAAGAATGGCCAGCAGCGTCGTTTGCCCTGTGGTAAAGCTCACATAGCTGCAGGTTCAGGCCATTGGTGGTCAAGATGCACTTTCCAGTGCTATTCTATGAAGGGACTACATTTCCCATGTTTTTAGAGGCAGCAGCCATCTTGGGGTGTGGCTGGCCTATAAAGCCCAGCTACACCCAACCTCGTGACTCACTATTTTGAAGACTTCGATGCAGTTAGACCTCAAGGGACCTTCCTCTGGAGCAAAGCAGAATTTCTTCAAAGGCAGCTTGCCAGAAACTTGAAGGTTCCTGTTATTCCATTTGGCAATTCAGACACGAGTAGGTCGTACTCGTGGGCGTTAAAGTTGTGAAGAGCCCAAGTCAGAAGGGAGTTGATTCTTCCTAACTTTCAGCATTCCCCTGGCTGGCAGTACGGGAGTCGCGGGGCCCCTGGGGGCCCCGTGCAGCTTTTCACTGTCTGCACAGCAGACAGTGAAAAGCGCGACGGGTGCAACTGGTCCCATCGCACGGCCGCAACACCGCCGGCTCCATTTGGAGCCGGCTCCTCGGGCGGCCCAGCGGGCATCTCCAAATGGCCATGGCGGGGGTGCGGCTGCATTGGCGCCTGCCCGGCGGTCCGATCTTCCGCCCGCCAAGGCTGTAATGAGGGCCTAAGTGTTTTACGAGTCTTCTAAATTGAGATCTAGGGGGTCATTCTGACCCCGGTGGTCTAAGACCGCCGGGGCCAGGGTCGGCGGGAGCACCGCCGACAGGCCGGCGGTGCCCCGCAGGGCATTCTGACCGCGGCGGTTCAGCCGCGGCCAGAAAGGGTAAACCGGCGGTCTTCCGCCGGTTTACCGCTGCCCTTAGAATCCCCCATGGCGGC
Organism: Pleurodeles waltl; assembly: GCF_031143425.1. Taxonomy (NCBI): domain Eukaryota; kingdom Metazoa; phylum Chordata; class Amphibia; order Caudata; family Salamandridae; genus Pleurodeles; species Pleurodeles waltl. The sequence continues at coordinate 892,739,919 of NC_090448.1, read as the reverse complement.
GCAGCTTGCTGCGCCGCCATGGGGGATTCTGACACCCCCCACCGCCATCCTGTTCCTGGCGGTTCGCCCGCCAGGAACAGGATGGCGGTAGGGGGTGCCGCGAGGCCCCTGGGGGCCCCTGCCGTGCCCATGCCAATGGCATGGGCACGGCAGGGGCCCCCGTAAGAGGGCCCCACAAAGTATTTCAGTGTCTGCCTAGCAGACACTGAAATACGCGACGGGTGCAACTGCACCCGTCGCACCTTCCCACTCCGCCGGCTCAATTCTGAGCCGGCATCCTAGTGGGAAGGTTGATTTGCCCTGGGCTGGCGGGCGGCCTTTTGGCGGCCGCCCGCCAGCCCAGGGCAAATGTCAGAATCACCGCAGCGGTCTTTCGACCGCGGTGCGGTGTTCTGACGGCGGTACCTTGGCGGACGGCCTCCGCCGTCCGCCAAGGTTAGAATTAGGGCCCTAATGTTTAGAGTTTTATCAATGCATAAGTGGTTCTATGATTGATATTTAAGAGAGTGTCCATGGTCTAAAACGCTGGTCTTCTTGGGACTCTGAGGTCTCAGTTCATTCTGGTGTTGTGATTTACAGAAGGGGCTATTGCCCAAGCACAAAGAGTATCAATCTAGTATTATGGAGATGCATGTACACAAAGGCTCTAAAGGTGAATTTGATTGTCATTAATGAGTATATGCATGCTTGTTCTAACCTTTTCCTTTTCAGATCTCTCTCCCAGCTGTTCCCTACCTTAATTCCCTTCCCCCTGCCTGGCTTCATCATAACTCTGTGCTATTAAAGCTTCCTGAGTCGATGATGCCGGGAGGTGGGCCTTCTTGCTCAGCAGCGTGCAGATCCCGAGGAAAAGACACCATGACAGAATAGTGAGCCCACGATTTAATATTTCCTCTTTGTCTGTACGTTAGCTGCACAAGAATGGCCACCTTAGACACCCTTATGCAAGCGGTAGCTCAGATGCAAAAAGATTTGACAGACTCAAAAAATGTCACAGATACATTGGTTAGCAAAGTAACTCAGTTACAGAGTAAGGTGGATGGTTCTGATTTGTGGTTGCCACACCTACTAATATAGCTGTGAACGTTCCACCACAGATTCCTTTAGCTGCACCAGAAAGGTTTTCAGGCGACCCTAATAAGGTTCAAATTTTTTTCCCACAGGTGGAGTTACATTTTACATGTCGTCCCAGTGCTTTTCTGGACGCAGAATCTAGAATTGCATTTCTGATATTGTATCTGAGTGGTGATGCAGCTATTTGGGCTGTGCCTTTAGGTTGAGTAGACAGACCTTTGTTGTATAACTGGCGCCGTTTTGTGAAAGAATTTGAAAAAGTATTTGATAGGCGCGCTAAAACTATGTCTGCAGACAAAGAGTTGCTAGAATTGCGAAGGAAATAAAGATTTGATGACGTATTTGTCCCATTTCAACCGACAAGTTGTGGAAACTGCTTGGCCCGAGGAAAAAAGGTCAGCAGTATTTTATCAGGGGTTAAAAGACAAACTAAAAGATGTATTGGCCCAAATTGAACCACAACCAGAAACTTGCTCTGATTTGATTCATCTAACTCTACCGTTAGATCATACACTCTCTGAACGAAAAGGAGTAAGGAAAAGATGGGAAAAAACCAATTGGCATCCAGAAAGGCCCAGACATCTTCAAGCGTCCTCAGATTCAATGATTGAACCAATGAATATCGGAACTGTCCGCCCATCATTGACCAAATAGGAAATGGTCAAACGACGAAGAAATCGTCAGTGTTTATATTGCGGAAAAAAGGGTCATTTTAGAAAGGAATGTCAAAAGAAACTCAAAGGTAAAATGGACCCAACTTTCGAAACAAAGAAAAAGATAGCTATTGCTTTGGAAGACTCACAGGAAAACTAAAATGCCCAAGAAAAAATGAAGGGGACCTCTTGGGGCAAATTACCAATCCCTTCAGTGTGCTCCTGCACAAACCGTTATGTTAAACATTTTCGAATTCTAGTACAAATGACTGTGCAAGGAAAAAGACATAAAGTATAAGTTCTAATTGATTCAGGGGCAACAGGACATTTTGTGGATCAACAGGCTGCTCTGGACTTACAGATATCCTGTGTCAGAAAAAAGATTCCCAAAGTTGTTTATGCAGTCGATGGTAGCGAATTGGCAGGAGGCCCAGTTACTAAGCAAACTTCACGAATCCAAATGATTTGTAAGGATAATGAAAACCAGAACCATTGTGAAATCATTCGCTTCGATATAATACAGGCACCCCAGTATGATTTTATCCTTGGAATGCCGTGGTTAATGTTACATAATCCATTCATAGACTGGCGCAACCAGGTTTTACGTTTTCTTCTCCCTCCTGTGCAAAAAAATGTTTTCAAATGAAGAGAAACAAAGAAGAAGAGTTTCATCATTTCATTGCTACTGCAGCCGAAAAGGAAGTTGATCTGCCATCCCAATACTCAGAATATTCTGACGTTTTCAGTGCGAAGAAAGCAAGTTCCTTACCACCTCACAGACCGTACGATTGTTAGATCGACTTAGTACTTGATGCTAATATACCAAATTGTAGAATCTATGCTTAATCTGAGAAAGAAAATCAAGTCCTACAAGAATATCTTGATCAATGTTTGGCCAACAAGTTAATACGGCCATCACGATCTCCAGCAGCTTCTCCCTATTCTTCGTACCCAAAGCTAATGGTGACTTGAGGCCTTGTATTGACTTTAGAGCAATCAATAAGATCACAGTCAAAAACAAATATCCACTGCCTCTTATTCAAGTCTTGTTACACTAAGTAAAATCTGCCATCATCTATACCAAACTTGACTTACGAGGTGCTTATCACTTAGTTCGAATTCGAGAGGGAGATGAGTGGAAAACGGCTTTCAAAACTCGTTATGGCCTCTTCGACTATCTAGTCATGCCGTTTGGTCTATGTAATGCTCCAGCAGCCTTTCAATACTTCCTAACTGATGTTCTGAGAGAGTATTTAGACATCTTTGTTATCGTTTATATAGACGATATATTGATTTATTCAGACTCAGAGGAAATACACGAAGAACATGTGAAAAAGGTATTACAAACCCTGCAAAAGCACAATCTATTCTGTAAATTAAGTAAATGTGAATTTCATTCCAAAGAAGTTGAATTTCTAGGAGTCATCTTAACACCAAATGGCATGCAAATGACTGAAAGAAAGATTCAAGCAGTATCTGAATAGCCCACACCAAAATCAGTACGTGATGTTCAATGCTTTTTGGACTTTGCAAATTTCTATCGACGTTGCATCCATCATTTCTCCCAAAAGGTGGCACCAATCACTAAATTGCTGAGAAAAAAGGCCATTTTTAACTGGTCCCAAGAAACTGAGGAAGCATTTCAAGTATTAAAAAGGTCTTTACTACAGCTCCCATCCTAGCTCACCCCAATGTGGAGGAACCATTCATAGTGGAAGCTGATGCATCCAAAGTTGCTGTGGGAGCCATCTTATCTCAATGTCATAGAGAAACGGGACAGTTGCACCCCGTCGCTTATGCATCAAGGAAATTGAATGAAGCGGAACAGAACTACACCACAGCTGAAAAAGAATTATTAGCAATTCGCAATGCTTTTAAGGAATGGAGACATTATCATCTGCAAACAAATCTCCATGAAGCTATGAAAAAATATAATATACAGACAAAGATAGAGTTTGGTTGTCCACAAAAAACTTTGTATTAAAAAATAAAAATACGTTCCATCCAAAATTCATAGGGCCCCAAGAAGTTTTACGACAAGTGAATCCAGTAACATATAAACTAAAGTTACCATTGTCTTTGAAGATCCACCCAGTATTTCACACTTCACTTCTTAAACTATCTTCGCCCTCAAATGTCACACAACCTGCTCCTCTCTTAGTCCAAGGACACTGGGAATATGAAGTGCGAGCTATCTTAGACTCCAAATATCGGGGGTCTTCTCTTTGGTACCTGGTGTCCTGGAAAGGATATGGACCAGAAAATGACTCTTGGGAACCTGCAAAAAATGTCCATGCACCACGCTTGGTGCGGTGATTTCCTCTCCTCCATCCTGAAAAACCAGGCCCCGGACCGCGCTTGGGAGAGGGGTGTAATGTCAGGATCAAGGGTGTCCACGGTCCAGGCTCCACCCGGAGGTCTACTGTGCGGATTTGTGGTGAGTTATGCCCACCACTGGTCATCCCCGCTTGTTCCAAGAATGGCCAGCAGCGTCGTTTGCCCTGTGGTAAAGCTCACATAGCTGCAGGTTCAGGCCATTGGTGGTCAAGATGCACTTTCCAGTGCTATTCTATGAAGGGACTACATTTCCCATGTTTTTAGAGGCAGCAGCCATCTTGGGGTGTGGCTGGCCTATAAAGCCCAGCTACACCCAACCTCGTGACTCACTATTTTGAAGACTTCGATGCAGTTAGACCTCAAGGGACCTTCCTCTGGAGCAAAGCAGAATTTCTTCAAAGGCAGCTTGCCAGAAACTTGAAGGTTCCTGTTATTCCATTTGGCAATTCAGACACGAGTAGGTCGTACTCGTGGGCGTTAAAGTTGTGAAGAGCCCAAGTCAGAAGGGAGTTGATTCTTCCTAACTTTCAGCATTCCCCTGGCTGGCAGTACGGGAGTCGCGGGGCCCCTGGGGGCCCCGTGCAGCTTTTCACTGTCTGCACAGCAGACAGTGAAAAGCGCGACGGGTGCAACTGGTCCCATCGCACGGCCGCAACACCGCCGGCTCCATTTGGAGCCGGCTCCTCGGGCGGCCCAGCGGGCATCTCCAAATGGCCATGGCGGGGGTGCGGCTGCATTGGCGCCTGCCCGGCGGTCCGATCTTCCGCCCGCCAAGGCTGTAATGAGGGCCTAAGTGTTTTACGAGTCTTCTAAATTGAGATCTAGGGGGTCATTCTGACCCCGGTGGTCTAAGACCGCCGGGGCCAGGGTCGGCGGGAGCACCGCCGACAGGCCGGCGGTGCCCCGCAGGGCATTCTGACCGCGGCGGTTCAGCCGCGGCCAGAAAGGGTAAACCGGCGGTCTTCCGCCGGTTTACCGCTGCCCTTAGAATCCCCCATGGCGGCGCAGCTTGCTGCGCCGCCATGGGGGATTCTGACACCCCCCACCGCCATCCTGTTCCTGGCGGTTCGCCCGCCAGGAACAGGATGGCGGTAGGGGGTGCCGCGGGGCCCCTGGGGGCCCCTGCCGTGCCCATGCCAATGGCATGGGCACGGCAGGGGCCCCCGTAAGAGGGCCCCACAAAGTATTTCAGTGTCTGCCTAGCAGACACTGAAATACGCGACGGGTGCAACTGCACCCGTCGCACCTTCCCACTCCGCCGGCTCAATTCTGAGCCGGCATCCTAGTGGGAAGGTTGATTTGCCCTGGGCTGGCGGGCGGCCTTTTGGCGGCCGCCCGCCAGCCCAGGGCAAATGTCAGAATCACCGCAGCGGTCTTTCGACCGCGGTGCGGTGTTCTGACGGCGGTACCTTGGCGGACGGCCTCCGCCGTCCGCCAAGGTTAGAATTAGGGCCCTAATGTTTAGAGTTTTATCAATGCATAAGTGGTTCTATGATTGATATTTAAGAGAGTGTCCATGGTCTAAAACGCTGGTCTTCTTGGGACTCTGAGGTCTCAGTTCATTCTGGTGTTGTGATTTACAGAAGGGGCTATTGCCCAAGCACAAAGAGTATCAATCTAGTATTATGGAGATGCATGTACACAAAGGCTCTAAAGGTGAATTTGATTGTCATTAATGAGTATATGCATGCTTGTTCTAACCTTTTCCTTTTCAGATCTCTCTCCCAGCTGTTCCCTACCTTAATTCCCTTCCCCCTGCCTGGCTTCATCATAACTCTGTGCTATTAAAGCTTCCTGAGTCGATGATGCCGGGAGGTGGGCCTTCTTGCTCAGCAGCGTGCAGATCCCGAGGAAAAGACACCATGACAGAATAGTGAGCCCACGATTTAATATTTCCTCTTTGTCTGTACGTTAGCTGCACAAGAATGGCCACCTTAGACACCCTTATGCAAGCGGTAGCTCAGATGCAAAAAGATTTGACAGACTCAAAAAATGTCACAGATACATTGGTTAGCAAAGTAACTCAGTTACAGAGTAAGGTGGATGGTTCTGATTTGTGGTTGCCACACCTACTAATATAGCTGTGAACGTTCCACCACAGATTCCTTTAGCTGCACCAGAAAGGTTTTCAGGCGACCCTAATAAGGTTCAAATTTTTTTCCCACAGGTGGAGTTACATTTTACATGTCGTCCCAGTGCTTTTCTGGACGCAGAATCTAGAATTGCATTTCTGATATTGTATCTGAGTGGTGATGCAGCTATTTGGGCTGTGCCTTTAGGTTGAGTAGACAGACCTTTGTTGTATAACTGGCGCCGTTTTGTGGAAGAATTTGAAAAAGTATTTGATAGGCGCGCTAAAACTATGTCTGCAGACAAAGAGTTGCTAGAATTGCGAAGGAAATAAAGATTTGATGACGTATTTGTCCCATTTCAACCGACAAGTTGTGGAAACTGCTTGGCCCGAGGAAAAAAGGTCAGCAGTATTTTATCAGGGGTTAAAAGACAAACTAAAAGATGTATTGGCCCAAATTGAACCACAACCAGAAACTTGCTCTGATTTGATTCATCTAACTCTACCGTTAGATCATACACTCTCTGAACGAAAAGGAGTAAGGAAAAGATGGGAAAAAACCAATTGTCATCCAGAAAGGCCCAGACATCTTCAAGCGTCCTCAGATTCAATGATTGAACCAATGAATATCGGAACTGTCCGCCCATCATTGACCAAAGAGGAAATGGTCAAACGACGAAGAAATCGTCAGTGTTTATATTGCGGAAAAAAGGGTCATTTTAGAAATGAATGTCAAAAGAAACTCAAAGGTAAAATGGACCCAACTTTCGAAACAAAGAAAAAGATAGCTATTGCTTTGGAAGACTCACAGGAAAACTAAAATGCCCAAGAAAAAATGAAGGGGACCTCTTGGGGCAAATTACCAATCCCTTCAGTGTGCTCCTGCACAAACCGTTATGTTAAACATTTTCGAATTCTAGTACAAATGACTGTGCAAGGAAAAAGACATAAAGTATAAGTTCTAATTGATTCAGGGGCAACAGGACATTTTGTGGATCAACAGGCTGCTCTGGACTTACAGATATCCTGTGTCAGAAAAAAGATTCCCAAAGTTGTTTATGCAGTCGATGGTAGCGAATTGGCAGGAGGCCCAGTTACTAAGCAAACTTCACGAATCCAAATGATTTGTAAGGATAATGAAAACCAGAACCATTGTGAAATCATTCGCTTCGATATAATACAGGCACCCCAGTATGATTTTATCCTTGGAATGCCGTGGTTAATGTTACATAATCCATTCATAGACTGGCGCAACCAGGTTTTACGTTTTCTTCTCCCTCCTGTGCAAAAAAATGTTTTCAAATGAAGAGAAACAAAGAAGAAGAGTTTCATCATTTCATTGCTACTGCAGCCGAAAAGGAAGTTGATCTGCCATCCCAATACTCAGAATATTCTGACGTTTTCAGTGCGAAGAAAGCAAGTTCCTTACCACCTCACAGACCGTACGATTGTTAGATCGACTTAGTACCTGATGCTAATATACCAAATTGTAGAATCTATGCTTTATCTGAGAAAGAAAATCAAGTCCTACAAGAATATCTTGATCAATGTTTGGCCAACAAGTTAATATGGCCATCACGATCTCCAGCAGCTTCTCCCTATTCTTCGTACCCAAAGCTAATGGTGACTTGAGGCCTTGTATTGACTTTAGAGCAATCAATAAGATCACAGTCAAAAACAAATATCCACTGCCTCTTATTCAAGTCTTGTTACACTAAGTAAAATCTGCCATCATCTATACCAAACTTGACTTACGAGGTGCTTATCACTTAGTTCGAATTCGAGAGGGAGATGAGTGGAAAACGGCTTTCAAAACTCGTTATGGCCTCTTCGACTATCTAGTCATGCCGTTTGGTCTATGTAATGCTCCAGCAGCCTTTCAATACTTCCTAACTGATGTTCTGAGAGAGTATTTAGACATCTTTGTTATCGTTTATATAGACGATATATTGATTTATTCAGACTCAGAGGAAATACACGAAGAACATGTGAAAAAGGTATTACAAACCCTGCAAAAGCACAATCTATTCTGTAAATTAAGTAAATGTGAATTTCATTCCAAAGAAGTTGAATTTCTAGGAGTCATCTTAACACCAAATGGCATGCAAATGACTGAAAGAAAGATTCAAGCAGTATCTGAATAGCCCACACCAAAATCAGTACGTGATGTTCAATGCTTTTTGGACTTTGCAAATTTCTATCGACGTTGCATCCATCATTTCTCCCAAAAGGTGGCACCAATCACTAAATTGCTGAGAAAAAAGGCCATTTTTAACTGGTCCCAAGAAACTGAGGAAGCATTTCAAGTATTAAAAAGGTCTTTACTACAGCTCCCATCCTAGCTCACCCCAATGTGGAGGAACCATTCATAGTGGAAGCTGATGCATCCAAAGTTGCTGTGGGAGCCATCTTATCTCAATGTCATAGAGAAACGGGACAGTTGCACCCCGTCGCTTATGCATCAAGGAAATTGAATGAAGCGGAACAGAACTACACCACAGCTGAAAAAGAATTATTAGCAATTCGCAATGCTTTTAAGGAATGGAGACATTATCATCTGCAAACAAATCTCCATGAAGCTATGAAAAAATATAATATACAGACAAAGATAGAGTTTGGTTGTCCACAAAAAACTTTGTATTAAAAAATAAAAATACGTTCCATCCAAAATTCATAGGGCCCCATGAAGTTTTACGACAAGTGAATCCAGTAACATATAAACTAAAGTTACCATCGTCTTTGAAGATCCACCCAGTATTTCACACTTCACTTCTTAAACTATCTTCGCCCTCAAATGTCACACAACCTGCTCCTCTCTTAGTCCAAGGACACTGGGAATATGAAGTGCGAGCTATCTTAGACTCCAAATATCGGGGGTCTTCTCTTTGGTACCTGGTGTCCTGGAAAGGATATGGACCAGAAAATGACTCTTGGGAACCTGCAAAAAATGTCCATGCACCACGCTTGGTGCGGTGATTTCCTCTCCTCCATCCTGAAAAACCAGGCCCCGGACCGCGCTTGGGAGAGGGGTGTAATGTCAGGATCAAGGGTGTCCACGGTCCAGGCTCCACCCGGAGGTCTACTGTGCGGATTTGTGGTGAGTTATGCCCACCACTGGTCATCCCCGCTTGTTCCAAGAATGGCCAGCAGCGTCGTTTGCCCTGTGGTAAAGCTCACATAGCTGCAGGTTCAGGCCATTGGTGGTCAAGATGCACTTTCCAGTGCTATTCTATGAAGGGACTACATTTCCCATGTTTTTAGAGGCAGCAGCCATCTTGGGGTGTGGCTGGCCTATAAAGCCCAGCTACACCCAACCTCGTGACTCACTATTTTGAAGACTTCGATGCAGTTAGACCTCAAGGGACCTTCCTCTGGAGCAAAGCAGAATTTCTTCAAAGGCAGCTTGCCAGAAACTTGAAGGTTCCTGTTATTCCATTTGGCAATTCAGACACGAGTAGGTCGTACTCGTGGGCGTTAAAGTTGTGAAGAGCCCAAGTCAGAAGGGAGTTGATTCTTCCTAACTTTCAGCATTCCCCTGGCTGGCAGTACGGGAGTCGCGGGGCCCCTGGGGGCCCCGTGCAGCTTTTCACTGTCTGCACAGCAGACAGTGAAAAGCGCGACGGGTGCAACTGGTCCCATCGCACGGCCGCAACACCGCCGGCTCCATTTGGAGCCGGCTCCTCGGGCGGCCCAGCGGGGATCTCCAAATGGCCATGGCGGGGGTGCGGCTGCATTGGCGCCTGCCCGGCGGTCCGATCTTGGCGGGCGGCTTCAGCCGCCCGCCAAGGCTGTAATGAGGGCCTAAGTGTTTTACGAGTCTTCTAAATTGAGATCTAGGGGGTCATTCTGACCCCGGTGGTCTAAGACCGCCGGGGCCAGGGTCGGCGGGAGCACCGCCGACAGGCCGGCGGTGCCCCGCAGGGCATTCTGACCGCGGCGGTTCAGCCGCGGCCAGAAAGGGTAAACCGGCGGTCTTCCGCCGGTTTACCGCTGCCCTTAGAATCCCCCATGGCGGCGCAGCTTGCTGCGCCGCCATGGGGGATTCTGACACCCCCCACCGCCATCCTGTTCCTGGCGGTTCGCCCGCCAGGAACAGGATGGCGGTAGGGGGTGCCGCGGGGCCCCTGGGGGCCCCTGCCGTGCCCATGCCAATGGCATGGGCACGGCAGGGGCCCCCGTAAGAGGGCCCCACAAAGTATTTCAGTGTCTGCCTAGCAGACACTGAAATACGCGACGGGTGCAACTGCACCCGTCGCACCTTCCCACTCCGCCGGCTCAATTCTGAGCCGGCATCCTAGTGGGAAGGTTGATTTGCCCTGGGCTGGCGGGCGGCCGCCCGCCAGCCCAGGGCAAATGTCAGAATCACCTCAGCGGTCTTTCGACCGCGGTGCGGTGTTCTGACGGCGGTACCTTGGCGGACGGCCTCCGCCGTCCGCCAAGGTTAGAATTAGGGCCCTAATGTTTAGAGTTTTATCAATGCATAAGTGGTTCTATGATTGATATTTAAGAAAGTGTCCATGGTCTAAAACGCTGGTCTTCTTGGGACTCTAAGGTCTCAGTTCATTCTGGTGTTGTGATTTACAGAAGGGGCTATTGCCCAAGCACAAAGAGTATCAATCTAGTATTATGGAGATGCATGTACACAAAGGCTCTAAAGGTGAATTTGATTGTCATTAATGAGTATATGCATGCTTGTTCTAACCTTTTCCTTTTCAGATCTCTCTCCCAGCTGTTCCCTACCTTAATTCCCTGCCCCCCGCCTGGCTTCATCATAACTCTGTGCTATTAAAGCTTCCTGAGTCGATGATGCCGGGAGGTGGGCCTTCTTGCTCAGCAGCGTGCAGATCCTGAGGAAAAGACACCATGACAGAATAGTGATCCCACGTTTTAATATTTCCTCTTTGTCTGTACGTTAGCTGCGCTAGAATGGCCACCTTAGACACCCTTATGCAAGCGGTAGCTCAGATGCAAAAAGATTTGACAGACTCAAAAAATGTCACAGATACATTGGTTAGCAAAGTAACTCAGTTACAGAGTAAGGTGGATGGTTCTGATTTGTGGTTGCCACACCTACTAATATAGCTGTGAACGTTCCACCACAGATTCCTTTAGCTGAACCAGAAAGGTTTTCAGGCGACCCTAATAAGGTTCAATTTTTTTTCCCACAGGTGGAGTTACATTTTACATGTCGTCCCAGTGCTTTTCTGGACGCAGAATCTAGAATTACATTTCTGATATTGTATCTGATTGGTGATGCAGCTATTTGGGCTGTGCCTTTAGGTTGAGTAGACAGACCTTTGTTGTATAATTGGCGCCGTTTTGTGGAAGAATTTGAAAAAGTATTTGATAGGCGCGCTATAACTATGTCTGCAGACAAAGAGTTGCTAGAATTGCAACAAGGAAATAAAGATTTGATGACGTATTTGTCCCATTTCAACCGACAAGTTGTGGAAACTGTTTGGCCCGAGGAAAAAAGGTCAGCAGTATTTTATCAGGGGTTAAAAGACAAACTAAAAGATGTATTGGCCCAAATTGAACCACAACCAGAAACTTGCTCTGATTTGATTAATCTAACTCTACCGTTAGATCATTGACGCTCTGAACGAAAAGGAGTAAGGAAAAGATGGGAAAAAACCAATTGGCATCCAGAAAGGCCCAGACATCTTCAAGCGTCCTCAGATTCAATGATTGAACCAATGAATATCGGAACTGTCCGCCCATCATTGACCAAAGAGGAAATGGTCAAACGACGAAGAAATCGTCAGTGTTTATATTGCGGAAAAAAGGGTCATTTTAGAAAGGAATGTCAAAAGAAACTCAAAGGTAAAATGGACCCAACTTTCGAAACAAAGAAAAAGATAGCTATTGCTTTGGAAGACTCACAGGAAAACTAAAATGCCCAAGAAAAAATGAAGGGGACCTCTTGGGGCAAATTACCAATCCCTTCAGTGTGCTCCTGGACAAACCGTTATGTTAAACATTTTCGAATTCTAGTACAAATGACTGTGCAAGGAAAAAGACATAAAGTATAAGTTCTAATTGATTCAGGGGCAACAGGACATTTTGTGGATCAACAGGCTGCCCTGGACTTACAGATATCCTGTGTCAGGAAAAAGATTCCCAAAGTTGTTTATGCAGTCGATGGTAGCGAATTGGCAGGAGGCCCAGTTACTAAGCAAACTTCACGAATCCAAATGATTTGTAAGGATAATGAAAACCAGAACCATTGTGAAATCATTCGCTTCAATATAATACAGGCACCCCAGTATGATTTTATCCTTGGAATGCCGTGGTTAATGTTACATAATCCATTCATAGACTGGCGCAACCAGGTTTTACGTTTTCTTCTCCCTCCTGTGCAAAAAAATGTTTTCAAATTAAGAGAAACAAAGAAGAAGAGTTTCATCATTTCATTGCTACTGCAGCCGAAAAGGAAGTTGATCTGCCATCCCAATACTCAGAATATTCTGACGTTTTCAGTGCGAAGAAAGCAAGTTCCTTACCACCTCACAGACCGTACGATTGTTAGATCGACTTAGTACCTGATGCTAATATACCAAATTGTAGAATCTATGCTTTATCTGAGAAAGAAAATCAAGTCCTACAAGAATATCTTGATCAATGTTTGGCCAACAAGTTAATACGGCCATCACCAGCAGCTTCTCCCTATTCTTCGTACCCAAAGCTAATGGTGACTTGAGGCCTTTTATTGACTTTAGAGCAATCAATAAGATCACAGTCAAAAACAAATATTCACTGCCTCTTATTCAAGTCTTGTTACACTAAGTAAAATCTGCCATCATCTATACCAAACTTGACTTACGAGGTGCTTATCACTTAGTTCGAATTCGAGAGGGAGATGAGTGGAAAACGGTTTTCAAAACTCGTTATGGCCTCTTCGAGTATCTAGTGATGCCGTTTGGTCTATGTAATGCTCCAGCAGCCTTTCAATACTTCCTAACTGATGTTCTGAGAGAGTATTTAGACATCTTTGTTATCGTTTATATAGACGATATATTGATTTATTCAGACTCAGAGGAAATACACGAAGAACATGTGAAAAAGGTATTACAAACCCTGCAAAAGCACAATCTATTCTGTAAATTAAGTAAATGTGAATTTCATTCCAAAGAAGTTGAATTTCTAGGAGTCATCTTAACACCAAATGGCATGCAAATGACTGAAAGAAAGATTCAAGCAGTATCTGAATAGCCCACACCAAAATCAGTACGTGATGTTCAATGCTTTTCGGACTTTGCAAATTTCTATCGACGTTTCATCCATCATTTCTCCCAAAAGGTGGCACCAATCACTAAATTGCTGAGAAAAAAGGCCATTTTTAACTGGTCCCAAGAAACTGAGGAAGCATTTCAAGTATTAAAAAGGTCTTTACTACAGCTCCCATCCTAGCTCACCCCAATGTGGAGGAACCATTCATAGTGGAAGCTGATGCATCCAAAGTTGATGTGGGAGCCATCTTATCTCAATGTCATAGAGAAACGGGACAGTTGCACCCCGTCGCTTATGCATCAAGGAAATTGAATGAAGCGGAACAGAACTACACCATAGCTGAAAAAGAATTATTAGCAATTCGCAATGCTTTTAAGGAATGGAGACATTATCTGTTGGGAGCAAAACACACCATAACTGTATATTCTGATCATAGAAACTTACAATATCTGAGTTCTGCCAGACTATTGACTCCCAGACAATTGAGATGGATGCTATTCTTCGCAGAATTTGATTTCATAGTGACCTTTAGACCAGGAGTTGATAATCAAAAGGCAGATGCTTTGTCTAGGCAAGATTCTTCGATTACTCATATCGAACAAATAACAATAACGCTTTCAAAGGTACTGTGTTTAATAGCATCAGAGAAATTCTTTGAACTTATTCTTAAAAATTGTAATATCACCAAGTTTCAAGCGTGGTTACAACAAGACACCAAAAGGTCCATTCAAGAAGGTTTACCGCTACATGAATCTCGAGTTTTCCTGCCTACTGAGGAGTTAAGAGAAACAGCTTTTCATTGCTTACATAGTCATCCCTGGCAGGTCAACCAGGTCCTAAAAAAACAATAGAACTCATGAAGAGGTATTTTTGGTGGTCTACATTCGTTCACGATCTTAAGAAAATGTTACAATCATGTGTCAACATCAGGACAGTGCGCGATCTATGGGTGACGAAAATGCAAAAACCCAGCCTTTATGCAAGAGCATAATTCATGCATTGTGTTTATATGCAGTATGTTAACTTTTTGCATTGCAGACTTTAACCTTGAAAAACACTATTAATGATGTTTGCAATAACGGTATTGCTGCAGAATTACTGAGTGTGTTAGGGTGTGGTCCCTTTCTAGGACCTTCTGGAAGCTTTCTCTGCAGCATGACTGGGCCGGGCCAGACTCTATATAAGGGAGCCAGCCCAGCTCCACGTGCTCACTATTCAGAGGTCCCGGTGCAGAGCAGCAGCAATTTCCTGAGCTCCTGTTCCAGAGGCCTACAACGAAGTTCCAGGCCTGCCCCGCATTATCTTGGTGATCCTTGAGCAGGGTGGTAAGACGGAGGTTGGGCTGGGCCCCCGACCCCATTCTAAAAAGACTCTTGAATTTTTGGACCTACTCTTGAAACTTTCAGAGTACGCGAATCATTGCTCTGATGTTAATTGTGGTGTTCGGATAGGCAAAGGTTTGCGCAATCATTTCATGGCATTTTCATATTCTTGTTAGAATTGGCTGTGTGCGCAATTCATTTCCTGCATGTCAAACTTGGTGTTCGGATCGGCAAAGGTTTGCGCAATCATTTCCTAGCATTTGCATATTCCTGTTGGAATCGGCTGTGTGCACGATTCATTTCCTGCATGTCAAACTTGGTGTTCGGATCGGCAAAGGTTTGCGCGATCATTTCATGGCATTTGCATATTCTTGTTAGAATCGCCTGTGGGCACGATTCATTTCCTGCATGTCTAACTTTTTGTTCGGATCGGAAAAAGTTTTGCGCGATCATTTCATGGCATTTGCATATTCTTGTTAGAATTGGCTGTGTGCACGATTTATTTCCTGCATGTCAAACTTGGTGTTCGGATCGGCAAAGGTGTGCACGATCATTTCATGGCATTCGCATATTCTTGTTAGAATCAGCTGTGTGCACAATTCATTTCCTGAATGTCAAACTTGGTGTTCGGATGGGCAAAGGTTTGCGCGATCATTTCATGGCATTTGCATATTCTTGTTAGAATCGGCTGTGGGCGCGATTCATTTCCTGCATGTCAAACTTGGTGTTTGGATTGGCAAAGGCTTGCATGATCATTTCATGGCATTTACATATTCCTGTTGGAATCAGCAGTGTGCGCAATTCATTTCCCGCATGTAAGACTTGGTGTTCAGATCGACAAAGGCTTGCGCGATCATTTAACAACATTTACATATTCTTGTTGGAATCGGCAGTGTGCGCGATTCATTTCCCACATGTAAAACCTGATGTCCAGATCGGCAACAGTGTGCGCGATCATTTCATGGCCATACAAAAAACTTTGAAGTGTAATGTTTTTTGAAGTACACATATTTATCCTGTGAAGATGACAAATACTAAATGTGACGTTCTTTGTGCATATTAAGTTCCTAGTACAATTCCAATTGTTTTCCAGGGATTGTTTTCAGATAGCCTTTAGTCCTCATGTTAAAAATGCAGTGTTTGTTCTGAAACAGTATTCTAGAAGGTTCTTGAATTTCTAGACATTCTGTGAGATGTTATGAAAAGCTCATATAAAACATTGCATTAATCATTCTTGATTTGCTCCAGGTACCCAGAGTTCTTGAGGTCAAGTTAAAGTCACTTCTTAGAGTATCCATGGTTACAGTAAGACAATACTTAGAACCATAGTCTAGTGAAAGTCCATGTGATTATATTCTGATGTTGTGTTGTTTAACCTTTTCCTTCCTACAGGTCTCCTTCCCAGATGTTCCCTACCTAATCCCCTTTTCCCCAGTTGGACTCTCTTAGTCTCTGTGACATTCTAATCAGAGTATTGGAGCTGTCTTGTGGTGGATATGTTGGGAACGTACACAGACCCCGAGGATCTGGTGACTCTGACATCATGTGAGATATGTGCAAGATGCAAAAGCGAACATAGCAGACCTAAAGGTCTACTAATACCTCTACCTGTTCCCAATCATCCATGGAACATATTTCAATGGACTTCATTACTGGTCTTCCGCAAATAAAACAATTTACAACCATTTAGTGGTAGTGGACAGCCTTACTAAATATGCCCATTTCATCGCTTGTTAAGGGCTCCCAACCTCTGACACCTTAGCAACTATTATCCTAGAAAACATTGTTTGCCTTCATGGACTTCCAAGATTCATTCTCTCTGACAGAGGAACACAATTTTCTGCATGCTTTTGGCAACAATGGTGCAAGGCTTTACGAATTGATTCGACCTTGTCTACTAGTTATCATCCACAAACGGATGGTCAAACAGAGAGACTAAACCAAACCCTGAAACAATACTTATGATGTAATGCAACAAAATCTCCAAAAACCTGGTTGGATCTTTTGTGGCTAGCTGAACTGGCTTATAATAACTCTCATCATTCCTCAATAAACTCAACACCTTTCTATGGGTTATATGGTCGCCATCCACATATTTTGCCAGTCACATTACCGGCTTCAACACAAACCATTCCGGCAGTCATGGACATGCTAACGCACATGAAAAAGGTACAGTCACATCTGCAAACAAATCTCCATGAAGCTATGAAAAAATATAATATACAGACAAAGATAGAGTTTGGTTGTCCACAAAAAACTTTGTATTAAAAAATAAAAATACGTTCCATCCAAAATTCATAGGGCCCCATGAAGTTTTACGACAAGTGAATCCAGTAACATATAAACTAAAGTTACCATTGTCTTTGAAGATCCACCCAGTATTTCACACTTCACTTCTTAAACTATCTTTGCCCTCAAATGTCACACAACCTGCTCCTCTCTTAGTCCAAGGACACTGGGAATATGAAGTGCGAGCTATCTTAGACTCCCAATATCGGGGGTCTTCTCTTTGGTACCTGGTGTCCTGGAAAGGATATGGACCAGAAAATGACTCTTGGGAACCTGCAAAAAATGTCCATGCACCACGCTTGGTGCAGTGATTTCCTCTCCTCCATCCTGAAAAACCAGGCCCCGGACCGCGCTTGGGAGAGGGGTGTAATGTCAGGATCAAGGCTGCCCACGGTCCAGGTTCCACCCGGAGGTCTACTGTGCGGATTTGTGGTGAGTTATGCCCACCACTGGTCATCACCGCTTGTTCCAAGAATGGCCAGCAGCGTCGTTTGCCCTGTGGTAAAGCTCACATAGCTGCAGGTTCAGGCCATTGGTGGTCAAGATGCACTTTCCAGTGCTATTCTATGAAGGGACTACATTTCCCATGTTTTTAGAGGCAGCAGCCATCTTGGGGTGTGGCTGGCCTATAAAGCCCAGCTACACCCAACCTCGTGACTCACTATTTTGAAGACTTCGATGCAGTTAGACCTCAAGGGACCTTCCTCTGGAGCAAAGCAGAATTTCTTCAAAGGCAGCTTGCCAGAAACTTGAAGGTTCCTGTTATTCCATTTGGCAATTCAGACACGAGTAGGTCGTACTCGTGGGCATTAAAGTTGTGAAAAGCCCAAGTCAGAAGGGAGTTGATTCTTCCTAACTTTCAGCATTCCCCTAGCCTAACGAGCATGGCGTTTTAGACCACTTCAGTAAAGCGCTTCAGTTCACGGTAGCCAACGCGCTCAGTAAAGCGCTTCAGTTCACGGCAGCAAATGCACTCAGTAAAGCGCTTCAGTTCACGGCAACAAACGCGCTCAGTAAAGCGCCTCAGTTCACGGCAGCAAATGCGCTCAGTAAAGCGCTTCAGTTCACGCCAGCAAATGCGCTCAGTAAATCGCTTGAGTTCACGGCAGCAAACGCGCTCAGTAAAGCGCTTCAGTTCACGGCAGCCAACACGCTCAGTAAATCGCTTCAGTTCACGGCAGCAAACGCGCTCAGTAAAGCGCTTCAGTTCACGGCAGCAAACGCGCTCAGTAAAGCACTTCAATTCACGGCAGCAACACGCTATCAATAAGCAATTGAGTGCACAATAATAAAGCGCATTGACTTAGCGCTTCAATCAAAAGGAATAAATGAGCATTGGCATAGCGCTTCAGGTCCAGAGGAGAAAAAGGCGCTTTGGTCACAATATTTGAAAGCACTTCAGTTCACAGAAAGTAAAGCCCCCTTGGCTCAATACATAAAGCGCTTTTCATGTACAGGAGAACATTTATCCAAAAAGGGTTTCAAAGATGAAGAAATCACAGTTTCATTGTTTTAGGATGCATGATATGTGAGATACATATTAAGATGCTTTATATGGTTTGAAAATGTATTAGTCTTCTAAAGTGAGATCTAATGTTTAGAGTTTTATCAATGCATAAGTGGTTCTATGATAGATATTTAAGAGAGTGTCCATGGTCTAAAACTCTGGTCTACTTGGGACTCTGAGGTCTCAGTTCATTCTGGTGTTGTGATTTACAGAAGATGCTATTGCCCAAGCACAAAGAATATCAATCTGGTATTATGGAGATGCATGTATGCAAAGGCTCTAATGGTGAAGTTGATTGTCATTAATGAGTATATGCATGCTTGTTCTAACCTTTTCCTTTTCAGATCTCTCTCCCAGCTGTTCCCTACCTTAATTCACTTCCCCCGGCCTGGCTTCATCATAACTATGTGCTATTAAAGCTTTCTGAGTCGATGACGCCGGGAGGTGGGCCTTCTTGTTAAGCAGCGTGCAGATCCTGAGGAAAAGACACCGTGACAGGGAGCTGGAGTGTAGCCTGCATATCCTGATGAGCCATCTGGGCTAGAGTGGAGGGAGGAGTGGTCACTCACACCTAAATAGGCTGTGCCAGCCCTCACACAATGCAGTCTCCATACCCCTGGTGTGTGTCTGAAGCCAGGCCTGGGCAAGGCAGGATCATGTGAAAAACAGAGACTTTCCTTTGAAGTTTGCCTACTTCAAAGGCAGAAAGGGGTATAAGTAGTGGACCCACAAACCCAGATTTTTCAGATTTGCTTATGGAACCAAGAGGAACCTCTTTCAAGTAGAAGAGCTGAAGAGCTGAGGAGAAGTGCTGCCCCTGCCTGTGACTGTGCTTTATTGGGCTATCCTGCAGTTGTTGCTTCTGCCTGTGAAAGAGGACAAAGACTGGACTTTGTGGTATATTCTTGATTATGAAGAATCTCCAAGGGCTTGGACTGAGCTTGCCTCCTGTTTTGAAGTCTCAGTGCCATCAAAGACTTCCTCTGCCAGCACCCGTACACTCTGCTGAGACTCCTGCCCTGCCAAGTGGTGCCCTATCCAGTTCCTGGGCCCTTGAAAGGTGAAGCTGGTAGAACAAGGAAGGAAATCCACGCACAGGGAGACTTGCGGGCAAAATTATGACGCACCACCTGTAATGCGGCTGAAAAACGACGCGCCACCTGCCTCGCGGCTGATTTCAATGCATCGCCTGCATCACGGCTTGAGAAACGATGCAACACCCGCTTGCGGCTGCCTAAAACTACGCAAACCCCTTGCAGCGTCATTTTCCACCACGGTGTGACCAGAATTTCTCATGCATCGTCGCTGGGCATCAACGTCATCTGGAACCTGCGCAGATCAGAGGTGCCCTGTCTGGAAATCAACGCATCGCTCTCTTCCGACTGGAGAAGAAATGATGCACAGCCTCACTTGTGAGTAAGGAATCAACGCATCGCTGAGTTTTCCGACGCAGACTCACTCGTGCAGCTTTATTTTTTACGCAAACCAGGTACTTTGTGTAAAATCAACGTTTCCATTGTTTTCTATGTAGTAAGACTCTTTTTACTTTGAAAATTTGTATCTTGGATTTTTGTCATGTATGCCTTTTTTGATATAGATAAATATTCCCTATTTTTCTAAACTGGTGTGATGTCTATTTTGTAGTATTTACACTGTATCACTGTGTGTGTCGGTACAAATACTTTACACATTGCCTTTGAGATTAGCCTGACTACTTGTGCCAAGCTACCAAGGGGGTGTGCAGAGGTTATCTACGTGTGTATATCTATTGCCCTGAGTAGAGTGAGGGTCCATGCTTGGACAGAGTGCAAACTGACTGCCAACCAAAGACCCCATTTCTAACAGATATGAACACTGTTGTAAAGTATAAACTTTGAAAACAATGCATTAGTATGGCATTAGATGCATAGCTCGTCCCCACTTTGATACTTTGGCATGATGTCAGATCAAATTCCAGTACACCGTCTGTCTTACTGCATCTAGTGACTTTAAAAGTCTCACATTCTTTTCACATTTAAAGCACAATTTGCTACATATTTCCCAGAAAGCATTTGCCTGTCATGTTGCTTGGACTATGTAGAAGTTCATATAGTCAATTTTGATATGATGACAGTGTCTTGTGCATGACTTGTTACAGTACATGGACACTGTGGGGGTGATTCCAACTCTGGCGGGCGGCTACTGCCGCCCGCCAGGCGGAAACCACAATTTGGCCACCATGCGGCCAAATTTCCGCGGTCCCCATTCCAACATTCCCGCTGGGGCGGCGGGCGCTAACCAAGTTAGCGCCCGCCGGCCCAGCGGGAATGAGGCCGCAACACAGGAGCCGGCTCCGAATGGAGCCGGCGGTGTTGCGGCGGTGCGACGGGTGCAGTTGCACCCATCGCGCTTTTCACTGTCTGCTAGGCAGACAGTGAAAAGCTGGCCGGGCCCTGCAGCGCTGCCCTGGCGGATTCTCCCAGCCGGGGCAAAAGCGGCGGAATACCGCCGGCCCCGGCAGGGCGACTGCGGCTTTACCGCCGCGGTCAGAATGCCATTTGAAGCACCGCCAGCCTGTTGGCGGTGCTTCCGTCATTCGTGACCCTGGCGGTCCAAGACAAAATTCAAAATGGGTTAATGCGATCATCACCTATGTGATTCTGTCCACATAGGTGATGATCGCATTAACCCATTTTGAATTTTGCACACTAGCCATATTTTCGTGATTTGTAACTGAGACAAAAATAAGTACAGCCAGTTGACACCTTAAGACAGGATAGGAAACTGCTTCTTCAAACGCTGCTTAATGAAAAAGCCACAATACAATTTGTTGTTTATGCTTAGTCCTATGAGATGTTGGCCCACGTGCCCTGTGCAAATTTTCTCGACTGCCAGTTTTACAAACACACTTGTGAGGAGAGGAACTTGCTCTGCAGGATACTTACAGCATTTTGGATTCCAGTGTGTCCAAGGTCCTCGTTACCCCCACCCATATCTGTTGCCCTACCACACCCTCCTGTCATAAAAAAGGTGCTGTGAGGTAGACCCATCCGGCCCAGTTAAAGCTCTCTCCACGCCATTGTGTTGCCTCACACCCTGCCTACCACAAAAGTAGCTCGATGATGCACCCAACATTGGCTGTCTCAAAGTCATTGTAAGGGTCGAGCCTGCGCGTGCATGTACTTGCGCGTGCATCTCGTATGCGAAACGCTGTTGTTTTCAGCAAAGGGCTTGGACCCCGCCTGTCGCTCACCATTTGTTGTTTGGCCTGGCACTCTTATTTACAGCCTCACAGTTCATTGAGGCATGTGTGGCATAATTTCCATTCCCCTGTTAGGAGCAGAGATCAATCATTAATTAATTCAACTTAATTAGTGCCCGTCTGCTGCTCCCGGAGTGATCGAGGTACTATTTTGTTTTAACTTCCAGCACCCTGCAAACAGAAGGGTTGTGACTGGCAACAATCTGCCCAGCAAGACAAACAAAATTGCAAAGTTTTATTTTTTAAAGCTAAACTAATTTTATTTTGTTAAGTCGTCTTTTCTCAGCTTTCACTCATTTTTTTTTGTTTTTGCTTGTGGGCGCTGTTGTCAAAAGATGACAATTAACTTGTTCAAAATATGTGAGACCTATTGCATTGCAAATGCTTCTTATAACTTTCAGCCATGCTGCACAGCAACCACCCTGCTGTGCAGCATGACTAAAAAAACATTGACAAATCCAATCCCTTGTGCAGGCAAGACCTAATGGGGTTGCCAATGTATTTCTTGTAGGTATGGGAAGATTAAGGTCCTCATTACAACCCTGGCAGTTGGTGATAAAGCAGCAGTAATACCGCCAACAGGCCGGCGGTAATAACTTAGAAATTATGACCACGGCGGAAACTGCTCAGACAGACCGCCACTTTAACATTCCGACCGCCAGGGCAAAACCAACAGGCACCACGGCGGGAACCACCAACAGTCAGGCGGAAGACAATGTACTGCCCACTGTATAATAGCAGTCCAATCTGCCACCTTTTCAGGGGCGGTACCAACAACATCAAAAGCCTGGCAGAACACTGCACAGAAGGGAAACAACTCACCTCTGGACACTCAAGGAAGAACCATGCCGACATGGAGCCCGGGTTGCATGACTTCCCCATGCTCTTCTACCTTCTGCTCCATTACGAACAGCAATGCCGGCGAAGATGACCATAGTGTGTAAAGCCACTTAGCACACAGGGGAGGGTGGAGGAAAAAGAGAGTGACACACACACACCTAACACGCAGCCCCCACCCCCAACACCACACACACAACCAGATGCAGTAACATTACATATACACCCGTACCCCTCAGGAATAATGCAAGTACAACTACTATAGTGTAAAAAGGCTGTAATAAGATAAATATAGGTGAAATGTGTGCATCCAAATCAAAATGTATATACATACTAACAATGCAAGGAACACTGCCCAGTCCTCAATGTCAGTGGGCCAAAGGGCCACATCACAAAGTCCAAGGCCCAACTTCACTCCTGCAACAACACAGAGAGAACCCTGCAGGGGCATCAGGTCGAAAATAGACAGGCTCCTCAGGGAGACGGGGAATGGGGGGGCACCTCACCCGGAAGATGGAACACCACTGGTCCTGGAGGGGGCAACATGCCCATCACTCTGTCCTTGGGAGTGCAAGGCCACAGTCTCTCAAGTGGGTGATTTGCCCACTGACTTGTCTTGGGGAGTGCAAGGCCACAGTGTCTCAAGTGGGTGATTTGCCCACATGCTCTGCAGGGGGCAACATGCACTGTGCTTGGTCCTGAGGAGTGCAAGGCCACAGTCTCTCAAGTGGGAGATTTGCCCACATGCTCTGGAGGGGCAACATGTCTTGTGCTTGGTCCTGGGGAGTGCAAGGCCACAGTCTCTCTAGTGGGTGACTACTTTCACCGGTTCTGGAGGAGGCATTGATCCCTGTGATACAGATCTTGGGGAGTGCAAGGTCACAGTCTCTGGATTTGCTGGGGCCAGGCCGCACAACAGCCCATGGAGGCAGGACTACACACTGTCTGCCAGCAGTGATGGCTGCTCAGTGGTGTCAGTGGTGGTTCTGGTGGCGGTGCTGGTGGCGGTGCTAGCAGTGGTGGGGGGAGGCTCCAGCCCATCCCCTGCAACCTCGGACTGCTGCACCACCATGGTTGGTGGTGGGGCCTCTGACTGAGTCCTAGCACCAGGCCTCCTGTCTTTTTTGCCTGCTGGTATAGGGCCCTTGCCCTTCCTGCCAGCAGCTGGGGATGGCTTCTTGCTCCTTTTGGCAGCAGCAGGGGATTGCTCCTTGCCCTCCCTTTTACCAGCTGGGGGTGCCTCCTTGCCCTTCCTTGCAGCAGCTGGTGGTGCCTCCTTGGCCTTCTTTGTAGCAGCTGGGGGTGCCCCCTTGCCCTTCCTTACAGCATTAGCTGCAGGCACCCTATCAGTGCTGCTGCCTGGTGCCCAGGATCCTCTCCCACCTGGTGTAGCTGTGGACACTACTGTGCCCCTGGACTGGGTGGCTGGGGTGCTTGGCTGAGTTCTGACCACCCTGGCCTGATAGTAATAGAATGTTGACTTACCAGAGTCCAGTCCTCCTCCTACTCCTGCCAGGCCCTCAGGATGCATGATTGCCAAGACTTGCTCCTCCCATGTTGTTAGTTGTGGGGGAGGAGGTGGGGGTCCACCTCCAGTCCTCTGTACACCTAGTTGGTGTCTTGCTGCTGTGGAATGTGCCTTCCCCCGTAGGTCGTTCCACCTCTTCCTGATGTCGTCCTTTGTTCTGGGGTGCTGTCACATGGCGATGACCCTGTCCTCGATTCTCCGCCATAGCTCCATCTTCCTAGCAATGGATATCTGCTGCATCTGTCCTCCAAATAGCTGTGGCTCTAGGTGGATGATTTATTCCACCATGACCCTCAGTTCCTCCTCAGAGAATCTGGGGTGTTGTTGTGGTGCCATGGGTGTAGTGTGAGTGGTGTGGGTGAGGGTGTGTGGGGTGATGTGTTGGGGTTTGTGATGTAAGGTGCGTGGATGGTGTATAGGTGATGTTGTTATGTGGCTTTGGTTGTGTGTGTGCTCTTGCTGTCTCTCTCTGGTGGCAATTCTTTCTAGTCATAAAGATTTGTGTGTATGATGGGTGTGTGTTTTATAGTGGTGTGGGTGTGTGGATGTGGTGTGTGTATGGGTGTCAGGTGTGTGTAGTTTGAATTGTCCAATGTGGTGTTGTTTTGTATGTGTGTGTGTATTTTGAGCGCGGCGGAATGTACCACCAATGGTTTACCATCATTGAATGTCCACTGCGGTGATTCGTGGGTCATAATGCTGTGGGCGTTGTTCTGTTGGCGTAACGGTGTGGGTTTTGCTACCGCTAGTTTATCACTGACCTTTGGGCTGGCGGATTTGTGTGTGTGGCTGTATAGTGACTGATTGGTATGTTTGGGTCATAATATGCTTGACGGTTATCTGCCGCCGCCGTGTTATGTTGGCGGCAGTCAGCATTGGGGTAAGCGGGATTTACCGCCAATGTCATAAGGCGGGCCTAAGTGATTTGCCCAGAATCACAGGGTTTTGGGCCGAAGCCAAGAATCAAATCTGGTTCCCCAGTTCCAAAATCAGCAGCTCTGGTTGTAGCATGAAATGCTGTCCCGCAAGGCAGTGACATAGAAAGCAGTTTTCTAAGGGCAGCTCCTTCTCAGACATCCAGATCCAGGCCTATTTCCTACATATGCCTTCTTTCCAAGGGCCACACAAATTTTGATTTGGGTACAAAATCCTGCTTACACCTATCTTGGGATTTTAACCCATTGATATTTGCTTGTATGTTTTTCATCAATTGTTTGACTAAACAGGCCAAATCAGAGTTTTGCATGTCAGAATAGGGGAAGCAAATTCAAAGAGCATGTCACTCTAAATTATGAAGTTCTAAGCTTAGAATGACAAGCAAATTGTTCACCTGGAAAAAAACATTTCCTATCATCCTCTCTAGCTGACTTCAAAACAACAAAAGCAACAGTTGTTAACCTGAAAGAGGAAGCACTGGAATGAGCTGACCAGCTATGATATTCCAAATATGCATAACAAATAACAGAGAAACTTGGGCCCATATTTATACTTTTTGACGCAAACCTGACATTGTTCATAGGCTAAAGTATCACCTCGAAGCTAGTGGGTCATCTTTGTTTCCCCATTTAAAGGTTATAACAATTTACACAGCTCCTATGCATTACATAACCATGAGCCAGGTGCGTAGCATCCATTGGTGTAGCAGGTGCTGTGGCATGGGGCCCAGAAACCTGAGAGGCATGCCAATCCTTGGATATTGCTGAATTTCACAATTCAAACAGGGGGCCCATTTCTTTCCTGTCATTTAGGCCCATGACACACTGGCTACGCCACTGCCACATACCATTCTTGTCTTCCCACCATATATGCAATGCCGTACTATGTTACTCATGGCCCCTTCAGCATTCTAGATTGACATTAGGATATATGTTTTAGACGAGATGGTGTATAACACCAGCCATGGAAAATGTTATATCTTATTTTTAATGGACAGAGCCTCTATGTATGTCCCGTCTAAGTGTCTCCCGTTGCTTTTATGTGATTTTCTTGCCCAGTGCCATGTACCACTTTGTTGTATGGGGTTTCATAACAGAATATTGTGCAAAACAATATAGACTCACCAAAATATTGTCAAAATAAAATTGATTACAACAAAAATATCGCTAACCTATATTTAACCAAAGAAAATCCCACAAATATCAATGACAAAAATATTGCTGTCAAAAATATCTTAGTTTAACAATATCCAACACAATGGATAATTAACTGAACCCTCATCCACCATGAGGTAGGAGTCCATGGCCTCAAGGAGAAAGTCCCTGAACTCTGGAGCCTTTAATCTCCAGCCACCTGGATGCCAGCTTTGGCCAGGTTCCATCTGCATTCAAAAAGCCATAAACATGTGTTAAAAAATACAGAAAACATAATAACTTTAAAATAATACATGATTTAAAAGTCTAGTAACTTTTGCAGTAATTCATCACTGAAAGTTTAAATGTCTACTTTTTAATAAACATAATCTCAAAATATAAATAAAATACCAGCATTCAAGACAACATTAAAAACAAGACTGAAAAATATATACTTACCTGCGATATATATACCAACAACATTTTTGAAATCTCAGTATTCCTACAACAATGTTATTGTATCATGATATATTTTTCTGATATTCTTTTCAAACATAACATATGGGACCAGTCTGAGTGCAAAGATGCATCGGGAAGGGCAGCATACAAGGATGAGATTGTCATTTTGAGTCTAATATTTTGTTGTATCCTCTCACTTATCCAGTAGCTTTATGCATGTGGTGTAGGACCCAATGTCGTACATGTGATTAATGTAGCCTTTCATTTTTGTCTATACAAAATTATGTTTACCTAGGTTGAAGGACTTGAATACCCCATTTGTGAACATACCCAACATCATTCTGCACCTACTGTCTCTCCATATTTGAAAGTTACTCTCATTTAGAACCAGAGAGAAAGCACTGCTAAAATGGATCAGTGTGTATGGCAAACAGGACGTGGTTAGCTCTTTCTGTCCTATTGCTTGTTTTCTTATGTTTAGTGTTGTAGCCACGGGGTGTTTAAAACACATCAGGCAGTCCCCACCATATAATGTCAAAGAGAGGTTTAAATGTTATTGAATGATCCATGTGTGCCCAGGCTTTTTCTGAGTCCACTCTTGACCACTTTGTTATCATCCATGGCAATTTGGGATCGTAGTAGGTGCACAGATCAGATTGTGTCATACCGCCCTCCCCCACACTCTAACAGGCGAGTTGAAATCCTTGGTTTACCTTTATTCCCAAAAAATGTTATTTGTTTCTGCATTTGTTCCAAAATAAGTATTTCTAAAGAGATTGATAATACCTGAAAAAGATACAAAAGCCTGGGAAATATATTAATATTTATGACATTTTTCACCTTGGTCAGAAGATATTGTGGTGGAAATTTCATTAAGTTTTTTTGTAATTGAACCAATTAAAGTTTGATAAGTGGATTTAAATAATTCTGGTATTGGGGGCGGTGTGATCAAATACTTAGTGTGTCCTGGTCTCGTGCTAATTTAAATGTATATAAGGTTTCATTATTTCTTTCTATCTTAGGGTTAACAACATATCTGTTACTTCAGACATATCTAAATTTACCTTGCACCTTGCTACTGCATCAAATTCTTCCAGTTGGTGGACTACTGCTGCTAATAATGCTTAGAGACATCCCAATGTGACAAAAACACCACTCACTTAAAAATGACCTCTGTTTATTTTTCCTAAACTGATTCCCTCTATTGTTTCACGACCCTCTTTTCTTACATGCCAGTGGTTATAAGCTTGTAGCAATACTAACGGAAAGAAGAAGCACCATGCTGTGTTCCCCTATCCAGTTAAACTGACTGTGATAAGGGACATCCTTGCTTTAGGTTGCTTGTAATAGCCACTAACATCTTTAAATAGTTAGGGCCCATGCTCATCCATGAAAGCACCTTCTGCAAACAGATCTTTTCAACCAGTTAAAAGCTTCCTCAGCATTGAGATTAGCATTACTGCCATATTTTTCTTGTTCACCTTTTTGACCACCTCTACAGCGTTCACGTTATATCATGGAAGCCACTTACAAAACCACTCTAGTAAGGATATATCAGTATTGGGGAGGATAGTTTTCTTTTCTTATCACTATTATTTATTAATTAGTAGTACAGTTTTAAATCCACATTTAGGAGAGCAATGGCACTGTATGAGGAGCATTTCTTTTTATTTCTACATGGTTTAGGAAGAACCTTAATTGTCAAGGGAGTTATTTCCCCCTTGTCTACACAACAGTTAGGTAAATTAGTGAGTTCGTTTTTTTTTTAATGACACATATTTGGTAGAATGTGCATTGAACCAATCAGACCCTTGAGCATTATTGTTTTTAAGTGTTTTTTTGAGCTTCCCTATCATATTCTTCCCCAATCAGAGAACCCAGTTTTACCCTCTGAAGATCTGTGATTTGGGGTAATTTAGGCTCCTCAATGTAATCCTCCTAGTGAGAAGTAGAGCAGTCACTCCTTATATATAATGAGATGTAAAATTTGTACATTTACTCTAATTTGTCCTTCACTATGATCCTCCCATTGACAGAACCAATTTTGTTAATGCAATCTCTTTTTTTCCCTCTTAGGGTCTTTTCCAATTGTGTTACCACCTCATTCTCAATCACATACATCCTTTGCTCTATATGCAATAGGGCAGTCCTGGTCGTATTTGCATAGATACTGCATAACTGGCCTTTAATCACTAATACCTTTCAGGATGACTATATGAAGAGGTAACTATATTCAGTTTTGGTTTTACATAGGGCCTCTTCTAACATTATTTGCTTGTAGCAATCATAATGTCCCCTTGTGGGCTGAGAAAGACATACATTATCTTCAGATCAGTCACTTAAAAACGTGCCAGGCTCCTGTACTCCATACTTCCCAGTTGGGGAAGTTCTCCTCTATATTTGCCCTATTTCTTCAATAAAAAGCAAATCTATCAGGATTTATAGGTGCATTCTCCATAATCTATTTTATTGTCTTGATCTATGTGTGTCTCTTTGTGGATCAGTACATGATCCAAGACCAATATTGTCCTTAAATCAGATGATTTTGTTCCTGAGGCCAATGCATTGCTTACCTGTCTATAAACAGTGACTGAGTAGGAGCGGTGCACCTGTGAATAGTATGGTTATTCTTCATCATCTGTGTGTGGCTTCTTTCATAGGCCTTTTAATCCCAATTCCCATTTGCCTATTTTGTATTTTTGAGAAGGCTCATATGTGCCTTATGCCTTTGTTCGCGCTATCTGTCTGTAAGTCCTAAACTTCATTAAAGACTCCTGTGATGATAATATCTCCATTTGCGAATGTTACTAGGTTATCTAGGAATTTTCTTAAGCAGGTGTCTTGTGCAGTGTGTGTGGTGTATATTATGACTCTAATCATTGTCCTGTTGTAAAATAAATCCTCAAGGGTCAAGTATATTTCCTCCATATCCATATTTTTTTTCTTCAAATATAAATGGAAGGTCTTGTTTCATAAAAACTGTCACTCCATAATCTTTACACCAAACCATGGACAGGTGTAAAAGCAGTTGGGTATGCTCTATGCCAGCGGTTCTTTACCTTTTGACCTCTGTGGCCTCCCACTGAATCATTACTAGAATCTAGGGACCTCTGCTGAATCATTACTGGAATCCATGCACCCCCACTGAAGTGTTATTGGAAGACAGGGATGCCGGCCTAAGCAATTTCTACAATTTTAATCTTAAAATAATACCAAAAAATACAGAAATTAGTACACATCAAATACGTTGACAAATGGCAGAAGATTTTATTTAATTTAAGTATTGTAATATCAAAACTTTAATTTTATTGGCAAGTTTAGAGCTTTTCGAAATTTGTAATTTAATTCTAACAGGCACAGCGATATGCAAGATTTAGCATCTCGCTTTGTCTTTTTTGCTCCTAAAGTATGCTCTCCTTTTGTTGGTGCTTCAGTTGATGCAAGCCATTGCTCATACAGTATTCTGTTTGCTGTACTTGTGTTGTTCCCATGAAACAAGCAAAGCTGACTAGATTAGTTTTTAGTTTCCAATTTCCTTACATTTTACTTCTTTATATATACTTTATTAATCAGCTAATATAATGTACTTTTCTCAACAGTCACAAACCCCCTAGGTAGGTGTTAACGATCTTAGGGGTCCACAGAGCACAGGTTAAAAATCACTGCCCTATGCTTTAGGCTATGCTGATCTGCTCCTCACAAATATGTTTCTTGAAGACATATGGGCCCTCAATACAACCCTGGCAGTCGGTGTTAAAGCGGCGGTAATACCGCAAACAGGCTGGTGGAAAAAAAAATGGGATTACAACTGTGGCGGAAACCGCCAACATAGACAGCCACTTTAATACTCCAACCGCCATGGCGGTAGAAACAAACAGTGCAGTGGTCACCGCCAACAGACAGGCGGAAGACAAAGTACCGCCCACCCTATTACAAGAGGCCTATCCGCCACCTTTTCCGGGGGGGGGGGAGGCGGCCAACGCGATCAAAAGCACGGCGGAAACAGTACACAGAAGGGAACACACTCACCTCACGACACCCAACGAGGAACCAGGATGCCATGGAGCCCAAACTACACGTACTGCTCATGTTGGTTTACCTCCTCTTCTATAAGGGGTACGAACGGCGGCAGCGGCGACCACGGTGAGTACTGCGCCTACAACACAGGGGAGGGGGGAGGAAACACAGTGACACACACACGCAACACGCAACACCCCCACCCTCACCACCACACACAACAACAGACACACAAATACATGCAGCAACATTACATATACACCTCCCCCCGCCCCCTGGAAGAACGCAGGGACAAAAGGAAATGATTGTAACCATTGTAATCAAGAAAAATCCAGTATTCAAAAGTCCAAATTCAGTATATACAAAAATGTACACCAACTACACAACTCCGGATAGTGTACGAATCATTGTCTGTGGACCACTGGGCCCAAAATGCATGGGCAAGGCCCACACATGATACCTGACTTGAATAGGAGAGAACACCGCTGGGCCATCAGATCGAAAATATACAGGCCCCTTAGGGGAGGTAGAGGGGGGGCACCTCAGCCTGATGAACGCACAACGCCACTGCTGCACGAGGGGGCTCCACGTCCATTGATGTATCCTGTGGAGTGCAAAGCCACAGTCTCACAAGTCTTTCCAGTGGGTGGTTTGCCCACTGCTTTATCCTGGGGAGTGCAAAGCCACAGTCTCACAAGTCTTTCCAGTGGGTGGTTTGCTCACTGCTTTATCCTGGGGAGTGCAATGCCACAGTCTCTCAAGTGGATGTCATTCTCCACTGGTTATGGAGGGGGCCTGGTGCCCAGAGTGCTTCATCCTGCCAAGGACAGAGGTAGTGGATGTATCTCTCCACTGTTCTGGAGGGGGCATGGTGCCCAGAGTGCTTCATCCTGCCAAGGACTGAGGTAGTGGATGTATCTCTCCACTGGTTCTGGAGGGGGCATGGTGCCCAGAGTGCTTCATCCTGCCAAGGACTGAGGTAGTGGATGTCATTCTCCACTGGTTCTGGAGGGGGCATGGTGTCCAGAGTGCTCCACGTGCAGTGTGCCCGGTACAATTCTCTCACCTGGGTGTGCGTGCCACGAGATTGGCGAGGTTGAGGTAGCATGATACGCCATGGAGGCAACGACATACCCCACACTGCTGCGGCTGCACCTTCCACCTGCAGGTGCAAACAGTGATGGATGTCATGCCTCATGGAAGATCCCCAGGGTCCGGGAACTCTTCTCCAGCCTCAGACGACTGACCACTGGGGATGGTAGCGATGTCAGTGGTGGTGCCTGTGTCCGAGGACACCGCGGGGCCGGTGGCGGTGCTTGCGGTGGTGTCTGTTGTGGCCGTGCTTGCGGCGGTGTAGAGGTAGAGGTAGTGGTTGTAGGAGGTGTATGTCTGCTGAATTTGGGTGAAGGTGCATGGGCCGGAGGCTGTTGTGAGGTGGATGGCTGTTGGGTGGGTGTGTGCCTGCGTTTGTGTACTTTGAGAGGAGGGCTCACTGACACACTGGGACAGGACACTGGGGATGTGTGCATGGTTGTTGGGGTGGTGATTGCTCGTGTGCGGTGTGTGGTGATGGGCGTGCTGGTGATGGAGGCAGTGGCTGAGGATGTAGTGCATGCAGGTGTGAGTGGAGACGAGACTGGGAGGGAGGAGGAGGACATGGAGGAGGGGGACATAGTGGAGGCTGTGGATGTTGGTGTGTCTGCATGGGGATGGTGCTTGTGTGAGTGCCTGTGGGATGTGTGGTGCTTATGTTTGCCTGAGCCACTCTTGTGTGTTGATGAGTGTGCATGCTGGTCTGATGGTGTGCTTGGGATAGGCTGAGGTACAGGGGATTGCGTCTGGGTGGAGGAAGTTGGAGGGGGGAGGCTGGACACAGGGACAATGGCTGCCACCAGTGCTGAGGCCAGAGCCTGAAATGCTTTCTGTTGGGCTATCTACCCAGAATGAATGCCCTCCAAGTATGCATTTGTTTGTTGCACTGCCTCTCGACACCCTGGATGGCATTCACAATGGTAGATTGCCCAACAGTGAGGGATCTCAGGAGGTCAATAGCCTCCTTACTGAGGGCAGCAGGGATGATTGGGGCAGGGCCTGAGGTGCCTGGGGCGAAGAAGATGTCCACCCTCCTGGGTGAGCGGGCATGGAACACACGCTGAGGGGCTGCTGGGAGGGCAGTGCTGGTAGGCGGGGTGGCGGCTGTACCTGTTGATGCGGTGGGCACAGAGGTGCCCTCCACCACAACGGAGCTCCCATCAGAGGAGGAGTCGCTGTCAAAGCTGTCTGCTCCTGTCCCCACAGTTGAGCTCCCCTCGGCCTCCATCCCACTGGTGGCTTTCGCCCTCAAGGGCCAAGTGGGTTGCAGCTCCCTCCTGCTCTGGTGCAGATGCTCTTCCGCCTGATGATGCTATTGCACACAAGAACAGGGAGACCACAAAAAGGGGGGGGGAGACAGAAGAAAGACATGTTCAGTGCATGCAACACCACTACCGTTGGCGGACACAACACGCATGGAGCAGCCCTCTGCACTACGCAATGCACTAACAGTCAATAGACATTTCAGCTGACCATGGGGTACGAGGCCTAAGACCAATTGCTGCACACCTGGAAGTCACAGGAGCCTGACTAGATGTAGATGGCTCTTCCCACTGGTGGGGTTGGGGTGCCACACAGCCTGCGTCACAAGGGACCTTGCCTACCAAGTTCGTCTGGCCTAGGGGAACCCACTGCCCACCTCCCCCACCCAGACACCTCGTAATGCGCGCAGACTCAGCTGAATGGGAGTGTACTCACCCCATTGTGGTTGCTGTGATGCCCTCAAGCACCCATCCAACTCCGGACACGCCACCGCCAGGATACAGAACATCAGGGCGGTCATGGTGCGACAGGCACCCCTCCCACGTTGGGAGGCCATCCCCAGCTGGGCCTCTGTCATCTTCTTGCTCCAGCGGTGCAGGTCCTCCCATCTTTTACAGCAGTGGGTGCTCCATCTGTGGTAGACCCCCAGGGTCCGGACGTCCTTGGCGATGGCACGCCAAATACCCTTCTTCTGGTGGGCGCTGACCTAGAGGAATGGTACAGGGGGAAAAGGAAATTACTTACCTGTCCGGACCATCATACTCATTGCCCCCCAGTTCCAACCCTTGCCCTGATGCACATACACTCCCCATCTGCACATGCAGGCCTCAGCCCGCCCATGTATCTTCCATCCACACCACTCAAAACAGGCATTGCCCATGCAGCATGCTCACAGTGTACTCACCTGTTTGTCTGGAGGACCGTAAAGTTGCGTATACGGGGGGAAAACCCCATCCACTCGTTTCTCCAAATCCTCCGAAGTGAAGGCAGGGGCCCTTTCCCCAGACACATGAGCCATTGTAGCTTCCAGACTGAGGTCACAGCAGCACTTGCAGTGTAGGTCCTCTCCTGTTGAAGGTCAGGTATCAAGTGAGTGACCAGACAGAAAATGGCGGTCACGTCCGTGGCGGTGCGTACCGTCACCTCCGGCATACATCGTTATTGGCTCCTGGGACCCATAGGGCCCTAAATTAACCAATGCTGAATTGCACCGCTGTCTTCGACCGCCCACCGCGACGGTGTACAACGTCAGCGCAGTTACCTCATATCCCCTTGTCCCACCTTACAGATCAGGCACCCGCCATTTCATGAGGCCACATGGATTGGATGTAAACTGCGTCACACCTATCTAGGCCAGGAATATAGACAGATACCGGCACAATGCGGATTAATTAGGTTTCTGAAAATAAAACATTGTGATACCTCAGTGTTGGATGACTCTCTGCTCGCTGTTCTCCTCCATAGGGCACGTCCGCTGGGGCTGGTGATGAGATGGCGGCATCCTCTGGTGTACAGACCCCTGGTGGACCTGTCAACAATGGAAGAGAGACACATCCTGGTCACATACAGACTTGACAGTGCAACAATCCAGGAACTGTGTGCCAAGTTGGAGCCAGACCTGATGTCAGCTATCCGCCATCCCACAGGAATCCCCCCTCTAGTGCAGGTCCTGTCTGTACCCCACTTCGTGGCCAGTGGGTCTTTTCAAACAACAGTAGCCATGGCATCAGGGATGTTCAGCCAATGTTCTCTAATGTGTTGTCCAGCGTGTTAGCTGCCCTGCTAAAACACATGCGCAGCTACATCGTTTTCCCTCAGGTGGAGGATTTGCCCACAGTGAAAGGTGACTTCTATGTCCTGGGACATATCCCTAACATCATTGGTGCCATTGATGGGACACATGTGGCATTTGTCGTCCCCCCCTCAGAAATGAACAGGTGTACAGAAACCGGAAGAGCTACCATTCAATGAATGTGCAGATTGTGTGTTTGGCAGACCAGTACATCTCCCATGTCAATGCCAAGTATCCTGGCTCTGTGCATGATGCTTACAATTTAAGGAATATCAGCATCCCTTATGTGATGGGCCAACTCCAGAGGCACAGTGTGTGGCTAATAGGGAGGTCAAGGTCCCAATACAGTTGACATAGGTGTCTGGGTATGGGGTTGTCCCTAAGGGTTAGTGTGTGTCTAACAGTTGTCCCTCCACATTTGCAGGTGACTCTGGTTACCCCAACCTGTCATGGCTACTGACCCCAGTGAGGAATCCCAGGACAAGGGCAGAGGAACGCTACAATGAGGCACATGGGCGAACTAGGAGGGTGATCAAATGCACCTTCGGCCTCCTGAAGGCCAGATTCCAGTGCCTCCATCTGACAGGTGGATCCCTCTACTACTCACCGAAGAAGGTGTGCCAGATAATCATGGCCTGCTGTATGCTGCACAACCTGGCTTTGCGATGCCAGGTGCCTTTTCTACAGGAGGATGGGCCAGATGGTGCTCTTCTGGCAGCTGTAGAGCCTGTGGACAGTGAAGAAGAGGAGGGAGAAGAAGAGGATATCGACAACAGAAACAACATCATCAGGCAATACTTCCAGTGAGACACAGGTAAGAAGATGCTTCCCACATCTCATTCTAATGTTGGAACTAGCATAAGTGTGTCATTTTCACTTAGTGTATGGACCCTGACTTGTCACTTTGACTTTCCATTTCACAGATTTGGGTCCCACTTTGTGCCCTCTGCTATGTTTACTGCTGGCCTACAGCTGTGTTACATTGGTAAGTGAACAAGTAAATTGACATTGCTATTTTCCATAGTTATTGCAATTACACATTTGTGAAAGCACAGACTGACTCCAGATTGTTTTGTGATTGAAGTGTGTTTATTCCTGTGCAAATAAGTGGAGGGGGTTGTAAAATGGGCTGGGGTGAGGGTGGACGAATGTCCATGGCAGAGTCCAGTCTATTTGGTTTACAGGTGCATTGTCCAAAGGGGCATAGGAAGTGGAGCAATGGCTGTTTAGGGATGGACAGGGTGATATTCAGGGGGGTCTCATTTCCCGGCGGGGGTCTTGGCAATGTTTTCTGTCTTGTTCCTGGATCTCAGGGACCGTTTGCGGGTGGTTCTTCATCTGCAGGGGGTGGGGTGATGGTATTCTGTTGTTCCTGTGGTGGTGCCTCCTGTCCACTAGCGCCGGCGGAGGTGGAGGGCTGTTCATTGTCCAGGCTAGTGTCAGGGGCCCCTTGTTGTACCACTGTGTTCCTCCTGGCGTTGGCGAGGTCTGCCAGCACCCCTGCAATGGTGACCAGGGTGGTGGTAATGGACTTCAAGTCGTCCCTGATCCCAAGATAGTGTTCCTCCTGCAGCCGCTGGGTTTCCTGAAACGTGGCCAGTCCTGTTGCCACCGTCTCCTGGGAATGATGGTAAGCTCCCATGATGTTGGAGAGTGCCTCATGGAGAGTGGGTTCCCTGGGCCTGTCCTCCCACTGTGGCACAGCAGTCCTCCCAGTTTCCCTGTTATCCTGTGCCTCTATCTCCTGAACCGTGTGCCCACTGCCACTGCCCCCAGGTCACTGATTTTCTTGGGTTGGTGGGTTTTCCTGGGTTCCCTATAGTGGTGGACACACTGCTGAATGACGTGTCCTGGGGACAGAGCGTGGGTGCTGTGCTGGTATTTCCTGAGGGGGGAGGCTCTGTGGTGGCTTGTGACAGCGTCAGGGGAACCGACTGTCCCGAGGTCCCAGATGGGCCGGGCTGGTCATCTTGATCCAGTTGTGCAGAGCTGCTGTCATGACTATGGGCCTCTTCTGTGGGGGGACTGGATATGTCTGGCACCTCCTGTCCGGTGAGGTTGGGCAGGGGTCCTGTTGGGGTGTAAATGCATAATTATTGTATCTGTGTGTGCCATCATGTGCAATGGGTGGTTGACCTTCTACTCCAGTGCTTGCATTATTGGCTTGGCCCGTGTGTGATTGGTGATGTTGGGGCATGAGTGAGTCTCTGTAGTGGACATGCTTGGGTGATGGGTGTCCATGCATTGGTTTCACATGCAGGGCTTGGTTTTGGGATGTGTGGGTTGTGTTGGTGGGGTATCTATGGGTTGTTGGGGTGATGGGTGTGAGGGTTAGGGTGGGAGTATGTGATGGCATGCAGGTAGGGTGGGGGGGTATAGTAGTAAAGATTTGCCTTACCAGAATCCAGTCCTCCTGCTACTCCTTCGAGGCCCTCAGGATGCAGTATAGCCAAGACTTGCTACTCCCATCTTGTTAGTTGTGGGGGAGGAGGTGGGGAGTCCACTGCCAGTCCTCTATACAGCAATCTGGTGTCTTGAGACCACGGAACGCACCTTCCCCTGTAGGTCGTTACACCTCTTTCTGATGTCATCTAGTGTTCTTGGATGCTGTCCCACTGCGTTGACCCTGTGATGATTCTGCGCCATAGCTCCATCTTCCTTGCAATGGAGGTCTGCTGCACCTGTGACCCGAATAGCTGTGGCTCTACCCAGATGATTTCCTCCACCATGACTGTGAGCTCCTCCTCAGAGAACCTGGGGTGTCGTTGAGGCGTCGTTGAGGTGCCATGATGTGGTGTGGGTGATGTGTGAGGTGGTGTCTGTTGTGATCTGTGAGGGGGTGTGTTGGTGTGTGTTGTTTGAGGTGTGTGGATGTTGCGTAAGTGATGGTGTGTGTGTCTGTGGATGCTTGTGTTGTTTTTGGTACTGTCTCTCTGTGGCCTGCTTTAAAAATTTTGGTAGTAAGGGTTTGTGGGTGATGTGGGTGTGTGCTTTATATTGGCTTGGGTGTGTGGGTGTGGTGTGTGTATGTGTATCAGGTGTGTGTATTTCGAAATGTCCAATTTGGTTGTGTTTTGTTAGTGTGTGTGTATTTTGAGCGCGGCGGTGTGTACCGCCAATGGATTACCGCGGTTGAAAGACCACTGCATTGATTCATGGGTCGTGATACTGTGGGCGTATTCCTGTCGGTGTGACGTGTCAGTTTTGTTAACGCCAGTTTATCACTGACCTTTGGTGTGGCGGACTTGCATGGATGTCTGTATTGTGGCGGATTCCGGGCTGTGGGTCGTAATACCTGTAGCGGAATTCCGCAGCCGCTGCGGTATGTTGGCGGACTTCTGCGCGGTGGTAAGCGGGATTTACCGCTAGGGTTGTAATGAAGGCCATGATGTCTTCTTGAGAAGTGTTTAAATAGCTCCAAGCCAAGATTCTTCTTATTAGGTCATTCTGCCCCTTAACACTGATTGATTCAATTTTGATCCATAATTTGCCTTTTTCCAGATGTCTGCTCTCTGTTTTTTCCGTAGGTTAGCATGCCTCCATTTCTATAAAGTCCTGAGTTGCCATCACATGATTCTCGCTGGTGTCCCCTGTGGATGCTGCATTCCGTTGTATCAGCCTTATCCCACACCAAGAAGTGACCATGAGTTGAGGTTTGCTGTCCTCCAGATCTCTTGTTTGCCTCTAATTCATTAAGTGAGACAAACGTGTAAGGTCTGACCTTTCAGCTCAATTCCCCTCTAGTATACCCTGGGCAACTAAACTTAGTGATCAGGACATTTCCTCATCCCAATTTAGTACTCCTTCCACATTCAATCCCCCTTCTTCCTTAATGCCACATGAAATCTTAGCCTTTGAGAAATTAGTTCTATGGGAGATCATGGAACTGAAACAATCACATGAATACATACCACATAAATTATCTTTACAGGAGAAACAGTCCTTGATTGCTCTAACAAATAACCATGAGGTGATTGACAAACATGCTAACATGGATCAGACCAAATATGATTCAGAGATAAAGTAACAGTAATCAAATACAGATCACTATTGTCCCCTTCGTATCATTCCACTTACGCAGATCAGTGAGCAGATCCAAGAGACCACAAAAAGAGCTCTGGATTTAGGAATCATTTGTAAAAAGGAGTGTTTATTCCTCATTAACTGAAGCCTATGGATGCATGTGCTTTACACATTACCTAAAATCAATAAAATAGCACCAAGTGCCAGGGTCACCCAATTGTGTCAGGTTGTGGGTGCATTTTGAAACCCTTGATCAAATACATTGATTCCTTTATTAAAGAGTTTGTACCGCTGTCTAACACTTACATCAGGGATCTTATTTGTACTATTTAAGGCATGGAATTTGATGCAATTCTTGTCCTTTTGGTGGGGAATGACATATAATATTTATACAACAATATTCATTAACAAGAGGAACTTACCATCATTGAGAATTTGTTAAACACTAGACCCTTACCCACTAATGCCCGAACTCCTAAACAGAACTAATTTGTGTATAAAGATATATTATATACAGAAGAAATGAGTTTCAATGGGCCCCCTTAATTTTATTGTCCTCTGTGTAGATACCATTGAACATTCAATGGCACTTACACCTAATAATCCTTTTTGTTGCTATTGTTCCCTTATGTAAGCAACATATCAATGATATTTTGTTTCTTTGGAGGGGCAGTAAGGACTCTCTCTCTTCCTATATACATTGTCTGAATAACAAACATACATGACCGACTTTTGCTTTTGATGCCAAACCTAATAATTTCTTGGACTCACCATTCATGCAGAAGAAGGGAAACTAGGCATATCACTATATCATAAACCAACGGAAAAGGAACACACTTTCACAGTATTCATCCAGTCATCCTAAGGCCTCACAAGATGGCTTATCTTTTGGGCAATTCCCACGAATCCATAGGAATTGCAAGTGGTGCAAAGCTTATTTGCAAGAAGTGGAGGTTCTTGTAAAAAAATGACTTCACTGAGGGTATCCAAAGTGCTTAGTCTCTATCTCTAGAAAGGGCTTGGTATTGCCCTCAAGAGGCCTTATTCACCTCCAAACAAATAAAAATCAATATTTGCATCCCATTGGTCTCTACTTCTGGTCCATAAAGTAATACTATCTGTAAGATTATCAAGAAAAATTGGACAGTACTGCACATTCATTAGCCTTTATTTTCCTACAAAAGGGGACGTAATTTAACAGATTACTTAGTGTATGCCCTGACTTGGATCCCAAATGAATGTAGGAGGCTGGCCTGGTTTGTAGTGGGTACCTAAGGTACTTACACCTTTTACCAGGTCCAGTTATCCCTTATTAGTGAAATGTAGGAAGTGTTCTAGGAGCCTAGGCTGTCTAGGGGTAGCTGTAGCGGAGCAGCCAAGGGTAAACTAGGAGACGCACAGCTCCTGCAGTACCACTATAATTACACAGTACTTATACAAAATTAAAAGACAATACTCAGTGTTACCAAAAATAAAGGTACTTTATTTTAGTGACACAAGGCCAACAATATCTTAGAGGCAATACTCCTTCTGGAGGTAAGCATTATACACAATATATACACTAGTAACCAAAATCAGGAAAGTTAACAGTCATAGAATAGGGCAAACAGTAGAAAATATAATAGATTGCAAAGGGCCCAGGAGCAACACAAACCATACACTAAAATAGTGGAATGTGAATGTTGAATTCTCCCCTAGGCATGTGTAGTGTGTAGAGGGGTGCTGGGAGTGTAGGAAAACACTAATTAAATTAACCCACCACAGAGCCCAGGAAAGCAGGAGTAAAGTTCAGCAAGTTTCCTCAGGACACACTACAAGTCGTGATATAGGATTATGCAAGATCCAAGCAAGACTACAAGCAACAAATGATGGATTCCTGGACCCGAAGACCTATGGAGAGAGGAGACCATGTTCATAAGTCAAAGAAGAGTCCAGGAAGGTCAGGAGCCCCTACCAACCTAGAGGAAGGTGCAAAAGTGGATTCTCCAGTTCGAAGAAAAGTAAAGAAGTGCACCAAAGAAGATGGCTGCAGGTTCCTGCTTGGTGCAAGAGATGTCCCACGTCAAGTTGTTGGATGCAGGCTGTTCACGTCACTGGATTCTGCCAACAAGCCTTGGTTCAAGCAAGTACGTGGTTTGCATCAAAGAGGAGCAGCATGGACCCAGGAGGGACCTGGGGGTTTCAGCTTGGACTGAGGAGACAGAGGGGGCTCTCAGCAAATGCTGGCTGGAGCTGAAGTTGCAGGTCAAAGGAGTCGTCCTGGATACTTTGTTGCAGTTACAGTAGTTCCTGGAGCAGTCTGCGGTTGATCCGACAGTCAGAAGTTGAAGCAGAGGATGGAGAGGATGCAGAGGAGTCCTGGAGGAATCTTGCAAACTGAAACTGAGGAAACACCCAGAGGAGAGACCCTAAATAGCCCTGAGAGGGGGACTGGCTACCTACCCAGGCATGCACCTATCAGGAGGGGTCTCTGACGTCACCTGCTGGCACATGGCCACTCAGAGGTCTCCAGAGGGTCCCCACACCTTGAAATCCAAGATGACTAATGCCAGGGACACTCTGGAGGAGCTCTGGACACCACCCCTGGGGTAGTGATGGACAGGGGAATAGTCACTCCCCTTTCCTTTGTCCAGTTTTGCGCCAGAGCAGGGACTGGGTGTCCCTGAACCAGTGTAGACTGGATTATGCAAGGAGGGCACCATTTGTGCCCTTCCGAACATTTCCAGAGGTTCTGGGAGGATACCTCTCCCATGCCTGTAACTCCTATTTCCAACGGGAGAGAGTGAAACACCCCTCTTCTAAAGAAAATGCATTGTTATGCCTTCCTGGGATTAATCTGCTCAATCCCCAGGAGGGCAGAAACCTGTCTGTGAGGTGGCAGCATCTGGGGCTGCAGTGGAAACCTCAGAGAGCTGGTTTGGTAGTACTAGGGGTCCGTGGTGGAGCCCACAGGGTACATGGGATTGGTCCTCAATACCAGATTTGGATTGGGGGGTCATTTCCATGATCTTAGACACCTCACATGGCCACATTCGGAGTAGCCATTGTGAAGCTACTTATAGGTACTGACATATATGTAGTGCACGCTTTTAATGGTGTACCCGCACTCACGAAGTCCAGGGAATTGTCCCAGGACAACATGGGGGCACCTTTCCTAGTGCAAGGGTGTCCTCACACGAGTAACTTTGCACCTAGCCTTCAGTAAATGAGGTTAGACATATAGGTGACTTATAAGTTACTTAATGCAGTGAACAATGGCTGTGAAATAGTGTGTGCACTATTTCACTGAGGCTGCAGTGGCAGTCCTGAAGAAAGGTTTGTATGAGCTCCTTATGGGTGGCAAAAGAAATTCTGCAGCCCATAAGGGTCTCCTGGAACCCCAATGCCCTGGGTACCTATGTACCATATACTAGGGACATATAAGGGGGTCCAGTATGCCAATCAGAATTGGAATATGGAGTCACTAAACTGTAGTGACAAAGTTGGTAAGTAGAGAGAGCATAAGCACTGGAGTTCTGGTTAGCAGAACTTCAGTGACACAGTCAAGCATACTAACAACACATATAGGCCACAAACTATGAGCACTGGGGTCCAGGCTAGTAGGATCCCAGTGAGACAGGCAAAACACACTGACAAATAGGGTCTTAAACTATGAGCACTGGGGTCCTGGCTAACAGGATCCCAATGAGACAGTAAAAACACACTGACAAACACTCACAAACAGGCCAAAAATGGGGGTAACAACAAATGGGTGTAACCATGCTAGAAAGAGGCTACTTTCTCACACAAGCCTAATCATCAAACTATTACATCTAGCTGGGATTTACCACAGATCACCTGTCACTACAAATGTCAAACCTGTTCAGTCTGTGACCTCACCTTTAATGCAAAGGAATTCAGCAACAACAATATTCACCATCAGTTAGAACAGCTTACTAATTGTAGATCAAGCAATGCTGTATATACCATTTGCTGCCCCTATGGTCTTCTGTATATAGGCCAGACATCACAAATGATCAAGACATGTACCATACAACATAAAAGCTGCATTTGTTGCAAAAAGCATACATCCGCTTTGGTTGCTCATTTTGGCTCACATAACTATACTGAAACTGACCTCACATGGCAAATCAATGAACAACCAAGACCTCCAACATGGATGGTCATTTATCTAAACATCTGAAGCAGTGAGAATGCTTCTGGATATCTTGATGTGATACAGTTAACAATTGAGGTAAATACCCTGGATGAAAGGAGTAACTTTATTACCATCTAAAGATTTTTCATTCAACTGTTAAACTGTTGATGACGTTTCTCCTGTTGAAATTCTAAATTTCGAATGTGAATTAATGTAGATTACAAGCCCCCTCTTCCTTTTCTAAAGGGGGATAGATGTGATATTCATATTACTTAATGTCATATTTCTTAATTTCCCAGGGGACGTTGCATGCGTTTATTGGATTGCTTGACCTTTGCTTTCTTTTTGACATGGTGGTCCATTGAGGCTTTTTGGAATGATAGCACACACAAGATTAATAGAAGAATTGCTCACACTTAGGAAATCCAGTTTCTTTATTGTAGTACAGTCATTTTGTTTCCTGGATTTGGGTTGTGCCCTCCCTCCCTTTTATATTATTTAGATCTGCTTATATTTTTGTTTCAAAGCCTTCTTTTTTATATTAGCCTTTCCATTTCCTGGTTTGACCCTTAAGAATTTTTTTGTGTTTATCAGGCCACACTGTGTGGTATAGTGAAGCATCAATCGGGCCCCTAGTTATGTGATGTGCCACATACTATGCCTGGTTTTATTTATTTTTGAGATGTAGTCCTCCTTTAATTCTCAAGATGTAACCTTGCTTAGCACATTTTTTTTATTTATTATTGCCTTCCCTTTTTAAACCTTTGCATGTTATCATGGAAGTTTGATTAAGATGGATTGCTAAGATTAATTCATGCAATAAGGACCCATAATACGTCATACTTGGTGTATGTATTTTTAATTTGCTAAATATGGCTCCTTTAGTGTTCCAGCTCTCCAGTCTTGCCAGATGTTAAAAGCATTCTAAAGCCCAAAGCTGTTGAATGACCAGCCCAAAGTAAGCCCTTAAATGAACCTGTTCCAGCTCAAAA
This sequence comes from Pleurodeles waltl, assembly GCF_031143425.1. Taxonomy (NCBI): domain Eukaryota; kingdom Metazoa; phylum Chordata; class Amphibia; order Caudata; family Salamandridae; genus Pleurodeles; species Pleurodeles waltl. The sequence continues at coordinate 892,695,985 of NC_090448.1, read as the reverse complement.
AGTAGCCCAAACTTTTAACACCGAAAAAAGGCAATCGTAGGCTGAAGCAAACATTTTAAAGCATCGAATGTGCGGAAATGTTTCAAATAAAATGGTTTAAGTAATACCCAAACTGAAATTAATGATTCATTAGGGTTGAGCGCGCGCAAGCGCTCTGGACCATGTTGTAATCTCCATGTGGGCTTCTAACCATACCCATGTCACGCCCAACACTTGCATTAGTTTGTGGGCTTGCCTTTTAAAACTTGATTTATTTTATTAGTGAAAGGCATGCATACGTCATGCCTTTTCCGGTGTTTAGCCTTCCTCGGGCGCAACAGTAAACTACTGAAAACATACAAGGCTCTTTGTTTTCAGCTGGTTTCTGCACTACTTTATCTTTTAATTTCTTTGTGCAGCGTGATCTTGTAGGGCAGAAGTTGAGAGCTTTGCATGACATCGACCCTGTTACATGGATAATTGCACTTTTGCAGATAACATGGATAATTGCACTTTTGCCGATAAGCTTCACTGCGAGCGAACTTCTGTTTCCTTTTCTCTGTCTCCTTCACGCTCATGGCAACCTTATGCTCGCATATGTGAAACTGTTTTACTTTTCATTATTAGTTTATGTGGCAAGAAAAGTCCAGTTAGGAGTTTACAATACTAATAGCTCTTACGCGAGCAAACGTGAGACCTGTTGCATTGCAAATGCTTGTTTTTATTTAACTGCCCTGTAAAGCACATACTGCACAGCTCAGCTGGTAAGCCCCTTGCATTACGAGTCAAAACCAATAACTCTTTGTCATCACAAACCTTCATGTGATTCCATCCAGTGCTTAATTTGTGCTTGTTGTTTTCCTTGTGGAGCACCAATACTTATTTTTGAGGGCCGGCACTTATTTTTCTTCCTCAAGCATTTACTGCGAGCTAAACACACATATGGGAAAGATGGAGGAAGAGAAAAACGAAAAATCGTCACAATGGGATAAAGCAGAAAGCTGCAAGAGTGAGCTGAAGGGGCAGGGAGTGGCTTTAAATGGATTGAAGAGGCCCGAGATGGCTTCAGGGTTACGTTGCCTCAGTATTCCGTGTTTGCACATTTAATTGCAGCAGCTGCGTGTTCAAGAGGAGGGCTTTGGGCACTGGCACATTTTTATTTACAAATTAAGCAAAGATTCCATCAATTAAACCAGTAGTTGCTCCAAACCAAAGCAGATTAACCAGTTGTGTGCATTTTTATAATAAATTCCCTCTACCCGCCCACAGCACTTCGACCACTGTGAGTGTGTGCAATTGTGTGCGAGCTAGTGAAGAAGAGCACAGCTACGATAGTGACGCAGGCTACTTGAGGCAAGGAAAGGCAAAATTAAAACAAACAAATACAATCAACTTACGGGCTTGATCGCGACCATTTAACTATGATTAGGAATTAAAATGCAGGCAGTCTTGGTGCAGCATGCCTACCTTACCTTGTCTTCCGTACGTTAGTGTTGGGGGGGCAACAGGAAGTTGGACTTGGCGGCGCCAAGCGGCCTGGGGCCGTGGCACCCACACAACAGGAAGGTGGGTGGGGATTCTCAGTTGGCTTGGTGAGTGTAATGATCGACCTGGCCCCAATCTCTCACTCTGGGCAGGGCACACACAAGTTGGTGTCCGCCATGCACCAGCGCCACCCATGTTTCACCACCACTGCGTGGAAGAGGGGGCCCACACTCGCACCATTGCACCATCGCAGCTTTTAAACTGCGCCGCGGGGACAGGCCAATCATTTTTGGCATGGCCGTCAATTGGTGGCGTTTTCGCGTTACTAGACTGTCACCCCTCTGCCCCAACACCACTGCCATTAAGGATGGATGGCGGATGCACCACCACCACCACCACCACCAATTTAGGGTAGATCGTGTGTGCATGGTGCACGGACCGGTGCACCGTGCAACCAAGCAACATGATTTTTGTCGTCATTAGTAGCAGTTCACAGCCAGCCACACATGTGCTGCTGCATGTGCTGTAGTACATATATATATTATAATTTGTATCAATTTTTCACAGTCCTCCAGACTACATTCTACACAGACTGACAGCCCACACTGTCCAATCAATGCTTCATGCACGCTGCAAATCGCGCTAACGGTAACGGGGCTATTGACCATTAAGTAAATTAGGTCTGCAGGTCCGGTGCGTGCGTAACCCTGTACAAAAGGACTATAACTTGACTATAAATTGAGCTGGACAATATCAGGTGTGCTAGTTCCAATACACACACCATCAAATGCGTGCGAAAAGCCCAGATGATCCAACATTGTATTGCTACTTTCAGTTTGGAGGATAAGGTGACTGCACTCTCTGCAGACTTGTAAACGTTTAAGGCCAGGTACACATGTCTATATGCAATGGAAAGGTGGGGCGTATCCTCGCAGGATCCGAACACAGGTTTTAAAGTGGGAGACTAACCTTTTGCAGTGCTCGAGCTTTGAGCAGTACTATGCCCGCCAACCACAGGTTTACAAATCTCCAAAAGCATCCAGGTAGGTACTCTGCTCCAAATGTACTCTCTAGGCTTCAGAAAGTCTAAGCTTCGCTTTCGAGCAGGTCAACTTGACATCCTCGGGTAGGCCTCAAAGCTGTCCCCCTCCCTCGCAACCCTTACCACACTGACATTCATGAATCGGTTCCAGTGCCTCGAATATTCAGACCTCTTATTTTCCACACAGTACCCACCTTACAAGGCCTAGGCCACACGCACGCCCTGACTCCATCATCGTTTCACGAGCATCCATGCCTTCCGGTAGCGAAGCATTCACAAGAGAGAATACTCCACTCCCTCGAAAGACTCACCTGACGGGCCTCGCCATGGCGTACGCTGGTTTCACTGTGGCTGGGGTGCTTGCAGGCCCTTGGACGGTCAGTTGGACGCTAATCAAGACTCTGAGATTTCCAGTAAGACGTTGGAGCCTGGAGGAAGTACCGCGGCAATACCTTTTTCTATCCCTTGTTCTTTGTTAAAAGCATATGAAGCCTGAAATTCTTTACTTACATCAGCAATATATGGCAGCTTTAGCAGGCCTGCTGCCTGGGGGGTCTAAAGATGGGGGCGGGACCCTTAGAGCTGCACGCGCCTAGATTTTCCTCTTTCCTCTGCTCTGCGACAGTGTCGGACTGGACTCGAGTCCGTCAAAATTAATGCACAGGTGAGTCCACTTGTGAGCTGATGCAACGTGTCACTTTTAGTCTATTGACATTTTCTGGGTGCCACTACAGCCTTACCAAATGCGTACAAAGGGCAAATATAAGCCCAATAACCAGGCACCCGCCAATTGAGTTTTTCCCGCACAAATGAGAAAAATGTCACCCATTTGTGCGGGAAATCACCCGATCTGGCAACGCTGCAGCTCTCACGCAATAGTCTTACCGTACCCCACGCATGACTCACAAGGTGACCACCCGTCCGTAAATTTCACGGACTGTCCGTAATTTCGCCATGCCGTCCGTTGTCGGTGATGAAAGGCTTAACGGAAGGCATTTGTCCGTAATTTTAGCCTTTCACCAAATGGACAAGGGAAGGTAGAGCGAAATTACGGGCGATTAGTTTCCCCAGCAGGTTTCAAAGGCAGGGAGTCTCCAGTGCTCTGAGGGAGGGACAGACAGATAAGAATCAGACCCTCTTGCCAGGAGGTCTCCTTACCTAAAGACATGCAAATATGCAGTAACTGGTAAATCTGCAAATGCAAAGGGGCTTGAAAACCTGCATTGACTTTGCTAAAAGGAGTCACTTGAAGTTTTCTGGTTGCAAAGATATTTCTTTTAGAGAGGTATTGTAATGGTGTTCCAAGGTGAGCTGTGGAGTGTGTGGTTTTAATGGAGTGTTATAACATTTTTTAGTACTAGGTATAAACTGTATATTATTCAAATCTGTATTTGAGAAGGGCTTTTTTTATTTAACCGAAATGTATTTGCGCATTTTGTAGCAGCTTTTATTATGATGTAATTGTATTTTTCACAGTTCTTTCAGCGACCTCGGTACCTCATAGTCCTAACAAACATTGGCAAAGCCAACAGGTCTTGTCTACGAAAGAGTTATTGTCTTTGCTAATGTGTTTTAGCCATTAGCCATGTTATACACCAGAGTAGCTGCTGTTCAGCATGGCTTAAGGTTAGTGGCATAGTTGTGTGGAGTGGAGTAGAGTGGCATAGGAGCAGTGGCGTAGAGCCCAGTGGTGCAAAGTACAGTACAGTGGGGTACAGTGCAGTGGCATGGAGTGGTGTGGAACAGAGTAGGGTGGCATAGAGGGCAGTGGAGTAGAGTGGCAGACAATAGAGTTGCAGAGAGAGCAATAGTGTAGAGTGGTACAGTGGCATAGATTGCAGAGTAGACTTGCGTTGCAGGGAGTGCAGTGGCGTAGTGTAGAGTGGTGCAGAGTAGAGTATAGTGCTGTAGAGTGGAGTGATGCAGAGTAGAGTGGCATAGAGTGCAGTGGCATAGAGTGCAGTGGCATAGAATGCAGTAGTACATAGTAGATTGGTGTATAGTACAGTGGTGGAGAGTGCAACGCTGTAGAGTAGAGTGTCAGTGCAGTGATGTAGAGTGGCACAGAGTGGCGTAGAGTACAGTGGTACAGAGTAGAGGGCAGTGGAGTATAGTGCAGTTGTTTAGAGTGCATTGGCGCAGAGTGCAGTGGCATAGAGTGGCATTGGGCAGGGTAGAGTGGCATAGAGTGCAGTAGAATAGAGTGTATTGGTAAAGAATGCACTAGTACAGAGCAGAGTGGTTTAGAGTATAGTGGCGACCAGTGCAGTGTGCGGGTAGAAAGGCTTAGCAAAGGTAGTGCAGGAGCACAGGGTTTCTTCGGGTCAGTGAGTTTACAGGTTCTGGCAGGGCAAGAGAAAGCTGTGCATGATAACCCCAGATGGTGATACATGGAATGGTCAGTAGGAAACAATGAGCAGTGTATTAAGCCTTCCTTAAAAGTATTTACTGGTAAACCCCATCTAATGCAGGGAGGTGGGCAGAAAGCCAGTGAGCCACCCATTGGACCTGTGCAGCTAAATAATAGCATTCTAAGTCCAGAAGACCTAATCCACCCGCAGTCACAGGTAACTTTAGAGTGGAAAGAGCTACCTGATGGCACCGCAGCAACCAAATCAGATGTGTGCCCTGTCTGAAGAAGGAATGAAGGACGAGCAGGGGAAGATTTGCAAAATAATACTATGTAAAGAAATGGCTCCCTGTTGCAGTTACCCCCCACTTTTTGCCTGATACTGATGCTGACTTGACTGAGAAGTGTGCTGGGACCCTGCTAACCAGGCCCCAGCACCAGTGTTCTTTCACCTAAAATGTACCATTGTTTCCACAATTGGCACACCCTGGCATCCAGATAAGTCCCTTGTAACTGGTACCTCTGGTACCAAGGGCCCTGATGCCAGGGAAGGTCTCTAAGGGCTGTAGCATGTATTATGCCACCCTAGAGACCCCTCACTCAGCACAGACACACTGCTTACAAGCCTGTGTGTGCTGGTGAGAACAAAATGAGTAAGTCGACATGGCACTCCCCTCAGGGTGCCATGCCAGCCTCTCACTGCCTATGCAGTATAGGTAAGACACCCCTCTAGCAGGCCTTACAGCCCTAAGGCAGGGTGCACTATACCATAGGTGAGGGTACCAGTGCATGAGCACTGTGCCCCTACAGTGTCTAAGCAAAACCTTAGACATTGTAAGTGCAGGGTAGCCATAAGAGTATATGGTCTGGGAGTCTGTTTTACACGAACTCCACAGCACCATAATGGCTACACTGAAAACTGGGAAGTTTGGTATCAAACTTCTCAGCACAATAAATGCACACTGATGCCAGTGTACATTTTATTGTAAAATACACCCCAGAGGGCACCTTAGAGGTGCCCCCTGAAACTTAACCGACTATCTGTGTAGGCTGACTAGTTTTAGCAGCCTGCCACAAACCGAGACATGTTGCTGGCCCCATGGGGAGAGTGCCTTTGTCACTCTGAGGCCAGTAACAAAGCCTGCACTGGGTGGAGATGCTAACACCTCCCCCAGGCAGGAATTGTCACACCTGGCGGTGAGCCTCAAAGGCTCACCTCCTTTGTGCCAACCCAGCAGGACACTCCAGCTAGTGGAGTTGCCCGCCCCCTCCGGCCAGGCCCCACTTTTGGCGGCAAGGCCGGAGAAGATAATGAGAAAAACAAGGAGGAGTCACTGGCCAGTCAGGACAGCCCCTAAGGTGTCCTGAGCTGAGGTGACTCTGACTTTTAGAAATCCTCCATCTTGCAGATGGAGGATTCCCCCAATAGGGTTAGGATTGTGACCCCCTCCCCTTGGGAGGAGGCACAAAGAGGGTGTACCCACCCTCAGGGCTAGTAGCCATTGGCTACTAACCCCCCAGACCTAAACACGCCCTTAAATTTAGTATTTAAGGGCTACCCTGAACCCTAGAAAATTAGCTTCCTGCAACTACAAGAAGAAGGACTGCCTAGCTGAAAACCCCTGCAGCGGAAGACCAGAAGACGACAACTGCCTTGGCTCCAGAAACTCACCGGCCTGTCTCCTGCCTTCCAAAGATCCTGCTCCAGCGACGCCTTCCAAAGGGACCAGCGACCTCGACATCCTCTGAGGACTGCCCCTGCTTCGAAAAGACAAGAAACTCCCGAGGACAGCGGACCTGCTCCAAGAAAAACTGCAACTTTGTTTCCAGCAACTTTAAAGAACCCTGCAAGCTCCCCGCAAGAAGCGTGAGACTTGCAACACTGCACCCGGCGACCCCGACTCGGCTGGTGGAGATCCGACACCTCAGGAGGGACCCCAGGACTACTCTGATACTGTGAGTACCAAAACCTGTCCCCCCTGAGCCCCCACAGTGCCGCCTGCAGAGGGAATCCCGAGGCTTCCCCTGACCGCGACTCTTTGAACCTAAAGTCCCGACGCCTGGGAGAGACCCTGCACCCGCAGCCCCCAGGACCTGAAGGACCGGACTTTCACTGGAGAAGTGACCCCCAGGAGTCCCTCTCCCTTGCCCAAGTGGAGGTTTCCCCGAGGAATCCCCCCCTTGCCTGCCTGCAGCGCTGAAGAGATCCCGAGATCTCTCATAGACTAACATTGCGAACCCGACGCTGGTTTCTACACTGCACCCGGCCGCCCCCGCGCCGCTGAGGGTGAAATTTCTGTGTGAACTTGTGTCCCCCCCGGTGCCCTACAAAACCCCCCTGGTCTGCCCTCCGAAGACGCGGGTACTTACCTGCAAGCAGACCGGAACCGGGGCACCCCCTTCTCTCCATTCTAGCCTATGTGTTTTGGGCACCACTTTGAACTCTGCACCTGACCGGCCCTGAGCTGCTGGTGTGGTGACTTTGGGGTTGCTCTGAACCCCCAACGGTGGGCTACCGTGGACCAAGAACTAAGCCCTGTAAGTGTCTTACTTACCTGGTTAACCTAACAAATACTTACCTCCCCTAGGAACTGTGAAAATTGCACTAAGTGTCCACTTTTAAAACAGCTACTTGTGAATAACTTGAAAAGTATACATGCCATTTTGACGATTTGAAGTTCCTAAAGTACTTACCTGCAATACCTTTCGAATGAGATATTACATGTAGAATTTGAACCTGTGGTTCTTAAAAATAAACTAAGAAAAGATATTTTTCTATACAAAAACCTATTGGCTGGATTTGTCTCTGAGTGTGTGTACCTCATTTATTGCCTATGTGTATGTACAACAAATGCTTAACACTACTCCTTGGATAAGCCTACTGCTCGACCACACTACCACAAAATAGAGCATTAGTATTATCTCTTTTTGCCACTATCTTACCTCTAAGGGGAACCCTTGGACTCTGTGCATGCTATTCCTTACTTTGAAATAGCACATACAGAGCCAACTTCCTACATACTATCATTGGGGTAGCACACCATCTTCGCTAGTGCCACATGGCCCACTAAAGAAAGCAGAAGAGAAGACCAAAAAGCAAACTGGGCTTGGAGGGACCATTCGCTCTGCCGAAATTTTCATCCTGGAAATCAGTGTAAGAATGGTAGATCTTAATCACTAGATATCAAAAGGTAACTGGTTCCTAGTTCAAGCTGAGATCTAATTGTATATAAAGGGGAAAACAGTGCCATATGTTTAGGAAACACTAATTACATTTTAAAATGTGTACATTTTGTTTGTAAAATTTACATCCCAAATATTTTGAAGATTCTATGTGTACTTGACACTTAAGGATAAACCAGTTCTCTAGTTTGGCTTTTGCTCAATTTCAAAACCATTTAAAGACATGGACAAAGCAGGCAATTGCCTTGCACAACCTTGCAAGGGTCTTCCCCCTGCTCACCCTTCACAAGCACTAACAGCGGACCATTGCACCAGAAGAGTTTGCCAAGGTGGATGGGTGTTGCTTGTTCGACCACTTGACAGTGCCTCTTCTGTTTCGCTCCTGTGTGCAGAGACAACTCCCCAGGTACCCAATACCTTCGAATAGTCTTGGTGGACCCATCTTGTCTGATTTTAGGAATTGTCCCACCTTGTTCTTCTCTTCTTTATTTATCCAGTTGTTAGCAACAACGCTTTGAATTACTTGCTGAGGATCTCCCATTTGATCTCAATTTCACCCTCCTCTTTTATTACCTTTGATTGGTAGTCCAGGCTCCCATTTCTGAGATAAATGTAGAGTCCCAGACATACACTCTAGTGCAGTGAGACTACAGACAAGTTATGGGTGCCTCACATCCTGACATTAGGTGTGAGACTGTCGTCCACACCATCTACCCAGTCTCTTGAAAAAAATTTTAGGTTGAAAGTCCATGGGCAGTTGGGGTAAGCCAGATGTTTTTGTTCAATTTGTTTAAATTAGCACAAGGGTTATTACCTTAATGTTTCCCATACTGTTTGCCAGGGGTTTTTAAATGTTCAGAAACATAATAAAAATGTTTCTGTTACTTTCTCTTCAAGAAAGATCGGTAGATTTGGGTAGGGGGGGTGGGCTTTCCACAGTACTGAAGGGCATTAATTTACTACTGAACAAGGACGTAATGTGACACCTGAATGTAGCATACCAGGAGGCAATCACAAAAAGACCACAGTGAATGAATAGTGCTATGTTAAAAAAGAGTAAATAAATGCACTGACAACATAGTGAGGCATGGCCTCTCTAGCGTGTGTCTGTAAAACTGACGTTTGTTCTTGAATTTTTGTCCTGAATTTTGACCCTTTGTCCTGAATTTTTGTCCTGAATTTTGACCCTTTGTCCTGAATTTTTTACAGTCCTGTCCAGAATTTGCCTCAATCCCAGGTGGTCACCCTACTCACACTGCTGCTTGCACGTATTTTGTGAAACCTTTTTCTTTCATTGTTTTGATTATTGTCTTCCCTTTCATTAAACATTTCCACGTAAACTTGGAAGTTTTGTTACGTTGTATTGCTGAGATTAATTTCTGCTATAAGGCTCCAAAATATGCTACGCACCATGCGTATGTAAATTTCATTCACTAAAGATGGCTCCTTTAAGGTTCCATCTCTTGCGCCTAGTCTTGGTGCACTGGCACGCATGACTCATGCTCCTGCATGTGCACATTTGTTTAATGTCCCTTCTGGCTCCTCACCAGTAGACATGATTGCACATGCTCCGGAATGCAGCAGATTTTTATTTGTGCATTCATTCAATAAAGGTGACCCACTTCACTTTCTTTTGGTTACCTTGCCTCATATTTTGGATTTATGTGACCTTTCAAGGCTAATTACCATTTTTCACCTTTGTAGCTTATATCACTTGTGCTTGTGCTACCTATGAGCCCCTATTACATGCTGCACTCACTTCTTTATTCACTGTGTTTTTCTTGCTTTTTGTCAAGCACTAAATCTCAGCACTTTTTCACTCATGGGTGACACCTATTGTTTTACTTTTGGAACTCAGGAAAAGTAGATTTATACCAGACTTTTGATATTAGGCTTTGTGTCTATTTGTTCTTGTAGACAACCATGTACCAACTTCCCAGGTACTTAGTATATATGTTTTGGCCTAGAGTGGTTTTTCATATGTCTAAATTGTTATATATATGATACATACTTTTAATTTTTCTATGAAATACTTTCCATTTTCTGATGTTCCGTTATTGTCCTGTCTTGATTATGACCTGTGGAAACAAGTAAGGGTCGAAATGCCGTTGACAATATATCAGCTGGAAAAGAATTGGATTATCTTCTTAGAACAAGGGAATTTTGTTAAATTATGATTTATTCAAGAACAGTGCTATAATTATTATTTATTTTGAGCGTTTTGTCTTGTTCTGTGTAGAAGTCTTTTGCTGCTTGCACTTTGCACACGTTCGTTGCACATTGCACTTGGGACACTACTTCAAAGCTGCTTAAAATATCAAGTTATTAAATATTAAATATATTGCAACTATCCACTTTGGGTCATACTTCTTCGTCTTGTAATGGTATGAATTACCTTGGGTTAAATTTATGTTTATTGTTTTTTTTAATAGTACCTATGGGGTATTGTTTTTGTTATTGTCAATACCTAGGTCCCTTGGAGGTTAATGGGTGAATACTGTTGTTTATAACACTGTTTTAAACCCAGGTACCGGATGTAGTTGATACCCACGGTGATCCATCCCACCTTTACAGCCCCCCACCCTTTGGGCTGCATGTACTCACTGTCTAGTCACGTGTTTTGATGATGAACCATTTAGTGAGAATTTGTCCCCATTCTTTCATTTTTCGCTCACCACCGTTTGTCTTTTAATTTGCTTTCCATTATTAATACCCTTCATCATTTTAATATGTTGCCCTAATGTATGGCCCAGGTCATTTTAGCAGGTGCAAATCCTACTGTTTCATGATCTTCCCTCCTCAATCGTGTAACCTTATGTCCTCTTCTCACAGCCCACTCAGAATGGGTGAATATTGCCCCTTCAAGACAATATTTTCTTGTCAATTTGACCTCCGTAGTCTTGTCTCCTCTGTTGCCTCCGTGTCTGTCTTTCACCAACTATAGAGCAGCTTCTCAAAGTTAAAGATCAAGGGTTTGGTCTGAGGGGCCTTGCTCATGCTGTGCCAGATCTAGCCCCAGCAATTGTGCTGCTTCCTATTTTCTGCGACCTGCCATTTAGCTTGAGTGGCAGACCAAAGGGGTATGTCAATCTGTGCCATACATTGTCATGTGTCTCAGTTTTTGTAAATTCCTTTAAAGGAGTCATGCCACTGTTGCTTGGCCTCAGAAATGTCATGAAAGTTCACACATGTTGCACCTTAAACTTATATAAGTTTCTTCCTGCCAATGTCAAGAGGATATCCTCTTTCACCATGAAGTAATGGGATTTCACAACCGTGTTTTGGGGCCTTTGGTCATTCTGTAGTCAGTGCAATCCCACCTGATGGGCCTTATCAAGCCTCAACTCGGGTTGCTCATCCTCCAATAATGCTGAACAAAATCCTGTTACACATGTATTAATACCCAACGCTTCTGTTCCTTCCTTCCTTCATACCTCTGATCCTCAGGTTCTCTCTTCTGGCACAATTTTCGAGTTCCTCAGGCTTGCGCGATACCATTTCTATGTTGTTATAAGGAGTTCTCAGGGTCTTTTTTCTGTTTCTAAATTATCCATTTTCATATTTAACGATACCTGCAAAATTCGACCGCTCACTGCATCCGCATTTTGGCTCAGTTCTTAAATTTCTCCCTTAGATCAGCATGCAGCTTTTGCATGCTTTTCTCCATATTGCTCTTCAACTTTAAAGCAGTTCAAAGAGAGGCCATCAAATCTATGTTTATGAGGGCCATGTTTGTTTTCTTCCAGGGTTTAATATTTAGCTATGTGCTTTGTTGGCCAGTGTGGGATTTTAAGAAAGGGAGCAGCCATCCCTTGCATCTTCTTATTTGGTTTGGGCAGGATTAAATTACCGCAGAGGCACATCTAGTGTGTTATGTACCACCACTTGAATGAACAATCAGCATTATCCTTTTATGTGTATCTCATGGCTGATGTACATGCATTGCTACTTTTGCTGTGATTGTTTTAATTTCTCCAGACTCCCACTGTTATCTGCCTTAACTCAGACCTTTATATCTTTTTTTTGGACAAAGTTGGTCTCGTCAAGGGGGTTCCAGCATTTCATGTGTCTTTAAATTAATTATTTATCCTCCCATGTTCACCATGTTCAATTTCTCTCATCCCCATGGGTCTTGTATTTTGGAGATGACCATGTCTTCTCGCCCCTGTTCACCTCTGTTTTAAGACATTAAGCCTCAGGACCACCGCCTTAATGCTTTGCCGCTGGAAGACTGCTAAGGTGTCGCTGCCACTAGAAGACTCCTGAGGCGCCGCTGTCACTGAAACCCCATCTCCTTTTTTTTCACCATTCTTGGCTTTTTGGCTCCATTCACCCTGGGTCTTCTCCTCCATGGTGCTCCTCTTTCTCAACCTTAGGTGGCTGCATCTGAATCGGGACGCTGTGCAGGGCAAGTCCCAGCTGCCATCTTGTTTCTTTCCATGTGTAGCCAAAAATAACTTCTTCTGGATGTTTCAGCTGCTCCGCTGCACAGGAGCCTTTGTTTTACCTCCATTCTTCTACCCAGTGGGTCATTATATTTAGGGGCTTCTTTTTCAATTTTCATGTGCATGTTGTTTTTAGATTTTTTATATAACTGGGCCTCGGGCAGGGAACTAAGCTGGAATAAATTTGGTCATGCCACCACTGTGGCCACACTCCCGTACTTATGTTTTAAGAGTTATTTGTGCTTCTTTAAGTTTTTAGTGCTCACATTCGTAGTAATAAAAATAACTTTCCAAACGTTATCAGGGGGTTCGACTTTGGATCTGTCTTTTAACCAGTAGTCATAGATTTGAATCTGGACGTGTCTTCTCGACTTTTCACCCTACTGAGGTCGATAAAAAGAAGACCATTGACTAGGGTAACAATGCACATCCGTTAAATAGTTGCCCAAAGGTCCTTTCCGAATAAAATGTGCTTTACAAGTATACATTTTATTTTTCATTGCAGGATCCCATAGAAAGTTTCAAAATCAAGACGTTCCAGGGAGGATTTTGAAAATTAATTTAATGCCCAAAAATCGTCAAATAACTATCAATACTAGCCACCACATAATACATGCAGAAAGCGACACATACACGAATGGTCTTATAGACCTTGTGTCACATCATTTCACATTTAAAATAAGTGTACGTTTACCCGTGGAAATACATTGATCCCCCAGGCTATACTCTCTTGTGTTAGCTCCATGTTGCAGCCATCACAGAAATCCCCCTTTTTACATTATGTAAAAGAAATAGAAGATTTAGGGCCAGATGTAGCAAGATAGCAAATTGCGACTTGCAATTTGCGAGTCCGTGCGACTCGCAAATTGCAAGTCGCAATTTGCTATGCAGAACGGTGTCTCAGACACCGTCTGCGAGTCGCTATGGGGTCGCAAAGACCCACCTCATTAATATTAATGAGGTGGGTCACAAATTGCGGCCCCATAGCGACTATGGGCACTCACGGGTATGGAGGCCTGCTGTAGTCACCAGACCACCATGTCCGTGACTGCTTTTAAATAAAGCAGTTTTTTTTTTTCCAAGTGTAGCCCGTTTTCCTTAAAGGAAAACGAGCTGCACTTAGAAGAAAAAAAACGAAACCTTTTGTTTCGGATTTTTTTCAGGGCAGGTAGTGGTCCCTTGGACCACTACCTGCTCTGAAAAAATAATTTGGGGTCCAGTCACAAAGGAGAAGGGGTCCCATGGGGACCCCTTCCCTTTTGCGAGTGGGTTACCTTCCACTTCAAGTTCGCAAATGGAGTTGAAAACCACTGCGACTCGCAAATAGGAAGGGAACACCCCTTCCTATTTGCGACTCTGAAATGCATTTTGCGAGTCGGTTCCGACTCGCAAAATGCATTTCTGCATAGCAAACACACGTTTGCGACTCGCAAACGGCGATTTTCGCCGTTTGCGACTCGCAAATGGTTTGCTACATCTGGCCCTCAGTGAGAGGAATTCAGAGGTATCTAAGGTTCTGGAGACTGTTTCCTATTTCACATTCCCTAAACCCAGGCACCTAATCAACAGGAGAGAACAATCAAGAGGGAGGGTTGTTTTGATTACTTTGTATACTTCTTCTTTTCCTCCTTGATGAGTTGTGATAATATTCATCTATTTAATAAATGAAAGAAAAGTTGGAGGCAGGGTGAAATTCATAGGGCGGTTGTCACTCAAAACAGAAAACAACAAATATGTTTATCAAAACCAACTATGCAATGCTTCAGAAGTGCATATTCTACTACAGCAGCCAGTTAATTAGTTCACAAACGCATGCCCTGTTTTCATACGTTTAATTATAGCTATTATCCTATCTTGATTTTATCTCAAACAGATATTGTATTATTACTCTAGAACGTTAAACACCCTACAGAACACACTAGTAGCCATCATCTTTCTTGTCCTTACAACCGAGCAGTGCAATATTCACATGTGTTTCCTTAAAGCATCACTGCCTTTTGAGAAGCACTTTCTGCTTCCTGATGGATGAGAGCTTGACAGTTCTCACTAAACAAGCCATTTCCCTTTCAATGGCCAGTCTTACTTTATGGGACTCGGTTCATTCAAGCCGAGAGCTGAAAGGACCGGCGCCCTAAAGATGTCTAGGACGTAGCGGGGTCTCCAGTAGAAACGCCCAACTTTTGCCTCTCAAGATATGCAAATGTTGTTTATATCCCAGGGAGAGCAGACCGTACAACTCACATCAGGGAGGGGGGCCTCTTTGTGGGGTAGAAGGGTGTGACAGAGGATAAAGTGGCAGCCGTTACTTCTATTGAAGAGGCCCCGCTGGCCAGAGCATCCAAAGACTTGTGCACTGGGGCAGTAGATTAAGGTGCTTTGCGTACAAGGTCACGTGATCAAATGATGACAGTAGAGTACGATTTTCCTCTTTACCTTTCTGTTTGTCTGACGTTCTTGTTCAAATAGACATACGCGGATTGGACAATACTTGCCGACGAACGTGTCACACCACTTAGACTTTCGCCCTACTCCCCATATGTCATACTGTGTAATTTGGCCCTTTCATTGCATGGTAATGCGTTTATAGCAAGAATTCTGCTCGCTTTCATGATTGTACAGCATGATTTTGAGGGGGCATTAAACAAGTTCCTTCTTAATTCCGTGAAGAGATATTAGGGCTGGTAATAAAAATTTCGGGCAGTGTCTCCCTGTAGTTTAATGGGCTCACAAGGTAAAATGTCTGGAATGGGGAATAACCTGCCGGACTTGTAATTACCTGGGAATTTTGCGCTTTTTGCCACGGGCAGGTGGCAAATGACACTGAGAGTGCATTTGACGGATGGTGGGTGGCTAGCAAAGGGCTAAGGCTGCCTTGTGCATGCCAGGCTGCGGAGTGACTCGGGGAGCTTTGTTGACTCCATCAATGGTGCTAGAGGACACCGTCTGTGCCTCTGTCTGCAGTCCCTTCACCTTTACGTGTTTTTACCCGAACCCCGCCACCCCCCCCCCCCCCCCCGGTAAAGCCTGATCCTGTTTTGCCGACCTGGTAATTTCAGGTCGGGAAACACGCGACCACTTGTAGTTAGTTGTCTGGAGTGGTATCGCCTCCACGATAGCATTCGAGGCTTCTCTCAATAAGAGCCTTCGAGGCTAATGGTGTAGAACAACAGGCATGTCCATAGCATATGTGAGCATGATTCTTGCCTTTGGACGTTTAAGTTCAGTGATGTGTTTAGTAGCGATTTTGAGGTGACTCTTTCGAAATAGCTACAGCTACTTTCCCCACCCTTACACTAACATGTCCGAGCATGCACTTACCTGCAGCATTCCCTAAAGCCCTCTTCGCACATGCAGTTATTTATGTAAACAACGAATCCAAGTGTTGTCCTTCATGTAAGGCGGCTTGATTATCGGGATACACAAGAATATAAAGGCAAACACGTATAAATGTAATCAGCATCACCTGGTACACGTATACTCGCTGTAGCAAACTGCTCTAGGCATTCCAAGTCTATGTGCAAAGTGTTGCCAGTGTGTCTAGTAAACTGGGGCACATACAGGCTCTCAGGCACAGAGGAAATGATCTCCATTTCAGTCTCCTTCACAGAGCTCCATGCTGTTTTCAACATATATTTAAGGCATTTAGCAGGCGACATCCTGCTCTGAGGATTGCGCACACATACACCTCCACATCATTCAATACAGAACTGAGAGTGCCAATGTGGACTATATGCAAATGTTGAGTATGACCGAATCACAGTATGAACAGAGCAGAACTAATGGAAACGATTGGTATTATTTAGACCCAGGCTGCCAAGCCGCCAAAGATATTCAGTGGCAAATAGTTGAAATGTGTCTGCAGCCGTTACAGACAGTTGCCCCTGAAAACGGCTTCCATGTGAATGACTGGGGTATCTTCCCTGGAAAAAAGACCCACGGCCACAGCCGTCGTTATGGCGCTCAAGTCGTTTCTTAAGTTCCTCCTAGTGATAGACTCCCAAAGTGAAGGTCTATTCCTAGGATTAATTTAACTAACGAGCCCATCACTGGGGCACACTCTCTCAGCCTGTTTGGGGAGGAGGGCGGTGGGGGAGGTGCAGGTGGGAGGGAATGTTTTTTGGGGGGCGGAGTTGATCTCAAGACTTTTTCTGTCAGGGACTGGGTTTGCATGGCTGTCCTGGACATAAACATAAAGAGTGCGTGTAAAGTGCATATTAATTAAGAGTGGTCTTTTTAGGCACCTATAGCAAATGTTTATTATCAGCTTAGTGGTACAAAAATTAACATCCTCAAACAGATGAAGTGAAACCAGAAAACTACAATGACTGCATTAATTCACTGACGCTCTAAATCTTCCATCAAGGAAAGATGGCACTGAAAATAGCATGGAAGGATGGCCCTAAATAGGGTGGTGTCTTGATGTCATTCAGTGTCAGGCCAATCACAAAGGCAGTGCTTAATTTGTAAGTGAATGAGTGCTGGTGCTGAAAACTCTGTTCAGAAGCCTGTAGACGTGTGATCTCCTAATTTTAGGCTAAGGTAACACGTAATAGGGCAGTGGCATCTACTAGCCTCAGAGGTCGACTGGAATCTTTTTACTCAGACAGGAGTAATTAATCAACCAATCAATCAGTTTATTTATAAAGCGCACTACTCACCCGTTAGGGTCTCAAGGCGCTGGGGGGGGAGCTACTGGTCGAAAAGCCATGTTTTGAGGTGTCTCCTGAACGTCAGGAGGTCCTGGGTCTGGCGTAACTGGAGCGGTAGCGAGTTCCAGGTCTTGGCGGCGAGGTGTGAGAAGGATCTTCCTCCGGCAGTGGTGACTTTGGTCGGAAAAGGGAGGAGGGTGATCGGCCGGTAGTCCTTCGGGTCATCCGGGTCTGCCTTGGGCTTCTTCAGTAGTGCGTTGACTTCTGCCTGTTTCCAGATTTCTGGGAAGGTGGCTGATTCAAAGGAACTGTTGATGGTGCTGCAGAGGTGAGGGGAACAGTTCCTCTGCTTGCCTTGTTGAAAATGTAGTGGGGCAGGGGTCCGCTGGGGATCCGGAGTGGATGGCGGCCATGGTGTGTGCAATGTCATCTTTGTTGGCGAGGGTCCAGGTGTGAAGGAGGTTGGTGTTGCTCGGGGGGTCCTGTGTTAGGGTGTCTGGTTTGAGGGTGTCTGTGGTCAGATTTTTAAATGGGCCCTTTTAGCGGTGCGGATCAACTGGTGATGCTTGCGGATGGACTCCTTGAGTGCGATGTGGTTGTGTTTGCTGGGATCAAGGCGCAGGGCCTTCTCTCTTTTTCGGCATTCTAGTTTGGAGATTTGTAAATCAGGTGTGAACCAGTTGGGTTTGGTGCTGTGCAGGGTGTTTGAGGGTTTTTTGAGCGGAGCGAGGGTGTTGGCGCAGTCTGTTAACCAGCGGTGCAGGTTGGTAGCATCTTTGTCAGGGTGCATGGTTGAAGGCGGTGTGGTCTGGGCAAGGGTGGAGATCAGTTCTTCTGTTGAGATTTTGCTCCAGTTGCGTCGGGCGGTTGTGTGCGGTGGTGGTGAGTAGCTGGTTTCTGATAGGAGAAGTGGATGCATTGGTGGTCTGTCCAGCCGAGCTCGGTGGTGTGGCTAAAGGAGACGTGACTATTGGCAGCGAAGATGGGCTAGAGAGTGTGGCCTGCGGTGTGAGTGGGTGAGGTGACGAGTTGTTTGAATCCGAGGTTGTCGAGGTTGTCAAGTAGGTGGTTGGTGTTGATGTCGTTATTGTTATCAAGATGGAAGTTCAGATCGCCGAGGAGGATGTAATCTGCCGATGTCAGCGATGGTGTCGCAGAATTGGGCTCGGGGGCCCGGATGTCTGTAGATCAGTGTTCCTTTGAGGGTGGTGTTGGCGTTGACGTGGATGTTGAAGTGAAATGTTCAGCGGAGTTTAGTGTGTCATGGGTGCTGTTAGAGACTTTGATGGTGCTTTTGGGACTATGGCGATTCCCCCGCCTGGCTTATTGGTGCGGTATCTCCTGGTGATCTTGTAGTCTTCAGGGATGGTAATGGCAATGTCTGGTGCAGAGGCCAAATTTGTCCAGGTTTCGTTGAGGAAGGCGATGTCCGGTGGTAAGGAGGTCAGCAGGTCCCAAAGTTCAATAGTGTGTTTGTAGATGGAGCAAGTGTTGAGTAGGATGCAGTTGAGGCAGTTGTTGGTGGGTCTGTCGTTGTAAGGTAATGAGATCATCAAATGAAACGATGAGAATTAAGAGTCATCAACAGTAATAATATGCAATATTCAGTCAGTGATTTATACACACCTTAACCTACATGACCATGAATCACCACATCAATTTAGTAAAACGTAAACATTTATTGCCCTTATATTACCAATGCTAAAGTCACGTAAATGATGCGCAAAACCAAATGATATCAATACAGAAACAGCACAGGCTGTCCAAAGCGTCTGAAGAATCTCATTAAACACTCCAAAATAATTATACAGAATAACAGCAGAATTATTTGTAAAATAGCAACAGAATTAATTAATAAACATTTAATCAAATATTGAATCAGACATCCTAGCTACAAAACTCTAATTCGAAAAGCATGTGTGGGGCTGGACTTTGCACATGCAAAAATTAAAAAAGAGACAAAAATTAATTTGGAAAAACATCTAACTGTGGCGATAACAAAAATATGGGGTTGGATTTCTAAAGGGAAAAACCTGCAAAAGATAAAATAAATGCACATTGAGCTTGCAGAGTCTTCATAAGCTGAGCACGGGAACAGCAGGTCTTTACCGATCAGCATCACAAACATGAAAAGGAAAAACAGTTCAGTAATGTTGGGCCTAATGTAACTGAACTGTTAAAATCATAAGTAGCTGGACAGAAGAGTTGAATAGCAGAACTGAACTGAACAGAATCCGAACAGGATCTAACTCTGAAAAGAACTGAACTGACATAATCTGAAACATGCTAAAATAAAGTCCCAAAAGTCACTACCTAAGCTTCCATTGAACAAGACTATGAGGTGTGATAAGTAAATGACCAATCACATTTTCATCTGGGCTTCTGTTGTATCTTTCTTTGTTCCTTATCCAGGATAGGCTCATGTTCACGCTCCTCTCCAGACAGCAATTTCCTCAAAAATATAACTTTGTAAAAACAGCAGCAGAACACAAATTGAGCTAGCATTACTTCCTACCAGAAACAATATTTGCAAAAGCATGTCAGTAAAGTCAGCATAACATTTCAATATTGTGCTTCTGGAAAAATATAAAAATATAGACCTTTTTTACGAATGCTAATACATGAATAATAAAACATTTCCAATAATTTCAATCGATTAATTTTGTAGTACAATAATATTAATCATCTTTTGTCAGTACATGTAGTTATAATTAATAAAAACAAATTTTCACAGACATATATGAATTCACATAGAAATCTAGGGGGTGGACACAATGTCAACTACGATTGAAACATAACTCTTTAATTTTTCTAACACATATTTCTCTATTTAGGCCTTTCAATACACCTTAATCATTTTGTTTTAGTCACTCATTTTTTAAAGATAAGGTTTGCTCTCTAACAAGTCCCTGCCAGTCTGGAATCCTACTCATGCCTCTTTAATCCACTATCAATTGACCCCCTTTTTCTCAATCTTGGAGGTTATTTTTATTCCCTGCTTTCTCCAGATTTTGACATTTTTTTCCATCTTTCTTTTACTTCTTCTTTCCCCTCTGAGTTTTTTTTGCCTCTCTTGCTCTCAGGAAATGACTGATAAGGCAAAATAAGTGCTGTTCACCATAAATGAGTGCTCGTGGTCGTCTTCAGCAACCACCAACTCTAACTAAGCACTGCACAAAGGGGTTCCAATGTAACTGGCAGCATGGTGAGCATGTATGCGCTCAGACACTCACACACCCCTATCTCTCTTCCCCCATGTCATATCTATATATACGACAACCAGACATTGATTGCAATACAGAATTTCACTTACTGTTCTAACCCAACACTTGCTATGATACTGGGGTAGGTTATACAGTGGACCAAAGCAAATATAAAAGTGCTTTTAGTTTTCCGATGCACTAGCTAGAGCGCACCTAAATATGCTTTGAGGACCGGCCCCTAGTGAGAATGCCCTTGCAGAGACGGGGCCAGAGTTTACAAATACTGTGAGGACCTATCCAGTTCCCACAGTGTGGGTTAACCCCCCCTCCCCCACCCCTACACAGCTGCTTCACCATTATCAGGTCTGGGAAACTACTTTTATTCATCTAGCTGTGCTGGGAAGCTGGAATAAAAATGTGCTATAGAGTGTATTTTGATAAAATTCAAATGGAGCACTAAGGAGTCTGTTGTGCAACTGTTTCTGTTCACCAGTAGTTTATCATTGTACGCAACCTGGTCTGTTAACACATTTATGCATTTTGTGAATTTGAATATAATTATAATGGAAATATTGGAATGCTGAGGACTAACAACAAGGGTAAGAAAGCCTTACTTTTAGCAAATTGCAAATAGGGATATAGAAGGTTGGACTGTTGACTGCATCAGGACTAGCAAAGTATCGACAGCACCTGCGCCACTTTTGATGTTGGTAAATATCCTCATGGAGCATGAGGTATACAAATTGAATGTTAGAACAATGAGTTCATTTGGAGACACATTTGAAGGTTAGATATTTGAGTTGGGTTTGATTATTTCTTCAAATGGCTGGATATATGATTCGTGGAAGTGTGGCAACGTCACAGGTGATGACATGCTTGGAAGCTGCATGTGCAACTGAAGGGCTCACTAATTAGTTGTCTTTTGGTTATGAATTTCAGTTTTCTTTGGAAATGTTTACATCAGTTCTTAACTTGTGCCGTGGTTGCAGGTGGTCAGTATCAGCACTCATTTTTACGGACCAGGACTTATTTTTTTATCATCAGACTTTGATCGAGGGAAGTAGGGAGGAAGAGAGAGAGGGGATAAAAAGGAGAACAAGAATTTTAGGAAAACAATGACAAAGGGAGAAAACAGAGATGAAAAATAACCCACAACAGTTAATTAAACATACTGGGTGTGTACAGTGGTGTGAGAAAGAGGCATTAGGTGGAATCAAGACTAGACAGTCTTGGTGTTCAACACCTTTAGAGTTCAGCAGCAGTGACAGCTGGCTCCTAAAGAAAGCTTTGAGTCTTTGCATTTTTTATAAGTTAAGCACTGGTTAAAGAGTTGAATCGGGCATAGGACTGATGGTGGTGCATTTTTTAACACTCAGAGGCTAATGACTAGGCCCAGGCGTAATCAAAATTATGCCGGAGTAATTCACTACTTTGTCCTAGTTATTTCCCCTTGTAGGACGTTCCATGACATACTGTATACTTATAACGATGCAAAAAGTGTGGCTCTCCCCTTAATGTAAGCCCCCATTCTGTTATCCAGGATGTGAGTGAGAGTAAATGGGTACCAGAGATGATTTCTGCCTAGGATGTTGACCTAGTGCCAGACATGCACAAATTCACACACTCAGGACAAGCTAGAGTACTTTCCATTGGCAAATCCCATTACCAGGTCAAGCCGCCCGTTAAATTGGCCCAAGACGTGTGCCCTGCTGTCCTCCTTATGAATCCAATGCACTTTACAACTGGAACCTTGTCCCCCTATCCATCTTGGGGGACACTCCCTTTCATGCCCCGTAGGAAAATAACATGGAGGATGTTTAGCAGCATCCACCCTTGGCGACATTTTTCTTTCCTGCAAAAAGACCCACTCACTCTGGCACGTCCTACAGAACATTCTGGCCCAGGCAGACATCAGGCATGCAAGTCCATTCACCTTGATCCCTGTGGACTTTCAGAATTCTCATGTCATGCAGTTCATCAAACTACCCTTCTCTTGCTAAAAAGAAATCTAGAGTCACTCCGCCGCCATTTGTACAACTGCTGCTTACAGAAGTAATTCATACTCCTAATAATGACATCTACTGTTGTGACCTAGGGCCAGATGTATCATGAAGGCCTTTTGCGATTCGGAATTTGGAATTTTTAAGAAATCGCTATTTCTGACTCGCAAAATACCATGTATCACATTTGCGAATCGGTAATAGCGATTTCTTAAAAATCGCAAATGCTATTACCGAATCGCAAATTGCGATACCGGCCCATTCGAACCTATGGGCATGTTGGCCCATATCTGCGAATTATTTGCATTTCCAAAATTGCGATTTCTTAACTAGAAATCGCAAATTTGGAAATGCAAAACCCCAGGGTGCTGGGGGCCTAAGGCCTCCTCCGCTGCACCCCAAAATGATTTTTTTCACCATGTAAGGTGCACACATGCCAAAAGGGCATGTGTGCTTTACATGTAAATTTTAAAAATGCATTTTAAAGGCATTTTTAAAATGTGCACATGGTTACCACCAACTTGGTGGTAAATAGCGATTTCTAAATGCCCAAATCGCATTTAGAAATTGCTTCATACATGTGCTAAGGAATCGCAAATAAGGAACCCTTATTTGCGATTTCTTATTTAGAGGGTCGCAATTTGCGACTCTCTAAACAGGGTCACAATTTTAAGGAATCGCTATTTTAGCGATTCCTTAAAATTGCATTCAGAATGTCTTTCATACATTCTGAAAAGGCTTTTTACATTCGCAAACGGGCATTCGCACCTTTTGCAAATGCAAAAAAACCTTTATACTTCTGGCCCTTGATCACTACAGGCACCAGAGCAGTCACTCTACATCTGAGTGCCTTCCTAGGGAATATGAAATACTGAAGCACATTTTTCCCAGAGTTTTCCTTCTTGTTTTAAAAAAAGGAGAAATGTGGTGTGTGAGAGTTCGACGTATGACAATTCAAACTCCTAATAATGACATCTACTGTTGTGACCTAGTCACCACATGCACCAGAGTTATCACTCTACATCTGAGTGCCTTCCTAGGGAAGATGAAAGACTGAAGTACATTTTTCCCAGAGTTTTCTTTCTTGTTTTCAAAAGGAGGAATGTGGTGTGTGACAGTGCGACCTATGACATGATTGTGTTAGATGTTTTCGTATGACATGCTGGAATTCAGGGGTTTGTGCTAGAGGTTTGGATTTCCCCCCCGTTACTTTTCTTAGATGCTTTCAGTTACTCCCAGTATTTCAATATAAATATAATTATTTTAAGAACTGAAAACTGAAATAACGATTTCAACGTTAAAGGTATTTATTGTAATATTTTGTTAAACATTTATTTATTTAATTTTATGAGATGGGTTATCGTGTCATATCCTGTGGTCCTTTTTGAACTCTCAGAGATTTCTCCTTCTTCCTTCCTCGGAGAGTTCTTCAAGATAAGTCCAAAGGGTTGCTTAACGAGTCAGCAGCTCGGCTTCCCTAGTAAAGCTGTATGTGTTTCTAGAGATGGCACTGGGGTATATGGTGTCTCTGCCACCCTCTTTCAGGGTTCATTGGATACTTGGAATCATTGGAACAGCACAGCTTTGGCAGGGTGAAGATTGTCTTCAAAGATTGCTGAGGTTCATAGCACCTTAAATCTGAATGAGCAATACTGCTCCTCTCATGAAGCTACAAGCACTATAATGACAACCTGTTTGTGAATTGCTGTTACCACCAGAACATGAATTGCTATGAGCTGCCGACCTCACTCGCCTCTAAAATCTGCTAGCAGACCATAAGCAAGCTGTGGAGCTCATAATTGCGCTTCACCATCTTACTTTGTAATATATAATGGGGTATTTTCTAGAAAAGAAAGCAATCTCGCTTGACATTGCTGCCAACCACAGTAATGCTGCGATCAAATGCTTGAACCTTTGGTTACAATGATGCCCTTCCTCCTCACAGTGTGGGTGCGCCCCTATCACAAAGCATGCAACCTCAGTACTACTACCTTTTTCTCCTAGTGTCTCTACCATGTTGCCCCCCTTTAAGGGAATATGATCTTCCCAACCCTTCATCTGACAGACTGTTCTTCGTTATCCAAGCCAATATCATGGTCGAGTAACCATACTGGCTGAGGACGAAACCCATGTATTGGGGTGAAGAAGAGTATGACTGTATAGATAGGTAATTCGGGCATTAACATTTTACCTATCTTCTTTATATTGTAATATTAATTTAGAGTATGTCACTGTCTTATATTACAGCGGTAAAGACAAGACAACCGAAAACACAGAGAACAGATGAAAAGGTACATCCGTTAAAATAAATGTAACACAGACTTACAACTCCGATACAAAAGATGTCTAAAGTCCATCTCCAGCACCTTAAAATGCTGGACCAGAATTATACCCAAGATGGTGGACCTAGTCTACGCATGTACCTCTGAGTTGACTATGTGTTTCAGATTTTCATTTTGGAGAGGCCTGCCTGCCCCTGTGTGAGTGCGCGAAATCAACAGTAAATCTGACTTTTAGAGGATAGAAGTTCGGTGTCCATAAACACTTACAAGTTGATAAACGTCCATTGTATAACTAGTCAGGATGATCCAGAAAATAATACAGGCTGGATATTTATCCTGATTACACTGAAAAATGCATAACGAACTTTGACAAAAAGGAAGGGGCAGGGCTGATAAAATCTTTATCTAGAATCTGAGGAAACTGACATAGGATTCAGTTCAGCTAAGCCAAATGCTCCTATTCCAAAAACCAAAACCGTTATGAAAAAAACACGTTTTAGAAACCGCCTGTAGAAGCTTGTATCATGCATAGACCACATCAGTCAGCTGACTATAATCATGTATTACCAGGAAAGGAGATCCCATCCAACCTCTCCAACTGCCTCCAGCTCTCTCTCTGTCTTCCTCACTCCATTCCATTCCATTTTATATTACCTCATAACAGTCTATAGTGATACACCGAAAGAAAGGGTATGGGGCAATGGCGTCAGAATTTTGGACGCTATTGATGTACTGTTCAGGGTTACTCCCAAAATTTTGGCCCTATCCCTGAACAGTACACAGGGGCCCCCTATAACTACTTGTGTGCCCGCTTTAAAGACCCGCTCTGATTAGGCTTTAAAAATGCTGAAAAAATGGCACAAGGAGATCTTTAAGATTTCTTTGCGCCATTTTTTCAGGCCCCCTAACGGGGGAATGCCCCCTTTGCATCCGTCATGCCTGGCACAGGCATAATGTGTCACAAAGGGGTTACAAAATGGCACAATTCAGGCATTGCACCACTTTGTAAATCTGGTGCAGCGATTTTGGCCTCGTTGGGCCACATTATCATAAAAATAAATGATGCTAATGTGGCACAAGGAGGCGCTAGGCCCTCTAAAATCTGGGCCTTAACCTACATAAAAATTAAGCATGCAATAAATAAACATTTACGAACACTTATGCAACTCTTATGTGTTTTGCACTATAATAACTTATGCACAGCTAAGTGACCTAGTAATAGCTAAATTGAATATACTTTAAATTACTTCACGTATTCATCCAAGTACTCAGGGGCTCGCGCTATTCCACATGACTTTCTTGATGTTATTGTTTTCCTGTCAGTTGTCCCATCTTCTGTTACCTTTCTGTCATCACCATCACTCGAATCAGTCATTCTCCCTCTATACACAACTACTCTATTCAGGTTCCATATGTGATAATCCTCTGTTTTAAACACATTGGTGAAGGTTTTAATGACTTTCAAATGTTTTGAGAATTTACCACTCCCTTCCTTACTCAATGGTCGTATTATTAGAACACTATCACCCACAGATACATTTTTTTCCTTCAGTGAATTTTTCCTGTCAGAATATTCTTTCCTGTTGCTTACCTTCATGTCCTCCCTCAATCTCCGATCACCCTGAGTGAAATGTTTAGCCAACTTGAATTCATATTCTGTTACCCATGTTAGTTCCACAACTGTGTTGAGGTACCTACCCCAAAACAACTCAAATGCAATTTTGTTGGTGATGGTATGTGGAATAACTCTGTATACCTCAACTCTTTTATTCACTTCATCTCTTCAGTTTATGACATTTTCCTTGGCCAAAGATATGTTTTTTTAGGACCCAATTAAACCTCTCCGCCATCCCATTAGTTTCAAAATGATAGTTGGCACATCTTTTATGTTTCATACCATGTTCACTCAAGAATGTCTTCATTTCCTTGGAGACAAGTTGTACACCATTATCTCTAAGCACCATCTCTAGAAGTCCTTCCCTCTCTATGAGCTCCTTCAAAATTTTTGTCATAGGCCTGGTTTCAATGCCCCAAGTGAAGCATATCTCTGGCCACTTTGAGTACATGTTAATAACTACTATAACATACAATTCCTGATTATAACGATGAATTGGTCCCAAAAAGTCTATTGCAATCTCCTTCCACGGACCTGTTTGGGGATCCCTAATTACCACTGACTGTACCTTGGGCTTTATTGCTTTCTTGCTCAATGTATACTGCAAACTATCTCTCACCATTCTATCAGCTTGAAGATCCATGCCTGGCCACCAATATCAGGAATGTAACCTTTCCTTTGTCTTGTCTTATTCCTGATGACAACAATGGGCAGGCTTACCAACGCCTCTCTGAGTTTATTTGAGGGAATTAACCTAGTACTTCTGAATATCAGGCCATTACTGGCTGACAATTTTTCCTTTAGTCACCAAAAATCCTTAGAACTAGCACTACCTTGTTTTTTTAGACTTACAACTAGCACATATTAAGCCCATCACTTCACCTAGAAACTCATCATATTGCAATTCTTTGCGCCATTTCTCCTCCGAGATGACCTCCTTCCCCACCTCACAAACAAATTTTGATTCATCATCATATTCTGTGTCTTCACCTTGAACAACCACTTCTTTGGGTACCAACCTGGATTATGCATCAATCACTTTGTTTTCCACTACTGGAATATATTTTATTTCCAAATTATATTCCTTTAGGGCTACCACCCATTTTGGTAATTCTACCTGACACTGCATCCTTAACCTTATTTTTTAATATTTTGCTTAGTGGTTGGTGATCCATCTCCACTTAAAAAAATCCGCTATATAAGATTTTTTTGAGCTTTCTTACTCCCCAGAATGCAGCAAGTGCCTTCTTCTTTATGACTGAATATCTTATTTCAGTTCCTCTGAAGCCGTACAAGACAAACATGATAGTGTTCTCTGCACCATGGCCACCCTGCTGAAGGATAGCTCCTAATCCTTTAATGCTGACATGCTTTGTAACAATAGATTTGTCCTTGGGGTCAACTTTTTGAATTTGGTAACTGACTCAGTCTGTTGTTTACTTCCAAAAACTCGCTTTCACATGCAGCATACCAATCAAAATTAATCTCTTTTTTAAGTGAGTTTCTCATGTTTGCACTCAATTCCGAAAAATTCTAAATCAATTTATTATAATATTCTGTCATGCCGAGTAATTGCAGCAATTCCTACTTAGAGACAGGCAAAACCATAAACTGAATTGCATTGACCAATTCAGCTTTGGGAACAACACCATCACTAGTGAAGGTATGTCCCAAATAGTCTAGGGCAGTAGCCCCAAATCTACATTGCTTCAGTTTGATAGTGAGGTTAAATTACATAATTTTTCTAACACATATCTCACGCGGACATAGAGTTCCTCAACATCTTTTCCAGACATAAGAATATCATCTTGGTAAATGTGTACCCCCTCACCCCCTGCACCTTCGAAAACTTTCTCCATAACTTGTTAAAAAACTGATTCTGCTGAGACTAGACCAAATGACAGTCTGAAATACCTAAATGTACCAAAAGAAAATATGAGCATGGTCAGATCTTTAGATGCTGTCTCCAGCCTAATTTGATGGTATGCGGAGGTGTGGTCCATATGGTGGAACACTTTTACCGCACCTAACAAGATCAGCAACTCAGAAATGTTAGGCAGAGGATATCTGTCAACAAAGACATTCTTATTAGGATGCCTCAAGTCCACATATAATCTCGGACTTCCATTTGACTTCCTAGCTAACAACTGGTGCCAACTGCTCAGTTTCCCCAACCTTCTCAATGACACCATTAGTTTTCAATTTCTCTAGTTCAGTATGCATTTCTTCTCTACTGGCAATGGGAACATTCCTCACCTTATCACATACTATAGATGGACCCTGCACCTGGAACCAAACCTGTTGTATGCAAATGAAGGCAGATGTGACTGAGTGTCCTGTGTTTGTGGTTGTCTGGGTGAAATGCACACGGGAGCTGTCAATCAGCACAGGCCTGATGTTGATTTGAGACAGGCTGTAAGGCATAGAAGGATTTAAGTGCAGAGAAATGCTCATTCTCTAAAAGAGGCATTTCTGAAATAGTAATATAAAATCCAACCTCACTAATAAGCAGGATTTTCAATTACCACGCTACCCCCTTCAGATCAGAATCTACCACTCGAAAAGTATATGAGATTAGTCCTAATGCTAGTCTATGAAAGAAGCAGGCCACACAGTAGTGGAAAACGAATTTAGGAGTTTTCCACTACCTGGACATATAAAACACATATGTACATGTCCTGCCTTTTACCTACACAGCACCCTGCCCTATGGGTTACCACGGGCTTACATTGGGGGTGACTTATATGTAGAAAAAGGGGAGTTTAAATCTTGGCAAGTACTTTTAAGTGCCAAGTCGGAGTGGCAATGAAACTGTACATAAAAGCCCTGCAATGGCAGGCATGAGATATAGTTAAGGGGCTACTTATGTGGGTGGTACAATCAGTGCTGTAGGCCCATCAGAAGCATTTAATGTACATGCCCTGGGCACATAGGCCCTCATTCTGACCCTGGCGGTCGGTGATAAAGCGGCGGCCAAGCCGCCAACAGGCCGGCGGTCTAAAATATGCAATTCTGACCCTGGCGGGAACCGCCAACACAGCCCGCCAACTTAACACTCCGACCGCCACAGCGGTACAAACAAACAGCGCGGCGGTTCCCGCCAACAGCCCGGCGGCAGACAAAGTACCGCCCACCCTATTACGACCCACCAATCTGCCACCTTTTCCGGGGCGGGAGCACCGCCGATAAGAACACGGCGGAAACAGACTACGAACGGGAAAACGCTCACCTCTACGCACTCCACGCGAGATTCCGGCAGTATGGAGCCAGAGTTACAGGTCATCCCCGCACTCCTATTCCTCCTCATATACCAGGAGCACGCCCGGCGGCGCGGAAGACATCGGTGAGTACTGCACCTACGACACAGGGGAGGGAAAAGATTACCGGCACACACCCACCCACCCACACCCACTACAACACACACATCAATGCATTCCCACAGATCACTGTCACAACCCACAAACCACCCCCCTCCGAAATAATGCAAAGACCAAAAGAAGAGATCATAAACGGGCAGATATATTGAAATATGTACGCCATTAATCCCAAAAAATAAATAAACTATGTACAAAATATATACAGCTACTAAATGTAGTCCAACCACTGTCCGTGGATCACAGGGGTCCTGTGCAAAGGGGCAAGGCCCAGTCCCACGACAAGAACTCCACGGAGAGAACACTGCAGGGGCATCAGAAAGAAAATAGGACAGGCACCTCAGGGGGAAGGGAAGGGGGGGCACCTCAGCCACTTGAGTACACAACGCCAGATCCACGAGGGGACTCCATGACCACTGGGCCATCCTGGGGAGAGCAAAGCCACAGTCCATACAGTCCATACAGTGGGTGGCCTGCCCACTGGGCCATCCTGGGGAGAGCAAAGCCACAGTCCATACAGTCCATACAGTGGGTGGCCTGCCCACTGGGCCATCCTGGGGAGAGCAAAGCCACAGTCCATACAGTCCATACAGTGGGTGGCCTGCCCACTGGGCCATCCTGGGGAGAGCAAAGCCACAGTCCATACAGTCCATACAGTGGGTGGCCTGCCCACTGGGCCATCCTGGGGAGAGCAAAGCCACAGTCCATACAGTCCATACAGTGGGTGGCCTGCCCACTGGGCCATCCTGGGGAGAGCAAAGCCACAGTCCATACAGTCCATACAGTGGGTGGCCTGCCCACTGGGCCATCCTGGGGAGAGCAAAGCCACAGTCCAAACAGTCCATACAGTGGGTGGCCTGCCCACTGGGCCATCCTGGGGAGAGCAAAGCCACAGTCCATACAGTCCATACAGTGGGTGGCCTGCCCACTGGGCCATCCTGGGGAGAGCAAAGCCACAGTCCAAACAGTCCATACAGTGGGTGGCCTGCCCACTGGGCCATCCTGGGGAGAGCAAAGCCACAGTCCATACAGTCCATAACAGACCCCACTGCCACTGGAGGAGGCAAGTTGGCCAGAGGACATCCTGCAGCCCTGCCCGAGATAGATCCTGCCCTGCCACGTCTGCCAAAGGGCCAGCGGTTCTTGCCCTGAAGGGCCCAGTTCAGCGGTTCTTGAGACGGCGGGGCCCAGTTCAGCGGTGCTTGAGACGGCGGGGCCCAGTTCAGCGGTGCTTGAGACGGCGGGGCCCAGTTCAGCGCTCCTTGCCTTGAAGGGCCCAGTTCAGCGGTTCTTGAGACGGCGGGGCCCAGCGGAGCGGTTCTTGAGACGGCGGGGCCCAGTTCAGCGGTGCATGAGACGGCGGGGCCCAGTTCAGCGGTGCTTGAGACGGCGGGGCCCAGTTCAGCGCTCCTTGCCTTGAAGGGCCCAGTTCAGCGGTTCTTGAGACGGCGGGGCCCAGCGGAGCGGTTCTTGAGACGGCGGGGCCCAGCGGAGCGGTGCTTGAGACGGCGGGGCCCAGCGGAGCAGTTCTTGAGACGGCGGGGCCCAGCGGAGCAGTTCTTGAGACGGCGGGGCCCAGCGGAGCAGTTCTTGAGACGGCGGGGCCCAGCGGAGCAGTTCTTGAGACGGCGGGGCCCAGCGGAGCGGTTCTTGAGACGGCGGGGCCCAGCGGAGCGGTTCTTGAGACGGCGGGGCCCAGTTCAGCGGTTCTGGAGACGGCGGACGGTCTATGGCCAACTGCTCATTGCCTGGTGGTGCCCTCCTGGGCAGCGGGGATGGTGCTCCTTCAATGCCCACCTGGGCTGTGGGTGGTGGGGCCCTCCTGGCCAGCTGGGCTGGGTCCTCCCTGGGCAGCAGCTATGGGGGTGGTGGGCTCTCCCGGGGCAGCTGTGCCGGTTCCTCCCGGGGCAGCGGCTATGGGGGTTGTGGGCTCCTCCTGGGCAGCAGGCCTGCTGCCTGACCTCTCCGACTTGCTGCCCTTGCCCTCCTTAGTCGTGGGCCTGTGGCCCTTTCCTCCCTTTGGAGCTGTGGCTGGTGACTGTCTCTGGGTGGTGTCCGGGGGGGATGTAGAAGGCGGGCTCCTGCGGCGCCCCTTCCGCCTTCTGCTCCTCTTCCCAGGGGGTGGGCTGGCTGTCCCCTTGCTGCTGGGCGAAGATCCAGACATGCGGGCTGGCGGGCTCCAATACCCCTGCACCCTTGTCAAGGGGGCTGCAGGGCTGGTGGTGGCTGAGGTGCTCTTCTTACCCCGACGAGAAGGAGGGGGGGGCTCAGGGTCAGGAAAGAAGTTAGTAGTGGCGAGGAAGAGCTTCTTGGGACAATGGAGAGTGGTAGGTACAGTGGGAATGGGAGTGGAGGGAGAGGATGTGGTTGTAGGTGAGTCACGTTTGCTGTCTTTGGGTGCAGGTGCAGGAGGGATAGGCTGTCGTGAGGTGGATGGCTGTTGGGTGGGTGGGTGGCTGCGTTTGTGTGGTGTGGAAGAGGGGGTGACAGACACAGTGGGAGAGGACACAGGGGACGTGTAAATGGCAGTGGGGGTGGTGACTGCACGTGTGCGGACTGGAGTGGAGGGTGTGCTGGTGATGGAAACACTGGCTGATGGTGAGGTGAATGGAGGTGTGAGTGTAGACGTCACAGGGAGGGAGGAGGGAGACGAGGAGGTGGGGGTCACAGAGGTGGTAGTGACTGTTGGCATGTCTGCATCAGAATGTTGCGTGTGTGAATGTCTGCGTGATCTGTGGTGCTTATGTTTGGATGAGCTTCTCTTGGGTGTTGAGGTGTGTGCAGGCTGGTCTGATGGTGTGGGTGGGACAGGCAGAGGAACAGGAGACTGGGAGGAGGGAGTTAGTAGAGGCAGGCAGGAGACAGGGACAATGGCTGCCGTCAGTGCTGAGGCCAGAGCCTGGAACGATCGCTGATGGGCAGCCTGACCCGAATGAATGCCCTCCAGGTACGCATTGCTGCGATGAACCTCCCTCTCCACCCCCTGGATGGCATTCAAAAGGGTAGTCTGCCCAACAATGAGCGTTCGGAGGAGGTCAATGACCTCCTCACTGAGGGCAGCGGGGGTAACAGGGGCAGGGCCTGAGGTGCCTGGGGCGAAGGAGATGCCCGGCTTCCTGGCAGAGCGGGCACGTGGCGAACGCTGAGGGGCTGCTGGGAGGGCGGAGATGGTGCGCTGGGTGGCGGCTGTACCTGTAATGGCGGGGGGCACGGATGGTGCCACCCCCGCAAGGGAGCCCCCTTCCGAGGACGTGTCCGTGTCGCTGCAGGGTCCAGTCGTCCCCGTCGTGGAGCTCCCCTCGCCCTCCGTCTCACTGGTCCAGTCTGACTCTGTGGCATGGCCCTCCTGGGCCATGTGAGATGCAGCTCCCTCCTGCCCCGATGCCACTTCTCCTCCGCCTGATGATGCTGATGCACACAAGCACAGAAAGACAAACAAAAAGGGGGGGGGAGAGAGAAATAAAGGGATATTGAGTACATGGATCTCCGGTACAGTTAGCGGACATGACAGACACAGATGCCCCCTGCACTAAGTTGCGCACTTGGGGTACGCTACGCATTCCGTGGAACATGCCCTACACGCCTAGAGTTGACAACTGCACCCATGGATGACACGGCCCAGGGATGGCTGTACTGACAAACTACTGAGGGTGGTGGCTGGGGACACAGGGGCTTACGGGGGTGCCCAGCCTACAGATATCGCCCTGGCCTAGGGGGACCCCCAGCCCTCCTCCCCCACCCAGACACCTCCACTGCGCGACAACAGAGTAGATAATGCTTGGACTCACCCCCTTGTGTCTGCTGTGCTGCCCTCACGCGCCCATCCAAATCAGGGTAGGCCACCGCCAGGATCCGGAACATCAGGGGGCTCAGTTGACCGCAGGCACCCCGCCTACGTTGGGAGGCCATCCCCAGCAGAGACTCGGCGGTCTTCTTGGTCCCGCGGCGGATGTCCTCCCACCTCTTGCGGCAGTGGGTGCCCCGTCGATGGTGGACCCCCAGGGCCCGGACTTCCTTGGCGATGGCACGCCAAATCCCGATCTTCTCATGGGCGCGGACCTATGTGACACGTACAGGGAGGGAGAAATACCACGTTCAAGTTACTCAGCATTTTCCTTTCCAGTGGCCCAACGCCCCCCATCCCCGCCAGGCCCCCCGCCAGGCCCCCCGCCATGCCCAACATGCCCCCCATCCCCGCCAGGCCCCCCGCCATGCCCAACATGCCACCCATCCCCGCCAGGCCCCCCGCCATGCCCAACATGCCCCCCATCCCCGCCAGGCCCCCCGCCAGGCCCAACATGCCCCCCATCCCCGCCAGGCCCCCCGCCAGGCCCAACATGCCCCCCATCCCCGCCAGGCCCCCCGCCAGGCCCCCCGCCATGCCCAACATGCCCCCCATCCCCGCCAGGCCCCCCGCCAGGCCCAACATGCCCCCCATCCCCGCCAGGCCCCCCGCCAGGCCCCCCGCCAGCCCCAACATGCCCCCCATCCCCACCAGGCCCCCAAGCCAGCCAGTGGCCCCAAATCCAGATTGAATTAAACTCACTTGTTGGTCTGGAGGACCGTAGAGTAGCACATACTGGGGGAGGACCCCATCCACAAGTTTCTCCAACTCCTCTCCAGTGAAGGCAGGGGCCCTTTCCCCAGTCGCAGCAGCCATTGTCCCTTCCAGACCGAGGTCACAGCAACACTTGCAGTATAGGTCCTCTCCTGTGAAAGTTCAAGTCGCAAGTGGATAAGTAGATAGAAAATGGCGGTCACGTCCGCGGCGGTGCGTACCGCGGCGGTGCGTCCCGCCACCGCCGGCGCCCTTCGCCATTGGCTCCTGAAACCCATAGGCTTCAATGTTAACCAATGCGGCTTCGCGCCGCGGTCTTCGCCCGCCGCCCGCCGCGGTGTGCCACGCCAGCGCATTGACCTCACATCCCATTGTCACACTTCACAGGTCAGGCAGCCGCCATTTCCAGGGCCCACATGGCTCAATTTCAACTGCGTCACACAGGCCTAGGCCTTGCATAGCCACTCAGACACGCCATTCACTGCATAGAGAATCGTATACTGTGCTAGCTGTGAGTACGTACCTGTGGGTTGCCTGACTGTGTGCTCCATGTTGTCCTTCCTAGGCACCGTCCGCTGGGTTGGGCGAGGAGACGGATGAATCCTCCCGTGTACCGACCGCTGGTGGACCTGTCGACAATGGAAGAACGCCACATTATCCTGACCTACCGTCTTAACCGTGCCACTATCCATGAACTGTGTGCCCAGCTGGAGCCCGACCTGATGTCCCCCATCCGCCAACCCACAGGGATTCCCCCTCTGGTGCAGGTCATGTCAGTACTACATTTCTTGGCAAGTGGGTCATTTCAGACAACCGTGGGAATTGCTTCCGGGATGTCTCAGCCCATGTTTTCAAAGGTGTTATCCAGAGTGTTGTCTGCCCTGATGAAATCCGTGAGGAACTACATCATTTTCCCTGAGGTGGGCGAATTGGCTACAGTGAAGGGTGATTTCTACGCCCTTGGACATATTCCCAACGTAATTGGTGCCATTGATGGGACCCATGTGGCTTTGGTTCCCCCAAGAGACAGGGAGCAGGTGTACAGGAACAGAAAAAGTTACCATTCAATGAACATCCAGGTGGTGTGTTTGGCTGACCAGTACATCTCGCATGTAAATGCCAAATTCCCAGGGTCAGTGCATGACGCCTACATCCTCAGGAATAGCAGCATCCCTTACGTGATGGAACAGCTACAGAGACACCGTGTATGGCTAGTGGGGGACTCTGGGTACCCCAACCTGTCGTGGCTACTGACCCCAGTAAGGAATCCCCGGACCAGGGCAGAGGAACGGTACAATGAGGCCCATGGGCGTACTAGGAGGGTGATCGAACGCACCTTTGGCCTCCTAAAGGCCAGGTTTCGCTGCCTGCATATGACCGGTGGATCCCTAATGTACTCACCTAAGAAGGTGTGTCACATCATCGTGGCCTGCTGCATGCTTCACAACCTGGCTTTGCGCCGCCAGGTGCCTTTCCTGCAGGAGGATGGTCGAGACGGTGGTGTTGTGGCAGCGGTGGAACCTGAGGAGAGTGACGAGGAGGAAGACGACGGGGCTGAAACAGACAACAGGGACAGAATCATTGAACAGTACTTCCAATAGGACACAGGTAACATTTCAAAGATAATTTAGTAAATGTTAACTACTCTGCAGCATCTCTGCTGCCTGTCTATTTGCCCCAGTGTATGATGACTGAGTTTTGGCTTTTCCCTCCCTATTTCAGATCTGGGGTCCCCACTACGAGTCCTGTGCTTCGTTTCCCCATGGACTACAGCTTTGTGGCAGCTGTTTGTTGACTTCACCATGTACAAGGACATATTTGCACTGTCATGTCAATTACAATCTATTGAAATCACAGCCAGACTCCTGATATTTTGGTGCAAAATAGGTGTTTATTGAAGTGCTCAAAATGGGATGGGTGGTTTCAAGTGGGTGGGGGCTATGGTGAAGGAATGTCCATGGCAGAGTCCAGAGTAACAGTCACACAGGTGCATTGTCCAGAGGCCTGTGGAGAGATGGAGTATGGGCAGTTCGAGGATGGACAGGGTGACAATGTGGGACAGTGGGATGACATCAGGTGGTATCCATTGCTGGCGGGGGTCTTGACATCCTACTCTGTCTTGCGAGATCTCAGGGCCCTCTTGCGGGGTGGTTCTTCTCCTGCAGGAGGTGGGGGTCTGGTGGGCTGCTGCTGTGCGGGGGCCTCCTGTCCACTAGCGCCGGCGGAGGTGGATGGCTGTTCTTGGTCCAGGCTAGTGGCAGGGGCCCTTGGGTGTTGTTCAGTGTCCGCCCTGCTGTTTACGAGGTCCTGCAGCAGCCCTACCATGGTAACCAGGGTGGTGTTGATGGCTCTGATGTCCTCCCTGTACCCCCGATAGTGTTCCTCCTGCAGCACCTGGATCTCCTGGAACCGGGCCAGTACCGTCGCCATCGTCTCCTGGGAGCGGTTGTATGCTCCCATGATGGTGGTGAGGACCTCGTGGAGAGTGGGTTCCCTGGGCCTCTCCTCCCCCCCCTGTCGCACAGCTGCCCGCCGAGTTGCCCTGTTTCCCTGGGCCTCTGCCCCCTGGCCGGTGTGCCCACTACCACTGCCCCCAGGTCCCTGTTGTTGTTGGGGTGGTGGGTTATCCTGGGTGCCCTGTAGTGGTAGACACACTGCAGATTGACGCGCCCTGGAGACAGAGGCATGGGCCCGCTGGGTGGGAGCTGTGCTGGTGTTCCCAGAGGGGTTAGGGTCTATAGTGGCCTGTGCCTGTGTGAGGGGAACCGACTGTCCAGAGGTCCCCGATGGTCCGGGCTGGTCATCGGTGTCCAGATCGACAGAGCTGCTGTCATCGCTGACGGCCTCTTGGATGGGGGGTGTGGATAATTCTGGCCCCTCCGCCGCGGTGTGTTGACGGTCGGGTCCTGCAGGGGTATAGAGGTATGGTTATAGTTTCAATGTGTGGCATATGGGTGTATCTGTGGGTTCCCGTGTCCCCAAGTGCTGGCATTCGTGTGTGGGGGCTTTGGTGAGGGTGGCTTGTGGGGGGGATGTGTATATGCATTGGGCATGCTTTGGTGATGGGTGTCCATGCTTAGTGGACGCATGCAGGCCTAGGTTTTGGGATGTGTGGGTTGTGATGGTGAGACATTGGCGGGGAATAGGTGTGCTGGGGGTGGGGGTGAGGATGGTGGTGGGGGTGAGGATGGTGGTGGGGGTGAGGGTGGGGGTGAGGATGGGGGTGGGGGTGAGGGTGGGGTTCGAGGATGGGGGTGAGGGTTGGGGTCTGATTTGGCATGCAGGTGGGGGGGAAGCAGTATTGAAGCTTCAACTTACCAGTATCCATTCCTCCGCCGACTCCTGCGAGGCCGTCAGGATGCAGGATGTTCAAGACTTCCTCCTCCCATGATGTGAATTGTGGGGGTTGAGGTGGGGGTCCTCCGCCAGTCTTCTGCACGGCGATGTTGTGCCTGGATACCATGGAACGCACCTTCCCCCGTAGGTCGTTCCATCGCTTCCTGATGTCTTCCCGATTTCTGGGGTGCTGTCCCACTGCGTTCACCCTGTCGACAATCCTCTGCCATAGCTCCGTCCTCCGGGCAATGCTGGTGTATTGTATCTGTGTGCCGAACAGCTGGGGCTCTACACGAACGATTTCCTCCACCATAACCCTGAGTTCTTCGTCTGTGAAGCGGGGTTGTCTTTGGGGTGCCATGGGGTGGTGTGTATGATGTGTGGGGTGGAGTATGTGTATTTAAGTGAGTTGAGTGTGGTGGTGTGTGTTGTTTTGTGTGTGGATAGTGTGTGGGTGATGGTGTTGAGTGGCTGTGGCTGTTATGTTTTGGATGCTGGTGTCTCGCTCTTGTCTTCTTTCAGAATTTTTAAGCGTAGGGGTTTGTGGGTGATGTGGGTGGGTGTTTTATATTGTATTGTGTGTGTGGGAGTGGTGTGTGTATGTGTATCAGGTGTGTGGGATTCAAATCGTCCAATGTGGGTGAGTTTTGTTCGTTTGTGTGTATTCTGACCGCGCCGGTGTGTCCCGCCAATGGAATACCGCGTTTGAATGACCGCCGCGTGGATTCGTGGGTCGTAATGGCATGGGCGTATTTCTGTTGGCGTGGCGGTGGAGGTTTGGTCACCTCCACCTTTCCGCCGACCGCTGGTCTGGCGGTCTGTTGTGGCGGTCGGATTTTCGGAGGTTTGCCTTCTGCGGGTCAGAATGACCGTGGCGGGTTTCCGCGACCGCGGCGGGATTATGGAGGATTTCTGACCGGCGGTAGGCGCCTTTTACCGCCGAGGTCAGAATGACCACCATAGTGTGCACTTTACTAGGGACTTACTAGTACATCAAATATGCCAATTGGGTATGAGCCAATGTTACCAGGTTTTTAGGGAGAGAGCACATGCACATTAGCACTGGCTAGTCGTGGTAAAGTGTCCTGAGCCTTAAAGCCAGCAAAAATGAGGTCAGAAAAAGAAGAGGAGGAAGGCAAAATGTTTGGAGTGACTCTTCAGAGAGGCCATTTTCTAACAGTTGATTATAATCAAGTAGGGTTATTATCAGGAAGGGAGATCCCATCCACCTGCACCAACTGACTCCAGCTCTCTCTTCGTCCCCACTCCATTCCATTCCATTTTATATGGTCTCATAACATTTTACAGAAACACACACACAGAAAAGTGTAGTCATATAGTTATACAGATGTTGTTTACAACTGTTAATAACACCCCCCTCCAAAGGTTTGAATGGAAGAAGTAGTAGAACATGAACAGCTATGGAAGATCCCCAAGAATGTTTGAGATCTCAAGTTTCCTAGGCCCATGCAAGAGTTCATTATCCACTACAGGTTTTGTTTTTCATGATGGAATTTGTAGCTATGGTTTTCTAAAAAGGATAATGTACCCCTTGTTGTCCATCAACTCTTCTTTTTGCGTTTGTCGCCCTAAGTGGGAAGAGTATGCCCAGACGTGGGTCCTGTGCTCACTATGCCACCAGATTCAGGCTAACCTGGCTGAAGGGGGGTGATACCCCAAAACCGGTCCCAGGATGCTTGTTTCTGGTCCAGGGAGGACCTGGTCTGGCAGTTTGGGCTGGACTGTTTCCATGGGGAACAGGGTCAAGACTGATTTGCATATGACTGGGTCCAAACTGGAATGGGATGGTGAGCAAAAAAACTGATGGATTAAACCCAGATCTGTGACTGGGGGTGAATGTTTGATTTGTTCTACATTCCGTCCATCAACTGTTCTTTTTGAGGTTGTCGCCCCAAGTGGGAAGGGTATGCCCAGACGTGGGTCCTGTGCTCTCTATGCCACCAGATTCAAGCTAACCTGGCTGAAGAGGGGTGATACCCCAAAACCGGTCCCAGGATGCTTGTTTCAGGTCCAGCAAGGACCTGGTTTGGCAGTTCGGGCTGTACTGTTCACATGGGGAACAGGGTCAAGACTGAATTGCATATGACTCGGTCCAAACTGGAATGGCATGGTGAGCAAAAAAACTGATGGATTAAACTCAGATGTGTGACTGGGGGTGAATGTTTGATTTGTTCTACATTCCGTCCATCAACTGTTCTTTTTGTCCTTGGTAACTTGTAGCAAACTTTTCATGTACAGAAGGGGATACATTATTTGTTATAATACATGGTCATACCATTACCTTTTCCAAAAGCCACTTAAATCCTTGATGCTTAGCTGTATCATATGCAAAAGAGAGCATGTCTGCAAACATGAAGAATACAAATTGAATTTCTAGTGCAAAAAAAAGCAAACATATTAGAATTCATTTGTTGCAAGTCAGTTTTTTTTTTTTTAAAGGGTCGTAGTAGCTCAGATTGTATAGAAACGCAAAGAAAGATTCTAACTTTTCTAAACTGAAGGAGTGCAAAAAGTAAACATGTTGCCATAAATATCTCCTTTCAAGTTTTCACTGTACAGCTAGAAGAAGGAGAAGAAGAAAGAAAACCAATGTTTCATTTTTCAAACAGCTTCTTTCACTAGGTTCCATGACCTGACCTGCCCTTTCTTTTGGCTGCTGGCTCTGGCAGGATGCCTTGTGATGTCTGAACTCTAGTGTAAGAAGTTATTAAAGTTGAGCAGCTACATTATTTCTTTGTTATTTATGGGTCTCAGTGAGAGCCATTACTGTGAATGTCAGATTCTAAATCAGATAGTTCACTGATGTGGCACAGCAAGGCTGGTCTTGCACAGATCTTGTAATGCAATGTTGCTATGTCATAAAGGAATTTCAGGCTGCTCTGGCTGGGCACTGTGACAGCCTGTCAGAGCTGCACTGGAATTTAGTGTTTACAGCTTCTGAAGGAGAGCAAAGGGAAGGCACAGAGAGTGGTGAAGGTAGGTGACAGGAAGTCTGGTATTTTTTTTTATTTGCGACAGGGAAGAGAGGTCAGGTTATGTATGGTTCTGCCGTTACTCCTCTGTCTCGCATTTGGAAAGGAGGTGGCATAATATTTTGGAGTGGTCATATAAAACATAAAATTATAGTTGGGTAAAAAGTGAAATACAGGGATGTTTTTTACCTTGGTATTCTTTTATTTTATTTTTTTATAGACAAATTTTATTGTTTTAGAAAAGGGTACAAATAAAATATACAAATAACTAACAAACCTTGGTCTATTATACACCGACTGGACAGTTAATTCTGATCTAGCATTTAAATGCTCGAGGCATCCATAAAAAGTCACTTCATTACAGTTTGCCAAGACAAAGATAGAAGAGAGAGGAGCATGTGTATACACTTGGTCTGAGCCCCTTTTACTTAGCTTAGGATTCCAACCCATTTTCCCCATATTCTTTCATACTTATGAGGGCATCCCCTTGATTCATACACCACTTTTTCTTGGGCTGCACACCAGTCCACCCCCCTTTTCCATTTCTGAAGGGAGGGACCTTTGGTACTCTTCCAAGCGGCTGCTATATCTCTCTTTGCAACCGCAGTCGCCGTCCCAACCAATGTTTTGTCTGTTCTAGACCCCTCCATGTCACTCATCATCCCCAATAGTATCGTTTTGGGGGTCAGTACCTGTGATGATCCCAAGGCATTATTCAGCTCTTGATTTATTCCCTTCCAGAACCTCTGAATCACGGGGCAGGACCATATCATATGATAGAAGTCAGCTTTGTCCTCTTTGCATCTTGGGCATCGACTAGAACCGAGGGCACCCATCTTGTACATTCTATCTGGAGTCAGATATGCTTCGTGTAAGAAGTAGAATTGTGTCACTCTCAACCTCGTCG
Organism: Pleurodeles waltl; assembly: GCF_031143425.1. Classification (NCBI taxonomy): domain Eukaryota; kingdom Metazoa; phylum Chordata; class Amphibia; order Caudata; family Salamandridae; genus Pleurodeles; species Pleurodeles waltl. The sequence continues at coordinate 892,654,584 of NC_090448.1, read as the reverse complement.
ACACCACCAGCGTCCGGGGGGCCATCAGTGCCTCCACCCAGGCTTCCTCTTCAAGTGGTCCCACCCATTTCTCCCAACCCTTCTTAAGGTGGTCTAGATCCCCGGGTGCCTTTGTGGTCAGCATTTTATAGATTTGGGAGACCCCCTTCCTCCCCAGGCTGCACATTAGTGTTTTGGCTTCAACCGGGTTGAACTCCGGTATTTGGGATGTTTCTTTCAAGTGTCTAGTAAGGGCATGTCGGAGCTGGAGGTATTTAAGGAATTGTTTCGGGGATAGCTGGAACTCTTGCTGCATTTCTTGAAAGGACTTCATTAAACTTCCTTTCCATACATCCCCAACCAAGGATATTCCCAGTGTGTCCCAATTCCCGAATCCCTCCATCCTGGCCGTCTCTCTCAGCCAACTGCCATGCCATAGCGGTGTTTGCCGGGTAATCACTTTGCTCCAACCAGTATGCCTTAGAGCCGCTCTCCATGCCAAGAATACCGCTCTGGTGATGGGCTCTAGATCTTTGGAGATCGGAGCCCCATATAACATATCTAGGATATGGGGATATCCTAAAGCGTCTAATTCAACCTGATATGCTGGGTCTGACCAACCTCCGTTGAACCAATCATGCACCACCAGGAGTTGTGTCGCCAGATAGTACAGGTAGGGGTCAGCCATGCCCAATCCCCGTCATAAACTTCTCTTCGGCAGTTCCGGGCTGCTACTCTATGTCTCGCCCCTCCCCACATAAAGGAGGTGGTGATTCCATCCAGCTTTTTGAACCACGAGCGTGGGATATTAAATGGTAAGTTCTGGACCACATATAAGAGGCGTGGTAGGATCATCATCTTGTACAGGGCTATACGGCCCAGAATATTCAGAGGCAGTGAATGCCAATGATTAAGGTCTTCCCGTATACGAGACACCAGTGGGTTTAGATTCAGGGACCAGGACAGCTCAGGGAGCAGCGCGACCCATATCCCTAAGTATTTAAAACTCAGCCGACGCAGTGGAACCGCCCTCTGCCAGTCAAAGAAAGCTCTTGACTGCGCCAGAGGGACCAGCACCGATTTGGACCGGTTAATTTTGAGCCCCTAGGTCTCCCCGAAGTGTTGCAGTAATTGGAAGCTTCGGGGTCCGGTCACTCCCGGATCCGCCATATATAGCAGGACATCATCCGCGTATAAGGCCACTCGGTCTTCACAAGAGGGGCCCCATCTCCAACCCTGATAAATCGGATCTTCTCACAACATTCCCGCCAATGGCTCAATGGCCAGAGCAAAGAGGAGAGGGGAGAGGGGGCAGCCCTGTCGCGTTCCCCGATGTATCGGGACGGCCGAGGACAAGACTCCATTGACCCGCACCCGCGCCATGGGTCTGGCATACAAGGCCTGAACCAGTCTACGAAACCGTGGCCCAAAGCCGGCCCGCCGAAGCACCGCAAAGAGGAATTCCCAGTCAACTGAGTCAAATGCCTTTTCAAAGTCGATGAATAGGAGTGCAAGTTGCTGGGGCAAACGGTGCCGCCCTGCAAGAGCCACCTGGAGCCTTCGTATACAGTAGCGTGTGCTACGTCCGGTCATGAAGCCGCACTGATCTGGGTGCACCAGTAAGGGCATCACCCTTTTTAGGCGGGAGGCCAGCATTGTGGCATATTACTTCACTGTTGATGAGAGATATGGGTCTGTAGTCAGCGCAGGAGAGGGAGGGGGGTTGGGTCTTAGGCAGTACAACAATGGTGGCAATGTCTAGTCCGTCTGGAAAGAAGCCCTTTTGGTCCACCTCAGTATAGAGATTCAATAGGTGGGGAACCAGTTCCCCTTTGAGTCTTTTATAGTATTCTGGGGGAAACCCATCGGGCCCGGGAGTTTTCCCCACCCCCATTGCCGATATGGCCTCGTTGATCTCCGCCTCCGTGAACTGTTCCTCCAGAGCCCGTAAATCCACAGTGGGCAGAACCGGGAGTGAAGAGTCCGCCAGGAACCCGTCTGGGGAGTCCCTAACTTCTGGACTTGTCGCTCGGTATAGGGCCTTATAGAATTCGGCGAATGTTTCGGCCACCTCTTGGAGCTCCACCACTCCTTCTCCTCGTTCATTGCATATCTCAGGGACGATTCGGGGAGCCTGTTGTTGGGAAATCAACCAATACAATAGTTTCCCTGTTTTATTACCCCAACCGTATACTCGAGCCGTGGAGGCGCGCCACATGTGTTTTGCCGTTTCTAGGGATAGACTACGTATTTCCTCCTGAATCAGCAAGAGGTTTCTGGTTATTTGTTTGTCTGAGTGTGATTCCTGTTCTATCTCAAGAAGAGTGGCACGAGCTTCCAGTTGAGTGATTCGGGAGTCGCAAGTGTGCTCCCGAGCACGGATCAGGCCCTTGGCTATCCCTCTCATTACTACCTTACTTGCAGCCCATAGGGTTCCCGGCGATTTCACTGAGCCCTCATTAGTGTTGAAGTAATCGCGCAACGACACCCTTAAGCTATCTACAACTTCCTCGTCTTGCAAGTGCCATGCGTTTAGTCTCCATATGGGGTGAATCAGCGGGTCGGCAAGGCCCATCCTGAGCCGAACCGGTGCGAGGTCCGAGATCCCCGCGGCAGGATCTCGATGTGGGAGAGGTGTCCACATTCCCTGGCTGACACCAACACCAGGTCTATTCTGGACTGTGTGCTGTGGGCTGCCGACCGATGTGTGAATTGTTTGCTTCTCGGGTGCCACGCCCTCCATGCATCGCAGAGCCCTGTTGATGCCATCCATCCTTCCAGACTAGTGGCCAATGCCTGTCTATGAGCTGAGGGTCCCCCGCTCGTATCTAGTCCTGGGTTTGGGACTGCGTTGAAGTCACCCCCTATTACCGTTTTCCCAGGGGGTAGTTCTGCTAATAACCTTGTCAGATCTTCTAGGGTTTTACGCACCATGTTTGGGGGAGCGTAAGCACTCACAATATTCATTGTCTGGCCCTCTACCATGCCTGAGACTGCCACGTACCTCCCTAGCGGGTCTCTCCATTCTTGTCTCACCACCAAAGGTAGGGAGTGATGCAGCAGTACAGCAACCCCCCTTGTGCCTCTCGTAAACCCTGCATGGAATACCCTGTCAAATCCCTTGCGGGCTAAGAAGGGGCAGTGACTCCCCATGAGATGTGTTTCCTGCATCAGGAGTATGTTAGGTTTATGTCTATGAATGTAAGTGAGTACTGATGATCTCTTAATCTTGTCAAGGAGCCCGTTGACGTTCCATGATATTATGTGAGTCATCCCCATTCCTCCCCTCTCACCCATCCGTACCCTGACCCCAGTGAATTCTCCCTTGGTTCTTTCCTAGTGTTTCTGTGTCTGGATGTCCTATTACTATTATTCCCGGCCGGTAGTGGAGACCATTGACCTACAACTATACAGAACAATAACAACAGCCTGTTGGCTGAATATAACCAAACAAGTCCCCCAACTCCCATCCCACCCATACTTCCCCCCAGAAGCATCTGTCGCCCAATACCAACAGCTCATTCCCAAACATAACGAGCTGATAACTGTTAGTGTCTGAGCTATGGTGGACCCCTCCATTTTTGCGGATTAAGAAGTGTTATGTTTTGTAATGCTTGAACCCAAGCTCCATGACCATTTCCTGGTCTTTGGCCTTTCTGTTCCAGTTTTCCTCTCTCCGGAGGAGGACTCACATCGCTGGACTCTGTGAGAGATCAGTGTCATCTACTGTTCTGGGGAGCTGCTCTCCAGGATCCAGGGGGCTCCGGTTCACTTCCTTGTCTCTCGGTCTCACTTCTACCCCAGGCCTTTGGGTTGAATCTTCTGCGGAGCCTCAGGGGGAACCCGAGATCGACTCTCCCCCTTCCCTGCACCTCCTGGAACGAGTTCTCCGGCGAGACCCCGGGGGCCGTCGCGGCTGGTTGCTCCTTTGCTGACCCGAGATTGCCAGCTGCTGTTCTCCCACATTAAGACCCATCGGGACCTCTTCGGTTAGCCACTTCCAGGCCTGATCGGGGATTCAAAGAAGTATGTCTTGTTGCTGTGAACCACCCTTAGCTTGGCCGGGAAGAGAAGACGGTACGGCACCTCCATCGTCCTTAGTTTTTGTTTAATTTCTATAAACGAGCAGCGTTGCATTTGAACATCTTTGGTGGAATCTGGAAACAGCATAACTTTGGTCCCGTCACAATGCAGGTCTCCTTTTGATCTTGCCGCTTGGAGTATCGCATCTCTGTCTCTGAAGTTGAAAAGTCTAAGGATCACTGGCCTCGGTGGAGAGCCTGGGGGGGGTCTGGACCCCAAACCAGGGTGTCAAAAGGTCCCGGGGCAGCCAGGACCGGAACCAGTCCTCCAGGAATATGGCCAGGGAGGATGCGGCGGTGTTTTCGGGCAGACCCACAATTCTGAGGTTGTTGCTTCGGGATCTATTTTCAGCATCTTCTGCCCTTCGGTATAGTTCCGCTGTCCGAGCTGTTAGTGTTGATACCTGTGTATTGAGGGCCACCAGATCGTCTTCCACCGTGGAGATCCTCGACTCCGTTTCTGTAATCCTCGCTGTAGCGTTGCAAAGGTCTTGGCGTACCAGGGCCACGTCCACCCTCACCTCTCCAATTTTGCCTTCCACCGCCTCTTGGGAGGACTGTATTGCTTGAAGAATGGCTGCCAGGTCACTGTTCCCGGTTTGTTTTCTTTCGCCATTTTCTGTCTTTCGGTCATCTTTCGAGGCTCCACTGGTCCCCGTGGCGAATTGGTCGATACGTGTCTGCGCCGCGGCGGGGCGGGTTTGCCTATCTTTGCCCATTTTAACTACCTTGTTGGGCCTGCTTGTGGGTTATTTCCATGCCGCTTACTCCTCAATTTCTGCTGGAGTGCCCATTTCTGCCATTGTGCTCACTTCCGCTGGTGTGTCTTAATTCGTCCTTAGGTCACAAGGGCCTCAGTCTTTCTTCATGCCAGCCTTGCCATAGGCCTTGCCGATAGGATCCGTTCTTCACCTCGTCCACCTCACACCCCCTGATCTTGATCTCCCAATGACCGAGGATTATTAGTCACGGGGGAAAGACAAGTCGCTCCACCCTTCCTTCAAGGCCCCCGGCATCTTCCCCAGTAGGTCCCGAAAAAGGGGGGGGGGGGTTAGCAGCCGCTCACCAGCGCAGAGGGGAAGAGGAGGAAGCAGCGAGAAGGCCACCACTATCTGCCTTCGTCTTTCGGGGCGCTTCCAGCACTCTCCGGGTCCTCAGGTTCGTCCCAGTCCCTCCGATACGGTGCTGCCCCCGCCATTCACAGGGGTACGGGCCTCACCCAGCCGAGGTCTCTAAGCTTTGTTGCTTCCCGTCTTGTGCGCACCTGCCATTTGGGCGTGAGACATCGTATGCCGAGGGTCTCCTCTCTCCCCCTCGGATTGTCAAGTATCGTCGGACTTGCGCGCTGTCATTATGGTTCTCTTTCTCTTCCAGGCCGGTCTCTCGTGATCCCGATCACCGTCACTTCACCAGCAGCGTTTATGCGCTCGGAGCGCCCGCCATTTTGAGTGCGGGACGCTCCGTCTGTTCTCTGCTCCCCCTGAGTCTGTGAACTCCGGACTACGACTCTTTTGCCCCGGGGGCTGCCCTGATCTTCCTCCGTCTCTCCCTCCTCCGGGGAGGGCTGATTTGTGCGCGTTTCTCGAGCGGATGACGGAGGGGTCCGGAGCACCTTTAAGGTGCGGCCGCCATCTTGACGCTCAAGCCACGCCCCCCTTACCTTGGTATTCTAAGTGACATCATAGACTACTCATGCTTCACTCTTGCTGTCTTTTTCATGTCACTCTGAATCCCTCGGTGAGAAACATGCCTGTAACACACTGTTATTCATCTATAATTCTATATGTAAGAGGCAACGGGGTGCATCACAACTTACTGATTATTAAGAAATTAGAGATCAGTTTTCATACAGGATTGCAGAATCCCATGTTTTATAGTTTTATAAAAAATACTTTGAGCCCTTACTAGGCAAAATTACACCAAAATGACATAGGTCCAATAAGGCTCATCAGAAATATACATTTTAGGAAATTTTAAGGTAAAAAGTGCCAAGAAAAAGTTAAGCCCAGTGCTTCTGGCAGGCAGGTCGCTCCCTACAACGCTGCTCCACTCAGGTGCCATTACTAATTTTTAATTTGCCCCATTTTTTGGCTCTGCCGCACACCCTCGCCGCTGCGTCCCTGCAGCCCCGCCCCCCTCCCTCCACCTTGAATCTCCTTTCCCTTCCCGCCTCAGAGTCCTGCTTCCCCAACCCCCCCACTCTCCCATTTGACAATCCCTCCCTCCTCCCAGCTGCCACTCCCTCCCACCTCCCCTGTTATGACAGCCGCAGCGTGGTGAAAGAAGCGACCTTTGACCCTGCTTCTGGCAGGCAGGTCGCTCCCTACACCGCTGCTCCACTCAGGTGCCATTCCTAATTTTTTATTTGCCCCATTTTTCAGCTCTGCCGCACACCCTGGCCACTGCGTCCCTGCGGCTCCGCCCCCCTCCCTCCACCTCGAATCTCCTATCCCTTCCCGCCTCAGAGCCCTGCTGTCCCACCCCCCGCTCTCCCATTTGACGATCCCTCCCTCCTCCCAGCTGCCACTCCCTCCCGCTTTCCCTCTTAAGGCAACCGCAGTGCGGACGCACCACTGGCGTGCTAAAGGCGCGCCAAAGGCAAGCCCATCTGTGCCCATCCGCACCAAGACCACGCCCAGCACCAGACCCCCTGACCGACACGCCCCCGTACCACCAATCACCACTACATTGCCGATGACCTCCACGCCCTCAATCCAGGACGCGCCTCTAACTGCTTCCAGTCCACTCCGATGCACACCAAAGGACCCTTCTCCTGCAAAGCCTGCAATTTCACCTGCACCCTAACCTCCAAGCTCCAACTCAAAGCCTCAGACAGCCGCCTAAGATGCATCTTGCTTAACACCCGCTCCGTCCACAAGCACGCAATCGAACTCTGGGACCTACTGACCACATCCTCGCCTGATGTCGCATTTCTCACCGAAACTTGGATGAATTTGGCCTCGGAACCAGATATAGCCATAGCCATACCAGAAAGCTACAAGATCACCAGAAGAGACTGCAGCAACAAACCAGGAGGAGGAATCGCCATAGTCCACAAAAACACCATAAGAGTCTCCACCAGCTCCCACAACACCATTAAATCCGTCGAGCACCTCCATTTCAAAATCCACATCAACGCCAAGACCACCCTAAGAGGAACACTGGTCTATAGACCCCCAGACCGCAGTTCTGCGACGACATCGCCGACGCCATCAGCTCCCAAGCCCTCACCTCAACGTACTACATCCTTCTCGGTGACCTGAACTTCCACCTAGAAAACAACAACGATATCAACACCACCAACCTAATCGACAACCTCGCCAACCTCGGCCTCAAGCAACTCGTCATGTTGCCCACCCACACCGCAGGACACACACTCGACCCCATCTTCTCAGCCAGCAACCACATCTCCTTCAGCCACACCACCGAACTCCCCTGGACCAACCATCGCTGCATCCATTTCTCCTTTCAGAAGCTGGTCACTCACCACCTCACCACTAACCCCCGCCACTACTGGAACAGAATCTCAACAGAACAGCTGATCTCCACCCTCACCCAAGCACCTCCTCCCAGGACCCAGGCCCCAGCACAGCCGCCACCTACCTGCATAAATGGATAGAAGACTGTGCCAACACCCTCGCACCACTCAAACAACCCTCAGACACCCACCACAGACCCAAGGCCAGCTGGTTCACCCCGACCTGCAGGCCTCCAAACGGGAATGTCGAAGAATGTAGAAGACCTGGTGCCTTGCACCCACCAAATCCAACCACACCGCCCTCAAGACTGTCATCCGCAAACATCGCCAGCTGATCCGCACTACCAAAAGAACCAACTACAACAGCTGAATAGACACCAACGCCCACAACAACAAAGAGCTCTTCGGCATCATCAAAGAACTCTCCAACCCCAGGACCTGCTCCCACAAACCCTTGCCATCACAGGAACTCTGCAACTCCCTCTCCACTCACTTCCGTTGAAAGATCAAAGGCATCCACAACAGCTTCGAACCCCAGACCCATCAGCCAACCACAGACAACCACGAACCCAACGCATCAAACAACACCAACCCTCTATGCTCCTGGACCCATGTCAACAATGAAGACACCATCAACACCATGGCCACCGTTCCCTCCGGCTCCCCCTCAGACCCTTGCCCGTACCAGATCTTCAACAAAGCCAGCAACATCATTGCATCCCACCTCTGCGCAATCATCAACAGCTCCTTCGAGACAGCCACCTTCCTGGAGAGATGGAAACACACCGACATCAACGCCCTGTTGAAGAAACCCAAAGCAGATCCAGACGACTCCAATAACTACCGGCCTATCACCCTTATCCCCTTCCCAGCCAAGGTCATTGAAAAAATTGTGAACAGCCAACTATCCCGCTACCCGGAAGACAGCAAAGCGCTCGATACCTCCTAATCTGGATTGCGCAAGAACCGCAGCACGGAGACTGCACTCATTGCTGCCACATATGACATCAGGACCATGCTTGACAAAGGCGAAACCGCAGCACTCATCCTCCTGGACCTTTCCACACCTTTCAACACCGTCTTTCACCACACCCTTCGAACACGCCTCCACAACACCAGGATCTGCGGCAAGGCCCTCGACTGGATCTCTCTCTTTCCTATCCGGCAGAACCCAGAGAGTCCGCCTTCCGCCCTACCTGTCCGAATCCTCCAAAACCATCTGTTGCTCCCCTCGCCAACATCGTACGATCCCACCACATCAACATAGTATCCTACGCAAACGACACCCAGCTGATCATCTCCCTCACAAAAGACCCCACAACAGCAAGAAACAACCTACACAAGGGACTTCACGCCATCGCCAACTGGATGGAATCAAGCTGCCTCAAGCTAAACACAGACAAAACAGAGGTCTTTATCCTCGGCAGCAACCCCTCCACCTGGAACGACTCCTGGTGGCCTACCTCCCTCAGAGCCGCCCCCACCCCTACCACCCAAGTACGGAACCTGGGCATCATCCTTGACCCAGCACTCAGCATGACTCAGCAGGTCAACGCAGTCTCCTCTTCCTGTTACAACACCCTCTGCATGCTCCGCAAGATCTTCGAGTGGATTCCCGTTTAAACCAGAAAAACAGTCACCCACGCCCGAGTCAGCAGCCGACTGGACTTCGGCAACGCACTCTATGCAGGAACCACGGCCAAACTACAAAAGAAAATGCAACGTATCCAAAACACCTCCGCCCGACTCATCCTTGACGTCCCACGCTGCAACCTCATCTCTGCCCGCCTCAGAGAGATACACTGGATACCCGTATCGAAGAGGATTACCTTCAAACTACTCACCCACACACACAAAGCCCTCCACAACACTAGTCCGGCCTACCTCAATGACGGACTCACCTTTCACACCGCCAGCTCTGCTCCGCCAGCCTCACTTCCGTCCCCAGCATTCAGTGCACCACCACTGGAGGAAGATCCTTCTCTTACCTCGCCGCCAAGACCTGGAACTCACTACCGCTCCTACTACGCCAGACCCAAGACCTCCTGGCGTTCATAAAACGCCTCAAGACATGGCTATTCGACCAATAGCTCCCCCCCCAGCGCCTTGAGATGCTGACGGGTGAGTAGCGCGGTTTATAAATTGACTGATTGATTGATTGATAGTCTGTGATTGTGGATAACTGGGAACTAGGTATGAATTCAAGTTGACAATGGTGGAGCGCTGGTCAGCTACATCAAGTAGGTTAATTCTGGGGGGGTGTGGCCAAGCAAGATGGCCGATCGCATGGTTTAGGGGAGAGCTCCGCAGGCCCTCTTGTCATCTGTTAGCATCCTGGTCCCCTGCTGCAAGTTGGTGAGTTGTGGGCGTCAAGGGAACCCCCCCACCCAAGGTTGGTGGATTGAAAAAAAAAGGCAACGAAGCGGGGCACAGAGGCCCCGGCATGGAATGAATTGAATGGAGAGCCATGCCTGAGCATACCCAATAGGGCGACCAGCAATGCAGGTGTTGCGTATCGGGCTCGTATCATTACCCAGGCTACATATTATTACGCGGGCTGCGTATCACTACCCAGTGGGTCAGCAGAGAGCCTGTTGGAACCCCTAACTGGGAGCTGTATGGTGAGCTGAAGACTGGCAAATGGTGCCGCTGGGGCCGGCCTGACCGTGGAGGCTGGTAGAGGGTAAGAGATACAAGACAGACCAGCTCCTTGGGGAACAGCGCACTGAGTGAGGGCACCGTCTATAGGGGCACTGGAGCTTGCTCACTGGAGAGGCGCCCCCCCACCCGGCAAGATATGGTGGGATCCATCTGGGATGAGGCTCTCGTCCAATGTAGGGATACCTCTATGGTGACACTCCCTGCTGAAGCCCCGTGGAGCGAATGGACCCACGGACCTGTACTGAGAGAGTTGTGGCAAGTGGAGGCTGCTACTGGGGGGGGGGCGACCAAGTGCTGTTGCTTCTGAGCCCTCACCTTGAGAACTGTGTGTCTGCTCTACATGGAATGGTACAGAGGTGGAGGAGGTATGGCCATGTGGCTCTGAGGCAATCTGAAGCACTGTGCTGGAGGAGGACCTCCTCCTTTTGTACGCCAAAGAGGTACCCCATGCTTCCTCATCTTGAGGATAGTACTGAACGATTCCTGTTGCCCAGTGGAGATGGAAGACTAAAGCTGGTGGGGGTGGTGTGAGCCCTGCTGGACATATAGCTATAGTGGAAAGCACATACTTCTATGTTGGTGACCCTTGGTGGGAGGTCCCGTGCCAAGAGAGTTGGCGCACCTGCCCATGGACTTTCCATACCTGACACGCTGCAGTTGAACTTGTAGTAGGGTGACCATTAGTCTCTACTAGGTACTCTCCTAAATGCCCATTAAATGCAATATTTAGTAGGTATCCCAGACCTGCAGGTCAGATTCCAAGGGCACATAAAGGCCTGCAACAAAGAAGACCCAAAGCTCGAGAAATGCATTCCAAACCTGGCGCCAAACCTGCCTGATCCACCTAGGACTCATTAATCGCCGTTGAGGAGTTGCACGGACATCGGACAGACTCTACAAAACCTTGAGGACTTCTGTAAATAACCAAATAACTCCTTCCAGAGTGAAGGCATCACTCTCTGCAACAAAAGACCCATGGACCAGTAAATTCCAGTTCACTGACTGGCTGCTGACCAAAGAACTGGACACTGCAGCTAGACCACACTTCACCTGACAGACACAGAGGACAAAAGTGTGCCAAGTTTGGTGGCACTGTGAGTTCCAGTGGTTGAACTGTGCAATAGCCATGGTACTGGTCACTCAATATCAGACACCAAGAAGAAAAATCCAATCTGGATTCCAGAAGGACCAGAAGTAAGCCCCAGTCAAGAGACTTCAGGGCATACAAGAACCCCCCACCCCTAGAGTAGCCCTGCTGATCTGCAATCCACCCTCAAAATGACCTGCCTCCTGCTTCCAAGGGCACCTTTGCGCACAGCTCCTGTCTCACCTATCTGCTCTGCACCCAGTCTCCCTGGGCCCTGCACTGGAGAACCAGCTGGGCTCTAAGGGTCCCCCAGCCCTTGTGACCACTACACTCCAAGGGAATCCACCGGATTCACCTTTAAGACCGCCTGTGGACTGCGTTTCCAAGTGGCCCCCTGCAGTGGTCCTGCACCAGCACCAAGGACTTTTCAGCAACTCATTCTGCCAAAACTGGGAACCACCTGAACTCCTCCAGCTGGCCCACGTGACTTCTTGATGACCTCAATCTAAGAACAAAAGATGACACTAGTAAACTCATTGCCTGGTTTTATATGTATTTTTAACGATTTCTTCCATCGATTCCTATGGTGCGTAATTACGCACAGAAAGAATATTTTTGCTAAACTTTGCCAAATCATAACTTAAAAAGTACTTACCCAATTTTGATGATCTTGATCTTAAAAAGTTTATAAACATACTTTATGTTTTTGTAAATTGGTCTCGAGTTATTCCTTTGAGTGTGTGTCTTCATTTATTGATACTGTGAGTACAACAAATGCTTTGCACTTCTCCAAGATTGGCCTAAGTGCTTGACCAAGCTACCATACAATTTAGAGCATTAAGAGGTCTAGTTTTTACCTCTGTAAATCAACTTGTGGTTGCCCGGACTCTCTGCACAGTGTGCTTGGTTTTGCACACTACATGGAGAGCCAGCCTCCTACACTGCCGGCATTAGAGGTAAGGTGGGTACTGGACAAGATCTTCTATCTGGGTATACAAGTGGTGCATGCTCCAGATAAACAATATGTGTGCTAAATGGGGAGATTACACAAGGGCCTGCAGGGGTCAGTGACAAATACCATGGAGCACTTTCAAAAGCCTAGATAGTATCTTCATATCTCTGGTATGGGTGGGCAAGCTCAGTAGAGTGAGGCGTCAGGTCCTGAAGAGAGACCCGGACCTAGGTGGATTGGGACTCCTGGACCTAGAGCTCTATTACCTTGCAGCACAGCTGCAGCATGTGGATGCCTGGTGCGCAGAGGGAGAAAACTGGGAAAAAAGACTGCTGCCTGAGGTCCCTGTGACAAAAAGCTTACTAGTGAGTTTAATGGCAGGCCAGCAAATTGACACATCGGGCCAGCATGTGGTACGTATGGTGGTGAGGGCTTGGGAGCATGGAATCAGAGTGGTGCTGAGCAAATCACCTTCCTCTTCCCTCTCAAGCTCCTTGGGCAGGTGCCAATCTGGTGGCTGAGGCCCTTTGTATATACCAGCAAACATACATCCATGGTGAAATAGCGAGAGGGAGGGTGTGAAAGGCTAGAGGAGACTTTTCAGGAGTCTCAGAAGTGTTTTGCATTGGTTCCAGGACAGTTCCTACAAATTGACAAAAAGACAAAAATGGCCAGTGAGATGTGGATGGTGTGGCCAGATTCGCCAAAGGGGTCACACGCACTGGAAACAATTTTGGATGTGGGCTCTCCCTCCCATATGGTAACCCGGTTGTATGCTTCTCTCAAACAAGATAGACAAAAAGTACTATTCGTGGCTAGGCACCACTGGGAGATGGATATAGAAGGCACCATGACAGACAAGGAATGGGAGGGGGAATGTTCACTCGTCAAGTGGATATCGAGCAACGCCTGTTTTAAGCTGGTTTATTTTTAAGTCCTTCACTCATCATCTCTCTGATGAGATTAATGAAAATATACACTGACAGGTAAGATAGATACCCCGGGTGCGGTACACCTGGAGCAGAATTCATACACATAAAATGGCACTGGCAGGGTTTTGGTGTATATTGGGAAGAGGTGATAGATGTGCTCCGGAGATTTATGCAGATAGTGCTCGGGTATATCATATGGCACTGTCTGCTGAACCTCTTTCCCTGCCTGCAGAAAGGTGCATGGTGTATAGAATGATAATTTTGGGGTTGGTCCTTGCCAAGTGCAGAATTGCCATACAATGGCTCTTCCCGATGGCTCCAATGATACAACAGTGGAGGAGGGATATCAAAGAAGGAGCATTAATGGAGGAGCGTCATACTTGCGGAGTAGGAGTAGATGACAAGGTAGAGGAGGACTGCCAATTGTGGGCTGAGATGCTGGAGGAGATAGTGCAGATTGAGGTGGGATAACACACACAGGCCTCGAATGGGCACATCACACAGGCGACATGCCCCAGGAGCGCAGCAATGCAAACTCAGTACAATTACTTTTGTAAACTGTTTACAGACTTTACAAATAAAGATGATTAAAAAAAGTAGGTTCATTCTGGTGAGAGGTTTTGCCTTGGGACTTGCTCTCTGAAATGGAAATCAAAACCCTCTGACTGTTTGAAGCTGCAGGCTGAAGGTTGTATCCGATGACAGGTTCCAAAAAGCATATTTTACTGTAGGGAAGCTCCACGTGAGAGAACCCTGTTTCTTCAGCCCATTGAAGTTGTACCTTGGCAAGATCAGCTCAGGTGGTTGCTCCTAGTCCTCAGGGGGCTGTAAGTCAGGACTTTTCAAAGACCCACAGCTTTTCAGAGATTGCAGAAGAAGTTCAGTTAGACATAGCAAAGCATCCCAGGACATCAGAAGCAGGAATAAGGATCAACACTCACTCCAAGTGAGGCCACCGGAAGGGTCCGGCCCAGGCCATGTTGCAACTGATCAGGTAGTCAATGTAAGAAAAAGGCCTCTTGCAACTTGTCCCTGTAGCCACCCAAGAGGTCAGCCAACTGACCCTTGGTATCCACTTATTTCTCCTGTGTACAAGTGGGAGCTGGTCCAGGGCTTTGGGACTCTCTCTAAGGTCTCAAACATCACATGCAGTCCTTCTTCTGTTTTTACATAAGTCTAAAAAATGTTCAGAGGATGGTGCCTTGGGTTGCCACATTTATAGTTAACACTAGCTAGTGGGTGGGTGGCTCCTCCCTAACCAATGGTGTAAACATTCCCAGGGTCCACACTACCTACTTTTTCAGTAGTTCCTATTTGTCCTACTGCAACCAATCACAAAGTGCATCTAACTTCCAAAATCCAAAACAGATAAACTGTTCTCCCTTTGTGCATACCATGTGTGCCCACCCATTGTAATGAGCAGCTTCCTCCTCTGTGGGCACTCAAAACTGGCTCTGGGGGTAGATGCCCTCCCCTTGGGTCCAGTGCCATCCTGACTGGGTAAACAAAGGCTGTTCCTCTGCAGGTCTCACCTTACACTTACTTGTAACAGGGCAGGCCCCTTTCAAGTTAATTAAGTTTCTGGGTCCATCCTAACTGTTTTTTCTGGCAGATGAAAAGAAACACCTCTCCGCACCCAGGTCATTGTCTCTGCTACGGGGTCAGTTTCACACCTTATTAAAGCCAAGCACTGTCTGGACAGCTAATACAAAGATGCCTGTAGGAGCTTCAGGCAGAAAATGGAAACTTACTAGAAGTTACATTTCCTACATATGTATTAAAATCCAACTTCACCATTGAACTAGGGCTTTCATAAATATTACAAATATTGGTTTAATTATTTTTCCTGCTGGTCCTAGAACTGAAATAACAGAATTAATATTGTAATCTGTACTCTGGTTTACTCATAGGACAACCAGAGCATTTTACAGTGAAAATGACCTCTAGTGGCTGGCTTCTGATAGCAAGGACATGGTAACATTAAATTTCTACAGACACCATTTTAAATACAGTGCAGCCCTACTTTGTGGGCTACAAGCCCAACATAGGGGTCACTTGTTGACATTTAAAAGAAAAAAAATTCTCATGACAAAATAGTTATTTTGACAGGTCAAGCTAAAGGTGTAAGCTGCAGCAGTCAGGCTACAACGATACGCCTGAAGTCAAGTTTGCCTAGCCACACTAGTAGATGACACAATAAGTGCTGTAACCCTTGGGCACTTTTACAATTTCCATGCCATTGTGTATTTCTACATCAAATGCTGTGACCTTACAGAAAAGTTAACAATTTGGGGATAGATTTTTTAGGGTTCTTCAGAAGTCATTACACATACACTGGGCACTGGACAGCAGTGCCTCAGTGTACAAAGAGTAAAGAACTGTAATCAAATTTAGAAAAACATGGTAGTGACCAGGCAAAAAGGGACATTTGCTCACAATGCATTAAAGTCATCATCCAGAGAGTGAATTGTAAAGGATTCAAGTGGGTATTTCAACCACATGATTAGTACTGTTTTCAGCAACGGAGCAAAGCAAGATATTCACTACTCGCTTGGCAATACAAAATTGCTGAAAAATCCAACATACTAAATTTCTCAGACTCTTAAAGTATCAGATGGATTTTGGAAGTGCATAAAGAGGACCCTTAGGGGGTCATTATGACCCCAGCGGTGAGTGGAAATGTGGCGGTAGTACAGCCAACAGGCTGGCAGTACATACCGCCACATTATGAGAATGCGGGATGGCTGTAGCCAACCTGCCACTTCTCCACTCATACCACCATGGCGGTATCAGCCGCCGTGCCGGAGATGGCAATCTCCAGCCCGGCGGCCGGCATAGTACCGCCAGCGGCATTATGATCCTGCCTCCCACCATGGTTTTCGTGGCGTTAGCAACACCTCAAAAACCATGGTGGTAGGCTCTACCGGTGACAGGGAATTCTTTCCCGGTCACCGGTAGGCGGCTCCCCCCCTACAACACTCACCAGATGCCTTCAACCCCTCCATCCAAACTCCCGCCACCCCCTCCGATCCTCACACTCCCCCTCCACCCTCCATAAACGCGCACACACGCAGACATGCACCATGCATACACCCAATCACTCACACTGGCATCAATGCATACTCCCAGACATACTCACACACATTCCTGCACACAATCATTCATTACACACAATCACAAGCAGACATGCACTCACTTCACCATTCTTACACGCATTCACTCACACGCATACCACCTCACAAAAAAAACACAACACACACAGACTCATTCACAATGCACTCACACATTTATGCACACAACCAGACACACACACACACAACACCCCCCTCCCCTGTCAGAAGCTCGACTTACCTTTGTCGAGGGGATCTTCCGGCAGGGAACGCCAGCAGTGCCCCACCAGCAGAACACCGCCAGGCCGTATCACAGGGCATGATACGGCTGGCGGAGTTCTACTGATGTGGCTGTGCTGATGGCAGCAGCAGCAGCTTACCATCATCCACCAGTATGACCAGTTAGTGCATTGAAAACTACCCCTATCTGTTTATCTAATGTCTGATGGAGTGTAATGTTATTAGAATCATTAGAAACACTGAACTTCCCTTGCAAACTCTGGCTTCCAAAGATTGCAGTTTTTTTCCATCCACTAGCAAATATTCAGAGATAGAGAAGATGCTCTGGAGAGTGACAGCTCCCTGGTTGGCATTTTATCATAGCTTTTGCTATCTTTGTGGTCACAGATACAAACTGAATCCACCCCATTTCTGAAGCCCTTAACAAACTGCTTGAAGCTCATCAATTTGAAAAGCTTATAGTCTGTTCCTTTTACCATAGAAGATTTGTATCTTATGTTGCAATGATCAGGATCGGTGCATCCATCTATGTCCTATAGATGGATTTTTTGGAATAAGCAACCATTCAATGTCATTTTACAACAGACCAGATCCTAGAATCAGTACACCTAACAAATTGTGGAAAAAATTCTTATTGCAGTTTTGAGATATAATCTGCACCAAGCAACCATGGTTTTGTAAGATAACATGCCCTCTCCAAGAAACTGACATAAGTAAACTGACTTTTTTCTCACCAACTATGTCAATTGACTCAAGTATAAGTGCTCTTGCCTAAAGAAGACACCGCTCCCATGTACCTGTATGGTACAGGACTAATTCAAGAGGCTTAAAAGTAGGTGGAACTTGAATATGTACATCAGGAGGTCTTAGGGCCTGATTTAGATGCCGGTGGAGAGATTACTTCATCACAAAAATGACAGATACCCTGTCCACTGTATTACTATCCCCATAGGATGGAATGGGATCGTAATATAGCGGATAGGATACCTGTCATGTTTATGATGGAGTATTCTCCTCTGCGGACTTCTAACTCAGGCCCTTGGTCTTGAATGACATGGCAGACGAGCTATAATGACCCCATTGTATGTTGTGCTATTTACACACGTAGGAGTCAATTAAACCCCCAACATCATTGCAGAGAAAATCATTAAAGTTTTAGCATTTCGAACAATGTCTTCTTAATCAACAAATATAATTGTTACAATTCCACAACGAATCCAGAGAAATATTGTGCTTAACATTCTCAATCACCTACTTTTATTTGTTGACTTCCCACAGGGAAATAAACAGGGGGGTCATCCATCTCCCTACTCAGCTAGAATTTCCATTGTGCCAGCATAGTTTATGCCTGTCAATTTATAGGAACAGTGGTGCTATTATCATCTGTTATGAAAGTTCAACCCTTCCTGCTTGGAAGGACCAAAAGATATGATTTCTTCATTGCGCTCCTCCCTGACAGTGGAGGCTTTCATTTTGGACCAGGTGAGAGCCCCTGCTAACCATATGTCCCTTAGCATTCTTGAAACCAGAATGGAAACTACCTTCATGCATCCTCGCTCACAGTCAAGATTCTAGCCTTGTACAGTGTCATACAGAGAAGGCCTCCAAAGTGAGAGGAAAGAGGAGACAGAGGGTAGGACAAAGATACTGGGGATGGATATTTTTGCATATTCTAGATATGCACTACTTTTACCTTAATCTCTGACATCAGCAAAAACACCCAGCAACATCAGGCACCGTCCCAAAAGCAAATTTGTTCTAGTTTACTTACCTGTTGCTTGCTTCCGCTAATACAATGATGCACCTAATGCTCACACCTGAAGAGGGTCTGTAAGATTGTCCCATCTGGCTGTATTTCAAAACATGTTGAAAGTAGAGCATAAAATCTGACTTGCATGGAGTCTGACACCTATATTTAAAGAACACATAAATGTACATGTCAGATGAAGCCTTGGCATACTTACCTCCCTGCCCCAAACTTGGTTCTATGTCTCATAATATAGAATGTCCCTCCTTTAAATAAAATCTGTGAAGAGGAAATCAGATGAAGGGATAATGTTCCATGGAGAGCAGTACCAAGCAGTCTTATACAGTACCTACTATACCCACGATGTCTAATTGCTTTACAATAAGAAACGAGAAATATACATTAGTGAGAGAATAAGCATAGGTCTAATCACAGAAAGTAAAATAGTATGCAGAAATAACTATAGGGGGAGACCTAAGACAGCAAACAGGGAATTCCATACAGAGGGTTTAAGAGAGGAAAGTGGGTCTACAACAATGAACATTTAAATGATAACTTTTCTGGGACTTTCAGGTTGGCCTGGCCTGGAGGATTGGTGTATGAACCATAGGACCAGATTGTTAGGAATATAAGTAGTTTTAAGCTAGTTGCTTCTTTCAGCCTACTTGGAGGCTTGAAAACATGGGTTTGTACAAATCTCAGGAGGGATCGATTTACACATCCCGATGCATTTCCAGAGAAGGATTGGAAGTTTTATTTGGCCTATTGAACCTGTGAGGGTTTTAGGTGTAATGATTCAGGGCTATACGGGGAGTAACATTTTATGGATAGGGTTTCTCAGTCAGATATTTCAGGGTGCCACAGTGTAGGGCTTTGTGGGTGATGCAAGTTGTTTTGAATTTGCATCTGGCTTCAAAAGGGAGCCAGTTGAGTTAGGTAATCCAGAAGTAATGTGATCTGAATGTCTTGCTCCTGAGATTATGCTCGGTAGAGCATTGAGGACTGTCATCAAGAGCCAGGTGAAATCTAGTGACCAGAGCATTTCTGTAGTCTAGCCTGGAGATGCCTTGGTTTTGTACCACATGTTTGACATCAGATTATGGAACAATGAGTTTGGCTTTTCTTAGAATCCTGAGGTGATATTAGGCACCTCTCATTGTGGTGTTCATATGCTCATAATGGTTTCCTTTCTTGTTGAGGATTATCCTGAGAGGCTTAGTGAAATTAATTAATTTTGGTTGGCATCTTAAAATTCCTAGAGTCCAACCAGTCTTAGACCCTCTGTCTGACAGTGAGGTGGTTGAGATAAGGAGGAATTCAGTTTCCACTGGGTTTGGTGTCAGGTAGTTAGTGGATAGTCAAGCATGAATATACTTTAGGGTAATGGCTTGAGAGACTATGGGCATGATTTAGAGTTTGGCAACAGTGCACTCCATTGCAAACTAACAGAGTACCAAATCCACCAACCCTTGGTCTGCTGCCTCATTTAGACATGGGTAGGCCCTAAGCTTCTCTGTCGATGGAGTCCCCCCTTGTGACTGTCAACAGAAAGCTTCCTCTAATGACCCAATGAGTAGGAGCTGTCAGAGAAAGGACATTTCTCGTTTCATTCTATCCAGGGTGGACGGTGAAATGCTCTAATTTTACAATCTGTTTTACTTGGTGGTAAGGAATAGATAAAAAATAATGACCGCCACACTCAGGGAGAAAACTGCCAGGATATGAGGGTCATTAGTTTGTTGTTTTCAGCAAAAAACGACTCCCCTTTTGGTAGTTTGTTTCTGAAAAACAATAATTTTGGAAACATTTAATGAGCAGCTGTCAAAATCGATGTAGGCTGTCCCCGATCTCTTTATTCCTTGAAAGGAACTGCTGTGACTGCAGTTCCTTTCAATGTACCCGGACAGTCGTCATCTCTAAATCTGTGGTGATAATGTCTTCTGCAACTATGGCAGACATCACTCCCCCCACCTTGTCCTAAATCAAGCACATAGGGGGTCATTACAACTCTGGCAGTCAAAGACCATCAGGGCTGTTGTGGCGATTGCACCGCCAACAGGCTGGCGGTGCAATCCAGGGAATTTTGACTGCGGTGGAATAGCCGCGGTCGCACTGCCAGGGCCGGCGGTTTCCCGCCACATTTGCCGTGGCGGTGATAATCCGCCTGGGCAGTGCTGCTGGCAGCGCTGCCCAGCGGATTACGAGTCCCTGACCGCCAGCCTTTTCCTGGCGGTTTGAACCGCCAGGAAAAGGCTAGCGGTACGGGGAGACGTGGGGCCCCTGGGGGCCCCTGCACTGCCCATGCCCCCTGACAGGTCCCCATGCAGCTTTTCACTGTCTGCATAGCAGACAGTGAAAAGCGTGACGGGTGCAACTGCACCCGTTGCACGGCCGCAATACCGCCGGCTCCATTTGGAGCCGGCTCCTGTGTTGCGGCCGAGATCCCTGCTGGGCCGGCGGGCGGAAACCAGGTTTCCGCCCGCCGGCCCAGCAGGGATCTCATAATGACCGCGGCGGGAGTGCGGCCGCATTGGCGGCCGCCCGGCGGTCAGATCTTGGCGGGCGGCTAAGGTCATCATGAGGGCCATAGTCTTCTTTGAATAAGACTTTCATATCTAGGTGTGTTTAGTTGACATATATAAGGTCGGAGATGTTTAATTGTTTCAAGATTGTGCTTAGAGGTTCCCTGTGTAGACTAAACAGTGTAGAAGACTGTATTGCCCTTGCAGGTCTGTTGTGAGGTTATTTTAGCAGCTTTTTATGGGCACATTATTTTAGCCATAGGCCTGCAGCTTGTGCCCCTTAGCCTAGAAACAATTTGTTTTATTCTTTTAGCAGAAGCCTCATTCTGCTGTGATGTTTTTATTATTTTATCTATATCACTTTGAGCCTAGCAACTGTTTTCATTCTTTAAGCACAAAATTCTCACTTTGTGCTTTGCTCAGGGCTGTACACAATAATGTTGTTGATACAAAGTTAGAACACCACAATCTCTGCCACTTCACGGAAACATGTGTTTTGTCATTCGGGCTGTATTCTTAGACTACCAGCATGCTGTTCACTTCATTGCAGCTGTAGGCAGAGACTTGATGCCTTTTCCGCCTACATGGGAGAGGGCTCTCGGTAGACCAACAGCCTTCTTTGCTACTACCATATTGAGGTATGGCTGATGTCTTCTCAGGGGTCCAGACGGGCGGATTAGGGCTAACACTGCTGTGCTCTAGTATAAAACCTTAGTGGTGCAGGTAGGAATTCTAAAACCTAGCATTGTGGCACTATGGTGGGACTTTTTTTATGTTTCACTTTTTTTTGTCACCGCTCTGATATTATTATTTTTCATTATCCTTATTATTGCAGTACATGCCATTTTATCTACTATGTATTTAATTCAATAAAATTCTTTGAACCGATTCCTCATTCTGTTTGTCTTTGCATTTGTGAAACAAATGTAACTGAGAGAAACGTATAAGATCTGTTCCACCATAATTTCCCTGGGAGATCAGAATGTCATGCGTACAGCTGCCACAAATCACCAACTCTTTCAGGTGCTGGTGAGGTACTGCTAGCTGGCCGGAAGAGTTAGACCGACAGTTGTCAGATGTTGCAGGCTTAGACTCAGTACCCCACAATAAGGGAATAGAGTCCAAAAAGTGGTCCTGTTTTTACAATGGTTTTGATTACCTCATTGTCATTGATTACACTGAACTCACTCCAAGATGTATTTGTAGTTGGCGTGGTAGGTAAGGTTATGGTATGGCTGATAAATTAGGTAGTGATTATTTGAGCTTTGTAATCTTGTCAAAAAAAGATGTTAGAGAACTTGCTGCACTGTGTTAAACAGCGAAAGCAGGAATATGCCATAAATACTAGCATCTGCACATTCCTGCTCACTAACTATGCTGGTGTATTTGTGGCTGAAAGGCCAATGCAGGCACCCTTGCGCCATAGTGCAAGGGTGCCTACATTACTGGCAGGATTGTTTTTGTGCAGAAATAGACAGGGTCTTGCACAAAACAATCTTCCGAGACATTTTATTCTTTCTGTGTGAGCTGCAGAATACAGCACACATAAAAAAGGACATAACAAGGAGAAATAAACACATTTTTCCTACCTGGAAAGGTAAAGCATTTTGACACGTTCCCAGTTTCACTGGGCTTATAAATCTGGGTATGTACCAAACATCATGGGTGAATGTGTACGACACCCGCTCTCTACCCATAGCACACATTCACAATGGACAGTAAAGAAAGGCAGCGACTTACGATGCGTTGTGGATTAAAGCCAGATTTACTATGCCAAGCGTGGTGGCTCTGCATGGCATAGTAAATCTGATTTAAGGGCTTATGTTGCCTTGCGATGCCAGGCATGATGCAACGGCAATGCAAGCCCTCTGTAAATCTGGGCCCTGATTTTAGAGACCAGCGCGTTGATATTAATATTTTTTGCATCTTTTATCCATACCTTTGTACTGTAGAATTGGCCTTTGGTTAGAGATTGCTAAAAAATGTGGTAAAAAAGGCTATCATGATGATCAGACCAGCCTAGCGGTATTATCGTGTCAATGCGCAAAATATTATTGTTTGTGATTAGGCAGTTTAGTGTACAACCTTTTGAGTCGGTCAGACCCATGTAGAGTTGGCTTAGGTCATTGATAATTATAAAATAGTTCAGTTGGGTTCCCTGGTATGCTAGGGGAGCTGGTCCAGTTGAGAATGATTTTTCCTAAAAAGATGATTTTGTTGGTGGAGAGGGATTGTTCGCTGCTGAGCTCCCTTAGTTGTTCTGTGAAGACTTAACTAATCATGTTTATAGCACTCTAGTAGCCCAACAATTTCCTCACATGAGAGGTTGTCCTCTCCTTTGGAAGTGAGCTCTTTTGTTGCTGGAAAATATACGGTCATATCTAATAATTCATAAACTTGAGGCACAAAGGAGGCTAGGCATTTTCCTAGTTTAATGCTGAGATGCTTGTGAATTCTACATTGGTGACTAAGGAGGAAAGCTTTCTAGCTATGGTCTGCAGTCTGTCCCAGATTTTAACGATGGACAAGTCGCATGTTGGTTATCAAGTTGAGAGGTGATTGGATGCACTGGGGGAGAGAATGTTAATAGATGGGGAGGGGTTTTGATTACGTTGTTGCAGTTATCAACAATTGTCATAGTTATAGATGACGTGAGGTTTTGTGGTTAGGGTTGGGTGTGGGGAAAATGTGGTAAGTTGGTGAGGGCCAAGAGATGGGTGGGAGGAGTCAACATACAAACGCCTTAAGGCAGCTGGGTTAGAGAAAGCACAGGCCTCCAGTGCTCTTGAGAAAAGCATCCTGATGCTTCTCTCATGCTGGTTAACAGCAAGAGAGCAGCACCAGAATTGAGTACTGCAATTTCCTGGGTCTGGAGCTTCGAAGACAGAAGACACTGGAGTGAGGAAGACGTTGTGTCAAGAAAAGAATGTAAGTGCCTTTTTGTTAGTATCTTAATGCCACCCGACCACTCTAAACATATGGCAGCCGCCACTGGTTTATTCTGCAGCCCGAAGCTTCTAGCCCCAGGTGCATTATTAGTGCATTAATGCACCAATTGCAGATCATCAGCAACATTCATAGTGAGAGAGATTAGGAGTTAATGTCCACTGATTTGTCTCACTATGTTTGCTGAAGATGGCTGGATGCAGATCGTTTGTCTTAGAGTCTATTTCTAGCGAGTTTGCTCCCTCCCAGCAGCACTGACAATGTGTAACGACCAATGATAAAGAAAATGCAAAATTCCCACGTTTTGCAGATATATTTAGACATCAACAATTAAATCTGTAGAAATCAAATAAAAACATGTTTGAATGAGTTATTTTCAAATTTAGTTTCCTGTAAGTAAAAGACCAATGAAAAAATTACATATTTACCTTAAAAATGAAATAAGAATATATTTAGGAATTAATATATGCAAGTGAAAGCTCAACAAAAAAAGGATAGTTTGTCATATTTTATTCATGGCTCACAAGTCCTCACACTCACTGACCCTTCCCTCTCCCAGATCCTGCCACACTCCATTTACTGAAAATCAAGGTTCTGACATTTTGTTTTAATCTTTGGACACTGCATATATTATTGCATTTAAAACATGATGGCATGTTTGCATATAATACACGGGAACAGAGAACATCTCATGCTCAAATTTATTCTAAAATTGGATATTAGCAATATAATTTTCCAAGTTTTTCCTTTGTGTGCTAATCTGTATGGGTGAAAGTCAATATTAGCATCATTCTTAGTGATACGTCATAAGGCCTCATAACGAGTGTGGCTTTCTGAGGACAGCCACACTCGCGTTGACGGTCTGATCGCTGCACTCCGGGCAGTCCGGCCACCCAATTACAACCCTGGCAGGCGCACCCGCTAGGGGACTGTTGTCCCCGCTGGGAACATGGTTCCTGATGTGGTGACAGCAGTCTGAGTTGTACTTATCCAGGGCGGTGCTGAACTCAGCACCACCTGGCTGATTACAACTCCCCTAACCGCCAGCCTTTTCCTGGTGTTTTCACTGGCATGGAAAGGTTGGCAGTGAGGATATGCTGGGGGCCATAAGGGGTGCGCTGCACTGCTTATGCCCATGGCATGGAGAGTGCAGGGGCCCCCCTGCCCAGTACCGTCAAAATGCGCACTGTCTGCTTTGTAATACAATACACCCCTTTTTGGGGAATAATTGTGTCCATCAAGGCTACTCCTTAGCTCCCCTTCTTTTTTCTTTGTAAATAATCGAGGTATTCAAAGAGGTTAGTAACTCCATGAATAATGTCCAAGCCTTGGAAGAATAAAGATTGCTACTTTATTTCTTCACCTACAGTAACCTCTCGCTCCCCAGGTCTCCTACGGGCTTACTGATTCTATTATACGAGTTTGCAAACATTAACTAGAAGATCCTTTTGTAGAAGAAAAGGTCTTCTAGTTAATGTAGATAAGATGAAATTAATGATGTTCAGACCACATATGCTACGCTCTGTGTATTTGTAAAGCCCACTATCACCCACAAATGTATCCTGGCGAGGAGCAGGTGTGTGAGCCTAGCTCTGCCTGTGGTAGGTTGGTTAAATGAAAATCCAAGACTTCAGCTTCCTGTAACATTCAAGAAGAGAGGCGGATGCTCTGATGTGAAGTGGGAATCCGTTCCACGCTTTAGGAGCCTTAATGGTGTGAGCAACTAATTCTGCCTGAACAATCCTAGCCTGGAGCATGTGGAGGTGTTCCCCTATCTAGGGGTTAGTTAGGCTGTCAGCTTGCATTACCTGGAAGTCACATATTTCTGGAATGAGGTAGAGACTGACAGAGGGGGCTAGTGTAACTGCGAATTTCCCAACAGAAAAAGGGAGTTCTCCTTGTGCCACCTGCCTTTCAAGCATAAAAAGCACAGTGCCAGAATGCTTCTCTTTACGGAGTAGAACCCTAGGGTGATCCAATCCTTGCTCATCTCTCAACCAGTGTAAAAGACGTCTAATACTTTCTTCGGTACACCAGCACTGCTCCTACATCTGGGGATTACTGATAGTGTTTTTCACGCCAAACGCAGAATGCTTTTATATTGGATAAGACTCTGAGGCACACCGGGGTTTAGTCATCTCAAAGATGCACTTGGTAATGTATTGGGTTACTCTGACAGCAGAGCCTTGGGTTTTGCAACTGAATTATTTTATTTAAATAAGGTAATGCATCCTCTCAAACATCCTATTGTCCAAGCTGTACTAGTTACATTGAAGACAAGATCGTTTTTTTTTATTGATCTCTCCATCATACATTGCCCAAGGCATAAATAATGATACTGAAGTGCAGCATTTATACAGGGCTTTATCGCTCACAATCCTGAGTTCTGCACCGTGGAATGGAAAACACAATGCTAACCCATTTTCCCACCGTTCGAGTTACAAAACCGGAGAAATGTGTTGTTGTGCCTGAACGAATTCTGCTAGATTCCCCGGGCATAGAAATAGTACAGTATTAGTGCGCCTGCTTCATTGGAAGGGTGAGTGAATCTCTATCAATTCTACATTCGTTCGTTCACTTCTTCATTGGACTTTCTTTTTCTGTGGCATTCCCAGTCCATTCTCTGGACCCAGAAAATTGTGTCAGGTGATCATCTGGGCAGCTGACCAGCTTCAGGACAAAACAAATACAGTGCCAACTCAGACACAAACTAATGCCTTTCTGTGGGGCCAATGAGCTCAAAACGCCTCTCCATGTGTTTTGTTTGATCCCATTTCACCTTTTCATTTGGTCAGCTTGGAAGATAGAATTCCGTTCCATTTCTCTTTGAGCTCGCGTCTTGTGCCTTCTGACGGACGATTTTGGTCTGAAGGCTATGAGAAAATACTGCAGTGCTGCATCTGTGGAAAGCGGGGGAGGGGGCATTTTAGGCGGAGGGGCTGTCATTCAGCCAGCTGGAGGAGTGATTGGGCATGAATTGTTGCTGCCAGTCTCACATACAGAACCTTAAAAAACAGTCTTCGGTTGAGCTCCATGTGACCAATACTGTCATTTCTTATAAAGGATGCCGGCAAAACACAGCTGGTTCTTTAATCAGCATAACAAAACCACAAACAGGTCAGGATTAGGGACCGGACATTTTTTGCTCATTCACCTAATGCTTTTGTTGCACAACTACGTACAACCAAAAGGAAGCACTGGCCAGCCCCTCCCATGCCTCTTCGCTTTTGTATTTTTTAGAAAGCTTCATGTATGGACCACGCTCTTTCTTGAGAGGGCAATGTTTTGACACAAAGAACGAACCAAGTTAACAGACGTTGTTTTTTCTGTTTGTATATTTGCCCACTTAAAAAGCATGACTCAAAGAAAATTAAGATTCTGTTCTCAGCATTTTGCCGCCAGTCTTTTCAGTTTGTTGATTTTGGCTTAAACTCAAAGAAACGGAAATACTCGCAAAAGTCTCTCAACTACATGACGTGAAAGTTCAATGACTGCTGCCTTCTTCAATCACAAGTAACAGTGAGCAAAGGTCCTGCTTCCCAGGAACTCAGAAACCGTTCTCAGGAAAAATACAGGGACGGACCACCGCTGCCTCTGGGATAAAACAAATTAACGCACTACGTGTTACGCATGCGCACAAGCACCACTCCACTGCCTTCCTCCCAACTGAACCGTGGAATTAGAGGTTCTTGTGTGAGCCCTTTGGTATTTCAACAGGTTATTTACACAGACCCACAGGTAAGACTCAAAATGCCCCAAGGTTAGACTCAAAATGAGGTGCTAGAGAGCAAGTTAATAAATAACATTTTGAAGTTTTAAAGTGTTCATTTATAAGGTATAATGTGTGCTAAAATGTGTATCATGTAAAATGGCAAAAGTGGTGGAAACTATGAGCAATACGCGTAAATAGAAAATATTAATGTTTAATGTAGAAATGTCTTGTAATGTATTAAAATGAATTAATATGAACACTAATGTGATTTAAAAAAATGATTATTAGGTTTAAATATTTATTAAAATATTTTATTAAATATGGGCCTACATAAACATGTCTGAAGTTAATCCTATGTTTAAAGGCCTGTGCAAATGTCTCTGTCTCAGCAGTTTCTAGAAACTCAGTGGTCATTGTTCATTCGTGGAAACTGGTGACTGATGGCAAAAGAAGATGGTCCAATAATGAAGGCAGAAAATGAAGAAAAGGTATTTTTGAAACGTGGAGTAAAGCTTATCAGATGTGACCTAAACCCCCCTATATAGACTGTCCAGTGGTATTCTAGCTTGCTGCTTCCTGGAGTTTTAATATAGCAATGTTTAGATGATGTAAGTTTTGATTTTCCCAGAGTTGGTAGAGAGTTGCTCAAAACTGTCCAGGAGTTGAGATGTTTCTGGGGGAGATGATGTGTTACGTCCTTAGCTTTCTGCCACTAATGGTTCAGACACAATAAGGCCAAACATTACTGAACGGTGTCCCTTATTCATGTGCTGTTTGAGTGAAAACCGAAGATGCTCTAGGGACGAAGAATTCCCTGCTTGCTGACCTAACCCATAAGGAAAGGTATAACCAAATGTGCATTAGCCTTTTTGCAAGTATTATGTTTTCTCTCTTTTAGAAATCTAACTGCATTTCTGGTGAGTGCCCTAACTAGATGTTTTTCCAAATTCATTTTTGTCTTCTTTTCTTTTTGCATATATGTCCCAACATGCACGTTTAATTAGAGTAATAGTTAAGGATTTTATATTCAAAATTTGATCAAATGAAATTGAATTGCTATCGATTCATCTGTGTTTGCTAAATAAATTCTATTTTAATCCATCATATTCTTTTATTGTTATTTAGTGTTGCTTTTCTTGAATGTTTGATGATACATTTTTTAGGCAGATTAAGATTTTTTAGAGGTTTCGGTCAGCCGGAGTTGTTCCTGTACTTGTATCATTTGGTTAATCTTATGATTTACATGACTTTAGCATTGATAATTTAGGGTAATAAATGTTTTGAACTTTACTAAACCTGTTTGGTGATTCATGGCCACGTGGGTCATGGTGTGTGAAATTTAATGACTCTATAATCAAATGCTATTGTCTAAATTTGTCTTGAATTGATGTTTAATGTTGTTTAGGATGTTATCACACTCCTATCTGAGTCCAAAGATTTGTGTCGACCTCTAAGGGTAATTGATGGTTACCCTACATGTGACACCCTATAATTATAATATAAAAGAAATATAAGACTAGTCATTCCCACAAAGGTCAGCTGTAGCAGTATGGGTATGGTGTGGTGATTGTTGTGACCAGAGCTGTAACGCAGACCACTGCAATGCCTGGGAAGCAGTGGGCCCCAACCTTTCAGGGGCTCACCAATCCTTCAGATGGCCCCCATTCAGCACAAGCCAATAAATATCTGTGAGATATGGGAGACTCAGGTTCCTCATCACATTTTTTCATTACACCACTTGGTATGATATGCGTTTTTCACAAAACAGTCTTACAATTCCAGGGATTCTGTTGCCACAAACGAATGGACAGGAAGTACACCATGGACCTTATTACAAGGTCCTTATTATCTTTCCCTATATAATTTCCCGCAGAGTTACAGATATCATGACCATCCGTAACTCTTGGGCGTAGAGTTATCTGGGATTACAAGTGGGATCCTGAGGGTCCTGTGGAAATGAGGAATTGCCTAGTGTTAGAAATTGGGTTACTGGTTGACCAGGGTGTGAGCCCTGGCCAAGGAGCAACCACAATCCTAGTCAGGGTAAGGCACAAGCAAACTCCAAATTAACCTGTGCTCAACCACCTGGTAGCTTTGCACAAAGCAGTCAAGCTTAACCTAAAGGCAATGCATAAAGTATTTGTGCTACACTTCAAGCATTAAAGCTGACAACACCACACACGAAGGACCACACACCAAGTTAGGAAAATAGAACTTAAATTAATTAAAAAAAAAAAAAGAAGACCAAAGCAACATCAAATTCAATAAGCAGAACTTTAGTTATGAATTTTTAAAGAATAAACTGTGAAACAGCGATTACAACGGGTGACAGCTGGTCGCACCAGATCGGGACAAAGTCAAAAGTTCAGGCTGACCAAGATGGAGCATGGACCGGCAACAAGGATCCAGTTAGGCCAGCTGAGCCAAAGTATCTAAAATCTTGGTTGTGAAGCTTTCGAAACATAGATGTGTTGTGCAGCTTGGGTGAGTCATTGGTTATGAAATATGGCAAGGCTGCAGTGCAAGATCCTGGTGCTTCGACGTTGAGGATCCTATCAATGAGGCTTGCAATTTGAAGACCGGTGACGGGATGCGTGGTGAGATCAAGATGATGCATTGGTCCTTATCTAGGCAGTGGCGCTATCCCGCTATGCAGAAGTTCAGCAACTTTGTCAAGGCTGCCGTCATCAAGGGATGCAAGGTCCTTGTGAAGGGGAAAGCATCGCGCCGGGGTGGTTCCAAAGGCAATGTGCTGCTCCTAATATATGGCAATATGGTCTGTTGCATCAGTTCTGAACCATGCAGTAGCGGTGATGCATCAGTTCTGCTCCACACAACAGCAGCAATGTGTAGATTCTGCTTATGCAGCAGAGGATGCTTCGTTTCTGCTGGAGAAAGCACCTCAGGTCCACTTCCAAGGGTTCAGAACTGGGGTGGCACCACTTTGCAGGACAGACTCACAGATGGCAGAGTCCAGGTGCAGAAGCAGGGTGTTTGCAAGTCTTTTCCTCAGATCAGGAGGCCTGTCAACTAGCCCTTGGAGTTACTCTGGATTCTAGGTTGGAGAGATGCAGGTCCAGTCCTCCTCACTCCCAGGCAAGAGGACAGCAAGCACAGGTCAGCACAGCTAACCAGTGGTCCAGCAAAGCAGCAGTTCAGCAGAGTGGCAGGCCTTCAGGAGCACAGCAGTAATTCTACTTGGAGTATCCCCAGATCCAGAAGTGTACTGAAGTGGTGGTGTCTGAGGTCCAGCATTTATACTGTGGTGTCCTGTTTCTGGAAGGTGAGAGAAGCTTCTATACAGTGGTTTTGAAGTGCAAGGAATCCCCTTCTTTCCCTTCCCTGGCTCCAAACTGGCTAGAGTGACAATTCAGGGCACACAGCCTACTCAGGTGTGAGTGGGCTGTGTCCAGCTTCTTCTTCCCATCCTGCCCATGATGACCCAGTAAGTCACACCTAAGCTCCCATTGTGTGTGGCTGTCTAGGAGGAATACACAAAGTCCAACTGCCAACTACACCCAGTCATGTGACCGAAGGCAGATTGCAGGCACCAAATGGCTAAGGCAAAAAACCCCAACTTTCTAAAAGTGGCTGTAAGGAAATGCCTCCTTGGCATGGTTACCCCCTGACGTTTTGCCTTTGCTGATGCTAAGTTTTGATTTGAAAGTGTGCTGACGCCTGCTAACCAGGCCCCAGCACCAGTGTTCTTTCCCTAACCTGTACTTTTGTTTTCACAATTGGCACACCCTGGCATCCAGGTAAGTCCCTTGTAACTGGTACCCCTGGTACCAAGGGCACTGGTGCCGGGGAAGGTCTCTAAGGGCTGCAGCATGTCTTATTCCACCCTGGGGACCCCTCACTCAGCACAGACACACTGCTTGCCAGCTTGTGTGTGCTAGTGAGGACAAAACAAGTAAGTCGACATGGCACTCCCCTCAGGGTGCCATGCCAACCTCACACTGCCTATGCAGTATAGATAAGTCACCGCTCTAGCAGGCCTTACAGCCCTAAGGCAGGGTGCACTATACCATAGGTGAGGGCACAAGTGCATGAGCACTGTGCCCCTACAGTGTCTAAGCAAAACCTTAGACATTGTAAGTGCAGGGTAGCCATAAGAGTATATGGTCTGGGAGTCTGTCATGCACGAACTCCACAGCACCATAATGGCTACACTGAAAACTGTGAAGTTTGGTATCAAACTTCTCAGCACAATAAATGCACACTGATGCCAGTGTACATTTTATTGTAACATACACCCCAGAGGGCACCTTAGAGGTGCCCCCTGAAACCTTAACCAACTACCCGTGTAGGCTGACTGGTTTTAGCAGCCTGCCACACTCGAGACATGTTGCTGGCCACATGGGGAGAGTGCCTTTGTCACTCTGTGGCTAGTAACAAAGCCTGTACTGGGTGGAGATGCTTATCACCTCCCCCTTGCAGGAACTGCAACACCTGGCGGTGAGCCTCAAAGGCTCACCCCCTTTGTTACAGCACCCCAGGGCATTCCAGCTAGTGGAGTTGCCCACCCCCTCCGGCCACGGCCCCACTTTTTGCGGCAAGGCCGGAGGAGATAATGAGAAAAACAAGGAGGAGTCACTGGCCAGTCACGACAGCCCCTAAGGCAACCTGAGCTGAGGTGACTCTGACTTTTAGAAATCCTCCATCTTGCAGATGGAGGATTCCCCCAATAGGGATAGGAATGTGACCCCCTCCCCTTGGAAGGAGGCACAAAGAGGGTGTAGCCACCCTCAGGGCTAGTAGCCATTGGCTACTGCCCTCCCAGACCTAAACACACCCCTAAATTCTGTATTTAGGGGCTCCCCAGAACCTAGAGATTCAGATTCCTGCAACCTAAGAAGAAGAGGACGGCTAAGCTGGAAAACCCTGCAGAGAAGACGGAGACACCAACTGCTTTGGCCCCAGCTCTACCGGCCTGTCTCCCCCCCTTCTAAAGACACTGCTCCAGCGATGCTTTCTCCAGGGACCAGTGACCTCTGAATCCTCAGAGGACTGCCCTGCTCTAGAAGGACCAAGAACTCCCGAGGACAGCGGCTCTGTTCACCCAAGACTGCAACTTTGTTACAAAGGAGCAACTTTAAAACAACTTGCGTTTCCCGCCGGAAGCGTGAGACTTGCTACTCTGCACCCGACGCCCCCGGCTCGACTTGTGGAGAACAATCACTTCAGGGAGGACTCCCCGGCGACTGCGAGACCGTGAGTAGCCAGAGTTGCCCCCCCCTGAGCCCCCACAGCGACGCCTGCAGAGGGAATCCCGAGGCTCCCCCTGACCGCGACTGCCTGTTCCTCAGATCCCGACGCCTGGAAAAGACTCTGCACCCGGAGCCCCCAGGACCTGAAGGATCCGAACTCCAGTGCAGGAGTGACCCCCAGGAGGCCCTCTCCCTTGCCCAGGTTATGGCTACCCGAGGAGCCCCCCCCCCTTGCCTGCCTGCATCGCTGAAGAGGCCCCTTTGTCTCCCATTGATTTCTATTGCTAACCCGACGCTTGTTTGCACACTGCACCCGGCCGCCCCCGTGCTGCTGAGGGTGTACTTTCTGTGCTGACTTGTGTCCCCCCCGGTGCCCTACAAAACCCCCCTGGTCTGCCCTACGAAGACACGGGTACTTACCTGCTGGCAGACTGGATCCGGGGCACCCTGCGTTTTGGGCACCACTTGACCTCTGCACCTGACCGGCCCTGAGCTGCTGGTGTGGTAACTTTGGGGTTGCTCTGAACCCCCAACAGTGGGCTACCTTGGACCCAAACCTGAACCCCGTAGGTGGTTTACTTACCTGCAAAAACTAACTAACTCTTACTCCCCCCAGGAACTGTTGAAAATTGCACTGTGTCTAGTTTTAAAATAGCTATATGTGATTTATATGAAAACTGTGTATGCTATTTTGATTATTCAAAGTTCCTAAAGTACCTACCTGCAATACCTTTCATTTGAAGTATTACATGTAAAATTCGAACCTGTGGTTCTTAAAATAAACTAAGAAAAGATATTTTTCTATACAAAAACCTATTGGCCTGGAATTGTCTCTGAGTGTGTGTTCCTCATTTATTGCTTGTGTGTGTACAACAAATGCTTAACACTACTCCTTTGATAAGCCTACTGCTTGACCACACTACCACAAAATAGATCATTGGTATCATCTCTTTTTGCCACTATCTTACCTCTAAGGGGAACCCTTGGACTCTGTGCATACTATTCCTTACTTTGAAATAGTGCATACAGAGCCAGCTTCCTACAGTGGCATTTTCAGAATTGCAATATAAAATATGACTTCACCCCAAGTTAGGATATCCGTTGTGATTCCAGAGACATCAAGCATGTAGGGGTCATCTCTTCCTGTATGGAAGCTACTCTCATAAAATGCAATGAGGCAGCTCCAATGTTAATCTATGGGAGGGATAGGCCTTGCAGTAGTGAAAAACGAATTTATGAGTTTTTCACTAACAGGACATGTAAAACTAAAAAGTACATGCCCTCTTTGAATACATGGCATCCTGCCCTCTTGGCTGTCCAGGGCCTACTCTAGGACTGACTTGTATGTATTAAAGAGGATGGTTTAGGCCTGGCAAAATGGTTTATTTTGCCAGACCGACATGCCACTTTAACCTGCACACACAGGCTCTGCATTGCAGGCCTGAGAAATATTTTAAAGGGCTACTTAAGTGGATGGCCTAATCAGTGCTGCAGGCCTACTAGTAGCATTTAATGTGCAGGCCCTGGGCACAAGTAGTCTACATTACTAGGGACTTATAAGTAAATTAAATATATCAATTGGGGAATAAACCAATATTACCATGTTTTAAGGCATGATCCCAATGCACATTAGCACTGGTTACCAGTAGTAAAGTGATCAGAGTCCTAAGTAAAAATAGTTCCATCAAAAATGGAGAAGGAGAGGCAAAACGTCCGGAGGAAGACCACCCTGAGCCTAACAGGTCTTTCACCTAAGGAATTGGCAATTGTGTGCCCATTTGTGTTGGTTATTTCTCATTCACCCCAGTATTTCAGCAGGAGACTCCAAATGCTTCTGCCAGAAGGAGTCTCCAGGTCAAACCACTGATCTATAGAGCTACCATGGATCTTGTAATCCTCATTCATCAGGTAACTGGCTGAATCAGGACTGCCAGAGCCTCTGTAAAGAGACCCCAATTGCTCTCCTATGCCCCTTTTTAGGTGCAAAAGACAGATATTTGAGGTATTTTTAATTTAAGATGGTTGCACTCTAGGTGGATTTGGTTTCTTAACTCCTACGGTGCCTTGGACGAGGTGATCTCGTCCAAGGCACCGGTTCCCGGGTGCCTTGGACGAGATCACCTCGTCCTGCACCCGGGAACCGGGGGGAGCGCTCGCGCTCCCCCCATTAGCCCCCCATCGGCACCCCCGGTCGTGGATGGAAGGGGAATCCCTTCCCCTTCCAACCCCGACCCCCCCGTGACGTCAGCGCGCATCACGTGCTGATTGTCACAGAGGCCTCCTCCTTCGCGCTGGAAGCTCTGCTTCCAGCGCGCTCGGATGAGAAATGCAAAGCATTTCTCTTCCTATTACGTGGAGGAGACCGAGAGAGGCTTCAAAGGGAAGGAAATGTATTTCCTTTTCTTTGAAGTCTCTCTCAGCGTTTCAAAGGCCAGATTGTAAAGCAATCCGGCTTTTAAAACGCCCACTAGACACCAGAGATTTCTTTTCAAAGTGAAACTGGCATGAGGGGAGCGACCCCTTGGGCAAGGGTCGCTTCCAGGGGGGGCATTTTTTTTGGAAGGCCTTTTCTGCCTGGGGGGAGAAACCTCTAGGCACCAGGGATCATTTTTTTGTTTTGTTTTTGTTTTGTTTTTTGTTTTAGAGGTGGGGAGCGACCCCTTAGGCAAGGGTCGCTCCCCTAGGGGGCAAATTACATTTAGGCCATTTATGCCCCCCTTGAGGGCAGATTGGCCTATTTTTATGAGGCCAATCTGCCCCCAAGGGGACAGAAACCACTAGACACCAGGGAGTTTTTCTTTTTTTTTTGCGAATTTCACGCAAAGGGAGTGACCCCTTGGGCAAGGGTCGCCCCCAGGGGGGGCATTTTTTTTTTTAAGGCCTTTTCTGCCCCCCCGGCGGCAGAAACCTCTAGGCACCAGGGATAATTTTTTTGTTTTGTTTTGTTTTTGTTTTGTTTTTGCTTTTAGAGGTGGGTCGCTCCCCTAGGGGGCAAATTATATAGATTGGGCTATTTTTATGAGGCCAATCTGCCCCTAAGGGGGACAGAAACCACTAGACACCAGGGAGTTTTTGATTTGCGAATTTCACGCAAGGGGAGCGACCCCTTGGGCAAGGGTCGCTCCCATGGGGGGCTTTTTTTTAAGGCCTTTTCTGCCCCCCCTGGGGGCAGAAACCTCTAGGCACCAGGGATCATTTTTTTTGTTTGTTTTGTTTTTTCTTTTAGGGGTGGGGAGCGACCCCGTAGGCAAGGGTCGTTCCCCTATGGGACAAATTACATTTAGGCCATTTCTGCCCCCCTTGGGGGCAGATTGGCCTATTTTTATGAGGCCAATCTGCCCCCAAGGGGGACAGAAACCACTAGACACCAGGGAGTTTTTTTTTTCTTCGTGAATTTCACGCAAGGGGAGCGACCCCTTAGGCAAGGGTCGTTCCCCTGGGGGGGACATTTATTTTAGGCCATTTCTGCCCCCCTGGGGGGCAGATCAGCCTATTTTAATTAGGCCGATCTGCCCCCAAGGGGGGCAGAAACCACTAGGCACCGGGGATTTTTTTGTTGTTGTTGTTTTACAGATGGTGAGCAACGCTTTAGGTAAGGGTCGCTCCCCTGGAGGGGCAAATAGTATTTAGGCCATTTCTGCTGCCTTTGGGGGCAGATCGGCTGATTTTAGGTCAATCTGCCCCCAAAGGGGGCAGAAACCACTAGGCACGGGGATTTTTTTTTGCGCCAATGTCACGCAAGGAGAGCGACCCCATAGGCAAGGGTCGCTCCCGGGGGAGGGGGTGTTGGGGTCATATTTATTTTAGGCCATTTCTGCCCCCCCGGGGGGCAGATTGGCCTATTGGTATTAGGCCGATCTGCCCCCAGGGGGGGCAGAAACCTCTAGGCGCCAGGCCTAATTTGTTTTGTGTTTTTTTTTTTTTTTTTTTTAGAGATGGGGAGCGACCCATTAGGCAAGGGTCACTCCCCTGGGGGCAAATTGTATTTAGACCATTTCTGCCCCCCTTGGGAGCAGATCGGCCGATTTTAGGTCAATCTGCCCCCAAGGGGGGCAGAAACCACTAGGCACCGTTTTTTTTTTTTTTTTGCACCAATGTCACACAAGGGGAGCTACCCCGTAGGCAAGGGTCTCTCCCGTAGGGGCTTGGGGGGGGTGGGGTCAAATTTATTTTAGGCCTTTTCTGCCCCCCCTGGGGGCAGATTGGCCTATTGGTATTAGGCCGATCTGCCCCCAGGGGGGGCAGAAACCTCTAGGCGCCAGGCCTAATTTTTTTTTGTGTGTTTTTTTTGGTTTGTTTGTTTTTTTAGAGATGGGGAGCGACCCATTAGGTAAGGGTCGTTCCCCTGGGGGGCAAATTGTATTTAGACCATGGCCGATTTTAGGTCAATCTGCCCCCAAGGGGGGCTGAAACCACTGGGCACCGGGGATTTTTTTTTGTGCCAATGTCACGCAAGGGTCGCTCCCCTGGGGGGCAAATTGTATTTTAGGCCATTTCTGCCCACCCCTGGGGCCGGCTGAGCTAGAGGCCAAAATCTACAGGTAGGCCCTCTGTAAAAAACACCTTGGTTTTCTGTGAAAAAATGTGATGTGTCCTCGTTGTGTTTTGGGCCATTTCCTTTCGTGGGCGCTAGGCCTACCCACACAAGTGAGGTATCATTTTTATCGGGAGACTTAGGGGAATGCTGGGTGGAAGGAAATTTGTGGCTCCTCTCAGATTCCAGAACTTTCTGTCACCAAAATGTGTTTTTTTAGCCAAGTTTTGAGGTTTGTAAAGGATTCTGGGTAACAGAACCTGGTCAGAGCCCCACAAGTCACCCCATTTTGGATTCCCCTAGGTCTCTAGTTTTTAAAAATGCACAGGTTTGGTAGGTTTCCCTAGGTGCCGGCTGAGCTAGAGGCCAAAATCTACAGGTAGGCACTTTGCAAAAAACACCTCTGCTTTCTGTCAAAAAATGGGATGTGTCCAAGTAGTGTTTTGGGGCATTTCCTGTCACAGGCGCTAGGCCTACCCACACAAGTGAGGTATCATTTTTATCGGGAGACTTGGGGGAACGCTGGGTGGAAGGTAATTTGTGGCTCCTCTCAGATTCCAGAACTTTCTATCCCCGAAATGTGAGGAAAACATGTTTTTTTAGCCACATTTTGAGGTTTGTAAATGATTCTGGGTAACAGAACCTGGTCGGAGCCCCACAAGTCACCCCATCTTGGATTTCCCTAGGTCTCTAGTTTTCAAAAATGCACAGGGTTGGTAGGTTTCCCTAGGTGCCGGCTGAGCTAGAGGCCAAAATCTACAGGTAGGCACTTTGCAAAAAACACCTCTGTTTTCTGTCAAAAAATGGGATGTGTCCACGTTGTGTTTTGGGGCATTTCCTGTCGCGGGTGCTAGGCCTACCCACACAAGTGAGGTATCATTGTTATCGGGAGACTTGGGGAAACGCTGGGTGGAAGGAAATTTGTGGCTCCTCTCAGATTCCAGAACTTTCTGACACCGAAATGTGAGGAAAACTTGTTTTTTAGCCAAATTTTGAGGTTTGCAAAGGATTCTGGGTAACAGAACCTGGTCAGAGCCCCATAAGTCACCCCATCGTGGATTCCCCTAGGTCTCTAGTTTTCACAAATGCACAGGTTTGGTAGGTTTCCCTAGGTGCCGACTGAGCTAGAGGCCAAAATCTACAGGTTGGCACTTTGCAAAAAACACCTCTATTTTCTGTCAAAAAATGTGATGTGTCCACGTTGTGTTTTGGGGCGTTTCCTGTCGCGGGCGCTAGGCCTACCCACACAAGTGAGGTATCATTTTTATCGGGAGACTTGGGGGAACGCTGGGTAAAAGGAAATTTGTGGCTCCTCTCAGATTCCAGAACTTTCTGTCACTGAAATGTGAGGAAAACATGTTTTTTTAGCCACATTTTGAGGTTTGCAAAGGATTCTAGGTAACAGAACCTGGTCAAAGCCCCACAAGTCACCCCATCTTGGATTCCCCTAGGTCTCTAATTTTACAAAATGCAAAGTTTTGGTAGGTTTCCCTATGTGCCGGCTGAGCTAGGGACCAAAATCTACAGGTAGGCACTTTGCAAAAAACACCTCTGTTTTCTGTCTAAAAATGGGATGTGTCCACGGTGTGTTTTGGGGCACTTCCTGTCGCGGGCGCTAGGCCTACCCACACAAGTGAGGTATCATTTTTATCGGGAGACTTGGGGGAACATAGAATAGCAAAACAAGTGTTATTGCCCCTTGTCTTTCTCTACATTTTTTCCTTCCAAATATAAGAGAGTGTGTAAAAAAGACATCTATTTGAGAAATGCCCTGTTATTCACATGCTAGTATGGGCACCCCAGAATTCAGAGATGTGCAAATAACCACTCCTCCTCAACACCTTATCTTGTGCCCATTTTGGAAATACAAAGGTTTTCTTGATAGCTATTTTTCACTCTTTATATTTCAGCAAATGAATTGCTGTATACCCAGTATAGAATGAAAACCCACTGCAGGGTGCATGTCATTTATTGGCTCTGGGTACCTAGGGTTCTTGATGAACCTACAAGCCCTATATATCCCAGCAACCAGAAGCGTCCAGCAGACGTAACAGTATATTGCTTTAAAGAATCTGACATTGCAGGAAAAAGTTACAGAGTAAAACGTAGAGAAAAATTGCAGTTTTTTTCACCTCAATTTCAAAAAAAAAATTTCAGTTGTTATTTTCTGTAGGAAACCCTTGTAGGATCTACACAAATAACCACTTGCTGAACTCAGAATTTTGTCTACTTTTCAGAAATGTTTAGGTGTCTGGGATCCAGCATTGGTTTCACGTCCATTTCTGTCACTGACTGGAAGGAGGCTGAAAGCACAAAAAATCGTAAAAATGGAGTATGTCCCAGTAAAATGCCAGAATTTTGTTGAAAAATTGGATTTTCTGATTCAAGTCTGCCTGTTCCTGAAAGCTGGGAAGCTGGTGATTTTAGCACCAGAAACCCTTTGTTGATGCCATTTTCAGGGGAAAAACCACAAGCCTTCTTCTGCAGCCCCTTTTTCCCATTGTTTTGAAAAAAACAAAATGTTCACTGTATTTTGGCTAATTTCTTGGCCTCCTTCAGGGGAACCCACAAAGTCTGGGTACCTCTAGAATCCCTAGGATGTTGGAAAAAAAGGACGCAAATGTGGCTTGGCTAGCTTGTGTGGATAAAAAGTTATGAGGGCCTAAGTGCGAACTGCCCCAAATAGCCAAAAAAAGGCCTGGCACAGGAGGGGGAAAAGGCCTGGCAGCGAAGGGGTTAATGAGCTTCTTTTGGTAAATGCTTCAAAGAAAAAGGCTTGCCTGTCAAAACTTGTGGAATGGAAAACAGAGTGATCACAAAATGTCCTTAAGTCTCAAATTTGAATGCATGCTAGATCTTTGTTCCTAAATCTTTCCTTAAGAAAAACTATCCTGGAGTCCTAGATGGCTTTATCCCTCATTCTGAATGGCCCAATATTTGATTCAGTAACACTGCACTCGATCGGCCACAGTTCCAAACTGTGTAATACTTACCAGATGTGGTGTTCCATCCCAGAGTTTTCCTGTTTGGAATGGGGGATTAAACTTAGTTTACACACCCATTAACCATACACATTCTCTCTTTACAACTAGTTTTGCTCATTCAAGTTTTACCAAGCTTTCCTTAGGGAAATGTGAACAGGGAATATATGCATGTCTGTAAATTCCCCATACCTTGTCATTTAAAACTGGGCAAACACTCCTCTACTATTCAAAATTAGCTGGACACTTGCAATGAGGGTACAATGGAGTGGAATTTACAACTGAAACACTTTCATATTCAGAAGTGATGGAGGTAACCAAGTCCAGCAATATATAGTCAGATCTCTGTGGCACTACCAGCATTCTAACGTCAGTGTTCTGGACTATTTGGTGGGGTCAAAAAGAGCATTCCCTCAAGCGTTCCCAGAAGAAACAAATTGATTAATTTCCAAGACCTAGTGGAGGAAGATTAGAAAGGGCAGATTTCACCAGAAAAGTTTAAGATGGTGGTTGGACATGGACCTTTTTGCAGGGCCATTCCTAACCATTTTGCAGGGCCATTCCTAACCATTTTGCCCTTCACTCTTTGCTGAATTCGTTTTTGTTGGCTTTGGGACTCAGGGCACTTTACAACTGCTAACCAGTGCTAAAGTGCATGTGCACTCTGCTTAGAACATGGTAACACTGGTGTATCAACAACTGACATATTTAATTGACTTATATGTACCTAGTAAAATGTGCTACTTGTGGCCAGGGCCTGTAAATTACCTGCTTCTAGTGGACAGTGGTGTAAAAAAAATCTTAAGGCCCATCCCCGTATAGCACATGCAGGGCCCTCCCTCTGGACTCACTCCGGAGCTCTCAGGTTAGGGTATTGTGCTGAGGGGGCCCCCTGGAGCTCGGGGGCACCCCCCACTATGGGGGCTATGGGGGCCTTTGTTATGCCACTGCAAGTGTACCTGCAGCACTGATTCTGCCGTCCACTTCAGGAGCCATTCAAACATGTTGCGGCCTACCATTGCAGAACCTGCGTGTGCAGTTTTAAACTGCCATGTCAACTTGGCAAGTTAACCCTTTTGCCAGGCCCAAAGATTTATTTTTAATACATATGTCACCTCTAAGGTAATTCCTAGACAACCCATAGGGCAGAGTGAAGTGTATTAAAAAAGTAGGACATGTACTTTCAAGTTTTACATGTCGTAGTAGTGAAAAACTCTTTAATTCATTCAAGGCCTAGCTCTCTCTTGGGATAACATAGGGGTTGCCTTATTACATTTTATAAGAGTAATTTCCGATTGGGAAGAGGCTGGACTCCCAATATTGGTATTTCTGGAATCTCAATTTAAAATCACAACTCATGGTAGAGTCAGATTTTAAATTGTGGTTCTGAAAATTCAACTTTTAGAAAGTTGGCATTTTCTTACTTTAAGCATTTGGTGCCTTCTACCTGTCTCTGAATACATGTCTGGGTGGGTAACAGCTGGGCAATTGTGCATTCCCTCCAGACAGCCACATACAAAGGGAGCTTAGCTGTGACTGGTGGGCCACCCACAGCCTGATGGGCCATCCTAAGCAGGAAGGGAGGGAGGAACAGACAGTTACACCTAAATGGCTGTGTCCTGATCCCACACAAAGGGCTGCATTTCCCCCCCTGCAGTCAGTCTGGAGTCTGGGCATGAAGGAAAGGCACTTCAAAGGCAGCACTGCGTATGAGAACTGGACCTCAGACACCAGCAACTCAGTACACTTCCAGACCTGTGGATACTCTGCGAGGAAGAATGACTGCTGTGCTGCTGAAAGGACTGTCACTCTGCTGGACTCCTGTTCTGCTGTGCTGACCTATTGCCTGCTTCTCTCTTTGCCTAGTAGTGAAAAGGACTGGACCTGAATCTCTCCATCCCAGAACCAAAGTGAATTCAAGGGCTTGCTGGCTTGCCTCCGCTTCTTTTGAAGTCTCAGGGACTCAAACTACTTCCAACACACCTTTTGCAGCTCCTGAACCTGTCTTCAACCAGTTCCTCACCTCCAAGAGGTGCCTCTCCATTTTCGAGCCATTGGAAGTGGGTTTTGGCTCCTGAAATCATGCTTTTGGGCACTTCCCAACCATGAACGGGCCTGTTCGCACCAGAACCGCACCCCCAAAGAATCAGCATAAGCTTCCGCAAGTTCATCTCTTCATCACAGCAAGCATCGCTGCTCACGAATGACGGACTCCGGTCTGCATGTCTGCGACACCCGCCCAACTTTTCTCACCTGCGGACAACCACCAGCAATACTCTGCTTACTCCCAGAAAACTTGTTCCCCACAAACGGGACTCTTGGCTCAATTCTTGAAAATGTAAAACTTCAGCAGGACTTGCCTGGGACTGCATCTGACCCATGCTATTTTGTAGTCAACCTGAACTTTTGGATTTTACCCAGTCTAGCGCAACCAAATATCCCTGGTTGTCACTTTATACTTCTAAGCATTTTAATCTTTAAAAATTAATATCTCAATTTCTACTTATTGGGTTTTTGTCATTTTGGTCTCCTTTTTTTCAATAAATTGAGTTATATTTTTCTAACCAGGTGTGGAATCTTTTTGTGTGGTGGTTCCACTGTTTTACTGTTTGTAGTGTTGCTCAAATACTTTTCATATTGGCTCCTGATTCTTCTCTGCCAGGGGGTGAGCAAAGGTTAATTTAGGGTGTGTTTGGGACTTACTCTGGCTATGATTGTGGTTCCGGCTTGGACAAGGTGCATACCTCGGCCAACCAGAAAGCCCAGTTTCTACCAATGGTGTAAACAGGACTGTTCTAAGTTGGCATACTGAGCATCAGGAGTTAGTCTAGAGTCCATCAAAATACATAGGTTTCTCGCAAGAGATGCAGTCTAAGGCCACTAGTCATGAAGGGTGCAGAGAATTAAATTCTGACATGGTGAACCCATCAGGGGTAGGCCTGGGTGGCATTTTTATTTCATGGGTGAAATCTTTCCAAATTTTAGAATTTCAAGATGCAATGCCATTTTATGATCATACTATTTCAGCAAATTTTCTCCTAGATGAGTTGGGTTCACACAAAAAATGTTTTCCATGAACTGTAGCAATGTAGTTGAGAGACATTTTCTGTGAAAATCAGTCTCTTTTAGGCATCCCAAATGTCTTTTGTATACAAAGTATTCCTTGCTTTTAGAGTTATAATGAGATATTGGTCAAGTGTATCGCAAGTATTATGATTTCATTTGCAAAAATTAGACATATTTTATTGAAAAGCTATTGCAATTTTGCCCACTCCTAATCAGAGGTAAAAGGGTCTTTCATTTTGTTTGAGTGTATTTCAGATTTTTGGCAGCATTCACCATCTGATAGCCAAGAGCACTTTTCCCATTTGGAGCTACCTATCTACTTTTTGTGGCACAGAATCTATATACAAAAACGCAGCCTCCAAATTATTGTAATATGAAGGCTAGGGTTTTTACATAACAATTAATGCTTTATCCGAACTGTTAGGTTGCGTTTTCTCCATGCATTTTCTTCTGTGTTCAGTAGGGCTGAAAGATGATCTGGGCTGATGAGCTGTGAAAAAGCATGGACGGTCTATATACATCACTATCAGACATTTCCATGAGTCTTTGTCTTCTCTGAGTGGTACAAGGGAGTTGTGCTGGGGATCCAGTCCTAGGTAAAGGTAGCGAACAACAGGTATACAGTCTCCCTGAGTCCTGATGCCAACGAATACCAGTTGTGTGTCATAGTTAGCTATATGACACTAGGCACACACAGTGGTGTAGAAAGGGTGCTAAGGTCCTTATTAATGAAAATGCACCCCTATTTGCTAACATATTAAAATAAACGTTTCAGTGGCCTCCTCACTGTTCTGGGCCCCAGTATATTAGCACCTACTGCACCATTGATAGTTACGTTCCTAGGCATACTCTACAGTGATGAGTTCACAGAGACTGCAGCTTAAGATGGCTGCTGTTCATTAGCACATTTCCTCTTGCAATAACGTTCATAAACAATTCATGTGGTAACTTCATGGCAGTGACAAATACCTGCAGCAGTATAAACTGGATACTAAGGTGTTGGACCTGGCCCTCTCTTCAGGGTCACCCCAAACAATTGGCCTTTACCCTCATCTTTTTTTGTTAAGTTTGTTTTTGCTGGTCTTAGGAATCTGTGCAGTGTACCACTGCTTACCAGTGCTAAACTGGTTGTGCTCTCTTATCTAAACATGGTAAAATTGGCCTACACCCAATCGGGTTATTTAATTTACCTGTACATTCCTAGTAAACTGATACTACGTGTATAGGGTCTGTAAAGTAAATGCTAATAGTGGCTCTGCAGCACTTGGTCGGCCACCCACTTAAGTAGCTCTGTAAACCTGTCTCTGGCCTTCCATTGCAGCCGGGGTGTGCAGTTTTAAACTGCCATTTCGACCTGGCAAAATAAACCTTTTGTCAGGCTCAAGCCTGTTTTTTAATACATGCAAGTCACTTCTCGGGTCGGCCCTAAACACCCCAAAGGGCAAGGTACAATGTATAATAAAAAAAATGGGCTTGTAATTTTAGGTTATACATGTGCTGATAGTGAAAAACTCTTAAATTCATTTTACACTACTGCCAGGCCTGCTTCTCCCATAGAATAACATTGGAGTTAACTTATTATAT
This sequence comes from Pleurodeles waltl, assembly GCF_031143425.1. Lineage (NCBI taxonomy): Eukaryota > Metazoa > Chordata > Amphibia > Caudata > Salamandridae > Pleurodeles > Pleurodeles waltl. The sequence continues at coordinate 892,609,761 of NC_090448.1, read as the reverse complement.
TTACTAAGTTGTAGCTTCCAAGTGGGAACAGGTAAATAGTTTATGTTTGGTGTCTTTGGAATTGTAATGAAAAATCCTCTTTTATGGTGAAGTCAGATTTGTGATTACAATTTTGAAAATGCCACATTTTCCTGGAATTTCGGGCCAGATGTATGAAAATTTGTCCGTTTGCGAGTGCAAAAAAGTGGTCTGCGATGCATGAAAGGCATTCGCAGTCCACACATAAGAAATCGCAAAAATTGCGATTTCTTGCGTTGCAACCTGGTTTTGCAAAATCCACATTGCAAGGAGATGCTGCAAAAAATCGCAAATTGCGATTTTTCGCAGTTTGGCATTTTGCACATGCAAAATACCATGAAAAGAAACCAGGTGGTAACCTAGTGCAAAATTTTAAAATGCATTTAAAATGCATTTTTAAATTGAACATGTAAAGCATACATGCCCTTTTGGCATGTGTGCACCTTACATTTCCCCCAAAACATTTTTGGGGTGCAGCAGAGGGGGCCTTAGGCCCCCAGCAACATGGGCTTTTGCATTTCCAAAATTGCGATTTCTGGTTCAGAAATCGCAATTTTGGAAATGCAGAAAATTCGCAGATATGGGCCAACAGGCCCATAGCTGCGAATAGGACCGGTATCGCAATTTGCGATTCAGTAATAGCATTTGCGATTTTTAAGAAATTGCTATTACCGAATCGCAAATGTGATACATGGAACTTTGCGAGTCGGAAATAGCGATTTCTTAAAAATCACTATTTCCGACTCGCAAAGGGCCGTGATGATACATCTGGCCCTTAGTGCCTGTAGCCTGTTGCAAGGTCATATGACTGGGTTGGCAGTTGGCCTTTGTGCATTTTCTCCTAGACAGAGACACACAATAGAGAGCTTAGGTGTTCCTGAATGGACCATCACTGGCAGGATGGGAGATTGGAGATAGGTGCAGCCCCATTTACACCTGAATAGGAGGTGTCCTGCTTTCACACAAAGGATTGCATACCCGCTGTTGGTAGTCTAGAGCCAGGGAAGGGGAGGAAGGAAACCTTGCACTTCAAAGGGAAACCTCTAGAAGTTTCTCTCATTTCAAAGGAACCAACAGTTATAAATATTGGACCTAAGGCACTAACCCTTCAGTAGACTTCTGGACCTGTGGACTCTGCAAGAAGAAGTGACTGCTGTGCTACCAAAAGGACTGCCACTCTGCTGGACCGCTGTTCTGGTGGACTGCTGCCTGATGTGCTTACCTGCTGCCTGCTGCCCTCTGGCCTGGGTGAGAAGAACTGGACCTTCATCTCTTGAACCCAGAAAGACTCCAAAGGCCAATTGGCTGGCCTCCAGACTACAGCCTCAGGGACAGAAGGCTCCAACAACCTTGAACCCAGCACTTGGACTCTTCCATTTGTGAGTCCTACCCTGCCAAGTGGTGCCACCCCAGTCCGGGACTCTTGGAAGTGGTCCTGAAGGTGCTACACCAGCCCAAATGTGGATCCAGCAGAACTCTCCTGAGTGGCATAACCCCAAGCAGACTAGAATCATTGCCTCTTCTGTGTGGACTTTTCCGATGCAAGGACTTAACATCAAAGCCTTGTTGCTGCATCTGACCTGCCTCTGCATGACGCATCTCGGACACAGGCCTTCTCATCTCAAGCCTCTCGTCATCGGTTTCATTGACGATGACGCAACACTGTGCATCTCAGCCTCGCAGATCCTCAGCACTGATGCATCACTTGACACTAGACTTTCATTGCAAGCCCTCGCTGACAGGATCCTTGATGACAATACAGGCCCTTGCATCACAGCTTTGCAGCCCCTCAGAACCAACGCATTACCGACATGGTATCTGGCAATGCTTCGCAATCAGGACTTAAGGTACTTCTGTTCAGCAGACCTAACTGGGTTCCTATACCTGGCACGCACTCCAAGGTAGTCAGCCTGACTGTGACCAGATATTCACAGTTGGTGCTTTGTGCTCTTTGGCGCTATTTTCTGTGAAGTCTTTAAAATTACATATCTCCGATTCTACTATTACATTTTTGTTGTTTTGGTCTTAAATTGTTTATTAAAATATAGTCTATTTTTCTAAATTGTTGTGGGGTTTTTCCAGTGTTGGGTTTCTCTTTATTATTGTTGAAGTGCTGCATGAATACTTTACACTTTGCCTCTAAGTTAAGCCTGACTGCTCTGTGCCAAGCCACCAGAGGGTTGCGCACAGGTTAATGTAGAGTTTGCTTGTGATGTCACCCTGACATAGTATTGTGGTATCTACTGGAGTAAGGTTTCATCCCTCCTCAACCAGCAACCATATTTCTTACATAAGGGAAATATATGATGCACTTTTATGCATATTTTTGCATTTCACAATGCTTTAAAATAACAAGTCTGCCTTCAGTGGTGGTTCTGCAGTGCTTAAGCATGTATGTTCCAAGCACCATTTTTCTTTTGACTGTAGATTTTAGCTAATTCTTTTAATGGCTGATGTGTTTAACACATATGCAGTTTTATTTTTTAAGACAATGATGCTTTGACTCAGAGAAGTTTTAAGACATGGGCAAAGTGGGCAATTGCCTAGCACACCCACCTTTCAAAGAGCCCCCTGCAAAAATGAACTTTCTCTCTAGCTCACTTCTGTGTAATTTTCATTAACCTTCAGCATATAACATAATTTTGTAAAGCAACATAAGACTTGAATTAGCAAAATTGAGTTAGAAAATTCAGAGTTTTTCCAAACAGGGCCCCCCCAAAATATTTCTTTCTCAGGCCTCAAATCCTTAAGATGACACCTCTTTGACTATCCTTGGGTTAGAAGAGACACAAACTCCAAAGGGAATACAAACATATTATTTTGCACCCAGTAACTCCTATCAGAGCTGGGTATGCACTATGCAGAGACGTTGTTCAAAGCAATCCATACGAAATTCATAATAACCAATCTGTATTTTATTTACTATGTTTGAAAATGGCTGTGATGTACATACATATTTCGAGATACATTTGAGGAGCACTGTTGTATTGTCTAGGATATTTCCTCAGTCCTCCTATTTTATATTCAGGTGGAAATATTTGAAAGAGGTGTACACATTTCCTATTGGACCATATTATGGATGCATCCCTGGATGCAAAAGATTTAAAGAAACAAAATGAAACAAAATGTATTAAAAGCTGTATCAGTTCCTGCTACAAGAAGAGCTGTTGAGACTGCTGTTCTTCTCTGGAAATGTTTAAGGAAACAGGCTTTTTGCAGGTTTCACTCCACATTTTGCCCCCATTTGGACAACCAACCACTGATTTTTCAACTCCGGAGTGCACTGAGGCCTTCTAACCAGACCTCAGTGCCAGTGATTGTACCCCCTACAAAAGATATGTTGAATTGACTATACCCAATTGGCAAGTGATGACCTGATTATAAGTCCCTAGTATATGGTACCCAGGGGTGCCCAGGGCATGTAAGGCAGAGTGTCCACCCACGTCTGCAGCACCGTTTGTGCCACACTGAGTGTAACAAAGGACACAATGCCTCCCACCCTACCACTTCAGACTTGAAGGGAAGAGTTTACACTGCTAGTTCCACTTAGCCATTTAAACCAATGGCAAAGTCACCACTTCCCATAATCCTATATATAAGTCTCCCCTAAGGAAGGCCTATGGAGCCTTATGGCAGGGAGCTATATATTGTTAAGTAAGAAATATATTTTTTGTCTGTCTTAATGCAACACATCAAAATTGTTGTTCTACTGGGGAAACATTATTAGCCCCATTGGCTAACACAGGGTTGCCGACTGGCACCCCAGCCTGGCTAACTCCTGAATGTGACTACCTAAATGAGTACTGTAAGGTATCACATTAATTGTGGCATTAAACCTGATCTAAAATCCAGTTCACGTTTAATGTCACAATTAAAGTTCTGCAACTTTTAGAGAGTTGCCACTCTCTGCCCCAGCTAGTCCAGTGTCCTCACAAAGACCCTGGCCCACAGACAGCTTTCGCCCCACCTGGATAGATGTGTGACTGACTCCCATGCCTAAGAACAAAGGTAGTTGCCACAGAGCGAGGTGTTATCTCCTGTCCTAGGATGGCTACTCGGTGTGCTAGCCCAAAAGGTGAGCTTCAAAGGGGAAGCTGTCTTTGAAGGGCAAATGGTGATAACACTCCTGAGCAGGCTGGCTTCTCTTAATATAGAGAAGTTGAAAACAGGAACAGAGATGGAAATTCAGTGCCCAAACCAGTTTTTCTGTGTGGATGCAACCCTCAGGTAAGCACACCTCTAGGGTGGGCTGCCTCACTCATGAGGGCCAAAGAGGGGTCCTGAGATCTTGAGAGTGGTTAGAATAGTGCACTCTGGAATAGTTAGATGCCACACACTGCAAGAGACACACGGCCAGAAGGAAAGGGACCTAATAGTCCATTATCTAATGATCATGTGGTCCCCTCATGGCACTTTCCTGGGATCAATATTGAACCCCTGGCACCTTTCCCCTTAGATCACGTAGAATTTGAAGGAAGGACCAAAGGACTGCCCAGCTGCCCTTGAAACTGCTTGAAGAGAGGCTGCGTCGTCAAAGGGACTGCACCTGCTACACTTTGTTCTAGTGCAGTTTGAACTGTGCCTGTGGCTCCTGGCTCAGAGGAAAAGTTGATTCCTAGCCCCAGACTGGTGCAGTGATTCCAAGGGTCATATGGCTGACCCCCTGGAACAGCACAAAGACATCATAGCTGGATGATGTCCAAACCGGCAAGTTGGTAGCCACCCCAGACGTTTTGCTGCTACCTTCTGCCGGGTGCTCAAAGTTACCAATCCTAATAGCCAAAAGTTGCACCAGGGTCTCATTGACCCGGGAGTGTCATAGGAGCCCAGATTCATCACCCAAGAGGAAAACTAGCCCGTACCAAAGGATTATGCCTGTACCACAGTGCAAGGAGACCAGTAGCCCAACACTGGATGGCCAGCTACTGCATCAAAGAGGATGTCATAGAACTCTGACCTCTGTGTCCAAAGTCACCCGACATCACCTGTGGACCAAGGACTCACCACATAGGCACCCCCATCAGTCGCACCACAACCAGAGCATCCTTGAGCATCTTTTCATCCTCTATCCTCAGCATCAGGTCCACTCTATTAAGTTCTATGGTGGTCATCCTATTAAGCTTGGAACTGGACCTAAAAAAGCTCTGGTAGACAGGTAGCTGTCCAAAGTATCCTTGATGGTCTACTAGAATTTTGTCCTATTGGAATTGGTCACCCAACTGGGGTCAGAGTTGCTGAACAAACTCTTTCAAATGTTTCAAAAGTTTACAAACGTTTTGCTGACCAATGCTTGTTTGCGGATAAATTATAAAGTTATTAAATGCTTAAAAATGCCTATCTCCGGAACTCTCTGTTGGATTTTGTTATCAAGGACACTAAAAATTCATAAAAATATACTTTCTTTATTATAAATTATTGTTGTGTGACTTTCTAATTCCATTGTTTGGTACTGTTAAATGCTTTACACTAAGTTCCTTTGCTAAGCCTTGCTGCTCGTAACCACAGCTACCCAGGGTTTAGCTAAAGGTGATTCAAACAAGCCTGACTGGACCAAAGACAGTTTTTAGGAGTGTATTTCATGATAGGGCCCCACAGCCATATCATAAAATATACCAAAATCCTTGCAAATCTTTATTGCCTGAGAAAAGAGTTGCATGAGAGACCCCTGAACAGACTGTCACAGATCTGGCAATAATTCAAAAAGATATGGCTGGATAAATAGTACAGTTCTGAAGATGAAATAAAAATTAAATGCAATAAGGCTGTTGTGGATGAAATGAGACTTATTTTAAACTCAGCTATGCATACAAGGAACTTTTCAATTTTCTGTGAATTGGTATCAGAATCTTTCTATTTCTGGTCTGCCACAATAGTTTCATGTTGGAGACCGTTTTACGTAAATAGCATGCATGATACCCTACTTACAGTTTGATTTACCCAGCTCTCAAAGGCTAATTCGAAATTTTTAATAGTAAAAGACATGGGTGGTCATTACATCCCTGGTGGTCGGTGTTAAAGCGGCGGTAAGACCGCCAACAGGCCGGCAGAAAAAAAATGAACTATGACCGCGGCGGAAACCCCCAACAAAGACAGCCACTTTAACACTCCGACCACCACAGAGGTACAAACAAACAGCGCGGCGGTCACCGCCAACAGACAGGCGGGAGACAATGTACCGCCCACAGTATCACAACCTACCAACCCGCCACCTTTTCCGGGGCGGATTCACCGCGAACAAAAACACGGCGGAAACAGGACTACGAAGGGAAAACGCTCACCTCTGCACACCCCACGAGGAACCAGGACGCCATGGAACCCGAGCGCCACATATTACCAGCCTTTATCTTCTTGCTCCTCTACCAGGAGCACAAACGCCGCCGGCGAAGACCACGGTGAGTACTGCACCTACGTCACAGGGGAGGGAGGAGGGAAAAAACAGTGACACACACATGCAACACCCCCACCCCCACCCTCGACAACACACACACTAATAGAGCATGATACATTACAGTTACACCCCCTAATCCCCCCGGAAGAATGCAAAGACAAAAGGAAATGAGGTGAACGATTGTAATATATTCAAATTCAGTAGTCAAATAATATACATACACTATTTACAAATATATACACCATGAATATTAGTCCAGGGTATTCCACCCTTAAAGTCCGTGGACCACTGGGCCCACACTGCATGGGCGAGGTCCACACAAGATACCCGAACATGACAGAGAGAACACTGCAGGGGCATCAGATAGAAATAAAACAGGCACCTCAGGGGAAAGGGAAAGGGGGGCACCTCAGCCGGTTGAGTGCACGACGCCAAATCCACGAGGGGGCCCCATACCCACTGTTCAATCCTGGGGAGTGCAAAGCCACAGTCTCACAAGTGGATAACATTCTCCACTGGTTTCAGGAAGGGGCTTGGTGCCCAGAGTGCTTCATCCTGCCAAGGACTGAGGTAGTGGATGTAAATCTCCACTGGTTCTGGAGGGGTCTTGGTGCCCAGAGTGCTTCATCCTGCTCGTGGCAGCCTCAGTAGCGTCAGTGCTTTTGGCACTCATGGGCCTGCGGTGCTTGTGGCGGCGGTGTCTTTGGCAGCGTTGCTTGTGGCGGAGGTGTCCTTGGCAGCGGTACTGGTGGCGGCGGTGTCCTTGGCAGCGGTGATTGTTGCGGCGGTGTCCTTGGCAGCGCTTCAGCTGCTGGTGCTCCTGTCTGGGCCAGCGGGGCTGCTGGCGGTCGCCTCCTGGGCAGTGGGGCTGATGCTGGCGGTCCTGTCTGGGCCAGCGGGGCTGCTGGTGGTCGCCTCCTGGGCAGCGGGGCTGATGGCGGTCTTCTCGCCGTGCTGATCTTTCCAGACTTGCCGGGTTTCTTGTGCCCCTTCCCCACCTTGTAAGGTGTCGCATCTGACTCCACACTCCCACCTGTACCCCTGGGAGCGGCTTTGGTGGCTGGTGTCTTCCCCCTCTCCTGCCAGACTCTGACCAACTTTTGATGCTTGACAGGTGGGGGACTGTCCATGCTGTGGCTCCTTGCCACACTGGCTGCCCTGCTGCCTGGTGCACTCCAGAATCCAGTGACTACTGGCACCACTGGTCCCGCCGATGTTGTGGCTGAGGTGCTAGGTTGGGACCTGGAGAGTCAGGCCCTAGGAGACTGACGGGGTGGGGGAGGTGAGGGAAATAGGTCAAGGGTGGCCAGGAAAAGTTTCTTAGGAACACTGGGACGGGTAGATGGAGGGGGTTTGGGAGTGGAGGAAGAGGTTGTGGTTGTAGGAGGTGTACGTTTGGTGACTTTGGGTGAAGGTGCATGCGCTCGAGGCTGTCGTGAGGTGGATGGCCGTTGGGTGAGGGTGTGCCTGCATTTGTGTACCTTGGGAGGTGGCATCACAGACACATTGGGAGAGGACACAGGGGATGTGTGAATGGTAGTGGGGGTGGTAACTGCACGTGAGCGGGGTGTGGTGGTGGGTGTGCTGGTGATGGAAGTAGTGGCTGTAGATGTAGTGCATGCAGGTGTCAGTGGAGACGAGACTAGGAGGGAGGAGGGAGACGAGGAGGAGGGGGGACACAGTGGAGGCAGTGGATGTTGCTATGTCTGCATGTGTGTGATGCTTGCGTGAGTGCCTGTGGGATGTGTGGTGATTCTGTTTGCCAGGGCTTCCCTTGTGTGTTGAGGTGTGTGCATGCTGGTCTGATGGTGTGCTTGGGGTAGGCTGAGGTACAGGAGATTGGGTCTGGGTGGAGGAAGTTGGAGGGGGGAGGCTAGAGACAGGGACAATGGCTGCCATCAGTGCTGAGGCCAGAGTCTGAAAAGCTTGCTGAAGGGCTGCCTGACCAGAATGAATGCCCTACAGGAATGCCTTGGTTTGTTGCAACTGTCTCTCTACACCCTGGATGGCATTCAAAATGGTAGACTGCCCAACAGTGAGGGACCTGAGGAGAAGGTCAATGGCCTCCTCACTGAGGGCAGCAGGGGTGACTGGGGCAGGGGCTGAGGTGCCTGGGGTGAAGGAGATTCCCACCCTCCTGGGTGAGCGGGCATGGGGCAAAGGCTGAGGGGCTTCTGGGAGGGTGGTGCTGGAGTTGGGGGTGGTGGCTGTACCTGTAGATGCGGGGGGCACAGATGGTGCCGCCACCACAAGGGAGCTCCCATCAGAGGACGAGTCTGTATCACTGGTGTCAGCTCCTGTCCCCGCCGTGGAGCTCCCCTTGCCCTCCGTCCCACTAGTGAAATCAGACTCCGTAGTTTCGCCCTCCAGGGCCATGTGGGATGCAGCTCCCTCCTGCTCCGGTGCCACTGCTCCTCCGCCTGATGATGCTAATGCACACATGTACAGGGAGACCACAAAAAGGGGGGGGAAGCAGAAGAAAGACATGTTGAGTGCATGCATTACCGCTACCATTGGTGGACACAACAGACACAGAAGCCCCCTGCAATACGCCGCACACTTGGGGTCCACTATTCAATCTCTGGGACATGGCCTACAAGGCTATGGCCGATATCTGCACACATGGATGTCACAGGAGCCTGACTAGGTGTAGTTGGCACTGTACCCAGGTGGGGTGGGGTGCCACAGGGGCTGGCTGAAAAAGGGGACATAACTAGCACACTCGCCCTGGCCTAGGGAAACCCACAGCCCACCACCCCCACCCAGAAACCTCCACTGCGCGCTGAATCAGCAGAATGAGAGTGTACTCACCCCCTTGTCGCTGCTGTGATGCCCTCAAGCGCCCATCCAACTCCGGGTACGCCACCGCCAGGATCCTGAACATCAGGGGGGTCATGGTGTGACGGGCACCCCTCCCACGCTGGGAGGCCATCCCCAGCTGGGCCTCCGCCGTCTTCTTGCTCCAGCGGCGAATGTCCTCCCATATTTTCTGGCAGTGGGTGCTCTGTCTGTGATAGACCCCCAGGGTCCGGACGTCCTTGGTGATGGCACGCCAAATATCCTTCTTCTGGTGGGCGCTAACCTACATGAATTGTACAGGGGAAAAAGAGAAGTTATTACCAACTGGACCGTCACAGTCATTGGCCCACATCCCTATCCTTGCCATGTGGCACATGCACTCACCGACGTTTATGCACGCATCATCCCCCCCCCTATCTTTCATCCACACCACTCCACACAGGCATTGCCCATACAGCATGCTCCCAGTGTACTTACCTGTTTGTCTGGAGGACCGTAGAGTAGCGTGTACTGGGGGAGGACCCCAGCCACGAGTTTCTCTAATTCCTCCGTACTGAAGGCAGGGGCCCTTTCCCCAGACGCACGAGCCATTGTCTCTTCCAGACTGAGGTCACAGCAACACTTGCAGTGTAGGTCCTCTCCTGTCAAAGATCAGGTATTGAGTGATTGCACAGAGAGAAAATGGCGGTCACGTACGCAGCGGTGTGTACCATCACCGCCGGCGTACATCGTCATTGGCTCCTGGGACCCATAGGGTCCAATGTTCACCAATGCAGAATTACGCTGCGGTCTTCGACCACCTACCGTGACGGTGTACAACGCCAGCGCAGTTACCTCACATCCCATTGTCCCACTTTACAGGTCAGGCAGCCACCATTTCAGGGGCCCACATGGCTTTAATTTTTAACTGCATCACACATACCTAGGCCTTGCCTCAACACTCATACGGGCAAAATTTGGGTTATGAATGGTTTTCTGAGTAAGCTGTGTTTACGTCCCTCTGAGTTGGTTGACTCTGTGCTCGCTGTTGTCCTTCATAGACACCGTCCGCTGGGACATGTGAGGAGATGGCGGCATCCTCCATTGTACAGACCGCTGATGGACCTGTCGACAATGGAGGAAAGACATGTAATCATCACCTACAGGCTTGATCGTGCCACAATCCTGGAACTGTGTGCCCAGTTGGAGCCAGACCTGATGTCAGCTATCCGCCATCCCACAGGAATACCCCCTCAAGTGCAGGTGCTGTCAGTACTCCATTTCATTGCAAGTGGGTCTTTTCAAACTACAGTGTCCATAGCATCAGGTATGTCCCAGCCTATGTTTTCCAACATGTTGTCCAGAGTGTTGTCTGCCCTGCTAAAACACACGCGGAGCTACATCGTTTTCCCTCAGGTGGAGGCTTTGCCTACAGTGAATGGTGACTTCTATGCCCTGGGACATATCCCCAACATCATAGGTGCCAATGATGGGACATATGTGGCCTTGGTCCCCCCGCGGGAGTGAACAGGTGTACAGAAACCGGAAGAGTTACCATTCGATGAATGTGCAGATGGTGTGTTTGCAGACCAGTACATCTCCCATGTTAATGCCAAATTCCCTGGCTCAGTGCATGACGCTTACATCCTGCGGAAAAGCAGCATCCCTTATGTGATGGGGCAACTCCAGAGGCACCGTGTGTGGCTATGAGGTGAGCACCTGGAACCAAATCAGTGGGAATAGTTGTCTGGGTCTGGGGATATCCCTACAGGTTAGTGTGTGTCTAACAGTTGTCCCTCACCATTTGCAGGTGACTCTGGCTACCCCAACCTGTCATGGCTACTGAGCCCAGTGAGGAATCCCAGGACAAGGGCAGAGGAATGATACATAGAGGCCCATGGGTGAACTAGGAGGATTATAGAGCGGACCTTCGGCTTCCTGAAGGCCAGGTTCCGGTGCCTCCATATGACAGGTGGTTCCCTATTCTACTCACCAAAGAAAGTGTGCCAGATCATCGTGGCCTGCTGTATGCTTCACAACTTAGCTTTGCGATGACAGGTGCCTTTTCTGCAGGAGGATGGTCCAGATGGAGGTGTTGTGGCAGCTGTGGAGCCTGTGGACAGTGAAGACGAGGAAGCAGAAGAAGAGGACATCGACAACAGAAACTCTGTGATCCTGCAATAATTCCAGTGAGACACAGGTATGAATACAAACCTGCCTACTACATGTACTTTAACACTACTACCTCTCTACTGTCTGTCCTTTTCACCCAGTGTATGGTCACTGAGTTGTCACTTTCCCTTATGATTTCACAGATGTGGGTCCCACTGTGTGACAACTGCTTTGTTTCCTCATGGACTAGAGCTGTGTGACTTAGGTATGTTGACATTACATTTGAAAGAGCATTTTGCCACTGTAATTGCTAATACACTATTTTGAAATCACAGACAGACTCCAGATTGTTTTGTGCTTTAAGGGTGTTTATTTAAGTGCTCACTATTGGAGGGGGTTGTAAAATGGTGAGGGGTGATGGCGGAGGAATGTCCATGGCAGAGTCTAGTCTATTAGTCTCACAGGTACATTGTCCAAAGGGGCATTGGAAGTGGAGCTGGGGCAGTTTGAGGATGGACAGGGTGACAAGGTGGGACAAAAGGATGACATTCAGTGCAGTATCATTTCTTGGCGGGGGTCTTGGCATCGTTCTCTGTCTTTGTCCTGGATCTCAGGGACCGTTTGAGGGGTGGTTCTCCCTCTGCAGGGGATGGGGTGCTGGTGTGGTGGTCCTGTGGCGCTGCCTCCTGTCCACTTGCGCCAGCCGAGGTGGTGGGCAGTTCATCGTCCAGGCTAGTGTCAGGGGACCCTTGTTGTGCCACAGTGTCCCTCCTGGTGCTGAGGACTTCCTTCAGCACCCCTACGATGGTGCCCAGGGTGGAATTGATGGATCTGAGTTCCTCCCTGAAGCTCAAATACTGTTCCTCCTGCAGCCGCTGGGTCTCCTGAAACTTGGCCAGTACCATTGCCATTGTCACCTCAGAATGATGGTAGGCTCCCATGATGTTGGAGAGGGCCTCGTGAAGAGTGGGTTCCCTAGGCCTGTCCTCCCCGTCGCACAGCAGCCCTCCCAGTTCCTCTGTGTTACTGGGCCTCTGTCCCCTGAACGGTGTGCCCACTGCCACTGCCCCAGGTCCCTGTTGTTGATGGGGTGGTGGGTTAGCTTGGGTTCCCTGTAGTGGTGGACACACTGCTGCTTGACGTGTCCTGGGGACAGAGGTATGGGCCCGCTGGGTGGGTGCTGTGCTGGTGTTTCCAGAGGGGGCAAGCTCTGTAGTGGCCTGTGCCAGTGTGAGGGGAACCGACTGTCCTGAGGTCCCAGATGGGCTGGGCTGGTCGTCTAGATCCAGTTGGACAGAGCTGCTGTCATCACTGTGGGCCTCTTCTGTTGGTGGTGTGGACATGTGTGGACCCTCCTGTGCGGTGACGTTGGGTAGGGGACCTGCAGGGGTGTAAAAGCAAGAATATTGCATCTGGGTGTACCATGGTGTGCAATGGGTGGGTGACCGTGTACCCCGGTGCTTGCATTCCTGTGTGGGACCTTGTGTGATGATGGTTTAGGAGGGTGTATGGGTATGTGCAGTGGCCATGCATTGGTGATGGGTGTCCATGCTTTGTTGTTGCATGCAGGGCTTGGTGTTGGGATGGGTGGTTTGTGATATTGGGACATTTGTGAGGAGTAGGAGTGATGGGGGTGAGGGCGAGGGTGGGGGTATGTGATGGCATGCAGGTAGGGTGGGGGATATAGTAGTTAAGGTCCATTCCTCCAGCTACTCCTTCGAGGCCCTCAGGATGCAGAATAGCCAAGACCTGCTCCTCCCATGTTGTTAGTTGTGGGGGAGGAAGTGGGGGTTTCCCACCAGTCCTCTGAACCGCGATGTGGTGTCTTGAGATGAAATCAAATCAGAAATGCAACAAATCCTCAGACCAATAGTTATAGTTGAACAACAAGTACTTGCCTTTGGAAGATATCCAGTGGTGATATATTAAATTTGTTCTGTAATCCAGCCAATCCAGTGCTGTTCTAGAAGAAATAACACACTGTAAGTAGATCTTTATATTGAAGAAACCTAAAAGTCTTTCTTAAATTTATAACATTTACAGAATGCTCTTTGTGTGAGTCAATTGTTCCTGCTTTTTTTTCTTAAACCACATTGCATTGCTAAACCGGATGTTGAGAGTTAAAGTGTTAGATAGGTGTAGGGCGCCGGTTGGTGTATGCAGCGCAGGGAGTCATGGAGGGCAGCAAGACACAGGATGAAGGTAAAGGGGTGGGCCACCAGATGCAGCTTTTGTGTCACTTTGACATTATCTCCAACCACACTGTGCAGCTCTATCAGGGGAAAAAGTTAACCATTATTGGTAAACTACCCTACTCTTCATGGTGAATAAGAAATTATCTAAGGCCTGATTTAAGAAAAGTGGTGCAGCATCCAAAGTAGCGCCAATTTTCTTGCACCCCTTAGCCTCCCCCTACCGTCACCATGTGTGCGCTGTATTTAATATACAGCGCACCATGGCGCAGGGTAGGGACAATAGCATCAAAATGTTTGACACTATTGATGTACTATGTAGGATTAGCTCCAAGATATTGGTGCTAATCCTGCACAGTATATAGGCGCCAAAAATTGAAAGCAATAGTATGCCTCCTTTTAAAACCTGTGTAGATGTTAAAAATAGCTGCAAATAATAAATCTCTTAGATTCTACCGCACCATTTTTAGGGTCCCCTTAACGGGGGAACCCCCCCTTGCAAACATTATACCTGACGCAGGCAGAATGTGGTGCAAGGGGTTACAAAGTCACACAATGCAGGCATTGAGCCACTTTGTGAATATGGCACTGCGATTTTGGCCTCGGGCCACATTATCATAAAAAGAATTACGCTAGTGTGGCGCAAGGAGGCGCTTGATCCTCTTAAAACTGGGTCCTAGTGTCTGATGTTTGGGGCCACTGGATTTATGCGATTCTCCGGCCATGGTATTTTTTATTATAATGATGGATTTGAGCATTTGCCACATAATCCATCATTTGCTGCATACTTTGCAGATTTTAAGAAAAACATTTTATTACTAGCTCAAACACACCAAACATTAATAAAAATTTTGCAACACGTGTTGCTGCGCGTCGAAAGGCCCTTCACAAAGGTTGACTGTTCACCTGTCAGTTGCACATTGCTATGTTACACTAGTACTAACGAGGTGAAAACGTTGTTCGAACAGTGTTATAAGGTGTAAAAATTACATACTAATGAATTGATAATACCAGAAAATATTCTGTATTATGCCGCACAATTTGCATTTTTTGCTACATAATTTAGTAAACCCTGCCGCATAATTTGGTCTCCATTGCCTCAATATTCCAGTGTCCCTGCTCATATTGCCCTTTGCTCATCAGTGTCCCTATCCATATCTAAAAAAAGGCAATTCCTGCCCTTGTCTCTTGCTACCGTCAATCAATGCCATCTTCTATTTACTTTTAAAGACAACCCATAGTCGTCAATGTCACATTTTCTTGTGCTGATAAACAAGCACCCGTTCTTTTCACTGCCCTTCTATACTTCACTGCCTCAAGCCTGTCACTGCAAAACAAGCACCTCAACTGCTTGCTGAAACACCAACACCTTCTGCCCATCATTTCCTCTGGTACATTAAATGCACTTTTAATAAGATATATTATTGTTACACAAGTCTCTCTTCATCTTCCCTAGTATTCATCCATTTCAGCAAATTATCTTTCTTTATCACCGTTGAAAACATTTGCACTCCAACGGAGCATGGTTAAATGTCAATACTTATTTATTAGATCATAGGGCCCTTTTTTGATCTGGAATTAATAACACACTTGCATAACTCATCGATTTAGCATGCTTAAATATTTATAGTCCTAGCAACTGCTGATCCGATTCCCACCAGCTCAGATATTCTTTAAGAGGACCACCTGCCCAGTTGTCAGAATCAATTAGATTTCGCTTCTTGAATTAACCTAATTTGTCTTCCAAAGCCCTGATTAAGTTTAAGTGGCTGGTTGCAATGCGGATGCAAACTCTAACAATGCTTGACTCATATTTACAGCACTGCTGAAAAATTTGATTTGCACCTGTTCCAGGGTGGGCAAAGTTGAATTTCCCACATTTTACCAACAAGATCCTTATTTGAATTTACGTGTTGAAAGTTTGTGGGCAAATATCACGAGGCACACGGTTTTCACATGGTAAACAACATGAACTATTAGCATATGGGTGAATACCGCCGATGTCAGGTGTAAATGTCTGTTTGAATCCAAAATGCAATTAGGCTACAGCTGTAATCAGGGACTAAAGGCCTGATTTAGGGCTTTGTGGACGGGTTACTTTGTCACAAACGTGACGGTTATTTTGTCCGCTGTATTACACTTTCCATAAGAATATAATGAAATCATAATATGGCAGACAGGCTAGCCCTCACGTTTGTGACAGAGTAACCCTGTCCGCCAAGATCTAAATCAGGCCCTAAGTCTGTAAAATAGGTAGCTCTTAGGAAACGTCCAACACACTTTATTTATCACCCAACCTCCTCCACATTTTCATTGACAACTATTTCTTCAGACACCTTTTCCACACCTACCCTTTGAAATGAGTCACTGGATCATTAAACTCACTGTCTATACCCTGTAAAATAGGTATCAGTGGCTGAGACATGGAGCACGGCTAGGTGGATAGCAAAAAACACCTCTTGACAAATGTGTGACTACAGATGGTAATGTCTACTCCAAGACCATGAAGCTCGGTATCCCCTAAGGGAAAAATAACTCAGTGCCAAGGTAGGATTCACTTTGACACTACCATTCCAGAATGTACTCACTGATGTTAATAAGGTCAGTTTGTTAGGCATCCCCTGGTCCTAAAAAATGCCTGTGACCTGTATTGGCTTGAAGCAGGGCAGAAACATGTTGTCAAGCAATGGATGGTGGGGCCATTATACCTACATCCTATTGTTTTTAGTTGTAGCAGCGGTACCCACTAATAAAGGTGACAACCTAGGTTTACCCCTAGGTAATGTTTATAGTAACCTGGATCTCTTTCTGTCTAGTGAAGTTTTATCTAAGAACTCTGTGAGAAATTGGGTTGTTGGTTGACTGGGGTGTGGGCCCTGGTCAAGCAGCAGCCACAATTCTTGTTTGGGTAAGGCACAGCACAAGCAAACCAAAAATTAACCTGTGCTCACTAGGGGTAAGTGGAACTCACAGAGTTCTACTCCGTGGAATTCCGCTGAGTTATCTAAAAACTCTTGCAGATGCTGGTGCCACCCCAGAACTCATTGACATTGATAGAATGGAGAGTGGGGATGATTGCCTCTGCACTCTGTGGTCAGTGGTCATGACACCCCGAGGTGATCCACAAGGGGGCAACCAGAGTTCTGCGGGGGTCTCATCTAAAGGACGGGAGGGAGATCTCCAGCAAGAAATACCAGGGTTAAAAGATTCTGAAGAGACTGTTGTGAGTGTTCCTCTGAGGGCTGGGTGTGGGAGATACCATCTCAGACCTCAGCTATTGCAGTCCAGTAAGCTGCGATATTTTGTATTGCTCTGATGAAGTATTGTGCAAAGTAGGTTCTGTATTGACATGGGTGGTCCTAGTACTTAACAAATGGATGTCTGATATGTTTTAGGTATTTGCAAATGACATTGTTTAGTTCTGTGTTGCTATTTATATTCTCATTTGCTTGTGGGTAAAGGAGGAATGTTATGTTGTAACAAGGAATGGTCCAACTGAGAGGGGATTCCACCCTACTCCATGTCTTGTTTCCCTCTGCCCCAGGCAGCGAAGGTGGTATGCCCCTGACATAAGGGGCGAGTGAATGAAGAGGTCTGCTGTTTTGGCACCAAGGACAGTGAACAACTAAGTCTGTGTACTGTCATACTTCCAGTGCGTTACTGTGCGCCACGCCGGGCGGGTAACACAACCAGCAACACCCTAGCGCAGCTTACTTTAATTCACTGACATGGCTGCTACAGGCCAGAGTTGCGCCAGGTGCTCCTAATCCTACCCTTTTCACTGGAAGTATTGTCCGAGAGCAGCGCAGCATAGTTACCTTCCCCTTCCAGTGCTCAATCCTGCAAGCACTCAATTGGAGTTACCATGGAGCTGAATGTAAAGTCCAGCCCATGTAAATGTACATTCTCTACCTTTTACCATAGTTCCCTGTGTCACATGCATCTCTTCTCCACAAAATATTTTTTAAGTGCATTTAGCAAGGGGTGCGGTGGGAGTGAGACCTGCAGCATCTAAGATGCTCAGCTGTCTCCCCCTGCTGCACTGTGCCGATGGGCTGTGCTAACATTTTCATGTCTTTCAGCTTTCAACAGATAAATTACGTCTGACTCCTGACTTTAATGGTGGACGCGAGGCCTAAGCGTTGATAAACTCCACCACACAGCATATGCAGAGTTTTTGCTGATCTCCACGCTCCAAGCGGAGTGAAGAATGGCAAAACTCAATGAACTCTGCCCGCAGAGCAGAGTTTACCTCCCAAGCCTAGCGCCCACCCACTGGTAGCGTGGCACAGAGCAGTCAGGCTTCACTTCAAGGCAATGTGTATAGAATTTGTGCAACACTTCAAACAGTAAAACAGTGAAACACTACACAAAAAAGGTCCCACACCATGTTAGAAAAATAGAACTTAATTTAATAAATAAAACAAGACCGAAAAACAAGCTTTCAATAAGTAAAACTTGAGGTATAAATTTTAAAACATCAACAGTAAAATAGCCCTTAAAAGCCATAAGCACCCATTGGGGATATCTCATCGCACTGGACTGGGACAAAGTCAAAAGTTCAGGCTGATTGTGAAGAAGCACGGGTCAGCAATCGGTTTCGAAGCACACAGTGGAGGGGATGAGTTGCTTTTTCCCAAACAGCAGTAGCGATGCAGCAGCCCCAACATGTGGTGAAGCTGTAGTGTGAGTTCCTACTGCTCTGAATTCGAGGAGATGAGGGACAGTTGAGGTGATGTATCGGTTCAGATGAGCACAGAGGCTGCAATGCAGAGTTTTGTCATCACCGTCGAGGCTGCTGTCAATGGGGATGCGGGGACTTTGCCCCGAGACCAGCGCCGCAGTGCTTGTTCAGAGGGCAATTCACTAGTGTTGAGATGCAAGGTACAGCAGCGATTCGATCCTGGTTGCGCTGCTTCTGACCCACGTAGTAGAGGGGATGAATTAATTTTCTCCCTGCACCGGTGGTTATGTATTGTTTCTGCTCCTGCAGCAGAGGCTGTGCCAGTTCCACTGGACCATGCACCTTAGGCCCACTTCAAGGGTCCAGGACTGCTGTGGTACCACTTGGGCAGAGCATCCTCACAGATTGTCCAGGTGCAGGAGCAGAATGGTTGGAAATCAGATATGTCCCTGAGACTGCAGGTCAGGAGGCCAGCCGACTATCCCTTAGAGTCCCTTTGGGTTCTGTTTTTTTTAATCAGATTCAGGTCCAGTCCTTTTCACTCCCAGGCTATAGGGCAGCAGTCACATGTCAGCACAGCAAAGCAGGAGTCTGGCAAACTGCAGTCCAGTAGAGTGGCAGGCTTTCAGCAGTGCAGCAGGCCTTCTTCCTGACATTGTATCCACAGGTCCAGAAGTGTACTGAAGTGCTGGTGTCAGAGGTCCAGTACTTATACACAGTTGGACTTTTGAAGTGGGGGAGACTTCCAAGACATACCTTTGAAGTACACGGGGTCCCTGCCCTTCCTGTCCTGGCTCCAAACTAACTACAGGGGTTTTGTAGCCCTTTGAATGTGGATTGGACATAGCCTATTTAGGTGTAAGTATGGCTGTGCCTAGCTCCTCCCTCCAATCCTGCCCAAGATAGCCCATAAGATCATACGGAAGCTCCCATTGTGTGTGGATGTCTAGGAGGAATACACAATGCCAAGCTGTCAGCCCCACCCCAGGCATGATCTGAGACAGGCAGTAGGCAGAAAATGGCTAAAGTAAGAAATGCCAGATTTTTAACAGTGGCATTTTCAAAACTGCACATTAAAATCAAATTTCACCACAAGTTGTGAATTTAACTTGTGATTCCAGAGACACCAAACTTGATAAGTCTGTCTCTTCCATATTGTGAATTACATGTACAAAATGTAGTAAGGTAATCCCAATGTTCCCCTATGGGAGAGATAGGCCTTGCAGCAGTGAAAAATGAATTTAAGAGCTAAAGGCTGTGGTGATGGGTATGTGGCAAGGTGAAGTAATACTGTGTTTATTTTGTTTTGTTTTAGTGTCTTTGGAAAACCTGCTGATTTAGGGAAGAAGACAAGGTCAGGTGACCGGTATTATTTCCTGTTGTCCCCATCAATCACACACACACCCACCAACAGTTTCAGAACAACATATCTGTCTTCTACGTAGGATAGTGCTTTAGAAGTACGTTTTTAGCCAGTAGCAGATATAGCATCTCAGCGGATGACTGCTGCTCAAGCCCTAACTCAGGTTATGGAGGACAGCTCTGTGGCAGGATCAGAGACTGAGACAGCAGATACTGAGACAGCATCTGTGATAAAGTAGCCTCTATCTAGTATGGTTACCCCCATTTTTGGCCTGTTTGTCAGTGTGTTTTGACTGAGTCACTGGGATCCTTCTAGGCAGGACCCCAGTGCTTATGGTTTGTGGACTATTTGTCAGTATGTTTCACTATTTTTATCAGTATGCTTTACTGTGTCACTGGGATCCTGCTAACCAGGACCCCAGTGCATATCCTCTCTCTGGTTCCAAATTTGTCCTTACATACTGGTAACCCAGTATTTCACTACAAATTGGCATACTGGGCCCCTATTATATGTCCCTGATATATGGTACCTAGGTACCCAGGGCATTGGGGTTCCAGGGGATCCTTATGGGCTGCACCATTTCTTTTGCCACCCATAAGGAGCCCATACAAAGGCCTCTACAGGACTGCCATTGCAGCCTGTGTGAAATAGTGCATGCACTTTTTCACAGCCATTTTCCCTGCACCAGGTCACTTATAAGTCACCTATATGTCGGGCCTTCAGACCCTGAAGGCTGGTGCAAAGTACCTGTTTGAGGGCACCCCTGCACTCGCAGAGGTGCCCCCACGTTGTCCAGGCCCATTTTCACAGACTTCGTGAGTGCGAGGATGCCATTTTAAGTGTGCAGTGTACATAGGTCAATACCTATGCACAGCTTCACAATGGTAACTCCGAATATGGACATGTAGGGTGTCTAACAACTGGAAATTCTACCACAATACTGATTCCAGTATTGGTTGCACAATTCCATGCACTCTGGGGCTCCACAGTGGACCCCCAGTACTGCCATACCAGCCTTCTCAGGTTTTCACTGCAGTCCCAGCTGCTGCCACCTCACAGACAGGCCTCTGCCCTCCTGGGGCTTGAGCAGCTCAATCCTAGGAAGGCAGAACAATGCATTTCCTGTAGGAGAGGGGTGTTACACCCTCTCCCTTTGGAAATAGGTGTCACAGGCGTGGGAGGGGTATCCTCCCAGAGGCTCTGGAAATGCTTTGAAGGGCACAAAGCCCTTCATTGAAGAATCCAGTGGACACCGGTTCAATGACCCCCAGACCCTGCTCTGGTGTGAAACTGGACAAAGGAAAGGGGAGAACCACTCTCCTGTCCATCCCCACCCCAGGGGTGGTGCCCAGAGCTCCTCCAGAGTTTCCCTTGGTTTTGCCATCTTGGATTACAAGGTGGTGGGGCACTCTGGGAGCATCCGAGTGGCCAGTGGCAGCAGGTGACGTCAGAGACCCCTCCTGATAGGTGCTTACCTGGTTAGGTGACCAATACCCCTCTCAGGGCTATTTAGGGTCTCTCCTCTGGGTGTTTCTTCAGATTCGCATTGCTAGACTCCAGCAGGAATCCTCTGCATCCTTTACTTCATCTTCTACCAACGGATCAACTGCTGACTGCTCCAGGAACTCTACAAAAATTACAACAAAGAAGCCAAGACGACTTCTGCAACACTGTAACTTCAGCTCCTGCCAGCAACTGCAACAGTTTCCAGGTCATGAATCCTCCGAGGACTGCCTGTCTTCAGCCTGCACCAGAAGAACCAAAGGAATCTCCCGTGGAGTAACGGAGTCACATCCCTGCTTCAGCAGGCACCTCTCTGTAGTGACGACCAGTGGCTTGGTTCCCCTCTCCAGACAACAGGTGTGGATTCAGCAACACAGGCGGTAGACTGACATGACTCCGCCAGTCCCAACGTCCAGCTGTCCAACTTTGGTGGAGGTAAGAGCTTGCCTCCCGACGCAAGACAGTTCCCCTATGCACTGTGTGACTTGCTGTTGCCAAGGCTTGTGTGCAACCTTCCAAGAAGTTCTTCATTCACAGCACAGGTTAGGTCCCCAGCACTCCATTCTGTGATGCACAGCTTCCTGAGTGGTTCTCCAGGGGCGTGGGAAACCTCTGTGTCATGCTACATGGGCCTCCATTTGCGCCTCCTTTGTCCCCATGCTGTGGGACTCCTGTGCACGCTGCCTGGTCCTCTGAGGGCTCTCTGAGTTGCTGAGAGCCCCTTCTGTCTCTCCCTCCTGGGTGGAGGCCACCAGGTCCCTCCTGGTCCCAGGCAGTGCTGTTTTTTGCTAATTGTGACCTTTGTGTGTGGCAAGGCTTATTGGCGGAACCAAGCGATGTAAACAAGACTGCATTCATCTATCCGGCGTGGGACATCTTCTGCACCAGCCAGGAACTCGCATCTGTCTTCTTTGGTGCAATACAGACTTTGGTGGTCATTCTGACCCTGGCGGTCAAAGACCGCCAGGGCGGAGGACCGCGGGAGCACCGCCGACAGGCCGGCGGTGCTCCAATGGGGATTCCGACCGCGGCGGTAAAGCCGCGGTCGGACCGGCACCACTGGCGGGCTCCCGCCAGTGTACCGCCGCCCCATTGAATCCTCCACGGCGGCGCAGCTTGCTGCACCGCCGCGGGGATTCCGACCCCCCCTACCGCCATCCAGATCCCGGCGGTCCGACCGCCGGGATCCGGATGGCGGTAGGGGGGGTCACGGGGCCCCTGGGGGCCCCTGCAGTGCCCATGCCACTGGCATGGGCATTGCAGGGGCCCCCGTAAGAGGGCCCCTACATGTATTTCACTGTCTGCTGCGCAGACAGTGAAATACGCGACGGGTGCAACTGCACCCGTCGCACAGCTTCCACTCCGCCGGCTCGATTCCGAGCCGGCTTCATCGTGGAAGCCTCTTTCCCACTGGGCTGGCGGGCGGTCTGAAGGCGACCGCCCGCCAGCCCAGCGGGAAAGTCAGAATTACCGCCGCGGTCTTTCGACCGCGGAACGGTAATCTGACGGCGGGACTTTGGCGGGCGGCCTCCGCCGCCCGCCAAGGTCAGAATGAGGGCCTTTGTCTTCTCACTGGTGGTTCTTCTTTTGCATCTTCATCCGGGTTAGCAAGGGCTCCTGTTCTCCATTGGACTCTTCAGTGCTTCTTGGACTTGGTCCCTTCTTCCACAGGTATTCAGGTCCAGGAATCCATTGTTGGTGTCTTGCAGTCTGTTCTGGTTCTTGCATTATCTTCTATCTCGACTTCTAGTGTGTTTTAGGAAACTTGTTGTGTTTTACTCCTGCTGTCCTGGGATCTGGGGGGGTATTTTACTTACGTTTGGTGTTTTCTTACACTCCCATCGTCCCTCTACACACCACACTTGCATAGGTGGGAAATCGACTTTCGCATTCCACTATTTTAGTTTATGGTTTGTGTTCTCCCTAGGCCCATTGAAACCTATTGTGATTATCACTATGGGGGTCATTCCGACCCTGGCGGTCATGGACCGCGGATGCACCGCCAACAGGCTGGCGGTGCATCCAGGCCTATTCTGACCGCGGCGGTAAAGCCGCGGTCAGAAAAGGGAAACCAGCGGTTTTCCGCCGGTTTTCCCCTGGCCTGAGGAATCCTCCATGGCGGCGCTGCAGGCAGCGCCGCCATGGGGATTCCGACCCCCTTACCGCCAGCCTGGTTCTGGCGGTTTTGACCGCCAGAACCTGGTTGGCGGTAACGGGTGTCGTGGGGCCCCTGGGGGCCCCTGCAGTGCCCATGCCAATGGGCACTGCAGGGGCCCCCTAACAGGGTCCCACCAAGATTTTCAGTGTCTGCATAGCAGACACTGAAAATCGCGACGGGTGCAACTGCACCCGTCGCACCCTTTCCACTCCGCCGGCTCCATTCGGAGCCGGCATCCTCGTGGAATGGGGTTTCCCGCTGGGCTGGCGGGCGGCCTTCTGGTGGTCGCCCGCCAGCCCAGCGGGAAACTCAGAATTACCGCGGCGGTCTTTTGACCGCGCAGCGGTATTCTGACGGCGTACTTTGGCGGGCGGCGGAATGAGGCCCTATGTGTACTGTTTTCCAACTGTTTACTTACCTGTCTCTGGTTACTAGTACATATATTGTGTAATTTACTTACCTCCTAAGGGAGTGTAGTCTCCAAAGTATTTGTGGCATTGTGTGACAAAAAATAAAGTACGTTTATTTTTTTAACATTGAGTATTGTCTTTCATGTGTGTAAGTACTGTGTGACAGTGGTATTGCAAGAGCTTTGCATGTCTCCTAGTTCAGCCTTGGCTACTCTGCCTACAGCTACCTCTAGACAGCCTGGCTTCTAGGCACTGACTACATTTCACTAATAAGAGATAACTGGGCCTGGTATAAGGTTTAAGAACCTTTGGTACCCACTACAAACCAGGCCAGCCTCCTACAGCATCTGAGGAAGAGGACAAGGAAGCGGAATCTGGAAGTGATTTTTCAGTTGACGGAGTCCCATCCAACGACTCATCTTCCAACGATTCTGAGGGACCTGATGATGATAGTCGTGCTAACCCTTGGCAAGCACAGTTTGTGCAGTGGGACAAAAGTAGCAGCTTCAGGGTATCACTATTCATCAGCCGGGCTAGCTTGAATCCAGTGGCGTATTGAACTCGGGCCCACTTCTGGGCACACCTGGTGTACTTAGGGTGACAAAAGCAAACAAACACAAATAGGGAACAGGGTCAAGGCTGATTTGCATACCCTCAAATCCGTCCCAAGATGCTTGTTTCTACTCCAGTGAGGACCTGGCCTGGCAGTTCGGGCTGGACTGCTCCCATGGGGAATAGGGTAAAGACTGATTTGCATATGGCTGGTTCCAAACTGGGGTGGCTTGGTGAGCAAAAGAATTGATGGATTAAACCCAGATCTGTGATTGGGGGTGAATGTTTGATTGGTTCCGCATTCCATCCATCATTTGTGTTTGTTTGCTTTTGTTGACCTAAGTGCGCCGGGCATGCCCAGACTTGGGTCCTGGACTCACTACGCCACTGGATTCAAACCAGGATTAACCTGTCTGCTTAAGGGTGATACCCTGAAACCAGTCCCAGGATGTTTGTTTCCAGTCCAGGGAGGAACTGGTCTGGCAGTTCGGGCTGCACTGTTCCCATGGGGAACAGAGTTAAGACTGATTTGCAAATGGCTGTGTCCAAACTAGGGTGTTGTAGTGAGAAAAATAAGTGATGGCTTAAACCCAGATCTGTGTTTGAGGGTGAATGTTTGATTGGTTCCACATTCCGGCCATTATTTGTGTTTGTTTGCTTTTGTCCCCCAATTGAATTCAGCACCAAATTCCACCTTTCACTGGTGACGCTGGATGTAAAATTAATGCAGCCAACTTTTTGCCAATTGACTATGGGGGTCATTCTGACCCTGGCGGTAAATACCGCCAGGGCGGAGGTTGGCGGTAGCACCGCCAACAGGCTGGCGGTGCACCGCCGGTCATTCTGACCGCGGCGGTACAGCCGCGGCCAGAAGCGGAAAGCCGGCGGTGTACCGCTGACTTTCCGCTGCCCATGGGAATCCGCCATGGCGGCGCAGCTTGCTGCGCCGCCATGGGATTCTGACACCGCATACCGCCATCCTGTTCCTGGCGGTTCGCCCGCCAGGAACAGGATGGCGGTATGGGGTGCCGTGGGGCCCCTGGGGGCCCCTGCAGTGCCCATGCCAATGGTATGGGCACTGCAGGGGCCCCGGTAAGAGGGCCCCACAAAGAATTTCAGTGTCTGCTTTGCAGACACTGAAATTCGCGACGGGTGCAACTGCACCCGTCGCACCTTCCCACTCCGCCGGCTCCATTCTGAGCCGGCGTCCTCGTGGGAAGGGTGTTTCCCGCTGGGCTGGCGGGCGGACTTTCGGCTGTCGCCCGCCAGCCCAGTGGGAAACCCAGAATGACCGCCGCGGTCTTTTGACCGCGGTACGGTCTTCTGGCGGTTCCCGCTTGGCAGGCGGCTACCGCTGCCCGCCAAGCTTAGAATCACCCCCTATGTCTCTTTTTAGATGTTGACTTCCTTAAGCAAATTGTGCAGCAAACAAGTTTGCGTGCCAAACTATTTCTGAGGGACCATGGAGGCACTCTGGGGCCCCATTCTAGGGCACATAGTGGACTCCCACTCTGGAGGAGTTAAAGATATTTTTGGGCCTCACTCTCAAAATAGGGTTAGTGCAGAAATCAACCTTACAGTCCTACTGGTCTGCTCATATGGTTTGGGTAACCCCCATCTTTGTACCGTACATGAGCAGAGATATTTTTGCTATTGCAATACATGCTGCATTTCAATGACAGTTCTGAGCATTGTCCCAGGACCATCCAGACCATGGCAGGTTGTTCGAAATGTGGACTGTCCTGGAACATTTGTCTGCTAGATTTCCAGAGATTTATACTCCTGGAAAGAATATAGCCATTGATGAGTCCTTGATCTTGCACAAAGACAGCTGCTGTTCAGGCAGTACATTGCTATCTAAAGAGCTCACTATGGCATCAAGTTGTACATGATGTGTGAGCGCCCTACTGGCTATGTGTACAGGGTCGCAGGAAAGATTGTATAAGACCTTCTCCAGCCGCTCCTCTACAAATGTTATCACCTTTATATGGAGAAATTCTATATGTGAGTAAAGCTGTTCAGTAAGCTCTACAAAGCAGGCACTGTGGCCTGTGGTACAGTTCATTGTTGCCACAGAGCCTGTCACATGAGCAAAAAGCTCCAGAAATCCAAGAGCACTGTATTGTGTTCCAGCAAACTGCTCGCAGTCATGTTCTCGGGTAGGTGTGATGTTTATGTGTTCATGACAATTCATGACGAGAGTACTTACCATGTCATGGTTTGGGCTCAGGTGGCTGAAATTCACAAGCCCACCGGTATACTTGATTACAAGAAGTACATGGGTGAAGTGGACAAGAACAACCAGGTTCGTCAGCCATATAATGCGAGTCATTAAACTTGCACTTGGTACCAGAAACTGTATACCCACCTGATGCAGGTGGCAACATACAATACGTATGCTGTTTATTGTCAGACATCATGGCTTTCCTTGACTTTCAGTTGTCTGTCATTGAAAGTCTTACTGCTACAGATGCAGCAGCCTCCACATCATATGTTCTGGAGGTCGTGGCAAGTAGGCAGGAGTGACACTTTGCTGATCGCATCAGTAAAACATCTAAAGAGGATCGACCATGTCATCGCTGTTAAGTCGACTTGAAGCAGGGAATGACTCAGGAGAGTCTTGTTTACTGTGCCCAGTGCCCTTCTCAGCCAGGCCTGTATTTTCCTAATTGCTTCATTTTGTATGATATTAAAGTGAACTACTGGGAAATTGACTGAGGTGGAACAGTTGTTAGGTAAACATTTTAATGAGTGTGCATGTATACCTACCATTCAAGGGTCACTTCTTCTCTAGGAAAGAGGCTGCAGAATTTGAGTTCCTCTACTTCAGGAAATCATGGGCTTCCTTATAGTCTGCTCAACACCTTGATCCATCACCAGAATGTAGTAAGTGTTCTGTTTGACGATTGACAAGTGCGTTATAGTCCCCACACTGCACATACTGGAGGACATAACATATGTCACATTGTCACGGAGTACCCTGTGTGGAAAACTATTAAACGCATGACTAGATTTTGACGTCTTTGTTAGGGGAACCTATGTAAATTAAACAAGGTCCACCCTGATTGTCCACGAGATCTAGAGTAAGTGTAATAAGTCGAACAAATGTCCTGTGGGACTTATTTACCAACATTTCTACTCACTTTGAAAGTGTGCAAACTCAGTAACCTGTATCATAACCAATTGTAAGGGTTTAGGATGGTGTAATACAGTTCTACTAGGGTGGTTTCACAATGGATATGTTTTTATTTTTGTAGTATCTATGGGGTGGTCAAAACCATTCTTATCCTATGTTCTTCTTTTTCCTTTATTTATGTTGGGTCTGGTGTGGATCAGCTCTCCAGGCGTACTGTGGTGTGGGACACTGTCTCCTAGGTTAGAGCAGCAGCAGATATTCCTCGGAGAAGAAACAAAAAAAAACAAAGGACGGGCTTCAGGTAGTGTCTTGTGGGTATACTAGGGTAAGGTCACCGGGGAGGTGTAGGTGGAGGTCAGTGGGAGCGGTTCTCCTCAAACACGGTGCTTCACACAGAAAATAGTTATGGTTATTCATACATGTGCAATATATATCAGGTTTATTTTTAATTAGTTTTTTTAAAATTCGATTTCAATAAGTTCCTGCCCCAAAATCCCCTTTTCTCTCTCTCTCTTTCTTCCTCCCTTCACTTTTATTAACATGGCCTTTCCCTCCTTGAAATAGCCCCCTAACCTGTGTAGCTACGTCCCTCTGGAACGTTTCTGGGCTGCTCCGTGTTGAGAAGGTCCCGGTACCTCTTGGGTCTGGCCTCTGACTCTGGTACTTTCCGTCCTCTCTCTATCTCGCTTGTCCGCTCCCTCCTGTAAACCACGTCCTGCGTCTTCTCCTCTCGAGGTTGTTGAGGTTGTGTCCTCCTCTAGCTTCCTGATGTGGTGCGTGTCTTTGTTGCTCCTGTCGCGTTTTCCTTCGCGCCCTCTTCCGGCGATGTCAGCCTCTTTAGGTTGTGACCCCAAAAGTCTCCAGCTTCCCGGGAGCTGATTCTCCCTCCAGTGCCCCCAGGGAAAATATCAGGTGGTCCCCTCCCTGTAGTGCCCCCGGGGTACTTGTCGGTCTGTGATTGTTGTTGCGGGCCGCGGTCCGTATTTAAGGCAGCTCCGCAACACCAATGTTATTGAAAAGGGGTAAAGGATACATAAATTTGTATGATGAATGTTTTCACATCTTTAGTATAAGATGTGAAAACAATCATCATACAAGATATTGGGGGTTATTCTAACTTTGGAGGAGGTGTTAATCCGTCCCAAAAGTGACGGAAAAGTGACGGATTTACCACCAGCCGTATTACGAGTCCATTATGGGGGTCATTCTGACCCCGGCGGTCTGAGACCGCCGGGGCCAGGGTCGGCGGGAGCACCGCCGACAGACCGGTGGTGCTCCGCAGGGCATTCTGACCGCGGCGGTTCGGCCGCGGTCAGATGCGGGAAACCGGCGGTCTCCCGCCGGTTTCCCGCCGCCCTGCAGAATCCCCCATGGCGGCGGAGCGCGCTCCGCCACCATGGGGATTCTGACACCCCCTACCGCCATCCTGTTCCTGGCGGGTCTCCCGCCAGGAACAGGATGGCGGTAGGGGGTGCCGCGGGGCCCCCGTAAGAGGGCCCCACAAAGTATTTCAGTGTCTGCCATGCAGACACTGAAATACGCGACGGGTGCAAACTGCACCCGTCGCACATACCCACTCCATTCGGAGCCGGCTTCCTTGTGGGGAGGGGTTTCCCGCTGGGCTGGCGGGCGGCCTCCTGGCGGTCGCCCGCCAGCCCAGCGGGAAAGCCTGAATGGCCTCCGCGGTCTTTCGACCGCGGAGCGGCCATTTGGCAGTTCCCGCGGCCCCAGTCGCAATCACCCCCTATATCCTATGGAACTCGTAATACGGCTGGTGGTATATCCGTCACATTACCGTCACTTTTGGGACGGATTAACACTCCTCCAAAGTTAGAATAACCCCCATTGTGTCCTGTACCCTTCTTCAATAACATTGGGCATGATACAAGCTAGTAATTGACAAACAAAAGTAGAAGTGTTGGTGAACAAGTCTCATCAGACATTTGTTTGACTTATTAGTTTAGAGAACTTAGGCAGTATTCTCCAGCATGTTTGCCTTAGTTTCAATGCTAGATATGCTTGCTCAGTTTGTGGAATAGGCCTTGCAGGCATACTTGGATACTCCCCACCTTCCATCCACAAACTGGACGGAGTTGGATTTAGCACAGTAAGGGGCATATCTACAAGCCCCTTGCGCCCCTTAGCACCACCGTAGCGTCATTCTTTTTATGCTAAGACAGCCCTAAAGAGGCCCCCACCCTGTGCCGTATTTACAAAGTGGCACAATGCTAGCATTGTGCCACTTTGTAAACCCTTGCACCACATTATAACTGAGCCAGGTATAATGTATGCAAGGGGGTGTTCCCCCGTAGGGAGGCCCAAAAAAATTACGCAGTGAAATTTGCAAGATTTCACTGTGCCATTCTAGAGTAATTGTTTTAATGCCTGCCCAGGGAAGGTGTTAAAGTGACGCTAGGCTATTTTCTGTGGGACTCTCTGAGCTTTCCTGGACCAGCGTCAACATTTTTGGCGCTAGTCCAGCAAAGCGCCACAATAGCATTAAAAAGTTCAACGCTATTGGGCTAATGTGCTCCATAGTGGGCTGTATAGTAAATACAGCTCTACCATGGTATTATTAGGAGGGGTGCAGGGTGACGCAAGGAAACTGGCGCATCTGAGCCAATGCCCCAGTTTCTTGTAATTATGCCCCTAAGTGCACTGATGGTGCAGGAAAGGCACATTTTCCTGAGCTTAAATTAGCCAGGAAAGGATGGCATTAGTATAGGTTCACTTGGCAATTACACAGGATTAGTCAGGACTCTCTTGCGGACAGAGAAATGAACGGGTAAGAAAAGTTTACTGTAGGTGTGCTTTCCCAGGGATATTGCATAGGTAGAAGGCAGATAGTAAAGATACCACAGATACACACACCATGATTCAACTTAACCTACTGATTCCAACCCATTGATGCCTAATTTGCCCCAGTACTGAATTACCATGGCACCTTTGGGTCAATGCTTGACCTGCTTGCCATGTTCATCCTCAGTCAGAACTTAGTAGATGTTCAGTTTGCTGTATGATAAGTACATTACAGTCACAGCACTGTACACAACAATGGACGGAACATATGTTACGTTCTCACGGACTAAGAAGTGTGTCAAAAACTATTGTTTTTCATCGGTCATGAGGTTCTCTTTAGGAAACTTTGGAAAATTCCCAGCATGTTTGCCCTAGTTTCAAAAGTAGATATGCACACTCAGTTTGAGGCATTACATCTCAAGGGCATACTCGGACACCCTAAACTTGCACCTGCAAACTGGATGGAGTTGGATTTAACACAGTGAATGTGCTAAAGGTGCGTGAAAGATGTGTTTCTGAGCCACATGTGGCTGTCATAGGAGCTATTAGAAAGATTCACAAGGCATGCATTCAACAATGTTTGGAAAGAAGGAGGCAATCACTTGACAGGTGGTAAAATGTAGTCTAACTTATTTCCTACTGTGGCGTATAAATGTGATGGGCCCTTGCATTGCGGCAGTATGTTGATGTGAGTGACCTGATTGGTTAGATTGGGCCCGTGGCCAGCAGTATGAAAGTATTTTGTATGGTGCATGAATGGTGTGTGAATGAACCATAAAGCAGTTGATGCCCTGACATGGCTTTGGGGCTCACCTGCAGAAGTCTTGGTTTCAGTACGCACATACTTTGATAGGTATTTGTGTATGAAGCTTTCATTTCTGAAGGTGCTAAAAGCAACCAGTGTGTGTGGTGGATTAACTTAAACAAATTTGTACCAGATTTATATATGTGGCATAAGACGGCGATTCCTTAGAAGTCCTTTCTTTGTCAATATGGGTAGCTGTGGATTTTGGGCCCTAACTCAGCTGACACCTAGGAAAACCTGCACATTTTTTAATACTAGACAACCAGGGGAGTTCAGGGATGCATGACTTTTCGGCTCTCACCAGGTTTTTTTTTACCCAGAATCCCCAGCAAAGCTCAAACTTTGCCTAAAAAACACTTTTTCCTTGCATTTCTGTGAGGAAAAGTCCTGGAATCTGCAGGGAGTCACAAATGTCCTACCACCCAGCATCCCACCATGTCTCCAGAGAAAAACAGGGTGCAAGGAGTACCGTTGATGCTCATGTGATCCATTCCTGTTATGGGTATTAGGTACAGGCACACAACTGGGGTAGCATTTTTATCAGGACAAGTAGGGAAACGCTGGGTCGTGGGAAATTCGTGGATCCCTGCATATTCCTGCATGTAGAGTTTTCCTTCAGCATTTCACCTTTGCAGGGTATTCTAGGTAGGAAAACCTTTGGGGATCCACATAAGTGACACCACCCTGGACTCCCCTTGATGTCTACTTTCCAGAAATGTTTGGGTTCAATAGGTTTCTCTACATGGTTGCTGACCCCAGGACTAATTAGTATACCTACATAGTTATCATTACTGCCACAATACGTTTTGGGCAATACTTGTCGCAGGCACTAAGCCCACCTACACAAGTGAGGTAGAATTTTTTATTGGGAAACCTGGGGGAACACTGCGTGATAGGACGTTTATGTTGGCCTGGTGAGCCCACAACTTCCCACACAGAAATGTGTGAAAAATGTGACTTTTTAGCTAAATTTGATGTTTAAGGGGGATTCTGGGTATGAAAATGTTGAGGAATCTACACTAGCCACAACTCCCTGGACTCCTCCGGTGTCTGGTTTTCGTATATTTGGTAGGTTTCCCTACATGACTGCTGAGCCCAGGACCAAAAATGCTGGTACTACCCCTAGCAAAACCAGGTTGTTTTGTGATGGATAATTATTATGTCTTCACAGGATGCTTTGGGCCTTTTCCTGTCACAAGCACTAGGTCTACCCACACAAGTGAGATACCATCTTTATTGGGAGACCTGGGGAAATGCTGGGTGGAAGGAATTTTATGGCTCCCCATCACAGAAATGTGAGGTAAATGTGTTTTTGGTGAAAGCTTGCAAGGGATTCTGGTTAAAAGAAAACATGGTGAGAGCCATACAAGTCAGCCCTGCCTGGATCACCCTAGGTGTCTAGTTTTAAAAAATAAACAGGTTGGCTAGGTTTTCCTAGGTGCCGGCTGAACCACGGTCCAAATTCTCGAGCCGCCTACATTGGAAAAAAAGAGTCAGTTTTTGGTGGAGAAATGCAATGCGTCCATGTTGTGTTTTTGGTCATTTCCTGCCGCTGGCACAAGTTCTACCCATAAAAGTGAAGTATTATTGAAGGAAAGCAGGGTGGAAGGGAGTTTGTGGCTCCTCACAGATTCCAGAACTTTCCATCACAGAAATGTGAAGAAAATTTGTATTTTTGCAGTCTAAGTTTGAGATTTGCAAGGGATTCTGGGTCAAAAAATGTGGCAAAACTCACAGAAGTCATACCACCCTAGATACCCTTAGGTGTCTAGTTTTACAAAAAGGTGCAGGTTGGGTTGGTTTCCCAAGTGCTGGCTGACCTAGGGTCCAAACTCTAGTGCAACGAACATTGGAAAAAAAGGGTTGATTCTCAGTGGAAAAATGCGCTGCGTCCATGTTGTTTTTTGGGCTGTTTCCTGTCATGGGCGCTAGGCCTACCCACACAAGTGAGGTCTCATTTCTATAGGGAGACTTGTGGGAGCATAGAATAGTAAAGCATTTGTTATTACCAATTGGACTTCACTGAATTTGTGCATTTCAAATATAAGCCAGTGTTTAAGAAAGATAACATTTTGAAAAATACCCTCCAAATTATATGCTATTATGGATACCCACAAATTCAGAGATGTAGAAATAACCACTGCTTCTAAACTCCATATCTTGTTTCCATTTCAGAAATATGTAAGTTTCCTTGATACCTATTTTTTACTCTACTTATTTTGTTATAAAAATTGGTCCATACTTGTTACTCAATGAAAAAGCAGTGTATGGTGCAGCTCAGTTGTTGGCTCTGGGTACCTTGGGTTCTCGGAGAACCTACACATCCTTTACATACCCACAACCAGAAGAGTATGGCAGACATAATGGTATATTGCTTTCATCAATAAATCATTGTGACAAAAAGTTACAGATGAAAATGTTGTCACAAATAGCAATTTTGTCTTACTCATTTTGAATGTTTCTTTATTTCTACAGTTATTCTGCTTAGAAATACCTTGATGGATCTAAATATATAAGCCCTTACTGAATTTGGAATTGTATCTACTTTTTCAGAAATCTATAGCTTTTCTGGATCACCCATGGGTTTCATACTGGTTTTCACCACAAACTGGAAGTAGGCTGAGAGCACAAAAAATAGGGGAAAAAAGACTACCTCTTAGAAAAATGCCAAAACTGTGGTACAAAATTAGTTTTTTCAGCTCTGGTGCCTCAAGTACAGCACACCATTAATGGAAGCCATTTTTAGGGAAAAAACAGACAATTTTATCTGAAGCACTTTTGCCCTATCTTTCTCCAAAAAACTCTGCTTTCTACTATATTTTGCCTATTTTCTTGACCCCCACCAGGGGAATCCACAAACCCTGGGTACCTTTAGAATGCCCCTGATGTCGGGAAAAAAGGACACAAATTTGATTTGGATACATTATGTGGAAAAAGGTCATGAAGCCCTAAGAGCGAACTACCTGAAAAAGGCAAAAAAGAGTTCAGCACTGGGGGGGGAAGACCTAAAGGGTTAAAAAGGTAGTACAATCTGTGCTATGGGCCCACTAGCAGCATTTAACTTACAGGCCCTGGGACCATGTAATGCACTCTACCAGGGACTTTCAAGTCAAATATATATGCCAACTGCAGATAAGCCAATGTTACCACATTTTAGGGAAAGATCACAAGCACTTTAGCACTGGTTAGCAGTGGTAAAGGGTGCAGAATCCTAAGGCCAGCAAAAAAAAGTAAGCAAAAACAGGAGGCCTGAAGGCAAAAAGTTAGGGGAAACCACGTTAAAGATGGCAGGTCCAACAAACTCCATCTACTACAAAGTTGAGTCCCCTTTGCTGGTATCATCTTACCAGGCTGGGGATAGGTCGCCAATGATGTGCTTCCTACCCAACCTGTGTGAGAATCTAAAAATAGCCTCCTTGTGTTTCTTAAAGTGTTGTACCCTATTATTCAGAAACGTTTAAGCCTTGGTGTAAATGTTTGATTAAAATAAGCAATTCCGATTCAACCCTCATCTCTCCATCAATGACCAAAACTTTGACCGATTCACCATATCGAAGGTGCAGAATAAATTGATAAACACCAAATGTAGCGACTTTTCCTTCAGCGTTATGAATTTACCTGCCAGAAGGAAAAAGTGTATGCACTGATCAACAGTACCCATACCGGGTCTAAAACCATATTGTACATTAGATAAAATATTATGCTCTGTGGCCCATGATTCCAACCGAGCTAGGAGCACACAGACCAGGATTTCCATGTTGAAGTCTATTACTGATATAGGCATATAGCAAGAAGGTAATTGCCGGTCTCCCTTTTTAAAGATTGGAGATATTATGCCCATTTTCCATGACTTTGGTATTTGACCTGAAACTACACCCTTAAAAACATTTGTCAGAAAGGCATCCAGAATTCAGGGTTTGATTTAAATACATTAACTGGTACGCCATCTCTATCCATTGCCTTTCCTCCAGCACATTTCCCTAGTGCTGCTAAGACCCCTTTTACCTCAAACACTATGGTGGATTGCTGGATAAGGTCAGCCTGCCCTGTAGGATCAACTATATCAGTTAAATCAGATGTTACACTAGATTTTGAATTAAATGTATCTTCATAGTGTGCCACCCATTAATCTGCTGGAATTTGGCCATCATGTAGTGCAACCTATTGCTCAGAAAAAAGGGCGATTTACAATTTCCCAAAAGGATTCTGATTTGCTGCTGCTATAAGGTCCTCCCAGGTTTGTGTCTGAATCTCCTCTTTCCTTTTCGCTATCATGGTTTTATAGTGTAGTCTAGCAGCTCTGACTTCACTAAACTGCATGGGCATCTCTTTAGGGAAATTTTCAATTGCTTATGCTCCTGGCTGCATGCATAATTAAACCACCTATAAGGTCACTTCTCCTTTTTAGGATTATCAATGGACAATTCTTCTGAGATAGCTTTGCATAAAATCTTTCGAAATTGTGGATACATCTCCATTATTGTCAATACACCTTACTACAGTAGTTCAATTTTGTGAGATTATTTGAGCATTAAAAGAGTCAGGTTTAACTTAATCTGACTTTATTCTAATCCCTCTTTTTGGGGATAAAGTATTTTATTACCTTTATTTTTGGAAGGTTTGACGATCTGTAAATTCAGAGTTAACACTAGATTATGGTCACTTGTGCAATGCAAAACTACCCAAAAATCTGTATAAACTTGTTAGAGCTCTGGGAACATAAAAATAAAATCAATAGTGCTACCCATTCTACCGCCCATACATTTTTTGATTTAAATCCCACTTGAGGCATGTAAGTTACACACATGAGGGCATATTTTAGAATAATAATATTATTCAAAGCCTCCACATAGAGATTGTGTTTGAAATGGGAGAAGTCTAGGTTTCTCTGGTTCCTAAAGTTACAAACCCATTCCCTACTGTGATCACACAAACTAATGTTGAAATCCCCCACCCAATTCAAAACTGTAATTCACTTTGTATTTGTAAAAAAAGAGTCAAAAAAATCATCAAAAAGGACAATAGCTTCTGTGTCTGCATGATTACAATTATTATAATAAAAGTACACTAATAAAATAACATACTTCTTTACTTCTTTAAAAAGGAGAGCAGCATGACGTGGACGTAAGATGTAGACATGGTTGAGGAAGGTATAAATAGAAATATATCTATATCTATATCTATATGGAAGTGAATATGTATATATATATATATATGTCGCTATTTCACCCCCCCTTAGCTCTATGCACAACAGAGGGGATCACTGTTTCCAAAAGGATTGGAAGCCATTTAGGGTTAAGACCTCCCGGAACCAAGGTTTTTGACAACATAAAATATCAGCTTCACTTACAAAGGGAATCCAATCCGGATAATCAAGTTTTAATTGTGTACCTGCAATATTCCATGAAACTATTTTCATTCCTTCTCTGGGCAGATCAAATTGTGTAGTTGCCCTTTCAAGTTTCCTCATAGAAGGAGAAAACAATCTAGGAGAACTAGAACATGAAGTGAGCGACTGAGAGGAAAGTCAATCCATTTGATCCAAAGTTGAGAGTGATTCAGATCTGTTTTGCGTGGGCACAGAAAAAAGAATGGAATTTGAAGCGTGATTATTTCCTGCAGGTACTACAGGTGGTCTATAGAAATAACCCAAGGGACAGACTTCAATCGACTTTGTGCCATGACTTGAATAATTGGAACTAAATAAAATGTACTTCACCACTGCTTTGTTCCTAAAATTAACTACAATGCAATCCTTATTATCAGGCTTGGGCAATGATCCCACCCATGAGACTCTTCTTACATGATTTATTAAGTTAAACAGCTGCTCTGGTTGATTTATCCTCCCTCCTCAGCAATGTACTGCTTTGTGTAAACGTTTATTATAATTCTCCAGACAATTTCCCAATAAAGGTGGAACTCCCTTCAATATCACAATGTATGGAGTGGCTTGAGGAGAGAGATGCAAACCCAGAAGGGGTTGGGGCTTAACTGAGTGGAGGCGTGTGATTGAACCTTGTCCTGGTAAAATTTCTGAAGAGTGAGGAGGTCTAACAATAGTACCATTCAGAACCTCTGACACACTAACCCCTCTTGGATTTGATTGATTGGCAGTACACTCTGGAGTGGGGAAAGAGATGTTGTTGTTAACCTCAACTAAATAATTTTTTAACAGTGATTTTGCAGGGAGTATTTTCTGACTAAGGTGCAAGGGAGTGGGGGGACAATTCAGCTGCCCTGCCAACAAAGCTGAGGATAATTTATGCACCTTCAACTGCGTATTCTCCGGGCAAATCATTATTGGGGATA
Source organism: Pleurodeles waltl (assembly GCF_031143425.1). Taxonomy (NCBI): domain Eukaryota; kingdom Metazoa; phylum Chordata; class Amphibia; order Caudata; family Salamandridae; genus Pleurodeles; species Pleurodeles waltl. The sequence continues at coordinate 892,572,554 of NC_090448.1, read as the reverse complement.
AAGCAGATTGTATAGCCTCTTTAATAATTTGGGTTAGACAGTTATTGAATTCCGCAGATATAGACAATGCTCTGTCATCCATGTTTACTCCACATTGGTTTCCTGGGCTTTCAGCCTGGTTTTGAGGTTGTCTCTGGGGACTAAGACATTGGGCCTCATAGGGTGACCGCCATTGTGATGGCTACCACTCCACCAGACATATTAGGTGATTCCCGCTAGGCTGACCGGTAGAAACCTCGGTTTCTGCCTGTCAGACTAGTGGGAAACAAAATGAGGCAAACCCACATAACCCTTAGACTTAAGTAGTTTAATAATGAGCACAAACTTGGTCACTCGCGGAAAGTATATGCCTAGACTTCTACGGCACTTTTAAGTTCACAGAAAATTCTTATGTCTAGGTATAATATCCTTAGATTAGTTCATATTTCTTATTTATTTCTTTTATCCTAAAAGGTTTATACATTTATAAAAAACTTAAGAATTTCAAAATACTCTCTTCATAGGTGCTCCTAAAATAATGGCGCAGTGAAAGTGATTAGTGTGATAATTAAAGTGCCAGAGTATGTAGAGAATGTGGGTAAAAAGCATAAAAAACAGTGAACTCAAGAAGACCCCTTTATTCCAGGTTTCTTGAAGTCACCTTGTATATTTAATCCACATTTAATAAAGTTAACATTTCGACCTTATGTAAAGACACAAATCATAAACGGGTCATCTTCAGGACTGAAAAGTTATTTATGCCGGTAGCACCTAGATAAAAATGAGATAAACATTCCTTTTATAATCCTCTCATAAATGATCTTGTCTGCAATTCAGTTTCATCTTAATGGATACCAGCCAAAAAATCAAAAAATCAAAAAACATCAGCTTTCTTGCAGCGAGAATGTTATAATTAGCAAAATATCCCTCTATACCAGAAGATAATTGATGGCTATTCAACACAAAAGAATCCTATCACATATTAACAAGAACTTTCGATCATTACTAGGGACTCTACTCATTTTGTATCCACATCACCCGCAACCTACATCCACTGTTTTTACAATATTTAAACATTCTGTCCTTCTCTTATTTCATCAATATTTCCTCATAGTATTCCACTTCCCTTCAATTGTCTCTATTCATACCTGGTAAGAAGTGAAATAGGAACTTCTTACTTGGACTAGAACAGCCACCTCTCTGGATCCAAACCAGTTGAGAGCAGATGAATGGAATGATATTTCCAACCCTCCCTGTAACTTTAACTAGATTGAATATGAGAGTAGTCTTGGGGAAGGGAAGAGAGAGAGAACAGTGCAGTGTTCCAATGCAATTGTCTCTGGTTTAGGATTGACAACAGGTCACAGGATTTGTCTCAGGCTTAGGAGTTTACACAGGGCAAGGGACTGAGAAACCCCATTCTTAATGGAATGGGCAGAAAATAAAGTGATAAAGCAACTTTCCCTGGAGTGTGCTGTGATTAAGCCCACGAGAATGCCAAGTCACCTTCTTAAAAGGCAAACAGAAACTGAAGAAATGGATTAGAGAGTCAGCAACAAAATCTTACAAAGGAAACACACCATCATCAGGACCCTAGCAACTAAGGAAAACTTAGTAAGGAATAAAACAATAAAGATCAGGGGACCGGAATACAGAGGCAGATTATAGCAAAACCAAATATTGCCTGACAATGGGGTGAGGATCCAAAGCCTACTTATGGTGTTCCTGCTTCTTGTGTCTCAGCAGTACTCGGGAGTACTGTGTAAGCCTTGCTCTATACCTAAGTCCCTACAAGTGGGTATGCCTCAACCACCATTGTTCTATTCTCCAATAGCACCACTGTCAAAAACCCGCTGCTAAGTTGTTAACCAGTCCTTGTTGTAATGGGATTTCTCATCCCCATGACTGAGCCACCTATTATTATTCATTTGTTACCTCCCTACAGGTGCCATCGACCCTTCTTCTATGAGAATCCAACACCCTGTTACATCTGAGTTCTTCCCCAGTCTCCTAACACCATGTGGCATAGGGCATTCCCACATGTCAATGTCCCTGAATAGCCATCTGGTCTATAAATGTAATTTTATTCCATCTGGGCTTCCTCTCAAAAACATATATGGGGTCAAATCCCAAAATATGTAAGTGATCATATACATTCAACATTTAAAATAAACATAAAACATTTTATACACATTTTCAAATTAAAAATAAATATATTACATCACCAAATTATTTACAATTCGTTCTAAAAAAGCTTTAAACTAAATTCATAACAATCTAACTAAAAGAAATGTTGCAGTTAACCACAAACATGTATACATCAACCTAAAATATATACATATATATACGTACGCGTTTTTTTCGGACGGACAGGCGGACCGAGCTTTTCCAACAAGGAACTCGTTTGGAGGCTTATCAGGGTTTCCTCGCCTTCCTCTTCGGTTACTGGAAGAACATACACTGAACTTGCCAGACCCAGCACATACCTTCGACCTACCTGCATATCAAGTACGGTCGCACTTTCCTTGGCCGGACTAGCCCAACATTGATAAAGTCACTTGTGTGACGAAACACGTGTTGGCTGTTTCTCTGCAAAGACGAAAACTCACCTATGACAAACATTGTCTAAGAATTAAAGACTTTGATCAACACCAACTTGGAATCAGCGCTTTCTTCTCCGCTTCTGGACCTACACTACCAGGGATACCTTTTCCCATTAACTTTGCTGGACTTTACTCCTCTGAGTGCCTTGGTCATTTTGCAGTATATATATACGTATATAAGCCCGGGCAAAGGGCAGGGCAGACTGTGCCCAACAGCGACAGATAGAGGAGGGCAGGGCCATCCCCCTTGGTCCCTACATTAAAGCCTGCTGGGCCTCTGAGATCAGTGAGCCCTTCTACTGACATTGCTTACTAATTCACCCACTTTAAAAAAACCTTGTCTCCAAGGGTGCTGCTGGGCGGTCTATGTCAGTACCATCATGGCTGTATGCTGAACAGGACTTGGACATGGTCCGATTATTGAGTTCTGAGGCTGCTTTAGGGCTTGTTGCCTATTGACTTGTTTTGTGAGCCTACTCTTTGTTTTACCTTGAGATTCAAGTTCAGAGACTAACTCCCCATGAGGCGCTTCTATTTATGGGGGATATTTTCCAACTGTGTGGCTTGTACCAGTCCGAAGGAGAAGGAACACAGCCTCATAGCCCTTGATTGAGGCAAATCAATTTGTATCAAGGAAACTAACAGGGGATTGCTTGAAGGGTGGTTAAGTGTCCAAGTAACTGTTAGTAGGGCACACAAGTCCATCAGCCCCAAGAGGATAGTTAAGTAGAAGGCATGTAACAAACCATCAGAGCTGGGGGGAGGGCAGGAAACTACCCAGACATTCAGCAGAAAACTACATTATGGACCAGATTGATGACCTGATTGAAGAAGTTGAGGGCCTGCTTGCCCTAAAAGTTAAGGACGTTTCATGGGGAAAGGGGGAGATGGGGGTTCCAGCAAAATACATCAAGTCTTACTTTAAAAAATCTGAAAATATACTCGTCCCTTTCAAATCGACCAGGAAAAAATCAACCTACCACCTCTCCAGCCATAGAGGCTGTATTGGAGGTCCCCCCAAACAGACCCTAAAACGTTCAATTGAGCTCTGTCCCTTCTATAGTGAGTGCTCAAATCGCTTTGCCATGCTGGAGTCCCCTGAACATGAGCAGTGTAAAGATACCAGCAACTATGGACCCGTGTCAAATGGTGCTAAGGAGGGAGAAGTTTACATGAGCTCACAGTTAAACCATCTGCGGGGCGAAATCAAGAGTTTACTTGAATATATGAGTAGGTTCAGTAAAGTTGTGAATGAGAAATTGGAAAGTCTGTCCACGTTGGTAGTAAACATAAATACTGTATCACAGGGCCCTATTAAGTCCCCTTTTCCTTAGGACCGTCCCCACATCAAGGCAACATATATGGAAAGGAATACAGGTGTGCACAAGGAGCTAACGTCCTTGCCAGGACATCTCAGCCAATAACAGGGATAGACAAAGCAGGGAAAGAGATAATTCCTAGCACCAATTCTATTTTGGCCAGTCCCAGGTAAAGTGATGTAGTGGGGTAGAACATACATAGGAGGCTAGAGAACTCTAAATTGTTGGCTAAACAGCATGACATATATTTGCCAAATGTTCCAAACCTGATTCAGGGCGCTAGGGAATCGCAAGATTCGCTCATTAATAAAACCATATTCTGGATCAGGAAAACCATAGGACGCAGATCCGTAATAAGGAAGACATAAGATATTCCACTTGTATTAGCGCCCCCCCAACCAGGACTGCATAGGGTTGAAGCTAATGAACTGAGACCTTCCAGAGGGTCTAATATCACTTGAACATAAATTTAGGCCCCAGATAGTATCCCAAAATACGCGTCAAGCTAAACATTCCATTTACTCCTCCAGAACACTCGAGTAGAATCACACACAAACATATGATACACCATCACTCCCTTATCTTAAATCATGAAGCCCCTGAGGTCCTGTCGGAGGTTGAATGACTGAAAGATCCCCATACAGTTAGGTTGGGCACTAATATCTGTATTGCAGAAGTCAGCCAATCTGCCATGCCCCTGGTCTCTAGGAAAGGAGACGAAGAGGAAATATAGAATAGAATAATAACTTTATTCAGTTTGAAAGTTTTCAACCATAAAAACATATAAATACATATAAATACACAACACATCACAAACTCTCATACCTCATATCCCCCATATTAAAAATGTTTAAAACAGTGAAAGGAAAAAAAAATTACATACAAAATCACATTACTCAAAAATAATGGTACCATAAAAAGCAATAATTTCAAACCAACACTAACCAAAAAGTTAAAAAGTTAAAAATTAGCGTTGTTCCGCCAATGTATAGCTCCCTTTAAAAAGGAACCAATCCCATGCCAGACAAGCACATCAGAAGTCATACACAGCCACATAAAAGCTATATCCAGGAGGCTGGAATTGCTGCACTAACCGCTGCGTTGAGGACATTAAGCAGAATGGGAGCCCAAAACTGTGGACTATATTTATATAGATCCATTGGAATAGGGTTGGGGCCTGGGGCTTCATGACTTGCGCTGCATTGCAGCGCCTCCTTTACCTCCTCAAGGTTATATCTAATGGCCAAATCAGGAGGCTGTCCCTGCTGGTCACCCCTTAATTCCCCTATACAGCACCCCGAGAAAATTCCACAGAAATGGGCCACCCACGTCTCAGGGGCAATATTACATCCCAACCCCTCAGAAGTTTCCATCTCAAATGAGCCCTTGTTAACCACCTTCCAAAACAGGCCAGGGTTCTTGAGTAGTGATGCTCTTTCCAACTCCTCCCAGGCCTGCTCCTTAAGCTGTTGCTTCCTGGCCCGCTGGATGGATTTATAGTGTGCCCTTGCATCTCTTACAAACATTTTGTCTCTCGGTTGTTCTTTTAGTGCCTTCCTCAGGAATTTCTTAGCCTCATTACAGGGCTTACTAAACCAGCCTACCTGTTGCTTACCCTGGAAAGGAGGCGAAGAGGAAATATAACTTTACTAAGGGAGCCCTCAGGACTGCATGGCAACGGATGTGGGGCAGCAGAATAACAACCCTGAGAATGTAGCTCGGAGTGAAGTGACAGATAGGGACATAATTAAGTTACTGTCATGAAATATGGCTGGAATCGGAGTGAAATTTAGCGACCCAGAATGGTGTAACTTTATAGATCAACTTCATATCATTCTATTACAAAAAACATGGGCAACCCGACCAGTATTTAGACCTGGGTTTTTTGCATTTAATGCTCATGCAGTTCCCTCGCCTGCAGGGCAAGGATCAGGTGGTCTGGTAATCTGCCTGAAGCAGGATCTATTTCCATTAGTTAAGGTCATTGCCACAAAGTCTATGGATGTTCTGGAAATTGGGCTTAAAACTGTTAGTCACCGCATTCTCAAACACAAAACAATCATAAAACCCCTTGTGGCTCGCCAGTAGGAAGGGACACCCTTCCTAATAGCAAGTCGCAAACCATAATTTACAAGTTTATGGCAGGTTACTGACTCGCAAAATAGAGTTGGCACATTGTACAAGGCCATTTAGCGGTCGCAAACAACAAATTTCACCATTTGCAGTCACTAAATAGCTTTGTACATTTGGCCCCAAGTACTTAGCCATTGTGAACATATATGTGAGATCTGTTCCTGTAAATGCACAATCTGCAACAGTGGAGCATACAGCAGATGCATTGAATCACTTGAACGGGGATGTCCAAGTAATTATGGCAGGGGACTGTAATGGCCATAATTCATTTGACTTGAGGGATTTACTATTGACCTGCCACCAAGCCGGACCTAGGGTTCGGTCTCGGGCAGTCCGAGGTGAGTTGAGAAAATCTACTGGGGTGGCAGCCCAACTAGAGGAGCAGGCTGCGACCCTGGCTCTCAGACTTGTGAATGGGAACACCAGGACAGATACCCCAGCACTACAAACATTTAATAGAGGCACTGTGACAAGTCATTTAGATTATATTTTCCAGTATCAGTCGCTTGCCTTTCAAGCCTTTGGCCTAACCACCTAGATCCTTCTTGAGCAGCTAAGCCAAGGTGAAAATATTGTGGACAGGAAGGAACGCTCAACCTGGGTGCAACAAAAGAAGAACCCAAGGCCTCAAGATGCATCATATGACTGATATTGGCAGAAACACTTACCATGCACTGACCATGACTTCTACCATATCTACAACAAAGTTCTGGGTCTGCCTGCATAACAGTCAACTAGGCCTTAAAATGATCAAAGCCACATCCTGCCCAGCCACTGTTTCGCCTGCACTGGTGGCAAGATAGAAGTCTATGCCCATCCTCCCAATTGTTAATAAACTCCTCAATTCTGCAGCTGCTTGACTGAAATGGAAGTGGTATGTTTCACAAATGTCAGGTCAGTACAATTGATAGCATGTGTACCTGTCACATAAGGAAAACCTGCAAGTCAAATGTGTACACAGCCTTTGCTAAATGTCACTTTATACCGTTGGAGGTAAATATGCACAATACAACCAGTAACTTTGTATTTCTCACATCAAAAGGTCAAGCTGCCACTGGAAACACCAAGCTCACTGAAGAAACTGCCACTACCCCCATGGATGAAGCACTCAGTGATGACAACACTCCTGGACATCTGGATGTTGAGGACGGTTCTGGTCCATTAGGGAAACCTCCTCAGACGACACCAGTGATCCTCACCATGCGCATATCGAGTCCTCCCAGCCAAGCTGCATCAACATCGCAGGCAGCAACCCTCAAACTGTGTCCCTAGGATAGTGACAAGCATCTCATGCCCCGCAGCCAAGGATCCTGAGTCACAGCAGCACCCTCGGACAATGATGGTCCTGGAACCAGTGGTAAGGGTCAATCTGTGGCAAGGGCACAGGCATGTGAGGGTAGGGGGCATGGGAGGGATGTTGTGGACCAGCGGCATGAGGCCACTGGGGATGGTGCTGGCCAGGATACCATCAGCCATGTCTTGGGAGCCTATCAAGAATCCCAAGTTGTGATGTGCCAAGGACTTGCTGAACTCTGGGAAATGAAGCAGCTGAAGAGAGACTTCCACCATGAGTCACTGGAAACGTGGATGGCCACTAACACCATCCTGGCCTCTCTATCAGGGGTGTTCAGGAAAATAAGTAGTACTCTTATCATGGACCATGAGCAACACAACACCCCTTCCTTTTTCCAAGCAATACCAGTCATTTCAACATGTGTGGCGGCCACTGGAAGGGCTGCCCTGTCAGGGGAAGGACCTACCTCAGACACCCCTGCCTCTGTAACAGCAGAAACCCCCCTCAAGCAGGGGCATCTGGCCAAGAAACCAAGAGCATCCGATGGCAAGACACTAATCACTGCCAGCAAGTGACCTCTGCCTGAAGGAACTCTTTTGTGTGCCACATATTCACTCTGTTGACTCTTCTTCAACCACCTTCCATTTCCTATGGCAGTAGGACACTAGACGTAGGACTTCAAATGTTGTGGCACCTACTAAAATCATTTCATCACAATGACTGATCCCTTCACTTTCTTTTGTGTTACATCTCATTACTATTTCCTGCACCTTTGTCAATAAACTCACCTATCAAAAAATCATTGCCTGCTTGCTTCTGTTCCACATTTTAAAATGTTGAGATGTAAGCACATGAGAAAGACACAAGATGGTGATGGAAGGAGGAATATATCGCAGGTAGTGTCATGCTGAGGATTACAAGCAACACACTTATACATGTGTCTGGTCACACCAAACGTTTTATTGCACTGTACAGCACATAGGCTGTCAAAATGTCTGGACTGTATAGCCGAGAATGGCTGAACCATATTGAGTCATGGTAGATATACCAAGGTACAGTCCCCCAGACCACAGAAGAAAGGGCTTTGTCAGACCTGGTCCCGTAGGATAGGCTAACAGATTAGTGGATGGTGTCACCAGCTTGAGGCTTATCACATACCATAACCTGGTTTGCTAACATCACCTAAACCATGGCACAGACAGAGAGCAGTACAACGGACCCTGATCATAGGTCCATCCTATTACAATGACCAAGCATCTGGTGATATGCTACAAACCTATGTCAGTATTGCGGCACTGGTAATGTGGCCTGCCATGAGGAAACACACCTACAGCTGCAAACAGGTCATACAAGAACATTGTCCACACAATGTGAAGGGTGAATGCATGGATTGCACTTGATGAAACATATTTCAAGGCCACATGATCACACACATGAGACAATTGGCCCAACACACCACATCAAACAGTGCATTGTACACGTCAGAATTCCACCCACACACTGTCCAAACTACTTTGGCACAGGACTCATAATCCCTAAATCTGTGACCATTACCTAGATCAATCCATGTCCACTTCCTATATTAGAACAGCATCAGTTCCCTGCCAATGTCCGAACTCTGTAATGACCACATGAGGATGTCCTGCTGAAGGTACCTGGATAAAAACAATAGAAGGAGTTTAGGTTTGAAAGTGATACCTATGACCAAAACCTCATATCAAACATCAACAGATCCACTTACACTCCAACGAGACTTACACAAAGCAGCTAATCAAGGTAGTGAAATGTTCAAGTCTGACTTAGCAAGCAACCTTTGGCTGTATACTGCAAAGCTTTAGATCCCCAGTGTTTTAGAAAAACATCCTACTGCACACATCCTCACAACTACAGTTCCTCATACAGTCACAGTAATTACATCACATTACATACATACACTCAGGTAAAGTAGTGATTGATGAGACCTGTCCGTAAGTCTTCACCTTCCTCTTCATCACTGTCATTCTCCCTTAGCATTCCAGGATTCCCACCCAGTGGCACTGCTAGCTCCCCCTCATCTGGGATGTATGGGACATCCCTCTGCAGAGCAATGTTGTGGAACATGCAGCAGGCCACAATGATCTTACACACTTTTCCAGGTGAGTAGAGTAGGGCTGTACCTCTCTTGTCCAGACATCTAAATCTAGTGTTCAGGAGCCCAAAAGCCTGCTCTACGACACCCTGTGTTTTTCCACGGGCATCGTTAAAGTAGACTTCCCCTGGTGTAGTTGGGTTCCTCAGTGGCATCGACAACCTTGAACAGTTTGGGTATGCAGAGTCCCATGTAATGGAATGGGACATATGTGCAACTATGAGTCCCTCTCGTCGGAATTGTTGTAGCAGAGATTGCACACACACAAACAGGACAAAAGTAACTTACCAACCAGCAAGGCCCTCTTTGGTACAGTTGTGAAATCAGCTGGAGAATTGCACTGTTCCACATAATGAAGCAATCATGGACTGAACCTGGATAATGGGCACAGATCTGTGAAATGTAGAGGTCCGCCAAACTAACAGCTTAGACATTGATTGAATGGAAGTGCTTTCTGTTGCGGTACACTTGTTCATTGCCATGCAGTAGGACCAAGGAACCATGTGTGCCATCAGTGCCTCCCACACATGTGGAATGTGTGCCAAACCATAGAGGTCAACCTTCACATGAGCAAAATCCTCACGTTGCGGAAACCGGATATAGCTGTCCAGGTGTATCAGCACTACTGAGAGATCATCCTTCAAAACCAGACTGAACATTGGCTAAGACATCCCAGCAGATAGGGACACTGTATTTTGGAAGGACCTCATGTGCAGGAAGTGCTACGCTGCCATTACTTGTGCAATGGGTTGTATGCTTGTTAGATGGCTAATGGCAGGCATCAGATCTGGCTCCAAATGATGACATAGGTCCATGATTGTTTGCTGATTCAGACGGTAGTTCTGAATGATGTGACGTTCTTCCATGGTCTGAAGGTCTGGCAGTGGATGATAGACAAGAGGTTGTCTGATCTTCCCCCTCCCAGGGTACCTATGCATGGCAACATACAGGATGCATGTCAATGATAAAATGTGAGAAGGCATGTAGTAAGGTGTCGACATGATACACAGTACACATCTCAGCTGATAATCACACAGGGGTCACATGTTACCCCCTTGCTTTGCCACACATGTGTACACATCATGTAGCTGAACATCAACAATTTGTGCATTACAAATGCCACCCGGACTGTGACTAGCTGTTCCAAGCATTAAAATGACCTTTGTCGGGGTAGGGGACAGTCCACCAATGCAAATTGCCATATATGCCTAGCAGGGCACAACAATGCTCTTTGAGTAGTAGGCCTTACATGACAAGACAAGCAGTTTTTAATGTTAAAAAGAACATTTTCTGAGGTGTGATGAATTTTTTGGAGCCCTAAAACGCATTTCAGGCCTCTAAAATGGCAGCTGACTGACCTATTCCACTGGACATTAGGAACCACTTGCGACCGACAGCGGAAGTTGTCATGGCGGTAGGCAGTTGCAACCACTGCGGTCTCAGTCATAGGCTACCTTTGTTACCAGTGGTGGTCGCAGGCCAATTGCTGTGTCCGCCAGCAATGACGACTGTGTATCTGGCAGACTTGACCACTACGTACTGACACTGCTGCCAGCAAGACCTCCACTATCTGAGCTGCTGTGTACCACCTCTGGGAGCAATCATCCCACATCCTTCATTGTGCCAATGTGTGCCAGAATGTAAACTTGAGGCCCTTAAGGTGCAGTCAGTGTAGGATGAATGGGAGAGTCAATGTGCATGTATTTGTGGTCAGTGCCAGAGGTTGAGTTCTAATATATTGTGATGTGTGTGTTTTGAGCGTTTCCTGATCCAACTTATGTTGGATGCTTATAACTAGGTGAGGTACCAATACAGCCATCCACAGACATCCCTTACCTCATGAATGTTGTCAATATGAGATAGCATGTATGTGTATGACAACATGAGCTGTGTAAGCATGTCGTATGGGTCAGTTGTGTGTAAAGTGAGCTATGTGTAAGTTGCCACAGAGATTTCTTCACACATCTGCCCTTGCTAGACTGTTGTTAGGAAGGCATGCCATCACTCTCACTGCCTTTAAGGTTGCCACACATATACCACATGCCAAATTGCTGTTGGCTACATGATGTACTGTCATGCATGGAAGTGATGGGAATGGAGTGTCATGTAGGTTCTGTCTGATCAGCTTGCAAAGACCAGAGCCCGTGACATGTGTCTCACACTATGGATCCAAGTCTAGGTTGATGTTGAGTCAATTTTGCTATGCAACTGTGGCACTATATCCCAGCAGATCCTGTCATGTGGACAAATCTAGTCTCTGTGCTAATATGCAGCTTATTGAGGTTCTTTCCTTTGATAAAATTGTAAATGGTTTTAGAGGAGAGTTACTGATCTGTGATTGATGTGCACTTGGCATCATTGTCAATGTGTGGCTCTGACTCCTGACAGGTCCTTTAGTCTCACAGCCCTGTTATTATGTTCATACAGGTCACATATGTCCTGTGCAGCCTCATTGCATTTCTCACATTTCCTAACTGCAAGCAGTGTGTTGTTTCCTGAGAACCCATGATATGTGACTCAGCAGTTTAGTCACAGTGAAGACAATGGAAATTGCCTATCTTATTTTGATTGTAATCTATGTGATATGGACACATATGCCCAAAGTGTGTTCTGTTTTAATTATAAGTAACACAGAACCCCATCTCCTGAAGTGGCATGAATTTGCATTTGCATTGCACATGTCAACACAAGGACAAGCTAGACTCTTTCTGTACCTACCATGACAGTCCCTTAATTGTTACCCTTGTGTACTGTTTGAGTTTGTAATCTGGCATGAGCCTATAGGGACTGTATACAGAGAACTATTATCACAGAGTGTGAGTATAAGGAGTCTAACCTTCAGAAGCCACAGAGGTGGGATGTGTCTCATAGTTTCTCAGATCTCACTCAGATCGCTAGAGCATGTCCCACAAGATTTCAATTGACCTACCTAGTCAGTGCTGGGCCTGAGCAGGGTTGTGTGTTGGTCTGCAGATTGGGAAGTGTTTGTAGTCATGTCTGTATTCCATGTCTAGTATGTGCAACACTTAGGCAGTATGGGCAAAACAGAATGCTCTTAGCTTGGTGTACTGGCATATATGTGACTCAGCCATTTTGGATGAGACTTGTGGTCATAATTTCTTGTTTTGTATTTTGCATCCATACAGGTCCACCCCATCAGAAGAAAGGGGTATGGAGAGCCATTGCCAAGAAAGTGCGGAACCAGGGAGCCACAGCATGTGGAGCGCCCACTGTCACAAGAGGTGGGAGGACCTAAGATGCTGGGTCCAGAAGATCATGAAGGCCTAGCTGGAACTGACCTCCTAACGTGGGCTGAGTGCCCGTCGGACAATGGCCCTCCTAATGGCCCACATTTTGGCAGTGGCCTATCCAGAGATTGATGGGCGTTTGAGGGCAGCACAACAGCCACAAGGGGGTGAGTGCACAGCAAATTACTGTCTGTCCCATTGCCAGGTGATTAAGTGAGGTTCTGACTGCTCCCCCTGACAATTAGAGATAAGCCATGTGTTACACAGTAGATGGGAGATTATTTGTGTTGACATGTCATGTGTATGAAACTGATGTGCCTTGCCTTTTGGACTTAGGACAAAACTTGGGGGAATCCTCAAACCACTTGCCTTGCAAGTGATTATTCATGTACTGTTTGTTGTTTTAGTCGGTGTAATTTCTATCCAAAAGATTACTACTCCTAAATGTTACAGGCCAAAGGTAAGTAGGTGATGGATCACTGCTCTCTGCCATGTGTCTGGGTATATGTGTATGTAGACATCTGCCACCCAGAAGCTAGCTTTCTTCAGTGTAGGATGGGTGCTGGAGCCTTGCTGCAGTTTGTGATATGTAGCTGTCCATCATACATGTGACATGGCTAACATGGCTAATTGTTTGCAGCTGTAGCAAACTTCTTTCCCTTGCTAAGTGGGGAATGTCTATTGACACGAATGATGTGCCATCACTCTTGCACCTACATGTCAGCATGTGTCCTTTTCTCTTAAGTAGGCATTTGTAGGCTGCATTTCCATGCATGGTCTACCCCTGTTGACTGGATGGTATCTGTATTCCATCATGTGTATGTGCTTTGCAAACTGTTTGTGGAATAGTACATTTACAATGGGGGTACATTTCATGTTGTGCGACAGACATGAGTGTCACCATTGTTTATTGTCTGGCAGATACATGTATGCATCATAGTATGTCATTTGGCATGTAGAACTGCAATAGCAGTGAGGGACATGACAAGTAGACCCAGATGTGGAACCACTTTGTGTTTATATATGCACTTGACGTGGAATCATGTGGAAAAGTGCAATGTGTGTAATGGTCAAAAATTGTGCCCTGACTGTTGGCATGCATCATGGAGTGACTTGCAGTGATGTTGACATCACATGTGTTTGGGTAGAGGCATTCATCCACAGATAGACACCAGGATTGGCATATTCAAGATGTGGATAGTGATGTTGCTTCTCATTGGCAACAGATTAAGGGCCTTCTATTAGTCAATGCAAGTTGTGTGTCCCTCCAACATGCAAAGGACAGATGGCTTCCAAAGAAACACTCAGATAATGTAATTGTTATGGGTTTCAGAAATTAGTGGTGACTATCCTGGGGCTTGTTGATTCATTATTTTGTGTATTCTGGGGACATATGTGACATATTGGACATGATATCAACAGTGTTCATTTCAATGCCACATGTGAGGCCTATCTGAGTAACATTGATGCTATCTCCTTGACTCTATTTGACAGATGTCACCTAGTGAAGTGTACATTGTTGATATGTTTCCAGTGTGACATGGGTATTCCCATGTCACCTACTCCAGGATATTGTACTTTTGTAAGCAACATAGCAGGATTTCAGGCACCATTTCTCATTGTGGGTTCATTATGTGTGTGTCAAATAGATGTGTGCATGATCTTGTGTGGGAATGGACGTTACAGTCGGATACTCTTGTGTGCCAAGACATAACTGAGGTTTGCTGTAAGGGGCACAGCTTTGAGGGTGAAGAGGCCTCCCCTTTGTTCTGTAGTCATTGTGGTTGCACAACTTCATATAGAACCACTAAGGGTGTGGGGTAGTAGAGGTTGAGGGTGGAACTTAACCAGTGTTCCCTCAAAGGGCGGTATCAGTTAGGTCGCCTTAAAGTCTATGTGATGAAGAGGGCATGCGCAAGGAGTGTCCCAGGGATGAGAAACTGTGTTGTCCTGGGGGGGGAGAGAGAAAGGGGGGAGTCCCCTTACGGACTAGGGGGGGGACCCATCACGTACTTTAAGGCGACCTAACTGATACCGCCCTTTGAGGGAACACTGGTTAAGTTCCACCCTCAACCTCTACTACCCCACACCCTTAGTGGTTCTATAGATTTCTGCTGGGAGGTGGTGTGGGTTAGCAAATACTCCCAATACTCTCCTTTTGTGTTTCATGAGTTGCACAACTTCAGCCATGCAATTGTAGTTGTCTGAGATCCAGATTTTCCTGTGGGCAACTTTGGAAAATCCATATGGCATGTATGCATATGTTACTTCATATGTATGGGGCACTTAGGTGGAGATTGTTGCTGGGGCTTACTTGACATAATGGTATTGTTTGCCAATCAGAGTTTTGGTTTAAGTGTTATCATAGACATGTGATGACCCTATTCCTCTTTTTCTTTGCAGTATCAGTACTGGCAAGCGGAGGAGATGAGGCTAAGCCGAGTGGAGAAGCATCTGGCCACAAGACCTCAGCTCAAGACACAACTGACACAGATGGACCCAGTGGCCCGGAGGGCAAGGGGAGTGCCATGGGGGAGACCGGAAAATCATCTTCATCATCTTATTCTTCCTCCAGAGACCACTCCCTAGTGGTGGTGGACCCTTCAGGGCAACCCCAGTACCAACCTTGTCCAATATCCCCGCTCCATCACCGCCCTTCCTGTTGCTCCCCACCAAGTTGACTGTGCCCGCTTACCTAAGAGGTTGGGGGTCTCCTGTTAGTCCTGCTGCCCTCAGTGAGAAGGATATTGACCTCCTGAGGATGATCTCTGTGGGTGAGTCAGCCATTGTGAATGCCATCCAGGGATTAACAAGCCAGCTACAACAGACCAATGCATTCCTGGAAGGCATTCATGGTGCAGTGCCTGGCCTACAGAGATCTTTTCTGGCTCTGTCCCCTTTACTGACAGCGACCAGTCAACCCCCACCTTCCGTCCCCCCTCCTACTCCCTCTTCCCAATCCAAATCCCCCCTCCCCCTACCTAACTAAGGCACACAGACAGATCCGCAGACATCCACCTCGACACCCAGGAGTAGCTTACACAAACACAAGCAGCATAAAACACACACACACAGCAGCCACCTACAGACACAACAGCATTCAATACTTCACTAAACACACTCCCACCACCCTGAGCATCATAGGCACAACTTCAACCATGCCCACTGGCACAACAAAAACAGTGACTGACACACCCACTACACCCATCAAACACGGAGGCACCACCCCAGCAGACCCGCAGACATCCGACACAAGTATAACATCTGGTGACACCACAACTGCAGACACGCATACATCCACCACATTCAGCCAACCCAAAGTCACCACACCAACAGACACACACACATCCGCCACTCCCATATCCCCCAGCATCTCCTGTCCCCAAGACACACAAACGCCCACATTCACACACCCAACAGACACCTCCGCACACAAGCATACCTCACAGACCCACAACATCTGCACCAACACAGCCTGCTACCACTCCCTCAACCTCCAAATCCTGACTTTGTTCTGATGGCTGTCCCCGTGTGTCAAAGAAACTTCGACCTTAACCTTTGCCCTGTTACTCCCCGTCCCAGATCCTTAAGGACCCCAACTAGCTCCCAGGCAATCCTTTCCACCTCCAAGGCCTCCCCTGCCCTCCCTTCAAGAAGATGACCACCCTTCCCAAGCCCCATCCAAATTCCGATGCCCCCACCACTCCACCCCACATAATCTCTGAGGTGCCTGCCTACCACCTTGATGTCCCTTTGTGTGGAGGTTCCCTGGCAGTAAAAGGAATCAAGTGTTAGCACAGTACTGTGCACTGTAAAAACTGATGGCCAATGGCCTCGGACATTTCACATTTGGTGTTGGAATAAACACAAATAGTTGTTTTGTTTGGGTACACATTTGTCCTGCAATTCCTTTTCAAGCTTCATGTTGTTCCTGAGTGACTTTGGTTGTGTGTGTTTCAGCCTGCTTGCTGCTCCATGTGCTGTTGTTTGCAGTATGTAACTTTGTGGGCAGTGCCTGTGTCCCCCAAGAGAAGGGTATATGTTATGCGTATATGTATATGTGTGTAGATGCAATGGTGGTGTCATGGCATGGTGTACTGTTTGGTATTGTAAGTATTTATTTTTGTGTGGTCCAATGTGGGCATGTATGGTGTTGGACTTATATGGCTAATATATTCATGTGATGTGTGTCATCTTGAGATTTGTTTGTGCAGACATGGAGTGTATTAAGTTGTGCTTGCTGTGTTTGCATTAGACTGTGCATGTGTCCATTTAGGTGTGTGTCCCTTGCAGCTAGTTCCTGTAGAGGTATGTCCTGTGCAGTAGGAGTTGTATGTGCTTTGTTGACTTGCCCTTCCACATTGTGCAGATTTCCAGGACATTTGGGTTTAGTATTGATTGTCCCTGAGGCCCATGTAGGGCCATTTCCTGTGCACATGTTGTTTGTGATATATGTCCCACTGCACTCTCCTTCCCTGGGTATCCCAAATGGCATCATCTCAATAGTGCAGGTATAGTTGGCATAGTCCTCTTTGTCTTTTTGTCTCTCTGTGTTTTGTGCATGCAATTGTCCTTCCATTGTGCTGTGATGTGTGTGATGTTTGTGTCCGTTGCAGGCTGTTTAATGGTGGTGTTGTTTGTGTTCCATGCCACATCCATTCATATGCGTGTTGTAAGTGAGGACAGTTCCTAGCCAGTGTGGAATGTGAGTGTGTGAGTTGTATTTATATATGTGCTGTAGGTGTGTTGTAGATGTGTGCGACAATGTTGTGTAGCCTTCAGTCTCCCTGTGCCTGAGCTGCGTGGCCATGTGTATTTGTGTAGTGTTGCAGTGCAGTGTAAGTGTGCTGCCCAAAGGGGGCGTGTTGTGAATGTGTTTGTGTCCATGTTGATGCATGTTACTGAGTGTGAATAGGTTGAGGCGTGTACCTGCTAGCAATTGCGTGCCCCCCATGATGTGTAAGCTGGCGCTGCAAGCAGTTTTTAAGGTTAATAATACAGGTAGGTGTGTGCACTTATGGCTGTTGGCGTCCATGGCGGGGTGGATTTCATTGTATTTCGATGAACAGCTGCAGCGGAATGCCGGTTGTGAAGGGCTCCATGGCGGTACCGGAAATGTAAGGCTGCCTGCAGGTGAGTCCATCCCTGACAGATTTTACATGGTGGTTCCACTGCCACGGTCACATTGGCGGTGTGCAACCTCATAAGTCCGGTGGAAACACAGGCTCCACTGGCCTGCTTGGGCTTGCTCATGACCATGGCGGTCTATGCTGCCTAGTAGTGGCGGTGGACCCCTGGCAGTCTTTTTTTAATACAACCACCAAACTAGAATACGGTGGTCTTTCCGCCAAACAGATGACCGTTGGACCTCCAACTCCACCATGGCAGTCCCAGGACCCCCAAACTCGTAATCAGCCCCTTGGTATTTATATATATTCAGAATTGTCAAACTATATATCAAACATTATATTAGAAATGAAACCTAAATTAGCATTTGAAATAGAAGGGCATAACTGATACAAAATTTCAAACTAAAAATACACAAACAATTTAATCAAAAATGTAAGAGGCACACTAATTTTATCAACTAAATACTTCTAAAATGAAAAATGCTGCAAAACATGGAAACTCTGCAAGATTCTCTGACCAGACCCTTAAAGAAGAAATATTTACTTCTCCCCAACTACCTACCTAACCAAGTGAGTAAAATGTATATTTAAACTAAAACATACTTGTAAACTAACTCAAAAGTGTAAAATAGCAAACAATTGAAAAAAACACACTGCATACTTTATCTCTTTAAGTGTACTTCCAAAAAGAAAACACTACAACTTCGAAAAGTGATAAGATGCCAGAAAAATCACCTATCACAAACAGCAAAAAAGATCTAACAAAGTATAGAAAAATTATTAAAAAATATGAACTCACCCCAATCGTGAGTAAAAATAAACCTAATGAGCTCAACCTCTACAAACTACCAACAAGCAAACATTTAAAATGAAACTGACATTGTTTTCTTTCAACAGAAAAGGAAAACATGTTTGACATTACAACACCCACAATGTAAAAACTGCAAAACAGTGTGAAACATCTTAAAAAAACATAAAAGTAAGTATACAAAAAATAGAAGTTTTAATTTTATATGAGAATGACAAACGTACAAACTTTAAGAAACTGTATTTAATTTATATTATGACACTACTTTCAGATGCAATGATGCAGCAAGACAAATATATAACATCTCAGAAAGGAAAGCAATTACCAAGTCACATGGGTTACACCTAAAACTAATATGAATTGTAAATGTACTAAATAATATTTTCATTCATGATATGGGAGTGCCACAAGTAAATGATATTGTAATTAATGAGGTATTGCAGGATATATAAAGGAGGCAAGCAGTAGCTCCCAGTAACCCACAACCAATATCCTGAAAGATACAGGGGGTCATTACGAGTTCGGTGGTAGCAGGACTGCCATGTTGGTGGTGGTGTTCATACCGCCAACAGGCAGACTGAGAAGACTGACAAATTACGACCATGGTGGTATGCACAACAGAATACAGCCAGAGCACTGCCACTGTGGTCTGGCCACCACGGACCTACCTTCAGGCCGGCGGAGACCATGTTTCCGCCAGACAGATGAAGAGGTTGCACACCTCCAAGGTTTCTGCTGCAGTCGCCCCACCAGAGAATCCCTGGCAAAAACCAACTGCATGAAAGAAGATACACACCTTCAGGAAACCATAATCGTCCGGAGCCACGATAGAACCAGAACCACACATCTTCCCGCTGCTACTGCTCGCCCAAAGATTTCGGAATCTGCGACGATGATGACAACAGCAACCAGGAGAACACACTCTTACCTGTTACTGTTGTAGATTGCCAATATTTGTACACCCACACAACAGACATTCAGGAAGGGGGTGCAAGGGCACACTAACAGGCACACTCACTTACAGCCACACACTCACAAATACACAACAAGAACGCCACTGCCACCATACACACACACATACACATGTCACAAACACACACAGGTACTCACGGAAACACTGCACACGACCACCCTCACACAGTACCACACAACAACATGTCACAAACACAAGACAACTGCACCATCTCCAGTCACTTGGCAGGGACCCACAGGGGACACTACCCAGGTACACATCACAATGCAATACCAACAGGCAAAAAATACATACAAATACACAATCATACTACTTACCAATCGACTTACAAAGAACATCGTATTTAACATTTCATGCACATAACACGCTCACACTCAAACCAGACAAAGCCACATAGCACACCAACAAACATACCTCAATACAAACAACACATAATACCAGCACAAAAATACCTCTTGGACATACAAATGTCCATCACACAATACATACCCTACCACATTCACACAAAAGCACAGCACACAGCCTCACATACTGCCTAAACAATACACAAAGCCCAAGCAGCACATACACACACATACAGACAAACACATAATGTCAGCCGGGAACAACTACATACTAGAGAAAGAAATGAATGACAAAGAGGTAACCAGGAAACCAACAACTGGTTGATTCAAATCATTATTAGAACCATGATATTTGTTGAACAAAGGCCATAGGCCAGTCCATCATTAAAAGTCTCAATTCACACAGTGCACACATGTGTGCCCCGAACTTGACTTCTGACTGCCATGTAACCTCCACAGGTAGGGACATCTATGGGGCAGGCCGGCACCTCAGGGGTTATCTGGGGGGCATAGTGAGGGGGTTTGGGATTTGGTCTCGGGGGGAGACCTTTGGGATTTGGCTTGGGAGGGGGGTTTGGGCTTGGTCCTAAGTTTAGGGAAGGGTTGGCTCTTAGGTGGAGAGGTTGACTTTTTGGCAGGTGGAGGGGCATGTGAACTTGCAGGGGGTAGGGCAGGCATTGGAGGTGGAAGGGCTGGACTTGGGGAGGGACACAGAGTGTTTAGGGGTATCACAGAGTGGGATAGGAGTAGGGAAAAGGTCAAACTTTGAAAGGAAAGCTTTTTTAAACACAGGAATGGTCACAGCAAAAGGGTTTGGGTGTGGAGGGAGAGGTAGTGGTTGTCTGAAGTGTTGGTGTGGATGTCTTGGGTGCATGTGTGTGCGAGGTAGGTTTGTGGGTGGTGGGTGTCTGTTGGGTGGGTGAGTGAGGGTGTTTATGTGTCTTGGGAGGAGGGGGTGGAGGTGCTGGGGATGCCATGGTAGGTGGATGACTATTGGGTGGTGATTGAGAGATGATGGATGTGCTACATGGAGGTGTGTCTGTGGTTGTGGTGTCTGCAGGTGTGGTGACTTGGGTGGATTTCTCAGGGTCTGCTGTGGTGCTGTCTGTGGGTAACATAGGTGTAGTGGCTGGATCTGTGAATGTTGGTTTGGTGTCCGCAGGTGTGTCAGATGTGCTGTCAGTGATGATCAGGGTGGTGGGGGTCTCAGGGCAGGTTGTGACTGTTGCTGTGTGTGCAGGTTGATGTTGCCTGTGTGTATGCCGGTGGTGTGTCTTGTTGTGCTTGAGTTTGTCTGCGCTACCCTAGGATGTTGAAATGGATGCAGGTTTGTCTGTCTGTGTGCTTTGGTTGGGTGGGGGAGGAGGGGTTTGGGATAGGTATTTGGAAGAGTAAGGTGGAGAGGGTACGGGAGACAAAGGGTGTCTGGCTACCATCAGTGAGGCCAAAGCCTGAAAGGATCTCTGTAGGCCAGCCAGTTCACTGTGAATGTCCTCCAGGAATGCATTACTCTGTTGGACTTGAGTTGCCAGTCCCTGGATGGCAATCACAATGGTGGACTGACCCACAGAGATGAACCTCCGGAGGTCAATAGCCTCCTTACTGAGGGCAGCAGGGTTGACCGGGGAAGAGGCAGAGGTGCCTGCGGCAAAGGAGATGCCCACCTTCTTGGGTGAGCGGGCATGGGCAACTGGATGGGGAGCTCCAGGGAGGGCGGTGGTAGTAAGGGGTGGCAGACTGAGATGGTGTTGGGTGGTGCCAGATGGGTCCACAACCACCAAGAAAGGTCCACTGGAGGAGAATTCCAAAGATGATGAACTTGATCCTGTCTCCACCCCGTGGCACTCCCATCACCCTCCGGCCAGTCGGTCCCTCAGTGCTGGTGGTATCAGCACTCCGGGTCCCGTGGCCAATAGCTTCCCCACTCTGCTGTGCCCCATCTCCTTTGCTTGCCAATGCTGATGCAGAGAAACAAATAGAAAGAGGGTCATTTCATTCTTAACATACACATACATTAAATCATACACAACAGTAACATCACATCTATGTCTTAGAAAGCCCCAGGTAG
Source organism: Pleurodeles waltl (assembly GCF_031143425.1). NCBI lineage: Eukaryota > Metazoa > Chordata > Amphibia > Caudata > Salamandridae > Pleurodeles > Pleurodeles waltl. The sequence goes on along the minus strand of NC_090448.1, from coordinate 892,550,528 downwards.
GAACCATTTAGAGCTTACATCATGTCACAACTACTACATCCAACAATCCTGTATGACAACAGTCTCACCCACAACTTAAGTCAACCATCTGACTACTACATCACCATCTTATCAATTCAGCTATAACACTAACTATTCATGCACAAGATGAATTGGCAACATCAAACGTCTCTCCCTAAACAGATCATCACTGTGTATCAATGAATCATCCTTAGCAAATGCTCTTAACTGATATCACAATATCTTGCCTACCCCTAATCCAAACTTGCCCTGTCCATCACCAGTACTCATGTTTCATGAAAGTAAACTCATCTCACTTCAACTACCACACAGCATGTAGCTTAGCAATCATATACCTAACATGTGTCTCTGTCCATAACATTCACAATGTCACATACCTCAGATGTAATCACTACGCATGGCATACCAAAATAGTAAGGCTCGTAAAATTGCACAGCATGTAATTAAGACATCTATCAAAAGTCCTTTAAAAATGTTTGGATACAGTTGCTGGACCCACTTATCTTATTCAATGACACATAGACAACATAGTCATGTCCAGCAATAGGGGCCTACTTAGCACACAGTATAAACCCCCAGGCAACCACAGGGAGTATACCAACACCTCCATTACAATGGACTCCGATCATGTGGATTAAGGCTACATACTATTCCACTATTCATGCTGAGTAGAAACCTCTACGTGACTACATGACTACATCAAAAAACCTACATCTTTACCATCTGTCCAGACATGTGTAAGCTAACATCATAGGACTGAAGTAACACTGACATACCCCACTTCTAATGTGACCATGATGGACACATACACCTAGAGTCCAGCAAATTGATTGACAACATATCCCATTCCACCAATATGTTCATGTCAAATGGAACACCTGCTACACTGTTAAGTCAGGCTGAAATGAGCTGATCCATTACCAAATCTGTCTTAACAGCTTCAGATTAACAAAGGTAAGTATGGCAAAGTAGAGGCCTCAACAATAACAAAATGCACAAAGTACCAATTGACATGCGATGTAGTCACAAAACAGTATATGTTGCACCCATATAGGTATAACACTGCCCTATATAGAATGGACAAAATACATGGTTTAAGGGATCAGCGGGCTAGCCACTTACCTTCTCAATACCATATACATGGAACAAAATGATTTAAAACATGTTAATTAAATGTCTTGTACTGTTAATGTATTATTACCACCATGCTTTTCGCGATGTAGTATCCACCCTGACCAAACATCACATTTGCCAATGTATAGTTAAAACATAACAATGGGGACACCTCCTCACACCTCAGAGGGAGTGTAGAAAGTATGCCATGTCAAATTCCTGGTTGGAATGACAGCTTCACATGAAGTTTCCATCTGTTGCAGAAAACAGGATTGTTTGCCCTGTTACTCATCTGCTGGACCCAATGTAGCACATAGAACTAGAACAAGTAGAATAGGACAGGTCAGAGTACAGAGAGCTGGACAACTTACCAATTGGGTATATGGACTGTGGATCAGTAGGTGGGAAGGATGACACAGCAGGTTAGACATATGTATAGCAGTACAGAGGTACACATATGACACTGCCACATGTGCACCATCACATGCTGTCATACTATTTGGTTAACATAGGTGAGTAACATGACCCTATACACTACACAATGTCCACATCTGTGTTTCAATGGTGGCAACTGTAGTACTATGGGCCTCATTCTGAGGCTGGCGGGCGGTGGTAGCCGCCCGCCTGGCTGAAACCGCCAAATGGCCGCTCCGCGGTCGAAAGACCGCGGAGGTCATTCTGGTTTTCCCGCTGGGCTGGCGGGCGACCGCCAGGAGGCCACCCGCCAGCCCAGCGGGAAACCCCTTCCCACGAGGAAGCCGGCGCCGAATGGAGCCGGCGGAGTGGGAAGGTGCGACGGGTGCAGTTGCACCCGTCGCGTATTTCAGTGTCTGCAAAGCAGACACTGAAATACTTTTTGGGGCCCTCTTACGGGGGCCCCTGCAGTGCCCATGCCATTGGCATGGGCACTGCAGGGGCCCCCAGGGGCCCCACGACACCCCTGACCGCCATCCTGTTCCTGGCGGTCGGAGCCACCAGGAACAGGATGGCAGTGAGGGGGTCGGAATCCCCCATGGCGGCGCAGCAAGCTGCGCCGCCATGGGGGATTCCCAGGGCAGCGGAAAACCGGCGGGAGACCGCCGGTTTTCCTCACCGCCAGCCTGTTGGCGGTGTTCCCGCATCCCCGGCCCCGGCGGTCCTTGACCGCCGGGGTCGGAATGACCCCCTATGTCTTCCTAATAGATCCTTTACCGGTAGCACTTACCACATTGTTGCAGCTGAGATATTTAGACATCATACATTTAACTAGGAGAGGCACATACATGTATTTAGTCAGTACTTACTCCCTTGTGGTTGCGGTGCAGCCCTCAAATGCCCATCCACCTGAGGGTGGGCCACCACCAAAATGCAGGCTATTAGAGGGGTCAAGGTCTGACAAGCACCACTTCCTCGTTAGAAGGACATCCCCAGCTGGGCCTCTGCAGTCTTCTGGACCCAGCGTCTCAGGTCCTCCCACCACTTCCTACAGTGGGTGCTGTGCCGGCTGTGGACCCCCAGGGTCTGCACTTGCTTGATGATGGCATGCCAGATTCACTTTTTGTGATGGGCTTTGACCTGCATGAATAACACAGACAAAAGCAAAAAGTCATGTCTACATGCACCATACCATCACAAGTGGACAGAACACTTCAGTGACAGCACATGGGCAAACATTTCCATCCTCTCAATTCACACTCAAGCACAATTTAGCATCTTCATGCATCAACACCTTCACACCTTTACATTTCAGGTACACCATCATATACCCCACCTTTCACACACTGGTATACCATTGGACTCACCTGCTCCTCTGGTGCGCCATATAGCTCTTCATACTGAGGTAGGACCTTCTCCACGAGCTTGTCCAGCTCTTCTGGGGTGAAGGCTGCGACCCTATCACCTGCAGGACGTGGCATGAGAGCTCCCAGAGGCAGTATTTACCCCCAGGTAGTGGAGGTCTTGCTGGCAGCAGTCAGGAGTCAAGTGAATAATACTGCAGAAGATGGCGGTCACGTCTGCCACATACGGGACTGTCACGACCGGCAAACATTGCCATTGGCCCAAGTCCGCCAAAGGCAGCAATGTGTTTCAATGGCAATTTCCACTGTGCGAGTACCGGCAGGATGACATTCGCCGGCGGCGTTAGGTCACTGCCATATATCCAGTACAGTAGGTCACTCCTGCTATCAGAATTGTGCATGTCCTCCATATATGTTTGTGTTTTTCTACCTATTTGCTTACAGGTGACTCTGGCTATCCAAGCCGCCCTTGGTTGTTGACATCAATGAGGTGCCCAACCACACCAGGGGAAGTCTGCTACAATGAGGCCCACAGAAGGACAAGACGTGTTGTGGAGCAGACTTTTGGGCTCCTGAAGGCAAGATTTTGGTGGCTGGACATACCAGGAGGAGCCTTCCTCTACTCACCCAACAAGGTTTGTCAAATAATTGTTGCCTGCTGCATACTCCACAATCTTGCCCTGAGATGTCTTTCCAGATGACGGGGAGGCAGCAGAATCTGTAAGTGGAAATGCAGATTTGCCAAGTGATGATGAGCCGGATGAAAATGAAGCAGGAACATACAAGGCTGATCTCATCAATCGTCAATCAGTACTTCAACTGACTCAAGGTATGTGATGTCTTCTTAATGCTGTGATTTAAATGTGTAACCTAGAGTGGATACGTAGCATGTCACCTCCTTTTTACCATCAGCTCTATGAAGTTTTAGGTAGCTCCAATGCATGTGAGTGAGTTGTGCATGCAGACTGTAAATTTGTATTGTGTACAGAACAGAGTGGTCTACAGTGTCATGTTTTGTTAATGCACATGCAAAGTTACTCTTGAGTACATGACTTGTCTGATTTGAGGAATGTTTCCGGATATGTCCTATATCTTGCCTTTGTCAATCACAGATTTGCTGAGTTCCAGTTTGGCTCCTCATCCTTGGCAAGTCAAAGACAGTGTCAGAAGCAGATGGGGATTGCAAGCAGACATGAGAAGTGGACATGGATGAACTCAGGTAATCATTGCCATGAGTGTATGGAATGTTACTAACATGGCCAGCCTGTCAGGACACTGGTGTGGAATTATGTTTTCCCATCAAGATACCCTGTAGGGTACTGGAGGTGGCCAAATAGTGTCATTTGTGTGTCCATATGTGTCTGACACGTGTGAAAATGTAGAAACATGCCCTCTACCATCACAATGGTTTCTGTTGTATGTAGTCTACCTTGAACCTAGCTGTTGGTGTGTTCCTACTTTGCTGACCAATGTGCATGTGTCTGTGGATTTACAAAGGTGAGTTTAATGCCTACAGGTATGTGACAAATGTAAGTGTAAGATCCGTGGAGTGGGGACATCAGTACTGATATCTGTCTGTACCATGGGGTATAAATATTAGGAAGCTAAGGTCTAGGGATGTGATAAGGCTTTACCAGGTGATACAAAGGACCAATATGTCTGTCTGTATACCTCCTGGCTTTAGGAAGACTGACATGTCCCTAACTTCTGTTTCCTGTGCTTTAGCAGTGTCTGGCACCTTAGCAAACATACTGATGTTACCATCAGTTATACTCTATGTGCTGTTTGCATATCTACCAATAAATGTGTGTAGATGAAGTATACAACTGTTTTTGAATCTGTCCATGTTACAATCTTAATGTAATGGTTCTCCTGCTGATAGAGTCCATGTGTGATGTCCATAACAAAGGTTGTACAATAAAGATGGACATATTGATACTGGAGTTGGCATGCATAACAGTGGTACATGGTTGATAAATGATACATACACAGGCCCTGTTTTTAAGTGTAATTTATTGTGGACAGTAAAACAATATGTGTGATTAGTAACATAATAACACACCAAATAAACAGTGAAGGGTTCAGTCATGGTGGCTGGAATGATGAGGGTAGCTGCTACACCATTAGAATACACAAGTCCAGTGTCCTTGCACCATGGGAAAATGGGGATTAGTTTCAGAACAGTCAACAGGGTGTATCTGTGACATACAAGGGGAACAAGTCAGGAGAGGTTCACTTCCTGGCAGTGGGTATTGTCTTGGCATCTGCTCGTCCTGGAAGTCTGGGTGGACATCCACGTTTGTGGGGGGTTCCTCTGCTACAGCGGGTGGGGTGTCTGAGGCATGTCTTTCCCCTAGCAGGGCCTCAATTCCACTAGCAGCCGCAAATGTTGATGAGCCTGAGGAGTCATTACTAGTGGCATGATGTGTTGCAGACCTACTCAGGGTAGTGTTGATGTCCCTCAGTACCCCAGCAATGGAAGCCAGGATAGCATTATGTGCCTGCCACTACTGCATGACTTCCTTGTGGTTGTCCCTCTGCAGCTGTTGGATTGCTCCATCATGATGATTACGTAGTCCATCATGCCTTGGGAATTTTGGTGGGCTCCCAAGACTTGGAGATGGTTTCCTAGTCAATAATGTCCCTTTGAGCCCTCAACCTCTGCCCACAGCTTCCCTCCCATGCATTCTACCCCCACGTGCCTGTGCCCCTGGTACAGTGTGCCCACTCACAGTGGTAGCAGGACCATCATTGTCAGTGGTGACAAGAGGAGACTCAGGTACCTGTACTGTGGGGCACACAGTGGATGACACAATCCTTGGGACACAGGTTTGGGAGCGAATGGTTGCCTTTGATGTTGATGCAACAGGGCAGGGATAATTCAATGTGGGCATGGTGAGGCTGACAGTTGTTGAGTGACCAGGTGTCCCTGATGGGCCAGCTTCTTTTTCAGTGTCCACACATCCAGGGGTGTTGTCCTCACTGGGGCCTTCATCCAGAGGGGTAGTGACAGTCCATGATATCCTGTCAATGGTGACATTGTCAAGGTTACCTGTGGGAGACGTGGAATACAGAGTTGGTACATTTAGGGTATTATTGATGTTGTGTGAGGTGCAGGCAGTGCCTTAACATGATCCCCGGACATGACAATGACAACTGCTGCACAATCTTGATTTGTACAACATGAGACCATGGCCCTCATTACGACCCTGGCCGTCGGTGATAAAGTTGCGGTAATACCGCCAACAGGCTGTCGGTAACTACCGCCAAATTATGACCATGGCGGAAAGATCTCCGAAAGACAGCCAATGTACCACACCGACCGCCAGGGCGGAAACAACAGCTACCACGGCGGTAGCCATCTACAGCCAGGCGAAAGTCAAAGTTCGGCCCACCATATTAAGACCCAGCCAACCGCCACCTTTCCCGGGGCGGTAGCAACACCATCAAATGCCTGGCAGAAACACTTTACAGAAGTGAAAGAACTCACCATTGGAGACACAGGGAAGAACCACGCCGACATACATGAAACCAGAACTGCAAGTTTCCCGGTGATATTCTACGTCATGATCCACCACAAACACCAACGCCGGCAAAGACGACAACGGTGAGTACAGCCGCCTAGCACACAAGGGGGGGGAGGAAAACGACAGTGACACACACATGCACCATACACACCCCAGACACGCACACCACACACACAACCAGCTTCCAAAGAAAACAAGTTAATCCCCGTAAATCATCTGAAAAATGTAAGAACAACAGAAATTGACTAAAGTGATTGTAATAAGATCAACACAATATTAATAATAATTTTGCCAATGCGACAGATATGTACAAATGTACAAAAAAGGGACACTGCCCAGTCCTCAGTTCATGTGGGCCACATGGCAACAGGGCAAAGTCCAGGGCCCCACTCGTTACCTGCATCAATACAGAGAGAACACTGCAGGGACATCAGTTGGCAAATAGGCAGGCACCTCAAAGGGGGGGGGGGGGGCACCTTAGCAGGATGCGGAACCAAGACAACTGGTTCTGGAGGGGGCAACATGCCCTGTGCTTGGTCCCGGTCCAAGACCACAGTCTCTCGGGTGGGTGTCTTCCCCACTGGTTCTGGAGGGGGCAACATGCCCTGTGCTTCGTCCTGGGGAGTAAAAGGCCACAGTCTCACAAGTGGGTGTCTTCCCCACTGGTTCAGGAGGGGCAACATACCCATTGCTTAGTCCTGGGGAGTGCAAGGCCACAGTCTCCCGGGTGGGTGTCTTCCCCACTGGTTCTGGAGGGGGCAACATGCCCTGTGCTTTGTGATGGGGAGTGCAAGGCCACAGTCTCTTGGGTGGATGTCTTACCCACTAGTTCTGGAGGGGGCAACATGCCCTGTGCTTTGTCCTGGGGAGTGCAAGGCCAAAGTCTTTCAGGTGAGAGTCTTCCCCACTGGTTCTGGAGGGAGCAACATGCCTTGTGCTTGGTCCTGGGGAGTGCATGGTCACAGTGTCTCAGGTGGGTGTCTTCCCAACTGGTTCTGGAGGGGACAGGCCGCACAGCAGCCCATGGAGTCTGGATCACATTGCGTCCGCCGGCGGTGACGACTGCATTGTGGTGGTGGTAGTGGGAGGATCCTGCTCAGCCCCTACACCCTGCAATGGCTGCACTGTGGTGGTGGTGGAGCTACTGGGAGCCTCCTGCTCAGCCCCTGCACCCTGCGATGACTGCACCGTAGTGGTGCTGGTGGTAGTGGGAGGCTCCTGCTCAGCCCCTGCACCCTGCAATGGCTGCACTTTGGTGGTGGTGGTAGTAGTGGGAGGCTCCTGCTCAGCCCCTGCACCCTGCGATGGCTGCACAACCACGATTGGTGGTGGGGGCTCTGTGACAGCTGCTGGTGCAGGCTCCTTCCCCTTCTTGCTTGCCGGTGCAGACTCCTTCCCCTTTCTGCTGGCTGGTGTAGGCTCCTTCCCCTTTCTGCTGGCTGGTGCAGGCCCCTTCCCCTTTCTGCTAACTGGTGCAGGCTCCTTCCCCTTTCCGCTGGCTGGTGCAGGCTCCTTCCTCTTCAGGATTTGTGGCCTGGAATCCTTTCCACCATGAGTAGGTGCTGTCGGAAGTGGCCCCGTGGACTGTGTGGCTGAGGTGCTTGGCTGGGTTCTTTATACCCTGACCATACGTGCAGGACGGGGGGAGGGTTAGGGTGGTCACAGAGTTGTCCGCCACCACCAGGGAGCTCCCATCGGAGGTATCAGAGTCTGTGTTGTCCCCTTCACTCTCCGTCGTGGTGCTCCCCTCACCCAATATCCCACTTGTGCCCTCAGCGTCTGCGGACTCTCCTTTCAGGGTCCTGTGGGATGTAGCTCCCTTTGTCGCTGGTGCCTCTGCTCCTCCGCCAGATGATGCTAATGCACAGAAGGACAGGATGACAAAACAAGAAAGAGGGTAGAGAGAGAAAGGATACAATGGGTCAGTGACTGCATTGTTGGCGTACACAGCACCCTCACACACAGGGAACAGGCCTACGCACTATGCATTGCACCTCCAGTGATATTGCTAGGCACCAAGGCATGAGAAGGGGCACGCACTGCCAACTGCAGCACACCTGGGACCCACACAGCCCTGGCCAATAGTGGATTCTAACATTCTAGGTAACCATTATTTTCCCTTCAGACCCCTAGCCACCAGAGGGCCTATGCTGCTATGTCTGGCCTGGCCTAGGGGCACCCACTGACACACAACCACCCCCGGATACCACCCCACCAGGCATAAGCTGTAATGATAGCCACTGTACTCACTCCCTTGTGGCTGCTGTGTTGCCCTCAAGCGCCCATCCCGCTCTGGATAGGCCACCGCCAATATGCAGGCCATCAGAGGGGTCAGGGTTCGATGGGCACCCCTTCCTCGTTGGGAGGCCATCCCCAGCTGGGCCTCCGCGGTCTTCCGTGCCCAGGACCTCCCACCGTTTGCGACAGTGGGTGCTCAGCCTGCCATAGACCCCAGGATCCGCACCTCCTTGGCGATGGCACGCCATATACCCTTCTTTTGATGGGCGCTGGCCTGCAGAGGTAAAACATACAGGAGAACGCCATTAGACAAACATCCAGCCTGCCACACACATGGCCCACCAAACCCCTTTCCATGACCGTTGGCACATACATTGCCCAGCTCACAACATGTACACCTCCAAAAGAGTATCCCCTCCGTTACACAGTGCCTTCACACACATCTCCATGCATCTATGCCACATGCATCGTGCCCACAGTGTACTCAACTGTTGGTCTGGAGGCCCATACAGCAGTCGCTCCAACTCCTCCGAAGTGAAGGCTGGGGCCCTTTCCTCGTTCACACAGGCCATGGTAGGTGCCAGACACTGGTCACAGCAGCACATGCAGTGTAGGTCCTCTCCTATGGAAGGTCAGGTACCAAGTGAGGAATATGATAGAAAATGGCGGTCAGGTCCGCGGCGGTGCATACCGTCACCACCGGCATAGATCACCATTGGCCACTGTAACCCATAGGGCCCAATATTAACCAATGAGGGGTTGAACGGCGGTTCACGCCCGCCTCCCGCCACGGCGCACAACGTCAACTGAATTACCTCACTTCCACCTGTCCCTCCACACAGGACAGGCAGACGCCATTTTGGGGGGGCAGCCCTATGGAATAATGCTGCGTCACAGGAGAAGTAGGCACATACTAGACAAATCACTCTGCCCCATTACATGTTTACAGAATGCAAACTACTGTTGTGGCTCCATTGTTCAATTTGTGACAGGCTCCTCACTATTTTGTCCCATGGATTCCAGCCCCTGCGGATGAATAGGAGATGGAGACATACCCCGTGTACAAACCCCTGGCTGACTTGGCTACACTGGAGGACAGGCACATAATAATCACCAATAGACTGGATAGGACCACAATCACAGAGCTGTGTGCCCAAGTGGAGCCTGACCTGATATTTGCTATCCGTCACCCCACTGGGATCCCCCCTCTTGTGCAACTGGTTCTTTCCAAGTGACAGTGGGCTTGGCAGCAGGAATGTCACAGCCAATGTTCTCAATAGTGCTGACAAGAGTATTGTCTGCCCTGATAAAACACATGCGCAGCTACATTGCATTCCCCCAGGTTGAGGATTTGGCCACTGTGAAGGCTGAGTTTTATGCAATGGGACATATGCCAAATATAATAGGGGCAATTGATGGAACACATATTGCATTTGTCCCCGCCGCCAGAATGAACAGGTGTTCAGGAATCGTAAGAGTTTCCACTCCATGAATGTGCAGATGGTGTGCTTGGCGGACCAGTACATCTCCCACATCAATGCTAAGTATCCTGGGTCAGTGCATGATGCCTTTGTCCTAAGGAATAGCAGCATCCCAAATGTGATGGCCCAACTACGGAGGCACATGGTGTGGCTAATAGGTGAGCCCTGGTTCCCACCCAGTATATGTTGTTGTATGCCCATGGTGTTGGCCATATGGAATAGTGTGTGGCTAAAAGTTGTCCCTCATTAACACCAGGTGACTCTGGTTACCCAAACCTTTCATGGTTACTGACCCTTGTGAGGAATGTCAGGACAAGGGCAGAAGAATGTTATAATGAGACACATGGGCGAACCAGAAGGATAATTGAGAGAAACTTTGGCCTCCTGAAGGCCAGGTTCCGGTGCCTCCATCTAACAGGTAGATCCCTGTGCTATTCACCTAAGAAGGTCTGCAAGATAGTAGTGGCATGCTGCATGTTGCACAACCTGGCCCTCAGACGTCATGTATCTTTTCTTCAGGAGGAGGAGACTGGAGATGCCCCTGTGGCAGCAGTGGAGCCTGTGGACAGTGAGGATGAGGAGGCTGAGGATGAAGATGAGGACAACAGAACATATGTGATCCGTCAGTACTTCCAATGACACACAGGTAAGACAGTGTAACTTTACATTTCAATTATTTGGTTGTATTCTGTGTGCATTGGCATGCTGGTATTTCACAATTCAATGCCCACTTACTGTTCCCTCTGGATATTCATTTTGCAGATGTTGGTGATATGACAAATACTCCTGGTGTGATACACTACAGCCAGCTACAGGTCATTAATCTATGCACATTCTATGTACAGTTCATTTGCAATGGTTGTACCTGTTTCAAACAATACATATTTGATATACATGGCATACTCAAAATCAATTTTTGTCAAAGGGTGTTTATTGAAGTGCTAACATATAGGGGGAAAGTGCAATGGGATGGGGGATGATGAAGGAAAGTCCAGGGTATTGTTCCAGTCTGTTTGTAGCACAGGTGCATTGTCCAAGGGGACATAGGAAGGGGAGAAATGGCAGTGCAAGGTGGACAGGGGGACTGAGTGGGACACAAGGGGGACAATCAGGAGAGTCTCATTTCCTGGCAGGGTCTTGGCAAGTGTCTCTGGGTTCTGTCTCGATTGCAGGGAACGTTTGCGGGGTGGTTCACCTACTGCAGAGGGAGGAGTGCTGGTGGCGTGTGAGTAATGTGGCGGGGCCTCCTGGCCACTAGCGGCAGCAGAAGTGGATGGCTGTTCAGATGACTAGCTAGTAGAAGGGGCCCGCTGGTGTGGCACTGCCTCCCTCATAATGTTGGCAATGTCTGCCGGCAACCCTGCTATGGCGATCAGGGTGTTGTTGGTGGCCTGCAAGTCCTTACCTGATCCCCTGGTACTGTCCCTCCTGCAGCCGCCCGTTCTCCTGCAGGTTGTCCAAGATCTGGCCCATCGTGTCCTGGGAATGTTGGTAGGCTCCCAGGCTCTTGGAGAGTGCCTCCTAGAGAGTCGGTACCCTGGGCCTGTCCTCCCCCGGCACACAGCAGTCCTCCCTGTTTCCCTGTTGGCGTGTGCATCTATTCCCTGAACCGTGTGCCCACTGCCACTGACCCCAGGTCCCTGATTGTCTTGGGAATGAGGTGTGGCCTGGGGTCCCTGTACAGGTGGACACACTGCTGATTGACGTGTCCTGGGGACAGAGGTATGGGTACACAGGGTGGATGCTGTGGTGGTGTTTCCTGAAGGGGGAGGCTTTGTGGTGGTCTGTGACTGGGCTTGGGTAACCGGCTGTCCAGTGGTCCCTGATGGGCCAGGTATATTGTCCAGATCCTGAAGTCCAGAGTTACTGTCATCACTGTGGGCCTCTTCAGTTGGGGGACTGGATAGTGCTGGCACCCCCTGTCCGGTGACATTGGCTGGGATACCTGTGGGGATGTAAATGATGTGTTATGGTTGATGTGTATGACATATTGTACATCCCTGGCTTCCTCTTTTGGTTAGTGTATGGTGGGATTGTTGGTTCTCTATGCTTTGCATGCTTTAGTAATGAGTGTCCATCCAGGGCTGTGAGTGGTGTCCATACATTGGTACAGCATGCAGGGCTTGGCATTGGGTTTAGTGAGATGTGATGGCAGCATGTGTGGGATGGAGTGGTGTGATGGGAGTGAGGGTGAGGATATGTGATGGCATGCAGGTAAGGGGGTGATAATAGTAGAGAGTTGACTTACCAGAGTCAAGTCCTCCTCTGACTCCTGCCAGGCCCTCAGGGTGCAGTATTGTCAAGACTTGCTCCTCCCATGCTGTGAGTTGTGAAGGAGGAGGTGGGGGTCCACTGGGAGTCCTCTGTATAGCGAGCCGGTGTCTTGCTGCTCTGGAACGTACCTTCCCCTGTAGGTTGTTCCACCTCTTCCTGATGTCGTCCTTTTTTCTGGGGTGCTGTCCCACAGCATTCACCCTGTCCATGATCCACCATCATAGCTCCATCTTCCTAGCTACAGATATCTGCTGCACCTGTGCTCCACATAGCTGTGGCTCTACCCTGACAATTTCCGCCACCATGACCCTTAACTCCTTCTCTGTGAAACAGGTGTTTCTTTGTGGTGCCATGGGTGTTATGTGAGGTCTGTTGGTCAGGGTGTGTTGAGTAATGTGTTGGGATGTGTGATGTGGAGTGCTTGAGTGGTGTATGGGTGTGAGTGGTGTGTGGCTCTAGTTGTCTCAGTGATCTTGGTTTCTCTCTGGTGGCAATGATTTGTATTTGTAAAGGGTTGTGGGTACTGTGGGTGTGTGTTTCATAGTGGTGTGGATGTGGTGTGTGTATGGGCGTCAGGTGTGTGTGTTGTTTGAATTGTCCAATGTGGTGTTGTTTTGTCTGTGGAGGTCCAATGTGGGCGCAGTGGTATGTACCGCCAATGGTTTACCGCCGTTGAATGTCTGCCATGGTGATTCGTGGTGGGCATTGGTCTGTTGGCGTGACGGTGTGGGTTTTGATGCTGCCACTTTAGCACTGACCTTTGGTCTGGCGGATTTGTGTATGTAGCTGAATTCTGTCGTATTGTTGTGTGTGTGTATCATAATATGGTGAACGGATATCCGCCGACGCCACGGTAAGTTGGCAGCCATAAGTGTGGCGGTAATCAGCTATACCACCAATGTCATAATGAAGGCCTATGTAATTTCAATACCATACACCATGCTTGAAGTTGTTCAACGATATTGGTAGCGATCGGACTGCTGATACCATCTAATGTTGTCTGTTTATTGACATGGGTGTTAATCTTTGTTGCTTAGTGAAGTGTCTGACATGATAAATGGCACAAAAAGAGGTGTACATTGCACAATAATGTCAGAGTAGTGACACAGTATGGGAGTAAGCAATAGACATTGACCTGTAACTGGTTGTACTGCATGTGCATCCACTTTGGCATCTAGGTTTTCACCCCAGGTGGGTACATTACAATATTAGGAATCTTTATTCTAAGGGCATTGTGATTGGGCACCCAGCTATACTTGTGTTTTGCTAGTGGGAGTGAGCCATTGCATTGCTGTCAATGGCATTTACTGTTTCACACTTGCACATACAGATGGGTTAGATTGGTAGTTAGTTTCACATGCATGACATCTCACATTTGTTGCACTGTTCAGGTTTTCACAATAGGGGGATATTGCATTCTGGGAGTGGTAGAGTGGTAGTGCTATCAGTTGCCAGTACTTCACGTACCATTCCCAAGGGCTATAAAGCCAGGTGAGTCTTCTCTTCAACAAATAACTTACTAAAACTAAGCCATTGTCAAACCTGTTTGATGGATGGGATGATGGATGGAACCATCAAAATGTCTCTCAAACCATTCACTGAGATACACACCAAGCATGGTGAATAACAAAAGACAAATATCCCTTTTTACACATTGCCCTACTATCAAATGAACAAAGCAGCACTTACTATCATCTCCTAAATCACATTAAACAAAAAACATAAAACAAATAACTACTACCCACAAAAAATAATCATAGACTTTGAACAAGCCATGATTCTAACAATTTAAAAATGTACCCCACACAAAACCATACAAGGCTAATACTATCATTTCAATCAAACCATGTGGAGACACCTCCAGCAATCTACAAGTATATAATATGCTACAAACAGCCAATTTGCCTTTGAAAACAAACAAATGATAGTATTAGCCTAAGTTCCTGTCACAGTGGTAGCTAACTACTACAATTTGCTGAAACAGAGCACTTTCTACCAACAAAATGAAGACAAGCTGCACCACCAAATGGATAAGTTTAAAAGAACTTTAGGTTGGCAGACTGCATCACTCTAGACACAGGTGCTAACTAAAATTTCAAATACCATGGTGGAATGTCTATGACAGCACCTTCACAAGGAAACCAAAAGAATGCAATGGAATTATGGTACAATGCCTTTCCATCCATACTAGGCAGAGCCCAATATACACTCTATAAGTTTATAGAAGCATTACAAAAAGTCAAACCACTACAAATGGAACAATCTGTAACCCAAGTTGCACCTACACTTAGCAAACAAACCAAATTATGTACAACATGCTACAGTGTAACATCAAAATCTTCATAAAAAAACAAAGGAGTAATAACCAAAACCATGCTATTAAATAAGCTGGTCATTATGACTTTGGCGGTAAATGCAGCTTACTGTCGCGGTGACGGCCGCCAACATACCGTCGTGGAAGCAAACATCCGTTCGTTATGTTATGACACACCCACATGAAACCAACAGAATACTGCCATAAACACAAATCCGCCAGACCAAAGGCCAGTGGTAAAGTGTTGGTACGAACACCCCTACTGTTCCGCCAACAAAACAACGCCCATCACATTATGGTCCACGAATCACCACAGCGGACATTCAACGGTGGTAAACCATTGCCGGTACACAAAATTGGCCAAAACTAAAATCACACACCTGACACTCATACACATACCACACCCATCCACAGCGCTATAAAACACACACACACACTACACACAACCCTTTGCAAATATGAAAAGACTGCAATAGGTAGCCACGCAAATCACGGAGACAACTACACACATACACACACCACAAACACCCATACATCTGTCACGTACTCCACATCCCACACCGCACCACATTACCCAACACCCTCTACACAACACACACCACACAACAGCCATGTCCCCACTAAGGCACCCCAGTTTCACTGATGAGGAGTTGCGGGTGATGGTGGAGGAAATAGTCAGGGTAGAGCCACAGCTCTTCGGAGCACAGGTACAGCAAATATCCATTGCAAGGAAGATGGAGCTATGGCGGAGAATCATTGACTGGGTGAATGTCGTGGGACAGATTCCAAGAACAAGGGACGACATCAGGAACAGGTGGAATGACCAACGGGGGAAGGAACGTTCCGTGGCAGCAAGGCACTAGCTCGCCATCCAGAGGACCCCCATCTCCTCCCCCACAGCTGACAGAATGGGAGGAGCAAGTCATGGCAATCCTGTATCCTGAGGGACTCACTGGAGTAGCCGGATGACTAGACACTAGTGAGTCAAAATTTACTGCTTATCACCCCCATACCTGCATGACATCTGACCCCTCCTCCCTGACTCCCATCACTCCACCCCATGTCACACAGTACACCTACACGTGACTAACCCCAATGTCAAACACTGCATGCCATATAAATGCATGTACAGCCCACCCAGCCCTGCATATACACCCACCACCAATGCACGCACAGCTTGGAGAACTAAAAAACCCACATTACATCACCATACACAAATAAAGGTGGCAGGGCAACAACAATGGTATAGGGGAAGCTAGGGATGTACAATACGTCACAGACATGAAGCATAATACATCACTTACATCCCCACACGTGCCCCTGCGAATCCCAGCAGCGAGGAGGTGCCACGACTAACCAGTCCCCCAACAGAAGATGCCTCCATTGATGACAGTAACTCTGGACTTCTGGATCTGGATTACCTACCTGGCCCACATGGGACCACTGGCCAGTCGGCCACCCCAGTCCACTCTCAGTCCACCACAGAGCCTCCCCCCTCAGTATCCAACACCACAGCACACACCCAACATCCCCACACCTCTGTCCCCAGGACACGTCAATACGCAGTGTGCCCATCTGTACAGGGACTCAAGCCCACACCTCACAGCCAAGACAATAAGGGTCGTGGGGTCAGTGGCAGTGGGCACACCGTTCAGAGGACACAGGTACAGGGGGAGAGGGACACTTGGAAGACAGCTATGCACCAGGGGGAGGACAGGCCCAGGGAACCAACTCTCCATGAGGAACTTACCAACAACCCCAGGACAAGATGGGCCAGATTCTGAACAACATGCAGGTGAACCAGCGGCTGCAGGGGGTACACCATCAGAAGATTAGGAAAGATTTTCAGACACTCAATACCACCATGGTCTCCATAGCAGGGGTGCTGGCTCATATGGCCAACATTATGAGGGAATATACAGCACACCAGCGGGCCCCTTCACTAGCCAGCCAACTAAACAGCCCACCACATCTGCTGCAGCTAGTGGACAGAAGGCCCTGCCACAGGACCCACAGGCCACTAGCACCCCTTCCCGGCAGAAGGTGAGCCACCTTGCAAATTGTCCCTGTGACCCAGACAGATGCCAGAGACACTTGCCAAGACCAAGACAACAACCAGGAAATTAGACTCTCCTGAACCTCCCCCTTGTGTTCCACTCTGTCCCCTTGTCCACTTTGAACTCCCATTGCTCCATTTCCTATGGCCCCTTGGACACTGGACCTGTGCTACAAACAGACTGGAGCAATACCCTGGACTTTCTTCTACCATCACCCCAATCCATTGCACTATTCCTTAAAGATATTTCACCACAATAAACACCCTTGAACACAACTTGAGTGATAGTGCTTTATGTGATGAAAATGTGCAATTATGTTCATAGTTACATCTTGTTCAATTGACCTGAACTTTGAGATTGCATACCAATAATGACCTGTAGCTGTCTGTAGTCATCATATCAGTACACAGTTGTAATAACACCAACATCTGCAAGTTGAGAAGGCATAGGTGACAGTCAGTTGAGATGCAAAGGAAGTGACTGCCATCCTGCTACAGCCACACTGAAAACATAAATAATTATAGGAAGGTTCAGTTCCACTGTCTCAGCTGTGTGTCATTGAAAGTACTGCTGTATTACTGATGTTCTGTTGTCCACATCCTCATCCTCTACCTCCTCACCCTCACTGTCCTCAGGGTCCACTGCTGCCACAGGGGCATTTCCAATCTCTTCCTCCTGCAGATAAGGCACATGTCATCTGAGGGCCAGGTTGTGCAACATGCAGCATACTAGAACTATCTGGCAGACCTTCTCAGGGGAGTAGCACAGGGATCCACCTGACAGATGGAGGCATCTGAACCTGGCCTTCAGGAGGCTGAAGGTATGTTCTATGATTCACCTGGTTCGCCCAGGTTCATCATTATACCGATTCTCAGCCCCTGTCCTGGAATTCCTCACAGGGGTCAGGTTTGGGTAGCCAGAGTCACCTACAAGAATTGAGATACCAACATCAGCCTTACACAATGGTATGGGGGATTACTCCAGAAGGCATACACTGACAATTCTTGGGTGGGGACTCAGGATCATCTGTCAGCCACACCTTGTGCCTCTGTAACCGTGCCATCACATTTGGGATGCTGCTATTCCTCAGGACAAAGACATCATGCACCGACCCAGGATACTTGGCAGTGACGTGGGAGATGTACTGGTCATCTAGGCACACCATTTGCACATTGAGTGAGTGGAAACTCTTCTGATTCCTAAATACCTGTTCATTTGTTCATTGTGCCAGGGGGGACAAATGCAATATGTGTTCCATCAATCGCCCCAATAATATTGGGAATATGTCCCATTGCATGGAAATCAGCCTTCACCATAGCCAAATCTTCCACTTGGGGGAAACTGATGTAGCTCCACATACGTTTGAGCACAGACGAAACCCTTGCCAGCACGATTGAGAACATTGGCTGTGACATTCCTGCTGCCAAGCCCACTGTCACTTTGAAAGAACCAGTTGGCAGGAAATGCAGCACTGATAGAACTTGCATAGGAGGGAGGATTCCAGTGGGATGACGGATAGCTGATATCAGATCAGGCTCAAATTGAGTACACAGCTCTGTGATTGTGGGGCTGTCCAGTCTATAGGTCAATATTATATGCCTCTCCTCAAGTGTAGCCAAGTCCACAAGAGGTCTGTACATGGGGGCTTGCCTCCACATCCTATTTCTCCACAGTGGTAGGTGCCAAAGGGACACAAGAGTGTGAAGGGTGTCACAAACTGAACTATGGAACCACCACCCCAGTGGTACTGGGCATGTATGTAATCGGACTATGTGAATGTCAATGTATGTACAATTCACAGCAATGACGCAGTTTCAAATTCTTATTGTTGTCCACCACCATGAAATGGTGACCGCCTTTCCTGTAAGTATGAAGAGGTGGAAGTGATGTAACTCCACTGGTGTTGGGCGTCATGGCGGAAGGCGGTCTTGCACCGCAGTGCTATTCCTCATTGGCTAAAATGGGGCACTATGGAGTACAGCATCCAATGAGGATTACTGGCGGTGGTGACGGTGTACACCGCCGCAGACGTGACTGCCATTTTCTATCTATAAACTCACTTGATTCCTGACTTTCCACAGGACCACACCAATACTGCGTGTGCTGCTATGACCTGTGTCTGAATCCTGCCGTGGCCAATGCGACCAGGGAAAGAGCCCCTGCCTTCACTTCGGAGGAGTTAGAGCACCTGGTGGATGGGGTCCTACCCCTGTATGAACAGCTGTGTGGGCCTCCAGACCAACAGGTGAGTACACCATGGGGACGATGCATGCAACAAGGTGTGGGGTATGTCTGGTGGTAATGTACATGCAGGGCTCTGGGTGATGTGTGTACCAATGAAGATGGAAATGTAAATTGTGGGATAGCCCGGATTGTCTGGTTAATGGTCTCCTTCTGTCTGTATTACCTCTGCAGGTCGGCACCCATCAGAAGAGGGATTGTGGCATGCCATCACCAAGGACGTGCAGACCCTGGGGGGACCATGGCAGGTAGAGAACCCACTGCAGGAAAAGGTGAGAGAAACTGAGCCGCTGGGCCCAAAAGAGACCGTGGAGGCCCACCTGGGGATGGCCTCCAAACGAGGGCGGGGTGCCCATCAGAACCTGACCCCCTGATGGCCTGCATACTGGCGGTGGCCTACCCAGAGCTGGATGGGCGCTTGAGGGAAGCACAGCAGCCACATGGGGGTGAGTACAGTGAGTGTGACAACCATTGTTTAAGCTGGCATGGGATCCAGGTGGTGGGTTTCAGTAAGTGGGTGCCCCTTAATGCCACCTCAGACATTGCCGCGTGGTCTAGCACAAGGTAAATGGATGAATAGCAACATCTTGTATTACAGATAGGTGGCAATCCAGGTCAGACAGGCCTTAATGGGTCCTAGGAGGGGTGCAGTTGGCAGTGGTTGGCTCTTATCTTGCTGTGGTACCTAACCGATGCAAATTGTCCAATCTTGGTCCCTGTGCATGATGGTAATGTGTATGCCATCTGTGGTGTTGGTTCTGTAATTGAACCAGTGCTCCCTTTCTCTCTCCCCCCCTATTTTCTTCTGTCATCCTGTCCATGTGTGCATTAGCATCATCTGGCGTAGGAGCAGGGGCACCAGAGACTGAGGGAGCTGCATCCCACAGGACAGAGGAGGCAGAGTCCACTGACACCGAGGAGACCAGTGGGACAGAGGGCGAGAGGAGCACGACTGCAGGGACAGGAGGTAACAGCACTGACTATGATACCTCCTCGGATGGAAGCTCCCTGGTGGTGGCGGACACCTCTGGAACCACCCCAGCTACAGGTACAGCCACCATCCCCGTACCAGCATTGCCCTCCCAGTAGCCCCCCACGAGTTGCCCGTTCACACTCACCCAGGAGGGTGGGCATCTCCTTTGCCCCATGCAACTCAGGCCCTGCCCCAGTGAGCCCTGCTGCCCTGAGTGAGGAGGCTATTGACCTCCTGAGATCCATCTCTGTAGGGCAGTCAACCATAGTGAATGCCATCCAGGGGCTGGCACCCCAGATGCAGCAATGCAATGCGTTCCTGGAGGGCATCCACGGTGGGTTGGCAGCCCTACAGCGATCGTTTCAGGTCCTGGCCTCCTCTGTGATGGCAGCCAGTGTCCCTGTTCCTACCGTCCCCCCTCCAACTACCACTTCCCAGTATCCTCATCCCCAACCCATCCCATGCACACATACGGACAAGCATGCACACAAAAAATCAGACAAGAGTAGCACGGTCAAACACAGGCAGCACACTTCAGGCCACAAGCACTCACACAAACAACAGACAGTTGCACACTCAACCACATCCACTGCCTCCTCTGTCCCCCCTCTTCCTCCCTCACATTCACATCTGCACTCACCTGCAGGCACTGCATCAACAGCCACCACCACCATCACCACACCATGCAGCACACACACCTCACTTGCAGACACCTCCACAACATCCATCCATGCGTCCCCTTTGTCCTCTCCCACTCTGTCTGCCCCTCTCCTAAGAGACACAAACGCATGCACTCAGACTCCCAACAGCCATCCACCTCACACACTCACACTGTCCATGCATCTACACCCAAGTCCAGCAGACGTACACCTCCTACAACCACTCCCTCAACCTCCACTCCCATACCTCCTCCCACATCCCACCCCAATATACCTAAAAACTTTTCCTTGCCCAACTTGACCTCTTCCCTCCCCCTCCACCCCCGCGTCCTGTCCATAAGAGTAGGGTCCCAACGATCTAGCACAGCACCTCAGCCAAACAGTCTGCCACTGCTCCCATCAAATCCTCAGCTACTGGCACAAAGGATCCCCAGAGTGTGACAGCTGCCACTCCTACTGTGAGCACACCCCTGCCTCAGAAAGGGAGGACTAGGGTGGTGAAAACCAAGGACAGAATTGCCTCCCCATTCGAAGTTCGGCGGACGGGTCATCCCGTCTGCCGAACTCGTAATTAGGCCCTTAAGCTTCATAAAATACATAATACAATGTTACATAACATGACAATACATTACTTAAACAGTGTACGGAAACCCCAAGCTACACATGAGTAAAACGTACTAATATTAATACAACTAAATGTAAAAAAAAACACAAATAACACTATAATTAACCTCTAGACATCTACTTACACCCCATCAACCCTCCAAACCTGTAAAAAACAAATTTAAAAAAAAGTTTCCTTTTCTGACAAAAAGCAGAACCTTACCGAGACCTGGATCCTAGAAAATAGACTGTAAATGACACAGAAGGTAGCACAATAAAAAAACAGCTGCTAAATGAAACTAAAAAAAAGAGACTATGGGGGTTATTCTAACTTTGGAGGAGGTGTTAATCCGTCCCAAAAGTGACGGAAAAGTGACGGATTTACCACCAGCCGTATTACGAGTCCATTATATCCTATGGAACTCGTAATACGGCTGGTGGTATATCCGTCACTTTACCGTCACTTTTGGGACGGATTAACACTCCTCCAAAGTTAGAATAACCCCCTATGTCCCCATAGAAGTGAATGGTAAAACATTATAAAATGTGGAATAAATGTATTAAAAAATGTTTACAAACATTAAACACGTAAAACGTAAAAAATGTGTAGTATAAACTGAACATTTGTATATGATATATACAATTATTCAATATATTCTAAAAGGTTTGATAAAATGATATTGAAAATATGTATATAAAACAATTTAAGAAAAGTTAAAAAAAGTTAGACAACAGTAAAATAATGTAAAATGCACAACATGCGATACAATTTAAATTATTTATATTTTTATGTAATATTAAAATGCATTACACATATTTTACTTATTCATATATAAAAAACTATTTAATTTGAAATATGTGTTTAATAATTTAAAAATAAACATTAAATAAACTTTGAAAACATAAATAAAAATAAGCAATTAATAATGTAATGTAATGTAAAGTGGATTTCGAGAGCATTACTTGTCACCCATTAGGGCATCAAAGCGCTAAGTAGGTGAGAGTAGGCATGTGGGAAGGCTGGGCCTTAGTGCAGGCAGCCTTGATGGTCCCACAAGAAGACTAATTGAAAAGCCAGGGCTTCAGCACCTTGCATAATTCAAGAAGTGAGGAGGAGGCCCTGGTGTGTTGGGGAGGTGGTTCCAGGAGTAGGTGGCTTGGTAGGAGAATGATCCACCTCCCGTCCTGCTTCTGTAGGTGGGGGTGTGTGTAAGTGACAGGTATGCTGAGCAAAGTTGTCTGGTGGGTTGGTAGCGAAACCGGTGATCAAGGTATGCTGTTCCTGTGATGTGTAGTGACTTGAATACCAGTGTGAGAAGTTTGATCTGGCACCCCTTCTGGATAGTGAGCCAGTGGAGTTCTCTGAGAAGTGGTGAGGTTTGGAATCGGCCCGAGAGGTTATGGATGAGTTTGGTGGCAGTGTTTTGGATGGTTTGAAGTCTGTGAAGAGGATGGGTGGAAATGGCAGCATAATCTGCTTGTGATTAGAGGCTGCATGATAGTATGTATGATGTCCAGTGGAATACACTTGAAGGTTTTCTGTAACATGCAGAGGATGTGGAAGCATGAGGAGGTGACGGCATTGGCCTGGGACTTCATGGTGAGGTTGGTGTCCAGGATGGGGTCTAGGTTTCTAGCTTGGTCATTTGGGGTGGGTGTGGTCAGAGTTTGGTGGGTCACAAGGTGGAGCTGCATGGTGAGCTCTTGTTCCCGAAGATCAGCACATCTGTTTTGTTGGTGTTGAGCGTGAGGCAGTTTTCTTTCATATAATTGGTCACGCTCGTCATTCATAGTTTGAAGTATGTCTTGGTGGTGATGATTTGGTCTAAGGGAGGAAAATGTGAGCTGTGTGTTGTCAGTGATGGAGGTGATGTTGATTCCGTTGGATCTAATGATGTTAGCCAGAGGAATCATATACATGTTGAAAAGTGGGGGCTGAGTGATGATTCCTGTGGGATTCTACAGATAAAGTCCTTGTGTCTATCCGTAGATGAAGGAAGCTTTGCATTTAAATGATGGTCCTTGTATTCTTGCTGTGCATAGTCTGGCAATGAGTGTGTGTTGGGAGACCAGGGTGTCGAAAGGGGTGGAGAGGTCAAGGAGGATAAGGGCGGTGGTCTGTCCTTGGTTGAGGATGGTGCATATGTCACCTGTGGCAATGATGGGGAGTGTTTCGGTGCTGTGGTTGATTCAGAACTCTGATTCCAAGACTTCTAGGAGTTTCTGACAATCTAGGTGGTCAGAGGGTTGTCTGTTCATTGTTTCCAATTACTTTGGCTGGGAAGGCGAGCAGCAAGAAGGGTCAGTCATTGACTGAGTATTTTGGGGTTGGCTGAGGGTTTTTTGAAGAGGGTATTGACTTTGGAGTGTTTCCAGCTACCTGGGGAGGTGGATATCTTGAGGGAGGTGTTGATGGGGAAGTGAGTGGAAAGCATATCGTGGCTCTTCCCAGGTTGTAGATATGGTGGGCGCCACAGAATGTGCTGTTTTCATTATTGATGCAGTGTCCTCAATGGATAGACAGTTCCGTGCTATCAGTTGGTAGTCTTTCGTTGTTGAGGATAGCAGGCTGGGAATGACGATGAGGGGTGGCTGGGGTTCAAAATTGCTGTAGATCTTGGTGTTTTTTTCATGGAAGAAGTTGGAGAGATTGTTGCAAGATTATTATTTATTACAAATATGTAACCATTGTTTAATTATATTTTTAACATCATCAAAACTTTTTAAATAACAAACTAGTTCTACTACATACAAATAGAATTTTAAGACTAAAATTGTAAAATTAAATAAACACACTCCAGTATAAATCATTTTAAAGAATGAGTTGGACACTAGGAGGGGTGACATTTATATTCCCACTCAAAACTAAAACAATTTGGGAAAAAGTTTAAAATTTAAATGTAAAAAATGTTTTTATGATCACATTATCAATTTCAGCATGAAAAAGTTTATACATATTTTCATTCTAATATTTAAAAATAAAAATTAAAACATTTACATTTCTTATTTAAAAAATGTTGATTAGTTTACATTATTAAGTGTAACGTTTATATGTTTTTACGTTTTAATCTTTTGTATTCAAATATTTAGATTCATAATTACAACAAAATAATATTTTTTAAAGTGTATAATAAGAAATATATATTTATTTAATTATAAATTAGTAGTTATAATAAATAATATTGTAAAAGAATAAATGTAGACATTTTACAACACTAATTTGCATATCATTAAAATAATGAACATTATGGCCCTCATTACAACTCTGGCGGTAAATCCCACTTACGGCCGGGCAGAAGACTGCCAACACACCGCTGTGGCAGTGGAATTCTGCTACAGCTATTACGACCCACAGCTCGGAATCCACCATAATCGAGACACCCACACAAGTCCGCCACACCAAAGGTCAGTGATAAACTGGCGATAACAAAACCTCCACCGTCACACCAACAGGAATACGCCCACACTATCACGACCTACGAATCCACGCGGCGGTCTTTCAACCACAGTATTCCATTGGCAGTACACACCGCCATGCTCAAAATACACACACATATACAAAACACTACCACATTGGACAGTATGTAATACACACACCTGATACACATACACACACCAGTCCCACACACCCAATACAATATAAAACACACACCCACATTACCCACAAACCCTTACTACCAAAAATTCTGACGAAGGCCAGAGAGACAGCACAGCAAAGACAACACCAGCATACAAAGGCACACAACACCATCAAACATACACGTCCACGCACAAAATATCACACACCCCTAAACATCACCCCACACATAACTACACACACTACCTCACGCATCACCCACACCACCCCATGGCACCGCAAAGACACCCCGGGTTTTCTGAGAAGGAGCTCAGGGTTATGGTGGAGGAAATCATCTGGGTAGACCCACAGCTATTCAGATCACAGGTGCAGCACACCTCCATAGCTAGGAAGATGGAGCTATGGTGCAGAATCGTGGACAGGGTCAACGCAGTGGGACAGCATCCAAGAACAAGGGATGATATCAGGAAGAGGTGGAACGACCTACGGGGGAAGGTGCGTTCCGTGGTCTCCAGACACCACATTGCGGTTCAGAGGACTGGCGGCGGACCCCCACCTCCTCCCCCACAACTAACAAGATGGGAGGAGCAGGTCTTGGCTATACTGAATCCTGAGGGCCTTGCAGGATTAGCTGGAGGAATGGACTCTGGTAAGTCAAATCTTAACTATTACATCCCCCACCATACCTGTATGCTATCACATACTCCCACCCTCGCCCTCACCCCCATCACTCCAACTCCTTACAGATGTCCCACTATCACAAACCACACATCCCAACACCAGGCCCTGCATGCAACAACAAAGCATGGACACCCATCACCAATGCATGGTCACTACACATACCCACACAGAACCCTAAACAATTAGCACACAAGGTCCTACACAGGAATGGAAGCACTGCGGTCCAGGGTCACCCACCCATTGCACACCATGGCACACACAGATGCAATAATCATGCCTTTACACCCCTGCAGGACCCCTACCCAACGTCACCGGACAGGAGGTTCCAGACATGTCCACTCCACCAACAGAAGAGACCCACAGTGATGACAGCTGCTCTGCCCAACTGGATCTAGATGACCTACCTGGCGGCAGTGGTAGTGGGCACACGGTTCAGGGGACAGAGGCCCAGGAACGCAGGGGAACTGGGAGGGCTGCTGTGCGAAAGGGGGAGGACAGGCCCAGGGAACCCACTCTCCACGAGGCCCTTTCCAACATCATGGGAGCCTACCATCATTCCCAGGAGACGATGGCAACGGTACTACCCA
This sequence comes from Pleurodeles waltl, assembly GCF_031143425.1. Lineage (NCBI taxonomy): Eukaryota > Metazoa > Chordata > Amphibia > Caudata > Salamandridae > Pleurodeles > Pleurodeles waltl. Next base: position 892,524,404 of record NC_090448.1, on the reverse strand, counting down.
AGTTTCAGGAGACCCAGCGGCTGCAGGACGAACACTATTTGGGGTTCAGGGAGGAACTCAAATCCATCAATACCACCCTGGGCACCATTGTAGGTGTGCTGAAGGAACTTGTGAACACCAGGAAGGATACTGTGGCACAACAAGGGGCCCTTGACACTAGCCTGGACGATGAACTGCCCTCCACCTCCTCCGGCGCTATTGGACAGGAGGCACCACCTCAGGACCATGACATCTGCACCCCACCCCCTGCAGATGGAGAACCACCCCGCAAGCGGTCCCTGAGATCCAGGACAAAGACAGAGAACAATGCCAAGACCCCCGCCAAGAAATGAGACCACCCTGATTGTCATCATTCTGTCCCACTTTGTCACCCTGTCCATCCTTAAACTGCCCCAGCTCCACTTCCTATGCCCCTTTGGACAATGCACCTGTGAGACTAATAGACTGGACTCAGCCATGGACATTCCTCCACCATCACCCCTAACCATTTTACAACCCCCTCCAGTATTTAGCACTTAAATAAACACCCTTAAATCACAAAACAATCTGGAGTCAGTCTGTGCTTTCACCAATGTGTATTTGCAATAACTGATGGAAATAGCAATGTCCACTGTATTGTCAACATACCTATGTCACACAGCTCTAGTCCATAAGGAAACATAGCAGAGGTTACACAGTGGTACCCACGTCTGTGAAATCGAAAAGGAAAGTGACAAATCAGGGTCCATACACTGGGTGAAAGTGACGGACAGATGAGAGGTAGAACAAGTGTATCAGATGTAGGAGGCAGTGATGTCTTCTTACCTGTGTCTCACTGGAAGTATTGATGGATCACAGTGTTTCTGTTGTCTATGTCCTCTTCTTCTGCCTCCTCTTCTTCACTGTCCACAGGCTCCACAGCTGCCACAACACCTCCTTCAGGACCATCCTCCTGCAGAAAAGGCACCTGTCATCGCAAAGCCAAGTTGTGCAGCATACAGCAGGCCCAGATGATCTGGCACACCTTCTTTGGGGAGTAGTATAGGGAATCACCTGTCATATGGAGGAACCTGAACCTGGCCTTAAGGAGGCCGAACGTCCTCTCTATAACTCTCCTAGTTCGCCCATGTGCCTCATTGTAGCGTTCCTCTGCCCTTGTCCTGGGATTCCTCACTGGGGTCAGTAGCCATGACAGGTTGGGGTAGCCAGAGTCACCTGAAAATGTCGAGGGAAAACTGTTGACACACACTAACCCTTAGGGACAACCCCAGACAACTATTCACACTGTATAGGGTTCATGGCCTCACCTAATAGCCACACAGGCTGCCTCTGGAGTTGCCCCATCACATAAGGGATGCTGCTATTCCTCAGAATATAAGCGTCATGCACTGAGCATGGAAACTTGGCTTTCACATGGGAGATGGACTGGTCGGCCAAACACACCATCTGCACATTCATAGAATGGTAACTCTTCCGGTTTCTGTACACCTGTTCACTCCTGCAGGGGGGGACCAAGGCCACATGTGTCCCATCAATGGCACCTATGATGTTGGGGATATGTCCCAGCGCATAGAAGTCACCTTGCACTGTAGGCAAATCCTCCACCTGAGGGAACACGATGTAGCTGCGCATGTGTTTCAGAAGGGCAAACAACACTCTGGACAACATGTTTGAGAACATAGTCTGGGACATCCCTGATGCAATGGCCACTGTACTGTAAAAAGACCAACTTGCCAGGAAATGGAGTACTGACAGGACCTGCACTAGAGGGGTGATACCTGTGGGATGGCGGATAGCTGACATCAGGTCTGGATCCAACTGGGCACACAGTTCATGGATTGTGGCACAATCAATTCTGTAGGTCACAATTACATGTCGCTCTTCCATTGTCGACAGGTCCACCAGTGGTCTGTACACCGGAGGATGCCGCCATCTCCTCACCTGCCCCAGCGGACGTGCTCTATGGATGAGAAGAGCGAGCAGAGGGTCAGCCAACACTGAGGTACGAAAACACAACTTTATTGCTCACATTTGTCAATCCGCTATGTGCCTGTCTTAGTGTGTATGCAAGGCTTAGATATGTGTGACATATTTAAAAATAATACCAGGTGGCCCCCTGAAATGGCAGCTACCTGACCTGTAAGGTGGGACAATGGGATATGAGGTAACTGCGCTTGCGTTGTACACCGTTGCGGTAGGCGGTCAAAGACCGTGGCGCAATCCTGCATTGGTTAACATTAGACCCTATGGGTCCCAGGAGCCAATGGCAATGTACGCCGGCGATGACAGTATGCACCGCCGCGGACATGACTGCCATTTTCTCTCTGTTCACTCACTTGATACCTGATCTTCGACAGGAGAGGACCTACACTGCAAGTGCTGCTGTGACCTCAGTCTGGAAGCGACAATGGCTACAGTGTCTGCCTTCACAGTGGAGTAGTTGGACAAACTAGTGGATGGGGTCCTTCCCCAGTACACGCTACTCTACGGTCCTCCAGACAAACAGGTGAGTACACTGTGAGCATGCTGTATGGGCAATGCCTGTTTGGAGTGGTGTGGATGGGAGATGGGGGGGAATGTGGTGTGCATGAAATGACAGTGAGTGTATGTGCGTCAGGGCAAGGATGGGAACATGGGCCAATGACTGTGACGGTCCGGACAGTTATATTTTCTCCTTTTCCCCTGTACTATTCCTGTAGGTCAGCACCCACCAGAAAAAGGATATTTGGCGTGCCATCGCCAAGGAAGTCCGGACCCTAGGGGTCCACCACTGATGGAGCACCCACTGCTGTAAAAGATGGGACGACATTCGCCGCTGGAGAAAGAAGATGGCGGAGTCCCAGCTGGGGATGGCCTCCCAACATGGGAGGGGTGCCCGTCGCACCATGACCCCCCTGATGTTCCGGACCCTGGCGGTGGCGTATCTGGAGTTGGATGGGCGCTTGAGGGCATCACATCAGCCACCAGGGGGTGAGTACACTCTCATTCAGCTGATTCAGCGTGCATGGGAGGTATCTGGGTGGGGGAGGTGGGCAGTGGGTTACCCTAGGCCAGGGCGAGTTTTGCAGGCAAGGTCCCTTCGTGAGGCAGGCTATGTGGCACCCCATCCCCACCAGTGTTAAGAGCCATCTACCCCTACTCAGGCCCCTGTGACTTCCATGTGTGCAGCAATTGGGCATAGGCCTTGTACCCCATGTCCCTGTGATTAATTAGGGAACTCTAAGTGCATGGTGTAGTGCAGAGGGCTGCTGTGTTTGTAGTGTCCGCCAACGTTAGCGGTATACAATGCACTGAACAAGTCCTTCTACTTTCTTTCCCCCCTTTTTGTGGTCTCCCTGTTCTTGTGTGCATTAGCATCATCAGGCAGAGGAGCTGTGCCATCAGAGCAGGAGGGAGCTGTATCCCACATAGCCCTGAAAGGCGAGATCACAGACTCTGAATTCACCAGTGGGACGGAGGACGAGGGGAGCTCCAAGGCAGGGACAGGAGCTGAGACCAGCGACACCGACTCCTCCTCTGATGGGAGCTCCCTTGCGGTGGTGGGCCCCTCTATGCCCACCGCATCTACAGGCACAGCCGCCACCCCCCCTACCAGCACCGCCCTACTGGCAGCCCCTCAGCGTGTGTCCAGTGGCCACTGACCCAGGAGGGTGGGCATCTCCTTCACCCCAGGCACCTCAGCCCCTGCCCCTGTCAGCCCTCAGTGAGGAGGCCATTGACCTCCTGAGATCCCTCACTGTTGGGCAGTCTACCATTCTGAATGCCATCCAGGGTGTAGAGGGGCAGTTGCAACAGACAGATGCATACCTGGAGGGCATTCATTCTGGTCAGGCAGCCCAACAGTGAGATTTTCAGACTCTGGCCTCAGCACTAATGGCAGCCATTGTCCCTGTGTCCAGCCTCCCCCTCCAACTTCCTCCACCCACAACTAATCCCCAGTACCTCAGCCTATCCCAAGCACACCATCAGACCAGCATGCACACACCTCAACACACAAGGGTAGCTCTGGCAAACATAAACACTACACATCCCACGGGCACTCACACAAGCATCATACCCATGCACACATACCAACAGCCACTTTCTCCACTGTGTCACCCTCCTCCACGTCTCCCTCCTCCCTCCCTGTCACGTCTCCACTCACACCTGCATGCACTACATCTTCAGCCACTACGTCCATCACCAGCACGCCCATCACTACACACCGCTCACGTGCACTCACCACCCCCACTACCATTCACACATCCCCTGTGTCCTCTCCCAGTGTGTCTGTGAGCCCACCTCCCAAACTACACAAACGCAGTCACACACCCACCCAACAGCTATTCACCTCATGACAGCCTCCAGCCCATGCACCTTCACCCCAAAGTAAGCAAATGAACACCTCCTAAAACCACTACCTCTTCCTCCACTCCCAAACCCCCTCCACCTACCCTTCCCAGTGTGTCTAAAAAACGTTTCCTGTCAAACGTTGACCTCTACCCCAACACCTCCCCCACCCCTTCCGTCCCCTAGGGCCCACCATTCCAGGTCCCAACCCAGCACCTCTGCCATCACATCACCGGGTACAGTGGTGCCAGCAGTAACCGGCTTCTGGAGTGCGCCAGCAGCAGGGCAGCCAGTGTGCCAAGGAGCCAGCCCAAGGACATTCCCCCACCTCAAAAACTAAAGACGCTGGCCACAGCCCAGAGGGAGAAGGCCAAAACACCTGCCACCAAGGGCTCTCCCAGGACTACAGTTGTGAGCGGCAAGACAGCTGCGCCACCATCCAAGGTGGGGAAGGGCCAGAGGAAGAAAGGGAAGTCGCTCCCAACCTGTACGGCAACCAAGACTGCCACCGGCACCGCCGCATGCACTGCCGCCATCAGCACTGCTGCCCAGGACACCGCCGCCAGCAGCACGCTCACTGAGCCACCCACCAGCACCGCTGCCCAGGACACCGCCGCCAGCAGCACGCTCACTGAGCCACCCACGAGCACCGCTGCCCAATGAGCGCCGCAAGCACCGCCGCTACTGAGGCCAACGCCAGCGGCCACGCCACATCCTGTGCCAGTGGCACCACCACAGAGATGGCTGCCATCCCCAGTGGTTATTCGTACGTGGCTGATGGTAAGTTCCAGGGGGCTGGACAGCTTCCATGTTGGCCCACCGTCAGTGGAGTATCACATCCACTACCTCAGTCCTTGGCAGGATGAAGCACTCTGTGCACAAAGCCCCCTCCAGAACCAGTGGAGAAAGGCATCCACTACCTCAGTCCTTGGCAGGATGAAGCACTCTGGGCACAAAGACCCCTCCAGAGCCAGTGGAGAAAGGCATCCATTACCTCAGTTCTTGGCAGGATGAAGCACTCTGGGCACAAAGACCCCTCCAGAACCAGTGGAGAAAGGCATCCACTACCTCAGTCCTTGTCAGGATGAAGCACTCTGGGCAAAAAGCCCCCTCCAGAACCAGTGGAGAAAGGCATCCACTACCTCAGTCCTTGGCAGGATGAAGCACTCTGGGCACAAAGCCCCCTCCAGAACCAGTGGAGTATCACATCAACTACCCCAGTCCTTGGCAGGATGAAGCACTCTGGGCACAAAGCCCCCTCCAGAGGAGAAAGGCATCCACTACCTCAGTCCTTGGCAGGATGAAGCACTCTGGGCACAAGGCCCCCTCCAGAACCAGTGGAGTATCACATCCACTATCTCAGTCCTTGGCAGGATAAAGCACTCTGAGCACAAAGCCCCCTCCAGAACCAGTGGAGATCACATCCACTCCCTCAGTCCTTGGCAGGAGGAAGCAATCTGGGCACAAAGCCCCTTTCAGAACCAGTGGAGAAAGGCATCCACTACCTCAGTCCTTGGCAGGATGAAGCACTCTGGGCACAAAGCCCCCTCCAGAACCAGTGGAGTATCACATCCACTACCTCTGTCCTTGGCAGGATGAAGCACTCTGGGCACAAGCTCCCTCCAGAACCAGTGAAGACTGTTATCCACTTGAGAGACTGTGGCTTTGCACTCCCCAGGATGCAGCAGTGGGCAAACCACCCACTGGAGAGACTTGAGAGACTGTGGCTTTGCACTCCCCAGGATGCAGCAGTGGGCAAACCACCCACTGGAAAGACTTGAAAGACTGTGGCTTTGCACTCCCAGGATGCAGCAGTGGGCAAATCACCCACTGGAGAGACTTGAGAGACTGTGGCTTTGCACTCCCCAGGATGCAGCGGTGGGCAAACCACCCACTGGAGAGACTTGAGACTGTGGCTTTGCACTCCCCAGGATAAATCAGTGGGCAAACCACCCACTGGAGAGACTTGAGAGTCTGTGGCTTTGCACTCCCCAGGATACATCAATGGGCATGGAGCCCCCTCGTGGAGCTGGCGTTGTACACTCATCCAGCTGAGGTGCTCCCCCTTCCCTTCCCCCTGAGGTGCCTGTTTTTTTTTGTTTAACTGATGCCCCTGCAGTGTTCTCTCCGTTTGGATCGGGTATTGAGTGTGGGCCTTGCCCATGCATTTTGGGCCCAGTGGTCCACGGACTATGTAGGTGCAGTACATGGACTTGAAATCTTGGTGTACATATTTGTTAATAGAGTATATATATTTTTTACTAATGGATTTTTCCTGATTACAATCGTTCAAATCATTTCCTTTTGTCCTTGCGTTCTTCCAGGGGAGTAGGGGGTGTAAATGTAATGTTGCTGCATGTATTTGTGTGTATGTTGTTGTGTGTGAGGGTGGGGGTGGGGTGTGTGGTTGTTGCGTGTTGCGTGTGTGTGTCACTCTCTTTTCCCTCCCCCCTCCCCTGTGTCGTAGGTGCAGTACTTACCATGGTGGTTGCCGCCGTCGGTCGTGCTCCTGGTAGAGAAGCAGGAAGAGAATGGCAGGTAGAATTTGGAGTTCTGGCTCCATGGCATCCTGGTTCCTCGTGGGGTGTGTAGAGGTGAGCGTTTTCCCTTTCAAGTCCAGTTTCCGCCATGTTTTTGTTCGCGATGAATCCGCCCCGGAAAAGGTGGCGGATTGGCCTCTCATAATGGTGTGAGCGGGACATTGTCTTCCGCCTGTCTGTTAGCGGTGACCGCCATGCTGTTTGTTTGTACCGCCATGGCGATCGGAGTGTTAAAGTGGCTATCTATGCTGGCGGTTTCCGCCATGGTCGTGATTCCATTTTTTTCCGCCGGCAAGTTGGCGGTCTTACCGCCGCTTTACCACCGACTGCCAAGGTTGTAATGAGGGCCTATGTTTCCTTTACAATAGCTACTTTTTAAAATATCTCCCCAAATGTATCCCCTAAAATATATTATCCTACTGCTAAAAAAATATAAATCATTATTTTTATACATTTATACAACTAAAACAAATATTTCAACACTTTCATAATTATTTAAATTGTCTTACTAAAATCAGAAAAAAAGAAAAGAAACATAAAAGAATAAAATGCTCTACAATAAATTACATACAAAATAACACTTGTTACATACAACAATATTTTCTAAATCAATATTTTTGCCAACGATATTAAAAATAACACTGAAAATAATACACCCCGATATTTTTGACACAATACTTTTATATCTCAATATTTTATATTTAATATTTTGTCCAAACACCTTTGTTTTCACGTAATCTGGTGAATTTCATGAAAATTATGCTAAATAATGAATATAAATGAAATGCAAATCTGTCATGTAGGTTCGTGTGTTGCAGTGTGAAAAACATCTATGAGTCATGTTTTGATGCACAGGCACATTTTGTTCTTACAAAACAGCATGAAAATTACAATGGTCAAAAGCACCCACTTGTGTTACTGTTGGTTGCGTTGTTCCAGTGCTCCTGCACTATAATATTGTGTGGACGGTGGCGTAACTATGCAACATGGGGTAACTGTTTTTAATTTTGAAGTTTGCATAAGAACCATGTGAAAACATAATAATGTATTCCTATTACTTTAATGTTACTGCCCCCAGCACCTGTATACCACATTCTCTTTAGGCTCAACATGCCTGCTAAGCTTCATGACTCTTGTAGGCCGAGAAGGTATTTTATTCAAGATAGTTCATTTACACATTTATTGCATCGCATAGCACAGTGTAGCTTGCCTATGATGTTGGCAACCAGAAACGTGACTTTAGTAAATTAATTAATTCAGCAGTGTGTTCATGTAGTTATGTATTAGTTTCAAGGACATCTCTCAGTTTCTCCATTAGATACATTTCGCTGAAGCACTAAGCTTCTGTCACATGTTTGTGTCCCATGGACTAGTATTGATAGAAAAGTGAGAAAAAGCTGTGAAGAATTGCATGCATTTTAGCATTACATGTTCCAGATGTCTTTTTGAGGCAAAGGGGGTCATTCTGACCCCGGCGGTCAAGGACCGCCGGGGCCGGGGATGCGGGAGCACCGCCAACAGGCTGGCGGTGCCCCGCAGGGCATTCTGACCGCAGCGGTTCGGCCGCGGTCAGACCAGGAAAACCGGCGATCTCCCGCCGGTTTTCCGCTGCCCTGGGAATCCCCCATGGCGGCGCAGCTTGCTGCGCCGCCATGGGGGATTCCGACCCCCTCACCGCCATCCTGTTCCTGGCGGTTCAGACCGCCAGGAACAGGATGGCGGTGAGGGGTGTCGTGGGGCCCCTGGGGGCCCCTGCAGTGCCCATGCCAATGGCATGGGCACTGCAGGGCCCCCCGTAAGAGGGCCCCACTTTGAATTCCAGTGTCTGCTTTGCAGACACTGGAATTCGCGACGGGTGCCACTGCACCCGTCGCACATCCTCCACTCCGCCGGCTCCATTCGGAGCCGGCTTCCTCGTGGGGAGGGGTTTCCCGCTGGGCTGGCGGGCGGCCTTCTGGCGGTCGCCCGCCAGCCCAGCGGGAAAGCCAGAATGGCCTCAGCGGTCTTTCGACCGCGGAGCGGCCATATGGCGGCTCCCGCCGCCCGCCGGGGATCAGAATGACCCCCAAAATCTCTGGTCAATTAAAATGGCCATTGGCTTTTGAGTATTTGCAGTACTGCTTATTATTTGTGTATTAAACACATGTTAACTTTTGGGCTTCCCTATGTTTTGTGCTCCATTTTATTAACTCATAAAATGAAATTCCAGAAATTACATGAAATATGCCACAGTCATTCAAATTTCACCCAGGCCAGATACCTACGCCCTTCTAAATGACTTCATTGCTATTTTGGAAATGTGTGTAATCACCTGTGTTCCAATGAAAATGCTCAAATGCATGCCTAAATCTTCAGTACCCTAGAACTTTAAAAAGCTTGCTGATAATAAAGACTTCAATCATTCGAAGACAAGTAAGAAAGTGAAGGAAAGAATGAGACTTAATTTCCTCCGCAAAACAAACAGACAGCTCATTACATCAGCCAAACAAACTACTATACCAACATCATCAAGGAAGCCAACAATAGAAGCAGAACACTTTTCAAGACAAAAAAGCACTGCATCAACCACTAGCCTATCCCACAATGCGATCAACCTCTTATGCAGTGAAAAACTAAGAGATCTAGTAACACATCGATAACACAAAGTCTGCTTCTTCTCTTGTACTCAGGCTGTGTCAAAGAATCCTACAATGTCCTTTCCTCTCTCTTACAGATCTTGCCTGCATATTCAGATCTCTCAAAGATTAATATGAATAAAGATGATGTCTCATCCACATTGTTTATCAAAGCTCTCTCTGGGCAATAATCACCATTGTCAAAACCTACCTTACGGAAGGTATCTTCCCAGAAGCTCTAATGATAGGTTTTATCTTCCCACTCCTAAAGAAAGCTACATTTGATCCTGATGAGCTCCCAACTACTGGTGGTTCACCAGTTATCTCCTGTTCATCTATAAGATAACAGAAAATGCGGTCAAACTCTAAGATCAAATTAATGCTGACCATCTCATGCATGACTACCAATTTGTATTTAGATCATGTTGCGAGACAGAAAAATATCTTACATATCACAGATATTGTACTATAGATGAAGATGACCCCTGCTTGCTGAATTTGCTGGACCTGTCACCAAACTCTCATCCACACCCCGGAGTCTTGAATGAGAATCACTGCCAATGTCATTCACTGTTTTTGTTTCTGAACTTCCCAATAGCCACCAGTTTGTTCATAGGGCACGCTCCGGTTCCAAAAGATTTCTATCACCTGTGTGATCCCCCACGGATCCATATTGTCTTCTGTTAGCTTCAGCCTCTACAGAGATGCTTCTTGGTGTCTGCTCACAGATAACAGCATTGAGATTTCTCAGTATGCTAACAATCCATAACCCTACTTAAAAATTCTCATATGTTCCAGATACCTAGTATCTCAAATACTGCTTGCACCTCATACAGAAATGGACGTCCACTGCCTACCTGAAGCTCAACCCTTCCAAGACAGAATTCTTGTTATTTATCCAGAACAACAAACAAGAAACAGTAGTAACCTAACTGAATTACAGCAACCTTGGTGGCTTTGTTCGGCTTTCACCTAATGCAAATCACTCTGAACACCAATCTTGCCCTGAAGGAACACATTTCCTAAACAAAACAAGGGGAACCTGGTACCAGCTCTCTATTCTAAAGAATGTGAAACCCTTTCTTTCAGAAAGCAAGTATAGATCTGCTGTTCATACCCTCATAGTCTTCAGCCTGGATGGTGGCAAATTCATGCTCCAGGGCCTCCTAGACTCCACACTGCCACTCATTAGAAGCATACTAGATGCTACAGTCCTTCTCAGCCAGGGTCAGAAGAAACATGATAAAACACCCTATCCTGATAGCACTGTGCTGCTTTTTCAACTAGATTCATGCTATAGAAATATGACATACATAAATACATTCTTCTTATTACTTGTGAGTGAGTGCTCTCTTCTTATCACTGATCCTATTAATCTCTGCCTCACTGTCTTTCACTTGTAAACATGCTTCTAATTCTGCTTATCAGCTCATACCTCTTACCTTTGCAACCCTGCATCCTGGCAAGTTAACAAGAAGGGCATATTTGATGCTGTCATGTGTTACAACTATCAATGGAGATTGTCAGTGCACTAGTGTGAGTCAGCTTTCAGTCATCCTGCATAAGCAGCACTTCCAAGAAGGGCAATGCCCTGTGGCTTGGTGTAACTTAGGGGTTCTTGGATTCTCAGTACTACAAACTCTGTAGTTTCCTGCCCGTTATTGTGATCAGGGATCAATTACATAATATATTTGAAAACAATATTGATTCCCACAAATATATGTGATTAAATATTATTTACAAAAATATCACCTTCCTATACTTATCTAACAAAAACAAAACTATCAAAACCCAAACTATCACTATTAAAAATATCTATTTCTACTTGAATTGCTAACATATATATTGGAAACAAAAATATTGTTAACTTTCAATAAATACATATAATGTCAAACATATCGAGCCACACAATATCAACAAAACTATTATAATAACAAATTAAGCTAAATAATATCAAAAAGTATATAAACTCTGTCAATTTCAATAAAAATAAAATTAACGTCTAAAACATTAATACATAATTTATCAATTACATTAATGTCTACACTAAAATAAATATTAAACATATAAAGATCAATATATGCTTAAACGCATCAAATGATTAAAAAGTTTGAAACACATAATTTAATATGATAATTAAAAACAACAATAAATTAAATCATAAATATTAATCATACACTCAAAATAACCCCAACACAGTTAGGTATTATTAAAATAGAAACACTAATTAAAGTCTGCAATAAAAGATAATAACTGAAAAACAAATTTGAATGAAACAAACACTAACCAATAAAAACAACTGTAAAGCAAACTAACCAATAAACAGATATGATTTATTAAAAATACAATATAAAAGAAGCACAAAATGTGAACACTTAACAACCAAAAAGATTAAAGCTGCAAAACAACAAAATTCTGTTGGATTGCCAACAGAAAACCAGAAGACACAATTCTAAAAAAGCATACGAGTTTCTTCAGAAGTAAGTAAAACATTTATTTAAACTTGCTTGTAATAACTAACTTAAAAAATGTAATTATACAAATTGCTAACAAGAACACCTATTTTTCTATATACACCAACCTTTAGGCACTACGTACAATTTACAGGACCATCAACAAACTACAGAACCACCAACAAAATCAACCAGACATATACCTTGAGTAAGGCACAACAAAATTAATTACATGTACAACAGTTCTAAATAGAAACTTAAATTGAAACATAAAAAGTAATAAAAATAAAAGCCCTTAACCCCCACAAAAACTAACAAACAGTTAACATAAAACTATAATAAGTTTTTTTTCACCCAACAGAAAAGAAGCCACCTGATCCACATTCAAAGGAAGAAAGAAAACAACATCTGCAATTATCATCAAAAACACATATGTAAGTATAAAATGCGAGACAACGCTCATTATATTTGATATAAATGTCAAATCTAAAGTAAAACTATCATAATATATTTAACTTCATTAATAATTAAATCAGACATAATGACAGGAAGAACAAGATACATCACATTGAAGAAAGACAAACAATTGGTAATGTATATTAATTTAATGCTTGGTGTAGGAGGGCTGCTACAAAAATGTATATTGTTATTAATGTGAAAGAATACAATAACACCCAAAATGTTACTGTAATCGAAGTAAGGCATACACTACAGGATTTAAGAGGGAAGTATTAGTTCCCAACTTCAAGATTTAAAAGAGGGAAGCACTCATTTCCAAGAGCCACTGCTAAAATGTTATACACCCTAATATTGCTGAACATATCAGCCAAAAGTCAGCTACCAGCTATTACCCACTTTAAAATGCTTAATAGTACAAACTATAAAAGCCACTAGTGATGCTCCTCCCACCATAGAAGATATGTAGATATCCAAATTCCTGAACACTCACCCACCACACATGATGAGGAATCTTTCCTTCAACATGAAAAACTTAATAATGACAAACACATTATTATATTTGCTGCAGCAGACAACTTATTAGGACTAGGCCAATATCAAACATGGATGATGGCCGGAACATTTAAAAATGTGCCCTAAACATTCACTCACATGTGCACCATGCATTGTGAATTTCAAAACACAAGTATACCCATCATATATGCTTTGTTACCTAATAAACAAAGTAACACTTAATATAAACTACTAAACCAGATTAAACTTAAAACAAACAACTACTCCCAACATAAAATAATATTCAACTGTGAACAAGCCACAATGCAAACAATACTTAAATTATACCAACACTTAGCGATACAGGCTATTACTACCATTTTAACAAAGAATGTGCAACAGCCTATTTGCCTCTGAAATAAAATAAAAAACATGTTACTCTAACCTAAGTCTCTGCGATCAAGGTAGCTAACCACTACAATCTCCTTATAGAAAGTCAGATTTACCAACAAAATTAACACGAACTAAATCGCCTATTGGACTACTTTGAAGACACTTGGGATAGCAGACTGTACAACTCAGGACACAGATGCTAACCCAAATTCCAAACACTATGGTGAAATGTCTATGACATCACCATGGCGCAAGAATCCAACACCAACAATGCAGTAAAAGGATGGCACAATGCCTTCAACATCCTCTAGGAAGAACCCAATCCCTATTGAAGAATGCAGATTTTGCTCCAAATAAGAGGTCGCTCATTGAGTTGTCTATTGTATGCAGACGATATTGTAATTTTCAATGCAGCACTGAAAGACTTCAATAGCCGATTGGTGACTCTCCATTGCTATGCTGACCTTCACTATTTGAGGATCAATGCTTCAAAAAGCCAAATACTATGATTTCAAGGGAAAAAGGGCTGTAAAAATATTATTTTCTTGTGGAATTTGGCCTGTCAGAAATTCGAGCGGGTTAAATCATATCACTTTTTAGGGTAAGTCATGTCTAAAGCACTCAGTGATTCTGAGCATGTATCAAATAATGTGAGTAAAGTTTTGTCTCAAGCCAATGGGTTAGCTGCATTTTATAACACAATAGGTAAGAGGCACTTCTCCCATATTCTTGCTGTTTACCACGCCAAAATTCCTCCCACTATGCTGTATGCTGTAGAATTACTAAATGCAGCTGATTAGGGCTTTTTGGATAAAGCTGAAGGTCAAATTTTACATGTCTGTCCACTTGTAACACCTTAGCATCTACTGCCGCTCTAAGGTTGGAACTTGGGATCAAAAGCTCTTTTGTACAAGGCTTGGTAGGAACGATACGCTGAGCTTTCTGCTTGATGCAAAGCGAAGATTCTTCATTAAGGCACCTTTTATATAAAGAGATTTTTGATCTGAAGAGAGAGGAGTCCTTGTTCTTTAAATATTTTAAACGTGCCTTAGAACAATTGGAGATAGAGCAAAGCATGACATTTTCTTTGTCACCACCCCAGCTAAGAGCTTGCTTAAAGCAAGTTCCCATGAATGCAAGTTTCCGTTTGGATATACAATCTTATAGTAAAAAAACAGATATGAAGTTTTTTTCAATTCTGCAATTATAAAAATATCTCAACGTATTTATTGTGGATTTTACCACATGGGGGCAAGGCACTTTTGCACTATATTAAGACTGGACATGCTTCCGTTAAAGTTTTTAACTTCTAAATGGTATAGTACTTCTAATGTTTGTGATCTCTATCATAATGGAATCCAGGGTTTAACACATGTTTTATTTGTGTGCTCTTCCTTGCTGCTGTTATGTTGAAAATGTTTGATACCTTTCTTTTTTAAATTCTGTTTACGTAGAGCAGCAGAGACGCTCTAAGTGTTGCAGAATCCTCCTGATGAAATGTGTTGCTTCGAAGCTTTTACTTTTTTAAAGCTTTACGAAATTTGTATTGATCTTTTTCATTGATTTAGTGTGTAATTTTTATTCTATTGCATTATTTTTTAATCTGTTTGTATTTGTATTGGAAAGCCCTTTAAAATTCTACAGCGCTCCCGCCGTCGCGGGAAGCGCGTCAAGAGGTGTGTCCAGGGGCAGGAGCCCTTTAAAATTCTACAGCGCTCCCGCAACGCGGGCCCGTCCTTGCCCGTCATTGCCAGGAAGAGACAGGGCAGGGCCACCCCCCTGACATTCACATAAAGACGCTCGGCTTAGGCAGCTCATACGTATATGGCTGCCTGAAGGTACTGTGCCGATAATTACTCCTAAAAAGGGTCTTTTTTATAGAGGGCCTTAGGACGGAAGTCTCCCTTTATTAGTGTAGCGCTTCCTTCAGCATTATCTGTTAGATCTTGGTGTGGGGCTGGGCCGGGGCTCTGCCTCTTCATTTCCCGCAAGAAGTTTGCTTGTATTTATGAGTGCAAAATTTATATTTAACATTTGCCATACGAGAAGTTAATATTTATTATCTAGGTTTATCCCCATTAGACCTTCTTTTAATCTCTTTCATAAAATACATATCGTGGACTGGTTCCATTAGAGCCGAAGCATTATATAGGTGGCTCAAGATATGGGAAAACGTAAGGCATCAGAACCCCCAAGGGGGAAGGAGAAATCTATAAAAAAACTTAGGAATGCGGGCGAGAACTGCACCATAGCCGAAATTGATGATCTTATCGAGGAGGTAGAGTCTCTACTATGTAATAGGGCCACTACCCGGGAAGGTCCTGATAAAAAGATTACCTCCTATTACACGATGAAAGTCGAATTAGAGGAAGATAAACTGATAGAGATAGTTAGCCAGCAAGAGGGGGAGGTACCGACTGATATTAGGACAGGCAGCCCTAAGGATGCTACAACTCGATCTATACACCCATGCACTATAGATAGTAATAGGAAGAAGGGTCATATGCAGGAATGTGAAGTTGTGTGCTCCAATAAATATGCAGTCTTGGCAGAACTCGATAGTAATAAAGTACAGAATGTACAAGAGGGGGAACCTGTGGATGAGCTATACCCAACTATCCCAATTGCACAGCTAGCTAGAGAGAGGACATCTCCACCTAATCTAGAACCAGTGATTCATTTAAAATATAAAACAAGAACTCTAGCAGATCTTTATGACCTACTCTCTGGATTAATCCAGGAAGTTAGGGAACTGAAACTTGAAGTAAGAACCTTATCAGATATTGTGGAAAAGGAGGGGGTAGGGGAACCCATAGAGCTCAGAGCGGAAAGGAGACCCCCCTTACATCATCTTATCCACAAGGTAGATCTACACATGCCCAAAGTTTGAATACTGACCCCAACCCTATCCCAGCTATAGCTAAGTTTTTACATCAACCACAGGGATGCTTGAGAGGGGCAAATGAGAAAAATATTGGATTACGTAACTATTCTAGAAGTGATGCTAGTGTTCTATGCCAAGAAACATGGAAACTACGAAGAGAACCCTGCTTGGTAAAAGGGCTACAAAAAGGGGAAAATGAGGATAACACTGGATTACGCAACTATCCTAGAAGTAATGCTAGTGCCCTACGCCAAGAAACAGGGAATCCACGAAGAGAACCCTGCTTGGTAAAAGGGCTACAAAATGGAAAAGGAAATGTGGAACCTACTCTGAACCCCTATCCCCAAGCATTCAATGATTGTATCCGTCGCACCACATGGAATCGTCATTCTGAGGGGGACAGGTATCCTATTAGGACCAATGTTGTTTACCTGTTAAATGCTCCAAAACTGTCCCTAAATAGCAGAGAAGATGAGGATTCCTTAAAGAACAAGCTTATACACTGGATCAGGGCCAAAAGACACTGTCTATCCATAATTCGTTCAGATATTAGGGGGGCAGAAAGAATGCCAGGAGAGACGGGGCAACAGGACACTATTGCACTAACAATTTAGGATGGAAGATTAATCAGAGGACTGATTGACATGGAACAGAGAACCCCCGCCCCTAAAATTAATGCTATGAGGTTTAGCCCGGATCCATTCATTATCAAACCCCTAGTCCAGAGGCCTAAGTATAATAATAATGGGGGACTACAAAGGAAAAATGGAGTTTCCAATCTTGAAAGAGTAGATTGACTAACCCAGTTAGATCAGGCACAAGTGGGACCAAAGGGAGACCTAACAGTAGGTGAGCCCCATGAAGGGAATGATCCTCATGCTATAGGGGCAGGGAGTACAGTGGAGTCTTCACCCCGTAGGAAAGATTCGTCAGCATATTTGAGCCCTACTACTAATGTCACGACCCTAAATGGAAGGGGATCAATCACTATGATCTCCTGGAACGTAGCAGGCTTAAAAAATAAGCTTATAGACCCTGAATGGCAGGACTATATTGATCAATACCATGTCTGTCTCTTTCAAGAGACTTGGCTTAAGGATCCACCGTATAAATTAGGATATAAAACCTTTCTTATTAGTGCAACTTCAGCTGCCAGAGGGAGGCCGTCCGGGGGATTGGTTGCATGGGTGAAAATCTCATTAAATGTCGAGATACGTATGCAAGCCACAGAGTCAGAGGATATTCTATGGTTGGTATTGGGGAAAAAAAATAAGATAATATCCCACTTGTTCAATGTATATATATAAGGCCTAGAAGGACAAATTTGGAGTCTCCTGAAATAACTCTACTAGACGACCTGCTTAAAAAGATCCCAGTAGGAGAGACAATTATGATAGGGGGTGACCTTAATTGTAATTATGAACCTGTAATTCGATTAGAACATCTAGCAGAAGAAGAAGATCGAATGAGAGCAATTCCTTATTTAACAATAGAAAAAACTGTTCCGGGCACAGTGGCTGCCCTGCAACTTATGGGCCTTACATTAAAGCATGGACTGAGGGCGTGTAATGGCAGAGTGGGTGAAGGAGGCCTTAATTTGGATACCTTCCAGAGAGGCAACTCAACCTCGAAAATAGACTACATTTTGCATAGAATAAGTACATGGGGAAGACTAGTGACTTTCAAAATAGATAAAAGAAGGGAAAGCTATCACTTCCCGCTAATAGTTGAACTCAGGGCCCACCTTCTGGACTTGGATTTGGATTTGGAATATAGAGAACATGATAAGGTGGAGTTACAACCCACCCTCAGCAACAATAGAAGGGTTGTAAAATGGCCAGCAACACTAGGCAATTTGGACACTATGACAAATATTTACAATATATTTTCTGATCTTTTGGAGCCTTATGCAAAAAATAAACCTACTGATATCCCTATTACGGCCATCCATCAGTCAATGAGTACTGCACTAAGACCCTTCCTGACCAAACAGTTACAGCCTAAGCATAAAAAGGAGAAGGTGCAAACCACCCCAAGTAATCCATGGTATACTATCAAATGCAAAGAGAGGAAAAGAGTACTCATAGAGGCTCTAAAGCAAAAAAATCAACTAGCCGTACAACAGGCAAGGGCCTGCTACAAGAAAACACTGGCAACTGCCCAAAGTAACTGGGAGGATCAAAAATTGCAAGACCTGCTGGAAGCAGCAAAAAGTAATGACGCCAGGGTCTTCTGGAAAATAGTTACCCACGGCACCAAAGTGGGGATATTTAATACAGATCATCATATAGATCCTAAAACATGGGTTAATCATTTTACATACCTTTACTCTGATCCCCCCAGTCTTGATTTCTATCCCTCCAAGCATAAAATCCTAGCTACTTGGGGCATCCTACCCGAGTTACAATTTAGTCTGGAGGAGACGGTGAATGCCATTAAAGCAATCAAGCCAGTAAAAGCCCCCGGTTTGGATAAGATCCCGGGAGATATGTTTAAACATAGTATAGAAATTTGGGCACCTTACATAAATCTTTTAAGTAACTCTATAGCAAGGGGAGGCGTAGTGCCTGAGACATGGAAAGGGGCAGAAATAATCCCAGTCTACAAAAAAGGATCCAGGGAAGACCCTGGGAATTATAGACCAATCAGCCTCTTAGATGTTATGCAAAAAATTTATGCTAGACAATTGCTGAATAGAATCAGTAGCTGGATAGAAGAAAACAGCATATTGACTATATACCAAGCAGGCTTTAGACAGCAGACGAGTACGGTTGATCAGGCCTTCAGGCTATTGACAATAATGTGGAAATATACTAGACTAAGGAAGGGTCACCTCTATATCGCGTTCGTGGATCTGCGTGCGGCCTTTGATCTGGTGCCAAGAGACTCCTTATGGGCAACACTAGGGAAACAGGGCCTGCCGGGGAACCTCCTGTGCCAGCTAGAGAGGTTACATGAGAATACATTTGCAAAGGTTCGGTGGGGTCCAAAGGGAGAGTTGACAAACCCAATACCTATCAAGAGGGGGGTGAGACAGGGATGTGTGCTTGCCCCAACCCTTTTCTCATTATATATTAATGACCTGGTTAAACATTTGAAACAAAGTAACCATGACTCGCCAAGATTGAACGGTGATCCAGTTCCTGCCCTCCTTTTTGCAGATGATACCATCCTATTATCTCAAACTCCCATGGGCTTGCAAACCCTATTAGATAAATTTAGTGAGCACTGCAGTATGAAGGGACTAGAGATAAACACAAATAAGACCAAATATCTGATTGTTAACACCCACAAAGCACTCAAGAGAAACATTAGGATTAGAGGGCAGGCATTGGAATGAGTAAAAAACTTCAACTATCTAGGGATACTGCTTGATGCCAAGTTGTCATGGGCACCGCACGTCAATAAAGCTGCTATCTCCTTAGTTCATAGTTCCATGGCGATTAGTAAAAATTATAAATGTTCAAGCTCTAGCATTGTTTCACCAGTATTTGAGATCTATAGGTGCAAAGCACAGGCTGCTGCTTTATATGGAGCCGAACTCTGGGGATTTACAAATCTAACACCACTGGTTACCCAGGAAAATAATTTTATGAGGGGGGTATTGGGTCTTCCTCCATCTACTCTACTGATTCCTCTTACCTATGATGTTAATATGAAACAAATAGGTAAATTGGCAGCCCTGAGGCCCTTGCTTTACTGGTGTAGACTCTGGACAACCCCTGAATTGTTCCAATATAGGCAAGCACTAATCGAGATCATGGTCTTGGATAAGGCTATCTCCCTTCCGTGGCTCCACTATATAAGGCAATGTTTTTACAATCTAGGGCTGAAATCCTATTGGGAAGAACCGCATACACTCACAATACAATCAAAGATTCAACTAAAACAAGTATTTTGGGACTTCACTCTAAACAGCCCTCTCTACAGCAAGGATTTAGGTAGACTAACCTTAAGTTTCCTGGATATCAAACCATTACCGAGAGCTGAGGAATGGGTAGATACTATCCATCCTAGGCGAGCAAAATTTTTATTTATGAAGTTCCGATATGGGACTCTCCAGGTTAGGGCTTTTACTTCTAAATGGGGCTCCGTGAGTGGGAGAAGACATGAGGTGACTTGTGGGCTGTGTAATATGGAGACTTCTGAAACGACGGATCATGTACTTTTAAACTGCAAAGCTTATGATAAACCAAGGAGGAAATGGATTCGACCTATTTGCAGGAACGTTGGAATCAGGAATTATAATGAAGCAGCCAGATTCTTGAGATCTAGTACTATACCATATGTTGTTTTTGGTTTAAGCCGGTTTTTACTAGCAATCTCATTTATTAGAGACAAGGCGGGCCTGAGGCTCTAGGTGCTTTAACTCACACTAAACCCCCATACTTAATTTACGGTCCTCAAAATGATAAATGGGAGCCGTCTTCTGTATTCTAATGGGCTCTGGTTACACATTCAGTTAAGAATATATCTTGCCCAGGGGATATTGATAATGCTTGGGAAGAACATGAATTATAAAATTATTTTGCCCCTTAGCACAAGGACCGTAGTTATCGGGAGGATTTTTAAGTTTTTTAGAATTGTCATCAGTCACTTATGGAACTAGTTTTTACATCCAGTTACTTATTTATATTTTTTACTTAATTGATCAAATAGTCCTCCCCTAGCTAAGCAAATAAGTGCCTGATAGCCGGGAGGCAAATTTTTTAAAATTATTAATTTTTAATTTTTAATTTTAAGGGTTTTATAAAAATGTAATCTTGTAATTGATTGTTATTTTTTGCTTCTAAGACTAACATTGGCCATTAACTAGACAGTCTGATTCTAGTATTTAAGTGAATATTAATTGTTGCTGGAATAATGTGCTTTTTGTATTGCTTAATTGTATTTTCCTTTAATGGCTTTTAGCCGAATAAAGGCGTGTGTGAACGTGAACGTTTATTGTTTTATTCTTGTGGACCTCTTAAGAGTTCCAAAACTTGAAATAAACTTTGAAGTTTGAGAACACAACCAGAACTTTACAAATTCATATAAGCCCTGCTAAAGAAAAAAAATACCAACAACTAAGAATCGAGCAATCAGTAAGCCTAATTAAAAAATTACATTCAGTAAACAAACCAGTAGAATGTACTACATGCTATAATGTAAAGTTAGATTAAATATAAACAACAATGGAGTTAGGGCCTGATTATGAGTTTGGGGGTCTGTAGACAGCCGTGGTGGCGGCAGCGGTTCAACTGCCGTTGTGTTTGCAGTCAGACCACAATATTATGATGCGTGTGGTTCCTTAGACAAAAGACCACTGCAGTCCCGCTGGCAACACTAGGCAGTGCAGACCACTGCGGATGTGAGATAGGCCAATGAGGCTGTCGGACGTTGGACCACTAGTGTTTCCGCAAGACATATTATGATGTTGTTTTCCAACTATGTCACTGTGGCGGTCCAACTACCACGTCTCATCTGGCGAAAACGGAGGCATATAAGGGAAGCACTCACGTGCAGGCAGCTTCACATATCCTGTGCTTCCATGGAGCTGATCCTTCACATCCCGATGCTGCTGTTAGAAGGAGCCCAAAATCAATGCCTTTGTGAACACAACCTACGGTAAGGCAAAACACATACCTGTGTCCCCAAACTCAATAGCAAACTGAAGGATTGCCATAGACCTGGTATGGGGGATGTGTACCATGGACCAAGTATACATTTGTGTGTCCCTGATCAGAGTAGTACACAACTTATGACCCAATCCCAGTCCCATGATGCCCCCTGTGGGCAGGTCACTGACACTGCACAGTCACACTCCACAAAACCACACGTCTGCACATCCCAACTTCAGGGACAGTGAAGTGTACCTAACATTGTGTCACACAGCAGCAACACCACATCACACCTACTAATTGAATTGGCACCCTCACATTGCTCACATGCCATGGCCTGTTGTGATATTGAAGACATATATGTATGGATGTGTCATTTAACCCAAACAGCCCTTCCATGCAATATTCCTGTAAAGGACCTACACATATCATCCACATAGCAAGAGAATGGAAGGTAAATGGGAAGCACAATATTTTGTGAGTCAAATATCCAAAGCTCACAATGTAAACAAAACCTGCAGAATAGTGATGTTGGCATCAGGGAAACCCCAGGATGGATGCTGCCCTAAGGCACATTTCACATTCCACATGCCCCTAAAATACTCTTTGCACAGGAACCGGGGCTCCATGATTCTCAGGGACAACCAGTAGTATAACCAAGTGTCATGCCTATGTGCCAAATATGTGAGTACAAGTCATGAAAGCAAACACAACAACAACAGCATGGGCACAAATGTAGATGAAGTAGCTGGAAGGTATACACATGAAAATGGACACATGGTTAGTAAAATGTATAGGAAGGTAGCAGAATGGAACACCCTCCATGTGTGGACAAACAATACTACAGCTTGCACACATGATACAAATGTATAATTGACACCAGGGGGACAAATGTAACCCAGTAGATGTTGACATTGACCAAGCCAAGATGAATTTTTTACCATATCAACCAACACACAATGCAGTGATATCCTACTTGGATTACCAACCATAAATCCATCCATTGAATATCTCCCCTTGTCCTGGGTGACACCAGCACTGCTCCCAAGGTCAGATCTTGCCAACCACAGCAAATGGATCAGCAATCAGGGTGAATCAAATACAGCTATTGGCATACATCACAAATTAAAGGAACAACTAAAAGGTAGACAAGTAATCACAGGACAAATGTGTACTGCTTGTTTGTGTTGAGGTGGATCCGTGCAGATGTGTGTGTGTGCTTGGGATAGGTATTGGAAAAGGGAAATTGGATGGGGAAGACGTAGGTGGTGGGGGATAGGATTGTGAGGAGGGGAAGGCTGTCGTCAGAGAGGAGGACAGAGCCTGAAGAGATCTCTGTAGGCCAGACATGGAACTATGAATGTCTTGCAGGTACTCAACTACCTGCAGAAGCTGGGTGCTCTGGTAACCTGGATGGCATTCAGAATGGCACTCTGACCCACAGAGCTACTTCTCAGAAGGGCTATAGCCTCCTCACTCAGGGCCGCAGGGGCAACGGGGTAGAAGGTGAGGTGTGAAGGAGACACCCACTCTCTTGATTGAGCAGGCACAGCCAGCTGGGTAGGGAGCAAAATGAAGGGTGGAGATGGAATTGGGGGGGATTGCACAAAGATCGAAGAGGTGCAGGTCCTGATGGATCCACCACCACTAGGGAGTGACCACTGGAGAAAGAATCTGAAGATGTTGATCCTGTGTCCTCCGTGGCACTCCTCTCACCCTACGAGTAACTGGGTCCCTCTGTGTCTGATGTCTTGTGAATGTATGTACCATGGCCAGCTGCTTCCCCACTGGTTTCGGCCCTGTCTCTTCAGCTTGACTACTGGTGTTTAAATTACAAAGACAACAAGGGTAACTACATGTGTCAGATCACATTTGAACAACAGCTTTGATCACCAAACATTACCATAATAATGAACAATAGCCCTCAGCCACAAGCTACAGCAAAGTGGCTCCAACATTTGCCACACCATATACATGCATGCCACATTAACTGTGAACAGTTGCCCACAGGAAAATCAGATCACAGATGACTCCATTTGCATGGGTGGAGTTGTGCATTCACAATACCCATGGAGCAAGTATGAGACCTTATCTCCTTGAATGGTTTGGTTTATGTAGTATCCCTCAGTAACCTGTTGCCCCAAAATGGCAATGCCATGTTCAATCTCACAGATCCCCCACAAGGTCATGCGTCCAGCTAATCTTCATATACCCAATACCACGTTGCAGCAAGAAGTACAGTAGCCGGAGGAAGGTGACATGGAAACAGCCATATCGCACTGTAAAAAACTCCCAATGGTAACTTCACAATATGTCGATTGACAGCGTAAACTCATGGAAGTTGTACTAATGTTGTCCAGGGTTCAGAGTGTCCATCATGTTGCTGTGAAACCGGTACTGACCAGTGTCCAGCAAATGTACTTTAACTTGGCTGCTCTGTTCATTCACTATGTCCCATGTTTGGCAAGGACACAGTGGGGACATCTTGCTCATGCAGCTATGTCTTCACACAAAATATGGTGCACCCTGCCTTAAGACTGATGGCCTGCCGGAGGGGTGACTTATTTATATGGTATGCAGTGTGGAGTGGACAGGGTACACAGGTAATGTGCCATGTCGTGTTTTCACTTTAGGTTTGCCTCAGGGCCCTCAGCCTGCATGGCAGTGCTGGGTGCATAGCCCTAGAGGGTGGCATAATCAGTGCTGCTGCCTTCAGGATCCTACCTTTAGTATCCCATGCACTTGGTACCTAAGTAATATTTACTAGGGACTTATGGTGGCAGCTAAAGGTGTTGCCAATTATCTTTGCAATTTTTAGGGAAAGAACACTGGCATTGGGAACCTGGGGCCAGATGTAGCAAAGGATTTGCGCGTCGCAAACGGCGAAAATCGCCGTTTGCGAGGTGCAAATGCCTCTTTGCTATGCAGAAATGCATATTGCGAGTCGGGACCGACTCGCAGTATGCATTTCAGAATCGCAAATAGGAAGGGGTGTTCCATTCCTATTTGCGATTCGGAGTGGCATGCAATACCATTTGCGACCGCATATGCGGTCGCAAATGGTATCGCAGTTACCATCCACTTCAAGTGGATGGTAACCCACTCGCAAATTGGAAGGGGTCCCCATGGGACCCCTTCCTCTTTGCAAATGGACCCAAAACA
This sequence comes from Pleurodeles waltl, assembly GCF_031143425.1. Lineage (NCBI taxonomy): Eukaryota > Metazoa > Chordata > Amphibia > Caudata > Salamandridae > Pleurodeles > Pleurodeles waltl. Next base: position 892,499,498 of record NC_090448.1, on the reverse strand, counting down.
ATTTTTTCAGGGCAGGTAGTGGTCCAAGGGACCACTACCTGCCCTGAAAAAATACCGAAACTAAAGGTTTCGTTTTTTTTTTTAAGTGCATCTCGTTTTCCTTTAAGGAAAACGGGCTACACTTAAAAAAAAAAACTGCTTTATTGATAAAGCAGTCACGAACATGGAGGTCTGCTGACGACAGCAGGCCTCCATGTTTGCGAGTGCCTAGACTCGCTATGGGGCCGCAATTTGCGACCCACCTCATGAATATTAATGAGGTGGGTCATTGCGATCCCATAGCGAGTCGCAGACGGTGTTTGAGACACCGTTCTGCATTGGAAATTGTGACTTGCAATTTGCGAGCCGCTCCGACTCGCAAATTGCAAGTCTCAATTTCCAACTTTGCTACATCTGGCCCCTGTGGTTATCAGGATCCCAGTGCACTCCAGTCCTAGTTGCATCCAGAAATCAGGCAAAAACTATGGGGGGTACTGCAACAGGTGCAAGTTTCCCACACTCCTACTAATAAACCATAAAACTAAAAAGCAGCAATAGAACTGCCATTAATTAGGTCTACCTACATCCTCATAAAAACGTCTTACCTCATCAGAAGATTGGCAACAGATAACCACGACTCCTACTGGTAAACCAGAATAAAAATGACAGAAATAGATAGCAAAAGTACACTTAGTGATAAAAAATGTTCGCTAAGTGAAAGCAGTACTACTTCCCTATGGAAAACAATGGAACTTTAAAGGAAAATAGTAAAAAATTTTATTAAACGCTTGAATATGTTTAAAAATATATCAGAAATGTAAGTAAATGTTTAATGAAAATAGAAACAAATATGTAACACATATAAGGACTAATACTATAAAAACAGATATAATAATATAGTATTATTTATAATATTCTTTAAAACTATATAAAATGTATTACGAAAAAATGCACCTTGAACAGATGCATTTGCTTGAAGGCAAATGTTCCATATTTGCAAAAACTGTTCTATAAATGCAAAATATCAAACATTTGAAAAAATATGTAACATGTTTTGTATTCCAAACATTATTTAAAAAACGATTTTTAAAAATAGTAATTCTTTTATAAGTTAAAAAATATACACACATGTTTAAAAAAAGTAAGTATATAAATACAATACAATGTACAAATAAGATTAAAATAATACATTGTGTGATGTAATGTTGTAAAGGAATTTTAATATTAATAATGTATTTTAAAAATGGAATGCCTAATTATTTACATCTAATATTTATATTGTAATAAAAAAGGGTGTTGAGTGTGCTTGTGGGCGACAGTATTGGCCTCAGCTCCCTAAGGGAGCCAATGCCAATGCTGCCACACTGTTTTGACCGGGCTGGCTGACAGAAATGGCAGGAAGACTTTACTAACAGATGAATTTGGGCAAGTGAACACTGGGCTGGTGATTGGAGTTACAGATTCAGGTCCTCCTGGGAGTTGCAGTCAGGTCACTCTCTATTTCCCAACACTTGACAAATGGTATAATCCCAGACAAGAAAACTTAATTGGAGAGCTCACTAACAGATGTTTTTGAGAAAGAAAACACTTGACTGGTGTTTGGAGCTACAGAAACAGGGCCTATTGGGCTTTGCAGACAGGTCACTTGCTCTAGTTCCCAACGCTTGACAAATGATATACATCTATGTGAGTAAACATCATTTGAGAGCTCAGTGACAGATGTATTTGGTCAAGAGAACACTGGTCTGGTGGTTGGAGTTACAGAAACAGGGCGTCCTAGGAGTTGCATTCAGGTCACTCTCTCTACTTCCCAACACTTGACAAATGTTATACTCTCAGGTGAGTAAACTTCTTTCAAGAGTTCACTAAAAGATGTATTTGGGCAGATGGACAATGAGATGGTGGTAGGAGTTACAGAAACAGGGCCTATTGGGTTTTGCAGTCAGGCCACTCCCTCCACTTCCCAAGACTTCACAAATGGTGTACTCCCAGGTGAGTAAACTTCATTTGAGATTTCAGTAACAGATGTATTTTTGCAAGTGAACACTGCTCTGGTGGTTGGAGTTACAGAAAGAGGGCCTCCTGGGGGTTGCAGTCAGGTCATTCTCTCTACTGTGATTTCATCCGCCATGACTCTTAACTCATCTTCTGAAAAACGGGGATTTCTGAGACGTGACAAGGAGTTACTTATAAAAGGAAAGTGATGTGGGGAGTAAATGGAGAAAGGTGTGTGAAAGGGGATCATGACTTTCCTCTCTGCCACCCTTTTCATGGTGGAGTCCCTGTCAGAAAGGCAGTGCTGGGGGCCACTGGGGGTGACGATGTCATGGGCAGTGCAGGAGTCCCCCTGCCTAGCACCTTCTGAATTCGCAGTCTGCAATGGCAGATAGTGCACATTCTGAGGGTGCTGGGGGCACCCTCTGTACGACAGCATTGGCCTTAGCTCCCTGAGGAGCCATGGCCAATGCTGCACTGTTTCCACCAGGCTGACTGGTAGAAACCTCCGTATTGGGAGGTTTCTGCCAATTAGTCCGGTGGAAACATTGTAATAGGGCTGGGAGAGACCTCCACCTTCATGCAGGTCTCCTCCCTATGGGTCTGGAGGGGCCCACGATCAGCCCGCCAAACTCGAAATGAGGCCCTAAGGATGTGACATTTACTATTCCCACTCAAAACTAAGCCATTTTGGGGAAGTTGTTAGACACTAAAATGTTCACATATACTGTTCCCACTCCAATCTAAGCCAGTTTGAGGAAGGTGTTGGGCACCAAAGGGATATCCTTCGAATTCCCATTCCAACATAAGCCATTTGGTGGAAAGTTTGGACACTAACGGGACGACCTTTACTTATACCATTCCAATCTAAGGGCCTCATTACGACTCGAGGTGGCGGTCGGACAGCCGTGACTTTGATGGTCCAATCATCAAACTACAACTTTGGCGGTCAGACCACCAAAGGACTGCCGTCCCCGCTGGGAACATGGTTCCTGATGGCATGACAGCGGCTTGGGCTTGTAATCATCCATGGCGGCAATGAACCCTTCTTTCCGCCAGCCTTTTTATGGCAGGTACCCCGCCATGAAAAGGGTGCTGAAAAGATGGTGCAGGAGCCCCCTGCCCAGCACCTTCGGAATGTGCACTGTCTATTTTAAATATTTGTTTATACAATATAAAACATACATTATTTTATATTTTAATTTAATTATATTTTAAACACATTTTTTATAAAAAACTAAAAACAAAAAAGTAAAGATTGAAATGTCAATACATTAGAGTAAATATTCAACTTAAAACATATTGAAAACGTCTAACAAATATTTTAATAATGTATTTTTTTTAAAGTACTATTTTGTTAAGTTTATCATGGAACAAATACCAAATATATCATTTTTATATTTTGTAAAATATTTAACAAATGATCAACATCAGTTTTTAAAATATTACATTTTAATTACAGAATGTTATAACAAATGCAAATTTATGTTTTAGAAACTCACAATCTATTGAAAAAGTAGCATATAATAAAAAACATTACATTTAAATGTAAAAATATATCATATTATTGTCCATACACCAAAATGTATAAACAAATACAAACATATTTTAAAAATCGATTTACCCTTTTACCCCATAAACCCAAATTCTAGTAACATTTATAAAATGTATCGAATTGATCTAAATACACTAAAATAAATATTTATATTTACAAATTAAATAAAACAAATTATAAACTGGTCATTACATACAAATTAACAGAAAACACTACAATAATGATATATTACCTATATAAATGATCATTTTTACAACAATATTTAAGAATAATTTTGCGTCTGAATATGACTTTGATGGTATCATCACGGCAATGGCAGTCCCAAGAAGACTGTTGAACCGGCGGTCACCCGGCCTGAACTGCCGACTGCATTAACAAAGTGGTTCCCGCCAGCAGTGCAACGGGCTGCAGTGTTGGCGGTTCGTACTCCTGTGCCATCAGGGCTGCATTTTACTGCCGAGCCAATTTTGAAAATACAGTTATACTGGCGGTTCCTTTTCGGCAGTTCCCCGATAGTGATAGGCCGTTGCGGTACCCTCTCAGCAAAGCATCAGAGAGTGGATGCACCTGCAAATCTCACTATAAAACACCCTCTATCGCAGACCATGATCCTTTGCCTCTCTACTGCACCACAGCAAGACAGAGGCTAAAATTTACTCTTTTATCAGATAAGGCAGCTTTTTTTCTCTATTTTATTTAACACTTTCCACACACTTAAAAAAAAAGAAATCTAATGTCCCATGATTTCTTTTAGTCATTGCCACACACTATAAGTTAAAGTTATGTCATGTCAAAACAATCCATGTTTTTCAGAGACTGAGTTAACAGTCATGTTGGATGAAATTATAAGAGTAGAACCACAATTGTTTGGTGCTTAAGTCCAACATACTCCTCCCAAGAGGAAAATGGAAATGTGGCAAAGTCAACAGAGTGAATGCTGCGTACACCACCTTGAGCACAAAGGAGGAAATTAGGAAGAGGTGGAAGGACCTGAGGGAGAAGGTGCGTTCCCTGGCCTCCAAGCAACACCTGGAGGCCCAGAAGGCTGGTGGTGGTCCACCGAGTGCCCCATTACAACTCTTTCCTTGGGAGGAGAAGGTCTTGGCCATCCTGCGATCTGAGGGCTTGACAGGAATAGCTGTGGACGTGGACTCTGGTAAGTTACTCCTCACTAACTGTCACAACACTTCAATGTCCTGTATGATGTCATCTCAGCTTTTGCTGTTGTACTGTCTATCTACTTTGCTAACATGCAATACTCAAAGTTTCAGAGATATTTGATTGTCAGTGTCAATGTGTATTGTTGCATATAAGAACACATGTATCAATCTCCATTATATGCCACATGTAGGAATGGGGTCTGTAAATGAATTACTAGTAAATTATTATCCAAGGACTCATGTTATGTGCCAATATGTGAATTTATGGACCAGCTCAACTGCATTTTGGCAACCAGTATTTAAGACTAACCATTTGTCAAGTGTTGGGAAGTAGAAGAGTGTCATGACTACAACACCATGAGGCCCTGTTTCTGTAACAGAAAACAAGATGCAATTCTTAATTTGCCCATTGTCTGACATCTTACAACTTATGTTCACTTCTCATGAAGTTTACCATTTGTCTAGTGTTGGGAGGTGAAAAGTGACATGACTACAACTACCATGAGGCCCTGTTTCTATAACAGGAAACAAGATGGAAATGTCATTTTGCCTTTTTCATTTGTCTGACACCTTACAACTGTTGTTCACTTCTCATGGGCTGAGCAATCTACATATAATGATCTACTCAGAAACATGTCTGCCTACTTAGCTTGATGTTGTCCTGGTCTACTCAACTGAAACTATTGACGGCATGAGAGACCCATACCAAGTGGCATATTTACAAGCCCTTGCACCTCTTTGCACCACATTAGCATCATTTTTTTATTACAATGTGGTGTTAAGGAGTAATTTTTGTTGCATCATATTTACAAAGTGGCACAATGCATGCATTGCGCCACTTTGTAAACCCTTGCACCACAATATGCCTGCGCCAGGCATAATGTATGCAAGGGATGCGTTCCGACGCAGGGAGGACTGAAAAAATTGCGCAGTGAAATCTATAAGATTTCACTGAGCCATTTTTGGTGTCTTTTTTTTAATTTTTATTAAACTTTCTTTATTGGTGTTATTATGGTACATTGCAGAATACATTTTTTAAAAACATATGGATTGACATATACCACTGTGTGATACATAGGACTTCTTCTTCAATAGAACATGGCTTACAGTGGTGTCATATCCAAAATTGAGAGGGATAACCCTTTTAATCAAACCATATTGTAGCATGTTGACATACGTGCTAAAGAACTAGTATAAACAAGAAAAGAAAAACATAACAACAATACTGTGGGGGTCATTCTGACCCTGGCGGTCTTTGACCGCCAGGGCGGAGGACCGCGGGAGCACCGCCGACAGGCCGGCGGTGCTCCAATGGGGATTCCGACCGCGGCGGTAAAGCCGCGGTCGGACCGGCACCACTGGCGGGGTCCCGCCAGTGTACCGCCGCCCCATTGAATCCTCCGCGGCGGCGCAGCTTGCTGCACCGCCGCGGGGATTCCGACCCCCCCTACCGCCATCCAGATCCCGGCGGTCGGACCGCCGGGATCCGGATGGCGGTAGGGGGGGTCGCGGGGCCCCTGGGGGCCCCTGCAGTGCCCATGCCACTGGCATGGGCATTGCAGGGGCCCCCGTAAGAGGGCCCCTACATGTATTTCACTGTCTGCTGCGCAGACAGTGAAATACGCGACGGGTGCAACTGCACCCGTCGCACAGCTTCCACTCCGCCGGCTCGATTCCGAGCCGGCTTCATCGTGGAAGCCTCTTTCCCGCTGGGCTGGCGGGCGGTCTGAAGGCGACCGCCCGCCAGCCCAGCGGGAAAGTCAGAATTACCGCCGCGGTCTTTCGACCGCGGAACGGTAATCTGACGGCGGGACTTTGGCGGGCGGCCTCCGCCGCCCGCCAAGGTCAGAATGAGGGCCTGTGTGTCCTATCTAACTCAGCATAGTCAGTGTGCCAAGGGAGGCACAGTCAGAGTAGTCGATCTGCTTCCCCTCAGGAGTACCCTGCGCCACCATGCTCTTTTTCCCCAAAGTCACACCTCTCTACACGTGGAAGAGGTGCAATGATCTGAGAAGTGGGCTACAGGTTGTAAGTGGGAGGCCTCTGGAGAGGAACCACACCAGGGGGTCCCTTATATAGTCAGAGCTTCTTCTCGAATCTGCCAATGTATCTGTTAAGCGTTCCATGGAGAGGCTGTTCCATAATCTAGTGTGCCACAGTGCTATAGGGGGCAGTTCTGATTTCTTCCAGTGTGACGCTAAAGCCGTCTTGGCAGCTCCTAGTGCTAACCACATAATGGAGCGGTCCCCCACTGTTTGGTATTTCATGGCTGGGGCTCGTATACCAAACAAAATGTGTGCCGGTGATGTTGGGATGGAGTAACCCAGAATTTCCTTTATTTGTGACAGGATTTCCTCCCAGTAAGGATGAGTAGCTGGGCAGTTCCACAAGTATTTCTGAAGACTCCCAGCATGCCACAGCCTCTCCAGCATCTATCGGACGTGTGGGGATATATTTTTTTAAGTTTCTCTGGGTAGAGGTACCAATTATAAAGGAGTTTATAGTGTGCTTCTCTTGCCCCCATGGAGCGATTGTATGTAGTGATATCTCGGAAGAGTAAGTTCCATTGTTCGTCCTCAATTGTGGAACCCAAGACTCGCTCCCAAAATGTAATATAGTGAGAAGTGTAAGTGCGATGGGCCGATGACAGTAGCTTGTACAGCGTAGAAATTCTTCCCCTTCCTACCCCTCCTTATTGTACAAATTTTTCAGTCGGGAGGAGGCTTCTGGTAGCCGCCAGTTGCATGTGAGGCCGTGTAACCCAATGTTTTAATTTAGTGTAATGGAAGTGTTCAGATGGGGGAAGCTGAAAATCCCTGCAGCAGTTCTCAAACGTGAGTATGTTTTCACCATGGTAGAAGTCTGTGATCCACAGGTACCACCCCAGGTGTCAGTCCCAGGGGGAAGGCTACGTTATGGTGGATTTAGGTGTACGGCGAGGGGAAAGTTGTCACCTGGTAGGCCCTTTTTACTGTGTCCCACACTTTAAATGTGGTGGCTGTAAGGGTACTGAGGTAAGCGTTCTTTGGTCGCTCCGCTCTAGGTTTCTACAGTGTGTCCCATATAGTCCGCCCCACCACTGCCCTGTCCATGTGCAGCCACAGTTTCTCTGATTTGTGGAGTGACCATTTGGCGATGATGCAGAGTTGGACCGCTCTGTAGTAGAGTAGAAGATCTGGGAGTGCTAAGCCACCTTTCTCTTTTGACCTTGTGAGCAGTTTATTAGAAAGTCTAGCCCTGTTTCCCTGCCATATGAATCCGGTAATCATTGTACTGGTCTCTGTAAAGAAGTCTTTGGGGATGTCGATAGGTAGGCTTTGGAACAAATATAAAATACGGGGGGAGTACTGTCATCTTGATGGTATTGATATGCCCCAGCGAAGTAAGCCAAATAGGCGACCATCTCTTGAAGTCCTTTTGCAAGCTTCTGAGGAGGAGTGGGAAATTGGCTTTAAACAGGTTGGTAATTGTGGAGGTAAGTTTAATGCCCAAATAAGTGATCTCCTTTTTAGCCCATACGAATGGTGTTTCGGAAGCTATCTCCCCCATCTCGGATGTGGGAATTGTCAGATTGAGAAGATATGATTTCCCCTTATTCACTTTAAACCCCGCTACTTGCTTAGATAGAGCGAGTTCCTCCTGGATTGCCGGTAGGCTCGTTCAGGGTTCAATGACAAAAACTAAAATGTCGTCTGCAAACAGTGAGATTTTGTGCTGGTCGAGACCAAACTGGAGTCCCTGGATTCTTGGTTGTGCCCGCATTCTAGCCATTAGGGGTTCAACACTGAGCGCAAACAGCAGTGGGGAGAGAGAGAGCAACCCTGCCTTGTTCCCCTTGTCAGGCCAAAGAAGGCAGATGCCATCCCGTTTATCAAGATTTGTGAGCGGGGGCAGGAATAGTTGCTCATCACCGTTGCTATGAACTGATCACTGAGCCCAAATCTCCTTAAAGTAGCCACCAAGAAGGACCATTCCACCCGGTCAAAGGCCTTTTCGGCATCCAGCATCAGCAACACAGCGGGGATCTTATTCTTTGTCACCTTTTACATCAGATGGATTACTCGTCGTTAGTGATCATGCTTTTGCGACCTTTAATGAGTCCCGATTGATCGGGGTGTATCATGTCTGGCATCACATCTTCAAGCCTTTTGGCCAGGATTTTTAGAATACAGCCTTGCTTCTAGATTTAGTAGGGCAATAGGTCTATAGGATGCACAGGATTGAGGGTCTTTCCCAGATTTGGGGATAAGTGTGATCATGGCTTCTCCCATGGTGGGGGACAGTGCATGTTCCGTTCTAATTTGGTTGAACAATTCAGTGAAATGCGGTGTTAGCTCCGTGCCAAAGGTTTTGTAAAAATGGGCATTAAACCCGTTCAGACCCGGCGCTTTATGTAGAGGGAGCAAGTCAATGAGCTGCCTGCACTTCGTCCGTAATAAAGGGAGCTGTCAGGGTATCATTGGTTCCTTGAGATACCTGCGGAAGGGTTGATTGTTGGAGGTATGTGTCTTGTGTTAGGATTTCTGGTCGGTCAGACTTCTACAGTCGGGTGTAAAAGTCTCTAAAGGCACGTGCCTTTTCTTTTTCTGAGTAGTGTTCCCCTGCCTCATCTAGTATTTGGGTTATGTATTCCCTAGCTTGTTTGGTGCTTAACTGTCTTGCCAACAACACACCTATTTTGTTCCCCTTTTCATAGTAAGTTTTCTTGAGTCGTAGCACTGCGATTTCTGCTCAGTTCGTGTACATGGATTGCAATTTACCTTTAATGGAAATCATCTTCTTCTGCAAGAGCCAAGTGGGGGACTGTTTGTGGGCCTGTTCTACTACTGTCAATTCGTTTTCTAGGTTCTGTCTTTCATTGGCCTTTAATAGGTGTAGGGAGGTTGCTAAAGAAATGCATTTACCCTGTATGACTGCCTTTAATGCATCCCAATTAGTAAGGGAAGAGGTGTCAGTGGGGTCATTGTGCTGAAAGAAATCCCTAATTGTCTTCCGCAGTTCATCTCGAAAATGTGAGTCACGGGTTATAATGTTAGGGAAGTACCATCTCTGAAATTTAGAGCGCACGGCGGGCCAGTCAAGGCCAATCTCCATCGGAGCATGATCAGATAAGATAATCAGGTGGACAGTTTCCATTCTAAGTGATTGTCGAAGGGGTTGGCTCATGAACATATAATCGATCCTTGAGTAGGATCTGTGTGAATGGAAGAAGAAAGTATAGTCCCTCGCCGTGCGATTGAGTGTACGCCATGTGTCGATAAGGCCCAACTTGTTGAAGGCCGTTTTTGACAGTCTTCGGAAAGGTACTTGTTTGTACTCTTTGGGGGTGGGTAGTGTCTTGGGTGATGTCCTATATCAAATAGAAGTCCCCCAATAAAAGGATGTCCCCCTCTGCGTATCCCTCCAACTTCTCTAGGAAACCTAAGAGAAACTGAGTTTGTCCACTGTTGGGTGTTTATAGTGTGGTCACTGTACAAACCCTCCCTCCAAAATTGCCCTTGGTTATTAATTATCTGCCCTCCTTGTCCTGTTTTGTGCCCTGCACTTGTAGGTGGATGGATTTGTGGAACATCAAGGCAACCCCACAATGTTTTGTTGTCACTGATGCTGTGTACACCAGCGGGTAATGTTTGTGGTGTAATCGATGTCCATCCCCCTTCTTAAGATGTGTTTCTTGCAGGGCTATAATGTCAAAATGCTGGTCATCAAAGTATTTCCCTAACTGTGATCTCTTATTAGGGGAGTTCAGTCCCTTGACGTTCCACGGTAAGAGTTCAAGCATCCTGCTATTCTAGTAGGTACTGCTATAGCTGGGTTTGCTTTTTTCCCTGGCTGCTTTGTGGCCCCTTCCAACCATCGCCTCCCTCTTCATGTCTCTGTTAGTATCATGCATCCCCGGCTATGCTTACCCCTGCCAGGTAAGGACACAAAATAATAATAAAAAACATATAAAAACATCATACCAACTATGAACGTGTAGACATGTTGTTGCTGGTTCTCAAACCTTTTTAAAATCAACATGGTGGGGAGTGAATACACATCCACTCTTAACCCCCACAGAGAATACAATGAAACCTTATGAGTGTCAACTGTGAGCATCATCCGTCCTCTCCATTCGTGGGAAATTGCCTTGACTGTTCTCTCTACATGTTGGTTGGCCACGCCCCTTTAGTGTCATTTTAACCCCTGTCCTAGGCAGCCATTAAAGTGACGCTCCCATTGAATTCAATGGGCCTCCCTTGACTTTGGTGGATTAGTGCCATGCTTTTTGGTGCTAATCCACCAAAGTGCCACAATAACGTCAACATTTTTGACGCTATTGGCCTAAAGTGTGCCATTGTGCACCATATTGTAAATACGGAGCAAACATGGTGTCATTAGAGGGGCACAATGGGTCGCAGGAAATGTGGCGCATCCTCTGTGATGTGCCGCTTTCTTGTAAGTATGCCCCATAGTATGTACACCAATTATTTGTAAGACCTTAAGCTAGGTCAGTTGATTGGGAGTGGCAGGTGACCCATTGACTCTGCACTGCTCACATGACGACTAATGCTACATATACAACCAAGTTGTGTGTTTGCCTGTACCATCCACAACTAGACCTTGGAATGGTCAAATACACATGTTACTTCTCCACTGTGTTGGCTTCAGTGTTTGTGAGATGTCATGTTCATTCATTAATCAACAATGCAACATATCAGCGCATCTAATGAGCTGTTCAATTCAAATACATGCTTTCGACATCTACAAAGATCTTGATAACAATTTCAATACCATGAAAATATAGCACAATAGTATTTCCTACCTATTTTGTTTTTCCTATGTTTCTACTTACTATGACACAAAACATTTGGATGTAGACTCCACACCTCTACTAATAACAATGTTCTCTATTTCACAACAGATTGCTCTGACACAGCATCTGGGCAGAGAATGTCCACCAAAAAGACTCCCACTCCACCCCCAGGTGAAGCCCTCAGTGATGACAACACTCCTAGACATGTGGATGTGGATGAATTACATGGCACTTCTGTTCAGCCTGGACTGATGGCAACAGTGAGTCTCACTGTGCCAACACCACCATCTCCCACCCCAGCTGCAATAACACCTCAGTAAACGCCAATCCCCCCAACATGTGTACCTAGCACAGTTAGTCCCATCTTGTGCCCAGTCCTGGATTCTGAGATGAGCATCACCAGCCCTGGCACAGAGAAACCAGGATCCAGTGGTAGAGGGTACCCAGGGCCAAGGGAACAAGCTCATGGAGGTAGGGTTCATGGGAGGGATACTGTGGGCTGGGATAATAAGACCAATGGGGCCACACATACCCAGGACACCAACAGCCAAGTCTTAGGTGTGTATTAGCAGTCCCATGGCATGTCGGGCCAGGTACTTACTAAACTCCAGGAGATGAAGCAGCTGCAGAAGGACATACTCCAACAGATAGAGGCCCATAATTGGCTCCCTAGTAGGGGTGCTGCTGGACATCCACCACTATCCACCTCTTCCTGTGGTACAACTACATCAGTCTCATCTACATCTGTGGCAGCCACAGGAATGGAGGTCCTGCCAGAGGAAGAAACACCTACAGACACCCCTGCCTCTGGGGACGTACATTAAAAATCCAGGAGATGCAGATGGCAAAACACCCACCATGGCCAGCAAGAAACCTCAGCCATAATTTCCTCCATTGTGTGTCACACATTCACTCTGTGGATCAATTCTGGGCACTTTTCCATTCCTGATAGGAGTAGTAATATGGACTTTGGATTCAGATAATTTGGTTTCTACACCTATGGTTTCATTCACTATGACTGACTACTTCACTTTTCTTCTAAGTTCGTTTTTGCACTAAGTATGTCTTCACCTTTAACATTTTAATAAATTAAAAAATCACAACTCATTGTTTGCTGTAGTAAATATCACATCTAGCAATGTATATATGTAATACCATGTGAACTATACAATAAAAAAACAAACTGCTTGTGGAAGCATGGATATGTTGCATGTACACAATGTTTAGCTCAGGATCACGACCATGTCACACCAAAACATACATACAAGTGTCTTGTGTTGTTACACCGCTATTAAATTGTTCCAATCATAGGCTGGCATGATGTCAGAAACATAGCAAATCATACATGACTCACTTTTACTGTGTAAGTGATCACATCAACTGATGCAGACCTTATCAACATGGAAGGAGGAGATACATCAGACATTTTCCTATAGAATAAGCATTAATAAAATTGGTCTATGTCATCAGCTGGAGTCATATCAACTACCTCACAAAAGTAACCCTACATCATTTAAAGCAAGACTCAGACAGATGGCAGTACAATAGTTTCGGATCACATGGTCATTACAATACAGTGTTTCTGCATCTGGTGGAATGTCATAAACAAATGTCAGTGGTGTGCCACAAGCAGTTTGGTCTACAATGATGAGACACATCAACAGCTACATATAGTTCATTCAAAATGAGTATTTAGCCGATGTGAAGGGAAACTAACATGATTTGGGCCTACAACAATATATTGTTTGAGCACATGCTGACACACATAATGTATTATGGCCAGCACACAACTAGGAACAAGGCCAATGGATTCTTCTTAACTTCCATCCTATCACTGTGAAAGCTGTCTTGGTACAGATTTTATGTACCTAAAGTCTGTGACATACATTCCCAGGAATAATCCATGTCCACTTCGTATATATCCCAACAGCATCATATACCTGCTAATATCACAACTTTGAAATGTCCAAATAAAGATGCCATGTTGAAGGTACTTACAACATATCAAACAAGGAGATTTGCTATGAAACCATACATATGACACAGTTCACATAGTAAACTTCTGGAGAACACAATTCATGACAAACATCTAAGCTAAACAAAGCAACAATACCAAAGCATGTCTCAAAACCTTCCTCCACAAACACCTTTTGCCAGAATTTGCCAGACTGTCAGCTTTCTAACATTTTCTCTAAACATGCTCCTATCATCATCACAACAAAAGTTGCGTTAATAGTCAAAGCCCTGACACCTCATAGCATATTACATTCATGAGAAGAAGTTGTCGAGATTTTGATGCAAGTCAGCTCTTTCCTCTTCTCCACGCTCATCATCATTTAGCATTTCAGGATCCTTACCCAGTGGCGCTTCAGGCTCTCCATCCTCTGTGATAAAAGGGATTTTCTATCACAGAGCAATATTATCAAGAATGCAGCAGGCCACAGTGATTTGACACACCTTCCCAGGTAGATTTTATTGATTACTCCAGTAAGGCACTGAATCGCTGAGTGTGGGGCAACAAAGTCAATGATTATGTTGGGTTACACACTTTAATCTCGAAATAGCACATGCTTAGTACTTATTTTACAGAGTTGCATCAACACCTAGTTGATAGTAAGCTGAATGACCCCAGGAAGCCTGCTAAGGAGGCGGACATATGGGCTAGAACTAGACTGTCCAAAAAGGCATCTGAGGGGCACCCACAAAGGTGGTCAGGGTTTCCACCAGAAGAAAGAGGGGGAGAAAAATGTAAAAATGAGGAGTTCACTAAAGGCCCCAAAATAATTCCCAAAGGAGTAGTGGTAACCAGTCTCAGTCTGATATGAAGAAAAAAGGGTTCTGTGATCACAAGACAGGTAGATTTGTACCCCAATGTATAGAGTGTCCCAAGTTTGGTCAACTTAAGGGCGACTACAAATGTCCCAAGAAGGTACAGCCCCCCACTGGTGGGTAGACACATGGGTTGGCCATTGTAGTGCTCAGGGATGAGATAGTCCCAGCTAGTTTTGGGGAACATATAGAGGTACCCCTGGTGTCCCTAGGGTATAAAGATATTGTGCCAAAAACCCACATACCTGCCAATACTTCCAAGTATAGGCAGTGAGTCACCATTAATGGGCAACAGGTGGAAAGATACAGGAGCCAACATGACAACTGTCATGCCAGCTGGTGTCAGCAGTGCAGGTTTTACCAAACACATTCCACCAAGTCACAGTCACTGACAATCGTGACAGCCATCTACCAGTGGCTCCCTTTGAGTGTGGGGAGAGTTTCTGGTACTCTGAAAGTTGCTGTGAGACCTGCCATGCCTGTAGATTGTCTGATAGGCAATGACCTGGAGCACACTACTGGAGGGAAGTAGAGCTCAGGTCTCACTTGGAGATGTTGGGCTTGCCTAAGTGGGTCTTATGACCACACAGTCCATGGCTGCCCAGGAAGGGAGTCAAGGGCGTCCGGAGCCTCAAACAATGGCCCAGACTGTTGCCAAGGAGAGGGGCAAGGGACATGTAAAACCGGTCCCAGAAGTTCCCACGGTGGAGGTTGAAGGAGTCCCTTCAGAGGAAGCCCCTGAGCCAACTGGTGAGGAATTTGTCACCCTAGGTGACCTACCTGAGCTTGCTGGCTGGCAAGTTGAGGGTGGGACCATAAGGGAGGAGTTCTGCAAAGCACACAGAGAGTGTCCCACTCTTGAGTCCTTGAGGAGCTAGGCCTCATCCCATGCAGCAGGTGATGCCTCTGATGCCTCTGCGGATCCCCTAATCTACTGGGAGAATAATCTCTTATACAGTCAGCCTAAGGCTCTGGGTGCTGGGGAAGCATGTGTTCTTGTGGTCTCCCAGTGTTACCGGGCCTTCCTATTGGGTTTGGTTCATGATATTCTCCAGGCAGGATATTTAGTGCACAAGAAGATCTTCACCAAGCTTGCCACCCACTTTTATTGGCCCACAATGAAGAAAGCCTTGAATAAATTCTGTAGGTCCTGTCCCAACTTCCAGGCCAGTGGGAAGTCAGGGAAAAAGCAAAAGCTCCCCTGTTCCCACTTCCAGTTGTGGGCATTGACATCATTGGTCCATTGGACCCCAAGACAGCCGTAGCCAACAGGTTCATTCTGGTCTTGGTGGACCATACCACACGCTACCCAGAGACAATCCCTCTGAGGATGGTGACTGCACCTGTGGTGACCAGAGCTCTGATGGGAATCTTTACCCGTGTGGGGTTCCCGAAAGAGATAGTATCTGACAGAGGCACTAACTTCATGTCTGCCTACATGAAGTCCATATGGGATGCGTGTGGTGTAACTTAGAAGTTCACCACACCATATCACCCTCAATGATCTAGTTGAGAGGTTCAACAAGATCTTGAAGGGCATAATTGCTGTCAGGCCACTCACCTCGAGGGCTTGTCTGCAGAGACAATAATGGACCCTACTCTCTTCCAACACAACACCTGATTAAGGAATGATAAGCTCAAATAAAGCACTGACCTAGGACAGAAGGGGGCTGAGACAAAATAATAAAAGAAACAAAGACTTGCACCCTCTGAGTGGTGTCCAGCTTGCTATCCTGCTCGGGAATGCCCAAAGTGTCTTCCTCTTTCAGGGTGTTGTTCTGCTTAGCTTCAAACTAAGAGGGAACGAAGCTAAAGAATGCAGCACTCTTAGTCTGAGTAATGAACATATTAAGGCACTTCCCAGATCTCAAACGAAGGCACACACTAATATTAACATGAGCATTTAACTTGAATGCAGTAAAACACGTGTAGATACTAAAATAAGCACAGCAGTTGAACAATAATAGGCAGAAAAAGTGCAATACATCAACAATGAATATGCATGCAATGGGAGTTGATTCTGAGCAGTGTGTCCACCCTCCAAATGAGTTCCATCTCAGTGCCAAGCTTCCTCACCTTATATACATTTAACAAACCCAGGACCTGAATACCTTTGAGTGCCAACCCAGATCGGGGAGCAATCAATCCGAAATGCTCCGGGGGAATCTGTATTCCAACACCTGTTTCAAGAAGTGCCATGCCTCTTGGTTTCAGTCTGTACATATTCAAAGCATGTAAATCAAGACCTGCAGATTCTGGGGTAGCCCCGTAAGGAGCTAAGGTTCCTGGTTTTATTTCTCAATACATGATGGTGTTGGTTGCTACATGGGGTTGTATCTGTAATGCTGGGGTCAACATTCACATTAAAGGGGTATCTACATTTGTCGACGGTCTGTTATTAAAAATTTGAAGGGCTTCATTTAAATGCTCTCTCCAGTTTCTCAAAGTTCCATCAGATAGTTTTTGTAATTGGGCTTTCAGTAAGCCATTTATCCTCTCAATCAGTACTACAGTTTGTGGGTGATGTGAAATATGATAAATCAGTTCAATATTGTGCTGTGAACAAGAATCTTGCACCAATTTGTCTTTAAAATGTGACCCGTTGTCACTTTGGATTCGGAGTGGGACTCCGTAATACAACATTAACAAGTCCAATGTTTTGAGAGTGTTGAACTGAGTGGCAAGTTTGCAAGTGACGGAAATTAGGTAGCCAGAATAACTGTTCACTACTGTGCAGGCGTATTGACACCCGCGACTATTTAGTAGTGGCCCAATGCAATCAATTTGCCATATCTGGCCTGGCAAATTCCCTCTCACTAACTGACCTTTGACAGTTTGCGTAACAGATCTCTGTTGTGTGTGTTGACAATTAGGACACTGCATGATCACTGTTTTTATCCAATCTAGGGGAATGTGCATCCCTATAATCCCTGCCCACATGTTAGTGGCCTTCTCTCCTAGATGTCCACATTTTTGGTGTGCCCACTTAGCCATCCCCACCAAGTCAGAATCCTGTGTCGCCACTTCTGCCTCTGAGAGTTTGACTTTGTCATCTGCAAGGGAATTAAACCATCGTTGTAGTGAGTCGGTGGGGCAGTTGTCATCTACATGATACACACAAACAGTACTTTGCTCTAGCATTTCCCCATTTTTTTATGCCACAATTCTTTGCCCCACACCTCCTTGGAATGTATTTGCCAGTTATGTGCATGCCATGTGGGAAGCCAGGTGGTTAACCTATTGGGGTAGACCAAGAATCAGTATAAATGTGACAGGTCCCAGGCAATTCTTGTTTCAGCGCCTGATATACAACAAACAATTCTGCATACTGACTACTCTTCCCTTCTCCTGGAGTGGATAGCAGCTTCTTGGTGACTGGGTTATATGACACTGGCTTCCAATGACTTTTGGCCCCCACACACATGGCTGAACCATCGGTAAACCATAAATGATTCCTATCCACAGGGGACTAGGATTGAAATGTCTCACCCAACCTCACTCGTGACTCTTTTATCTTGGGCACACCATGCATCACCTCACCGTCCTGCATGGGGGCTTGTACCACCCGTTCATGCAGGGCTGCTGACCCTTCTGGTCCCACTCGGGCCCTTTCCATTATCTACCACTTTCATCTTATGACACTAGCTTCCTGTGCATGTCCTATTCAGTGAGTTTTGGGTGAACTCATCACCCACTGCACTATTGGGATCTCAGAACTACATTATGACCTAGAGTCATTTGCTCAGTATCCACTAGATCCCAGTAACATGCATGTAACTGTTTCTCAAAAGGAGTATATCACTCTCTAGCATCTGGTAGGTTTTTGGTTCAGAGACCCAGGGGCACCCTCTGTCTTTCCTGTTTTTTCCACATGCTACAATGTGCATATTGCCCCTAAATGGTTACAGGTATCTCAATGTATCCTTCCTGTACTGGTCATAAGTCTAAAGCCTGTTGAATCGCCTCCTTTGCCAAGTCAAACACACACTGCTGTTGCTCTCCCCTTTCAAGTTCATGTTTCTTTCTTGTCACTTTGTTCAAATGGGCCAAAATCTGACTCACGTGAGGGATATGCTTTATCCAAAAGCCAAACAATCCAATGAATTGCTGAGTCACCTGCTTATTACGGGGAGTGGCCAATTATAATATCTTTTGTTTTGCCTGCGGCAACACCTCTCTTTCTCCCTGATTCCATGGAATTCCTAGAAACTTCACATATTGAGAGGGTCCTTAGGTCTTATCTGGATTAATCATCCACTCTTTGCTCTGCAAGAGCTCAACAACCCTGTCCAACTGAGTCTGCACCTGTTCTTGTGTCTCTCCCTGAATCATCACAACATCAATATAATAAGACAATTGCATACCTGGAATGATAGATACTTCATTCAGGTGTTCTGCCACCAGCCGGTGACAGATGGCGGGGCTATGTATATACCCTTGGGGGGAGCTGTAACATCTTAAATTGTCTGCCGCCTTGGAAAAAGCTAAATTGCCCCTGATTCTCAGGGGCAAATGGTATAGAAAAGAAAGCATTGGCAATACCAATGGTTGCATACCAAGTCCCTTTATGTTTTTGTATCCTCTCAATCAAAGTATTGTGTCTGGGACTGCAGCTGCCAACGGGGCGCATATTTGCTCAATTTGCGGTAATCAATCATCTTTCTATAGTGCCCATCCACTCGGTACACGGGCCACAAAGGATTGTTCCACTCAGTGGTGACTGGAGCCACCACACCTGCCTCTATCAACTCCTCTATAGTCTCATTTATTTTCTCATGCCCTCCCGGAATTCGGAATTGCTGCACACAAACCTCCTTGGTTGCTGGGGGCACCTTCACTAGGGGGGTCTCTTCAAATGACCTGCCCTTTCTTCTAACTCTGAAATATATCGCTTTGATCCAAATTGATAACAACCATCATCCAAGTATAAAGTCATCCCCTTCAGAATGTCACTTTTCAGTACATACTCTTGGAGAGGCACAATCAAAACAGTATATTCTCTTTTTGGCATTCTCCCTATTTTCATTGAACCTTAGCCTGCACGGCGGGGATTTGCTTTCCACCCAACCATGTGATGGTGTAGTGTTGACCAAGAAACTTTTTTTTTCATTTCCATAAATTAAAGAGACCTTCGCTCTGGTGTCAACTAAGGCCTGGGCCCTATGAATATCTTTATGCTTCCAGTGAATTTCTAAATCAACATGATGTCTATTATCTTTATGAGCCCATCCGTGTACTGGACCTTGGCCTGTTTCCTAATCTGATTTAAACCTGGCAACTTTTGCCCAAGTCAGGTCTGGATATATGCTCTCATATCTGCGAGGAGATTCCTCTCCTTCCCCGTTTTCAGCAGTTAACCAATTGCTGTCCAAATCTTCCTCTACTTTCCCTCATGAAGAAACATTTTTCTCCCTCTCTTTTCCTTCCTCCTGCATCTGTGGCTGGCCCCGAGTCACTCATTTATTATCCTGCTTGTTCAATTTCCTGCTGTCTTCCTTTCTGTCCAGCCCCCACTTACAGTACATCTCCCACAAACTTATGGAATCTATCCCATCAATATGCTCCTTGTTGACACCATCCTTCAATAATTCCATAAACATGTCTCTCCTCGATACTCTATTGTTGTCAGTTCGAAGCCCAGACCTCGAGGTTGTATCCACTCTTCCAGCTCACCCAGCTCACAGACAGCCTCCAGTACATCTTTCAAAGCCTGCCCTGTCTGATTAATTAGGAGAGTCATTATTACCTGCTTGTAAGCTGTACACAGAGAGCGGTCCTTCTAACACATGGTGAGCATCACCCAGGAAATTAGCAGTTTTCATTAACCCCTCCTTAATTATCTGCATTGCATCTCTTGAGGTATACCACCACTTGTCATTTTGTGGCCAGTCTGATTCTGTAGGATACTTATGGTTACACCCCACAACTGCTAGTTGCAGTAGGGTGATCTGTTGGTTACCCTGATTAACCCCTAAACTGCTCCTGTATCATGGGGTGAGTGCTAAGAGTACAAAACTTAGGAGTGTCTCCTATTTATAACATAGGGTCCTGTGTCAAATAATCACACTATCATTGTAAGTAACGTTTCCCCAGATCTCTGCCTAAATCTATCTATGATATTGACTTCTTGTTGTTTGTAATCTTCTAGGGAGTGCACCTCAACGCCCCCGCCCCTAGGTTTTGGGGAGTGCCCTGTATATTCCATCTAAATATAGGCTGTGCACAAACCAATTTCTGTCCGTCTGGCTCTAGCTGGCCCCACCCTTTTAAACCGACTCATCACTGGAATCAGAAAAATCTGTGGAATCCCAAATATTGGCATCCCAGACTTCTGGGTCTCAATTTAACTCTGCTTTAGAAATAGCTAAATTAACTTTCTTTTGATTGACTCTACCCCTACATTTGCGGTATCTGTACTGGGTAACGTGAACAGCTGCCTTTTCTGCGACTGATTGATAAGTATCTACTTTATCATGCAATAACTTATTCTGAAAAGACAGCATTGCTACTTTATTTTTAGCTTCAATTCACATCCCGTTCCACTGGCACTTTCTGTATACAGAGTAAAACTGTTTTTGGTTCAGCATCGATAAGACATTCGCCCCAATTTTCACATACTCCACAAGACCATTAATTTTCAAGAACATCATAGGATGCTTTTCCCCACCCTGGTATATCATCTGGCACCTGGGAAACTGCCTTTGACTTTTTGCCAAACATTTTCACTTTTAAATCTTTCACTTCATATCCAGCAAACGACTATGACACATTGTTCTGCTTAGCTTCAAACTAAGAGGGAACGAAGCTAAAGAATGCAAAGAATGCAGCACTTTTAGTCTGAGTAAAATAATTTATTAAGGCACTTCCCAGATCTCAAATGAAAGCACACAAAAATATAAACATGAGCATTCAACTTGAATACAGTAAAACATGAGTAGATACTGAAATGATCACAGTAGTTGAACAATAAAAGGCAGAATAATAGGCAATACATCAACAATGACTATGGCCCTCAATACAGCCCTGGCAGTCGGCGTTATAGCGACGGCAATACCGCAAACAGGCCGGCGGAAAAAAAATTGGATTACGACCGTGCGGGAAACCGCCAACATAGACAGCCACTTTAACACTCCGACCACCACGGCAGTACAAACAAGAGGCACGGCGAACACTGCCAACAGACAGGCAGAAGACAATGTACCGCCCACCCTATCACAACACGGCTATCCGCCACCTTTTCCGGGGCGGAACCAACGCGAATAAAAACACGGCAGAAACAGTACACAGAAGGGAAAACACTCACCTTTCCACACCCCAGGAGGAACCAGGACGCCATGGAGCCCGAACTGCAGATCCTGCCGGCGATGGTCTTCCTGCTCCTCTATCAGGAGATCCAACAACGGCAGCGGCGACCACGGTGAGTACTGCACCTACAACACAGGGGAGGGGGGAGGGAAAAGAGAGTGACACACACACGCAACACGCAACACCCCCACCTCCACCCTCACACACAACACCATACACACAAATACATGCTGCAACATTACATATACACCCCCACCCCCTCTTCAATAACGCAAGGACAAAAGGAAATGATTGTAACAATTGTAATCAATAAAAATCCATTAGTCAAAACTCAAAATCCAGTATATACAATTATGTAAACCAACTACACAAGTCCGGATAGTGCACCAATCATTGTCCGTGGACCACTGGGCCCAAAATGCATGGGCGAGACCCACACTAGATACCTGACTCCAAACGGAGAGAACACTGGAGGGGCATCACATAGAAAATATACAGGCACCTCAAGGGGAGGCTGGGTACCTCAGCCTGATGAACGCACAACGCCACTACTCCACGAGGGGGCTCCATGCCCATTGATGTATCCTGGGGAGTGCAAAGCCACTGACTCTCTAGTCTTTCCAGTGGGTGGGTTGCCCACTGCTCTATCCTAGGGAGTGCAAAGCCACAGTCTGTTAAGTCTCACCAGTGGGTGGTTTGCCCACTGCTACATCTCGGGGAGTGCAAAGCCACAGTCTCTCTAGTCTCACAAGTGGGTGGTTTGCCCACTGCTACATCATGGGGAGTGCAAAGCCACAGTCTCTCAATTCTTTCCAGTGGGTGGGTTGCCCACTGCTCTATCCTGGGGAGTGCAAAGCCACAGTCTCTTAAGTCTCACAAGTGGGTGGTTTGCCCACTGCTACATCTCGGGGAGTGCAAAGCCACAGTCTCTCAAGTCTCACAAGTGGGTGGTTTGCCCACTGCTACATCCTGGGGAGTGCAAAGCCAGTCTCTGAAGTCCTTTCAGTGGGTGGTTTGCCCACTGCTTTATCCTGGGGAGTGCAAAGCCACAGTCTCTCAAGCCTTTCCAGTGGGTGGGTTGCCCACTGCTCTATCCTGGTGATTGCAAAGCCACAGTCTCTCAAGTCTCACATATGGGTGGTTTGCCCACTGCTTTATCCTGGGGAGTGCAAAGCCACAGTCTCTCAAGTGGATAACAGTCTCCACTGGTTCTGGAGGGGGCATTGTGCCCAGAGTGCTTCATCCTGCCAAGGAATGAGGTAGTGGATGTGATCCTCCACTGGTTCTGGAGGGGGCTTTGTGCCCAGAGTGCTTCATCCTGCCAAGGACTGAGGTACTGGATGCCTTTCTCCACTGGTTCTGGAGGGGTCTTTATGCCCAGAGTGCTTCGCCCTGCCAAGGACTGAGGTAGTGGATGTGAATCTCCACTGGTTCTGGAGTTGGCATTGTGCCCAGAGTTCTTCATCCTGCCAAGGACTGAGGTAGTGGATGTCAATCTCTACTGGTTCTGGAGTTGGCATTGTGCCCAGAGTGCTTCATCCTGCCAAGGACTGAGGTAGTGGATATGATACTCCACTGGTTCTGGAGGGAGCATTGTGCCCAGAGTGCTTCATCCTGCCAAGGACTGAAGTAGTGGATGTCAATCTCCACAGCTTCTGGAGGGGGCTTTGTGCCCAGAGTGCTTCATTCAGCCAAGGACTGAGGTAGTGGATGTGATACTCCACTGGTTCTGGAGGGAGCTTGGTGCCCAGAGTGCTCAACGTGCATTGTGGGCGCAACAATACACTCTCCTGGGTGTGTGTGCTGCGAGATTGCCGAGGTACAGGTAGGTTGATACGCCATGGAGGCAGAGACATACCGCACACTGCTGCGGCATCGCATTCCATATGCAGGTGACAACTGTGATGACAGTGATGCTCCATGGAAGCTGCCCAGGCTCCTGGAACTCACCACCAGCCTCGGATGACTGACCACTGGGGATGGCAGCCATGTCTGCGGTGGTGCCACTGGCTCAGGATGTCGCGGGCCGCTGGCGGTGCTCGCGGCGGTGTCAGTCACGGCGGTGTTTGCGGCAGGCTCTGTGGCAGTGGTGCTTGCGGCGGTCTCTGTGGCGGAGGTGCTGCCGGCGGGGTCTGTAGCGGCTGTGCTGGCTGCAGGGTCTGTGGCGGCGCTGCTTGCGGCGGGCTCTGTGGCGGCGGTGCTTGTGGCGGGGTCTGTGGTGGCTGTGCTGGCTGCCGGGTCTATGGCGGCGGTGCTTGCGGCGGGCTCTGTGGCAGCGGTGCTGGTGGCAGGCTCTGTGGCGGCTGTGCTGTCGGCGGGCTCTGTGGCGGCTCTGCTGGCTGCGGGGTCTGTGGCGGCTCTGCTGGCTGCAGACTCTGTGGCAGCGGTGCTGGTGGCTGGGTCTGTGGCAGCGGTGCTGGCGGCGGGCTCTGTGGCGGTGCAGGTGGCGGTGCAGGTGGCGGTCTTCTCCGCCATACAGGTTGGCGTCGACGTGGACAGAAGGTGTGACACAGGTCCCTCAGTCGGTGCCACCATGCACTCTCCTGACCTGCCCTCCAGTTTCTGGTGGCGCAGCTGTCTTGCGACTAACCCCTTTCGTTTTCCCTGACCCCTTGGTGGCAGGTGTTTTCGGCTTCTCCCTCCAGGATGTGGGCACCTTTTTCACCTTGGCAGGTGGCGGAATGTCCTTGCCCTCGCTCTGTGGCACACTGGCAGCCCTGATGGTTGGCGTAATCCATAACCCCGCAATTGATGGCACCACTGTGCCTGGGGATGTTGTGGTTGAGGTGCTGGGCTGAGACCTGGAAAGCCTGGCCCTAGGGGAAGGACGGGGGTGGGAGGTGTAGGGAAGAGGTCAATATTAGCCAGGAAAAGTTTTTTAGACACACTGGGACGGGTAGATGGAGGGGGTTTGGGAGTGGAGGTAGAGGTAGTGGATGTAGGAGGTGTACGTATGCTGAATTTTGGTGAAGGTGCATGGGCTGGAGGCTGCTGTGAGGTGTATGGCTGTTGGGTGCGTGTGTGCCTGCGTTTGTGTACTTTGGGAGGAGGGCTCACTGACACACTGGGAGAGGACACTGGGGATGTGTGAATGGTAGTGGGGGTGGTGAGTGCACGTGAGCGGTGTGTGGTGATGGGCATGCTGGTGATGGAGGTAGTGGCTGAGGATGTAGTGCATGCAGGTGTGAGTGGAGGCGAGACTGGGAGGGAGGAGGGAGATGTAGAGGAGGGGGACACAGTGGAGGCAGTGGATGTTGGTATGTGTGCATGGGTATGATGCTTGTGTGAGTGCCTGTGGGATGTGTGGTGCTTATGTTTGCCTGAGCCACCCTTGTGTGTTGATGTGTGTGCATGCTGGTCTGACGGAGTGCTTGGGATAGGCTGAGGTACAGGGGATTGGGTCTGGGTGGAGGAAGTTGGAGGGGGGAGGATGGACACAGGGACAATGGCTGCCATCAGTGCTGAGGCCAGAGCTTGAAATGCTCTCTGTTGGGCTGGCTGCCCAGAAGGTATGTATTTGTTTGTTGCAAATGCCTCTCAAAACCCTGGATGGCATTCAGAATGGTAGACTGCCCAAATGTGAGGGATCTCAGGAGGTCAATAGCCTCCTCCCTGAGGGCAGCAGGGCTGACTGGGGCAGCGCTTGAGGTGCCTGGGGCGAAGGAGATGCCCACCCTCCTGGGTGAGCGGGCTCGGTACACACACTGAGGGGCTGCTGGGAGGGTGGTGCTGGTAGGGAGGGTGGTGGCTGTACCATTTGATGTGGGGGCACAGAGGGGCCCGCAACTGCAAGGGTGCTCCCATCAGAGGAGTCGCTGTCACTGCTGTCTGCTCCTGTCCCCGCTGTGGAGCTCCCCTCGCCCTCCGTCCCACTGGTGTCTTCAGACTCCGTTGTTTTGCCCTCCAGGGCCAAGTGGGATGCAGCACCCTCCTGCTCCGGTGCCACTGCTCCTCCGCCTGATGATGCTATTGCACACAAGAACAGGGAGACCACAAAAAGGGGGGGGAGACAGAAGAAAGACATGTTGAGTGCATGCATTACCGCTACCGTTGGCAGACACAACAGACACAGCAGCTCTCTCCACTACGCCATGCACTTATAGTTCCTAGATTTATCACATGCCCATGGGGTACAAGGCCTAAGCCCGATTGCTGCACACCTGGAAGTCACAGGAGCCTGACTATGGGGGTCATTCTGACCCCGGCGGTCTCAGACCGCCGGGGCCAGGGTCGGCGGGAGCACCGCCGACAGACCGGCGGTGCCCCGCAGGGCATTCTGACCGCAGCGGTTCGGCCGCGGTCAGACAAGGAAAACCGGCGGTCTCCCGCCGGTTTTCCGCTGCCCTACAGAATCCTCCATGGCTGCGGAGCGCGCTCCACAGCCATGGGGATTCTGACACCCCCTACCGCCATCCTGTTCCTGGCGGGTCTCCCGCCAGGAACAGGATGGCGGTAGGGGGTGCCGCGGGGCCCCTGGGGGCCCCTGCAGTGCCCATGCCCATGGCATGGGCACTGCAGGGGCCCCCATAAGAGGGCCCCACAAAGTATTTCAGTGTCTGCTATGCAGACACTGAAATACGCGACGGGTGCCACTGCACCCGTCGCACCTTCCCACTACGCCGGCTCAATTCTGAGCCGGCGTCCTCGTGGGAAGGTTGATTTGCCCTGGGCTGGCGGGCGGCCTTTTGGCGGCCGCCCGCCAGCC
Source organism: Pleurodeles waltl (assembly GCF_031143425.1). Taxonomy (NCBI): domain Eukaryota; kingdom Metazoa; phylum Chordata; class Amphibia; order Caudata; family Salamandridae; genus Pleurodeles; species Pleurodeles waltl. Next base: position 892,473,174 of record NC_090448.1, on the reverse strand, counting down.
CAGGGCAAATCCCAAAATACCCTCAGCGGTCTTTAGACCGCGGAGCAGTATTTTGGTGGGGGAACTTAGGCGGGCGGCCTCCGCCACCCGCCGAAGTTAGAATCAGGCCCTATGTGTAGATGGCACTAACCACTAGTGGGGTTGGGGTGCCACAGAGCCTGCCTCACAAGGGACCTTGCCTCCAAAGCTCGCCCTGGCCTAGGGGAACCCACTGCCCACCTCCCCCGCCCAGACACCTTGTAATGTGCGCAAAGTCAGCAGATTGATAGTGTACTCACTCCCTTTGTGGCTGCTGTGATGCCCTCAAGCGCCCATCCAACTCCGGATACGCTACCGCCAGGATCCGGAACTTCAGGGGGGTTATGGTACGACGGGTACCTCTTCCACGTTGGGAGGCCATCCCCAGCTGGGCCTCCACCATCTTCTTTATCCAGCGGCAAAGGTCCTCCCATCTTTTCCGGCAGGGGGAGCTCCGTCTGTGGTGGACCCCCAGGCTTGGGACGTCCTTGGCGATGGAACGCTAAATATCCTTCTTCTGGTGGGCGCTGACCTAGAGGAATAGTATAGGGGAAAAGGAAAATCTTTACCCATCCGGACCTTCATCCTCTTTGGCCCACGTTCACACCCTTGCCCTGATGCACATATCCTCACCTTCCGCACATGCAGGCCTCAGTCCCCCCCATTTATCTTCCATCCACACCACTCAAAACAGGCATTGCCCATGCAGCATTTTCACAGTGTACTCACCTGTTTGTCTGGAGGACCGTACAGTTGTGTGAACTGGGGGAGGACCCCGTCCACTAGTTTCTCCAACTCCTCCGGAGTGAAGGCAGGGGCCCTTTCCCCAGACACATGAATCATCGTTGCTTCCAGACTGAGTTCACAGCAGCACTTGCAGTGTAGGTCCTCTCCTGTTGAAGGTCAGGTATCAAGTGAGGGAACAGACAGGAAATGGCGGTCACGTCCGCGGCGGTGCGTACCGTCACCGCCGGCGTACATCGTCATTGGCTCCTGGGACCCATAGGGTCCAATGTTAACCAATGCAGGATTGCACCAAAGTCTTCGACCGACCTACTGCGACGGTGTACAACACCAGTTACCTCATATCCCCTTGTCCCACCTCACAGGTCAGGCCGCCCCCATTTCAGGGGGTCACATGACATTAATTTTAACTGCATCACACCAATGTAGGCCTTGCATACATACAGTAACAGGCACATTGCGGATTAATAAATGTGTGCAAATTACATTTTGTGATACCTCAGTGTTGGCAGACTCTCTGCTCGCTGCTCTTGTCCATAGGGCACGTCCCCTAAGGCAGGTGATGAGATGGTGGCATCCTCCGCTGTAGAGACTGCTGGTGGACCTGTCGACAATGGAAGAGAGACACGTAATAGTCACCTACAGACTTGATCGTGCAAAAATCCATGAACTATGTGCCCAGTTTGGAGCCAGACCTGATGTCAGGTATCCGCCATCCCACAGGGATCCCCCCTCTAGTGCAGTTCCTGTCAGTACTCCATTTCCTGGCAAGTAGTTCCTTTCAAACAACAGTGGCCATTGCATCAGGGATGTCCCAGCCAATGTTCTCTAACGTGTTGTCCAGAGTGTTGTCTGCCCTGCTGAAACACATGCGCAGCTACATCGTGTTCCCTCAGGTGGAGGATTTGCCCACAGTGAAAGGTGATTTCTATGCCCTGGGACATATTCCCAACATCATAGGTGCCATTGATGGGACACATGTGGCCTTGGTACCCCCCGCAGGAGTGAACAGGTGTACAGAAAACGGAAGAGCTACCATTCGATGAATGTGCAGATGGTGTGTTTGGCTGACCAGTACATCTCCCATGCGAATGCCAAATTTCCTGGCTCAGTGCATGACGCTTACATTCTGAGGAATAGCAGCATCCCTTATGTGATGGGGCAACTCCAGAGGTACCGTGTGTGACTAATAGGTGAGGACAAGGACCCTATACAGTGTGAATAGTTGTCTGGGGTTGTCCCTACGGGTTAGTGTGTCTCTAACAGATGTCCCTCGACATTTGCAGGTGACTCTGGTTACCCCAACCTGTCATGGCTAGTGACCACAGTGAGAAATCCCAAGACAAGGGCAGAGGAATGCTACAATGAGGCACATGGGCGAACTAGGAGAGTTATAGAGAGGACGTTCGGCCTCCTTAAGGTCAGGTTCCGGTGCCTCCATATGACAGGTGGTTCTCTCTACTACTCACCAAAGAAGGTGTGCCAGGTCATCGTGGCCTGCTGTATGCTACACAACCTGGCTTTGCGATGGCAGGTGCCTTTTCTGCAGGAGGATGGTCCAGCTGGTGGTCTTGTGGGAGCTGTGGAGCCTGTGGGCAGTGAAGAAGAGGAGGCAGAAGAAGAGGATATCAACAACAGAAACAACATTATCCAGCAATACTTCCAGTGAGACACAGGTAAGAAGATGTCACTGCCTCACACATCTCATACTATTGTTGGAGCTAGCATAAGTCTGTCATTTTCACTCAGTGTATGGACCCTGACTTGTCACTTTGCCTTTCCATTTAACAGATGTGGGTCCCACTTTGTGACCTCTGTTATATTTCCTCCAGCCCTACAGCTGTGTTTCATCGGTATGTGAACAATTAAATTGACATTACCATATTCCATAGTTCTTGCAATTACACATTTGTGAAAGCACAGACTGACTCCAGATTGTTTTGTGATTGAAGTGTGTTTATTTCTGTGCAAATAAGTGGAGGGGGTTGTAAAATGGGCAGGGGTGATGGTGGAGGAATGTCCATGGCAGAGTCCAGTCTATTTGTTTCAAGGTGCATTGTCCAAAGGGGCATTGGAAGTGGAGCAAGGGCAGTTGATGGATGGGCAGGGTGACAAAGTGGGACAGAAGGGTGACATTCAGGAGGGTCTCATTTTCCTGGCGGGGTCTTGGCAATGTTCTCTGTCTTGTTCCTGGATCTCAGGGACCGTTTGTGGGGTGGCTCTCCATCTGCAGGGGGTGGGGTGCTGGTGTCGTGTTCCTGTGGCGGTGCCTCCTGTCCACTAGCGCCGGCAGAGGTGGAGGGCTGTTCATCGTCCAGGCTAGTGTCAGAGGCCCCTTGTTGTGCCACAGAGTCCCTCCTGGTGTTGACAAGGTCTTGCAGCACCCCGGCAATGGTGACCAGGGTGGTGTTAATGGACTTCAGTTCCTCCCTGATCCCCAGATAGTGTTCCTCCTGCAGCCGCTGGGTCTCCTGAAACTTGGCCAGTACCGTTGCCATCGTCTCCTGGGAATGATGGTACGCTCCCATGATGTTGAAGAGTGCCTTGTGGAGAGTGGGTTCCTGGGGCCTGTCCTCCCCCTGTCGCACAGCAGTCCTCCCATTTCCCCCGTTTTCCTGTTCCTCTGTCCCCTGAACCGTGTGCCCACTGCCCCCAGGTCCCTGAATGTCTTGGGTTGGAGGGTTTGCCTGGGTTTTCTGTAGTGGTGGACACACTGCTGAGTGACGTGTCCTGGGGACAGAGGGATGGGTCCGCTGGGTGGGTGCTGTGCTGGTGTTTCCTGAGGGGGGAGGCTCTGTGGTGGCTTGTGCCAGTGTCAGGGGAACCGACTGTCCCGAGGTCCCAGATGGGCCGGGCTGGTCAACTTGATCCAGTTGTGCAGAGCTGCGGTCATCACTGTGGGTCTCTTCTGTGAGGGGACTGGATATGTCTGGTACCTCCTGTCCGGTGACGTTGGGTAGGGGTCTGCAGGGGTGTAAAGGCATGATTATTGCATCTGTGTGTGCCATCGTGTGCAATGGGTGAGTGACCCTGTACTCCAGTGCTTGCATTCTTGTCTAGGTCCTTGTTTGATAATTGGTTTGGGGTCTGTGTGGGTATCTGTAGTGGACATGCTTTGGTTTTGGGTGTCCATGCTTTGGTGTTGCATGCAGGGCTTGGTATTGGGATGGGTGGGTTGTGATAGTGGGACATATGTGAGGTGTTGGATGGATGGGGGTGAGGGTGAGGGTGGGAGTATGTGATGGCATGCAGGTAGGGTGGGGGATAAGGTAGTAAAGAGTTCACTTACCAGAGCCCATTCCTCTTGCTGCGGGGCCCTCAGGATGCAGTATTGCCAAGACTTGCTCCTCCCATTTTGTTAGTTGTGTGGAAGGAGGTGGGGGTCCACCGCCAGTCCTCTGTACAGCAATCAGGTGTCTGGAGACCACGGAATGCACCTTCCCCCATAGGTCGTTCCACCTCTTCCGGATGTCATCCCTAGTTCTTGGATGGTGTCCCACTGCGTTGACCCTGTCGACGATTCTGCGCCATAGCTCCATCTTCCTAGCAATGGAGGTGTGCTGCACCTGTGATCCGAATACCTGTGGCTCTACCCGGATGATTTCCTCCACCATGGCCCTGAGCTCCTCCTCAGAGAACCTGGGGTGTCGTTGAGGTGCCATGATGTGGTGTGGGTGATGTGTGAGGTGGTGTGTGTTATGATGTGTGAGGGGATGTGTTGTGTGTTGTTTGAGGTGCGTGGATGTTGTGTGAGTGATGATGTTGTGTCTCTGTGGATGCTGGTGTTGTTTCTGGTGGTGTCTCTCTCTGGCGTGGTATCAGAATTCTGGTGGTAAGGGTTTGTGGGTGATGTGGGTGTGTGTTTTATATTGGATTGGGTGTGTGGGTGTAGTGTGTGTATGTGTATCAGGTGTGTGTATTTCGAATTGTCAAATGTGGAGTTGTTTTGTAAATGTGTGTGTATTTTGAGCGCGGCAGTGTGTACCGCCAATGGAATACTGCGCTTGAAAGACTGCCGCGTGGATTCGTGGGTCATGATAGTGTGGGAGTATTCCTGTTGGCTTGACAGTGTTGGTTTTGTTATCGCCAGTTTATCACTGACCTTTGGTGTGGCGGACTTGTGTCGGTGTCTGGATTATGGCGGATTCCGAGCTGTGGGTCGTAATAGCTGTAGCGGAATTCCGCCGCCACATCGGTGTGTTGGCGGTCTTCTGCACGGCGGTAAGTGGGATTTACCAAGAGGGTTGTAATGAGGGCCTATGTATGCAATAGATATCTTCAGTGCATACACATTTATTTGTTGATGTATTGCACTTTTTCTGCAAAGGGGATGTTTCCTCGTTAGGGGGGCTGAAAAAATGGCGCAGAAAAATCTAAGAGATTTCTTTGCATCATTTTTTTCAGCACTTTTAATGTCTGCCCAGAGGAGGCGTTAACAGGAGCCACACCATTGATTACAATGGGCTTCAATGGGCTTTGCAGGATTAGCGTCAAAGCTCTGAACTAGCATCAAAAATGTTGATGCTAGTTCCCCTAACTACCACCATTGTGTGCCATATCTTAGATATGGCACGCACATGGTGGCATTAGGGGGGTGCTAAGGGTGCAAGAAAAGTTGCGCTGCACTGGGTTCAGCACTCCTTTTTTTAAATCTGGGCCTAAGAGTGCTACATTCTTTGCATTCTTTAGCTTTGTTCCCTCTTAGTTTGAAGCTAAACATAACAGGTCTGCAGGAGAGTCAACTAAAGGAAAGGAACACACACAGTATACTAGCATTGGTATGTATTAACATAGTTCAAATAACATTCAAGCCATGGAAGTACATACACTGATAACAACACAGAAAATATGGACTCCTTTAGTTCTTGTGGGATAGATATTCCCACTCCTTTCATGAGCTTCAGAAAACAGTTCACAGTTTTTTTACCTGGCACCAAATTACTTCATATGCTCTTGTTATGTGACTGTTCTTCCTTTTCTTATTTTTGAATTCTCTTTTTCTCTTTAAAAGTTTGCAAATAGTCTCTTGAATTCCCAGCAGAGACAGAGGGAGGCTTATGCTAGGATTTTTCACAAGCCTACATGTTTTTATTTTTTGTATAATTGTTGCTGATGAAAAACAAAGAATAATGCAATAAGGTTATTTTCTCTTCTTTTGCTTGTCCTTCCTTTCATTGCAGGTTACGCCCTCACATGTCAGAATGACCAACAGGCTGATTCCTGAGTGGCTGCAGCCGCAAAGAGTATTTACTGCCATCGCTCATGGTAGATGTTTTCTGGAAAGCAGGGATCAGAGAAGTCAGATGAACTGCTCACAGGTGACTGCAGGGTACAGATGTTACCTGATCAGGTTAGGAAGCTTGGACTGGAGAGAAGAGGGTGCGATAATCCAGTAGAGTGGGAGGGAGGATAAGGGTTCTTTTCCGGGAAAGTAAACCAACCACCCAACTGGGGTTTGAGAGAGTATTTATAGGTAGATAGTGTTTTCTAGAAGAGCATGTGAGTCCCTGCCTGGAAAATCCCTGTATTGATGGTACATGAAACACTCTGAATTGTACCTGCCTGGAAAGTCTCTGTCTGCAGGCACATGGATAATTATTAAGCACATGAATAATAACAATAACAGAAAAAAAGATCATCATAGACGTGAGACTTGTACAGACATGTGGAACAAAAGCATGAGGCCTTTTAGTCAAACCTAGGAATAATTACAAGCACATGGAACATGGACGCGCTCGTTGTTGTGGAGACGGTGGTTGCAGTCAGGGGCAGGAGCCCTTTAAATTTACTGTTGCGTTCCTGCCTCGCGGGACACGCTCGCAGAGGAGGCGGCGGCTGCAGTAAAGGGCAGGAGCCCTATAAAACCATCTTTGCGCTCCCGCCTCGCGGGACGCGCTCGTTGTTGTGGAGGCGGTGGTTGCAGTCAGGGGCAGGAGCCCTTTAAATTTACCATTGCGTTCCCGCCTCGCGGGACGTGCTCGCAGAGGAGGCAGCGGCTGCAGTAAAGGGCAGGAGCCCTATAAAACCACCTTTGCGCTCCCGCCTCGCGGGACGCGCGCGGGCAAAGCCCGGGCAAAGCCCGGGCCAAGGGCAGGCCCGTCCTTCGCCCGTCATCGCCAGGAAGAGGCTGGGCCCCCTCTCTTTAATTTTTTTTTTTCTGTGGAATCCTTGGAGTAGCCCTTCGTAATACTAGTAATTGTATGGTAGATTTGACGAGGGGGCAGCAAAGTCTTCTAAGTCTCGGAAAGACATTTATCCAGAGGAGCACTTTAAGTCCTCTGTTTACTGAACACACAAGTGAGAACGTCTTATGAGATCTGACTCTTGATCTGTCTGACAACCCAGTGTATATTGATTGTGTATTTAATCCTTTGGTCAAGTAATCTAATTGGGGGCAGTGCGTAGCTGAGGGTTGGTTGGCAAGCCAAATCAATTCGTATTCACCCTCTCAGCTTTTCTTCTTTTTTGGAATAAGCCTGTTAGAGTATAAGATATGGGCAAAAGAAAACACTCAAAACTGAATCACCCCGCAAATTTAAAAGATAGTACATCCATATTAAAATACATCTCAGGAGCGATGGGGATGATAGACAAACAGATTGCTAATGCGGAGGGAAAATTGCTGACTCCTAAAGAACATACCTCCCAATCTTCTAATTATATTGGGATATTAGATGATGCTAATCATAGTAATTGCGGGCCTGTAAATATAGAAGAAAGCCACATAAATGGATGTATTCAAAATAATTCGGATTTAATCTACACTTCGGATGATCTTTCCCCGGTAGCCAAACGCTCATAGAAGCCGGTGGAAGGAACGGTAGCTAATGGTCCAAAAAAATTGTCAAAGAAAGACTCAGTAACTATCCCAGACCAATTGCCACCAAAGAAACCGTCCCAAAGGAAAATTCCAAGTAATTCAGCAGATACAAACCGAACCCTCCTTATAAATCTCTACGATTTAGTAAACACCTTGAAATCATCAATTGGGACTTCATTGGATTCTTTTTCAGAGCGCCTAAAAATGGTTGAATCTAATCTTGAAGTAGGTTTAGGAATCATAAAATCCCTACAACTTAAGGACTTACATGATGCGCAGAAAGCCTTTAGTACATCATCGTTGATTTTAAATTATGAGACTAATACTCAACCTGCCATGAAAGATAGGGCAGACGATTTATACTTGAACCCAAAGCCCCCGAGGAAATTACAACCATCATCACCATCAATAGCATTAAACAGCCATACCCAACCTCCAAACCTTTGACCAAGTCACAACCACTTCCAACAGTATCTAGCATTAGTTATACTCCGTTAAATACAGCAAATACAACAAATAATCTTCCATCCACGACTAGGATAGATCACCCCCAGCCAGATTCAGGACGGAGTCATCCCAGTGGAATAAGACCCTCGAAGCCTATATACATCCCAAGTGACTTTTTACACCTTCCTCCGGAGGCCACCCCATATGTAGTGGTTTTGGCTAACGTCCCACCTGCGGAAGATCAACAGCAGGAATCGTGGACGGCACTGAGGAACAAGGCACTTAATTGGCTAGGTACCCGTCTGGGCCCCGGAACAGTGGGGGACCTCTTTGATGATATTAAAATAATCAGAAGAGTCAGGTGGGTAGGAAGTAGTAGGAAGGTACTGGAGGGAGACTGTGTGGTCCTTTCATTTACATCTCCTGATTTGGTGGATAGAATTATCCGCAAACTAGGACCCAGGCAAGTCACCCCCGAAGGAATTTCCCTACTACCCCTGGGATTCTTTTATCAAAGACTGGCACGGCACTATACTGAGATCTGACAATCAACAAGTAAAATACCCATAAACAGATCAGATCCCATCCCCTTTTTCAATAGATTTCATCCTCTTACAACTTTAGAAGACATGGATTGACTCAGCATTAATAAGAAAGATGTACCCTACGAACTGGCCCCAGAACTGAATATAGAAGGGTCTCTCACAACTAAGAAAGATATACCTGCTGAAGTGGAATCTGAAAGGAACCTAGCAGGAATCCAGATAAACCAGAGAGACCCCCTCCCAACAGTAACTCACTCAATAGATGGTGACATACCCCCCATAATCATAAATAATGTGCATTGCCAAAACCAACAGAAACTCGAAATAACCCTACTTTATTGGAATGTGGCAGGCCTAACTAATAAGATCAATAACCCACTCTAGGTGAACTTCATAGAAGATTTCTCATGCCTATGTCTCCAGGAGACTTGGTTATTGGATCCTGTTCATATAAGCAGCTATAAGACTTTCCACACTCCAGCTGTGCAGACTAACCACGGTAGGCCAAAAGGAGGCCTATGCACATATATTTCCAATAAAGTATGGTTACGGAATTTAAAGATGCAAGCCATGAGACCGTATTATCAAATGATAGAAAGTAATTTGGATCAGAAGACCCAGCTAGTGATCATTAACTTTTAGAATAATGCCCCACCAGGGGAAGTTCCCAATATTTTAACGGAGATGGGTGAGGACTTAGAGAAAATATGGGCAAATAACAGGCGTGAGACCCTCATTAAATGGGGCAGTGATTTTAATGTCCATCCTTGTAAAGAACTTTCGGAGAAGGTATGTGGCTGGGACACTGAAAACACTGGCTTAGGGCCCCATTTTACTCATAGCACCCAAGGAGATGCAATGAACCTAATGATCCAAAAGTTTAATCTGTTGTTTGTAAATGAACTATTTTCGGAACCACTTCAGTTTAAACCAACCTTTAATGGAAGGGGTGCAAATACAGTGATTGATTATGTGTTAACTTCAACCCATCTTGCACATTACCTTACTAACTATACGTTATTTGACATTGCGATAAGTGACCACTTCCCTCAGAGTGTGAACCTTTCCCTAATCCACCCCATAACGGTCAAACTCGACAAGGTCACAGTGGTAAATGATATCGAATTAGCCTCACGCAACGGATACATGTTGCGATGGGCCCAAACGGATCCACAGACCTTACTTAACCAGCTAATACGTGACCTTAATCAAGCCTTTATAGATTGCCTTAGCGAGAACATTGACCAAGGAAATTGTCTAAGCGCCTTCTTGCAGATTACGCAAGGTGTGAAAGAAGCTCTCACAATTAGAACGGGAAAGGTAGGACAGAGAAGGGAATTGGGCTGGTTTGACCATGACTGCACGAAAGCACACAAGAGATTAAAAAAGGCTCTAAGTGCCCTAATAAGGTGTCAGACTGAAATACGCACGTACAGACAGGAATACAAAATAGCCATAGAAAAATCTATCTTGAAAGAAAAATTGTGGGAAACCTTACATGAAGCTAGCCGAACGAAGGACAACATCCTCTTCTGGAAAACAATAAACACTCCAATGCTGGGGGATAGACACACTCCTAGGATGGAAATTGCAATTTCCGAAGAGGATTGGATTGCACATTTTTCAAAAATGTATTCTTACACCAGCGACCGAAAGTCTCCAGAACTTTTAAAAGTTTTAGTTGTCCAGGGAAGCCCACGCCCAACCGTAATACCTCAGTTCAGTTTAGAGGAAGTGGTGGAAGCCATAAATTTAAGCAATGCGGGGAAGGCGCCGGGTCCTGATGGTGTCCCGATAGATTTATATAAGTCTAATACGCAGCTATGGGGCCCCTTATTGACTCAGACACTGAGGGCACTCTGCATACAGGGCCTTCCATCATCATGGCGAGACTCTATTATTGTCCCTATATACAAAAAAGGCGACCGGCTGAACCCGGTTTGCTATAGGCCAATCTCTCTACTCGACACATCAGCTAAAATAGCAGGGAGAATTATCTTGAATAGATTACAAACATGGGCAGATGAAAAAGGTATTTTGTCTCCAGTACAATATGGCTTCCGTACAGGAATAGGAACGGTGGAGCAGGGTTTGAACTTAAGCATCATAATTGGAAAGTACACAAGGACCAGAGAGAGTAATTTGTACTTGGCTTTTATAGATTTATCTTCAGCCTTTGATTGCGTACTACATGAGAAGTTATGGGATATTCTAAGTAGAATGGGTGTAGATTCATCAATAATTCAGTTCATACTGGACCTCTATACAGGGTGCAAAGCAAGAGTAAGGTATGGGACAAGAGGGGAATGCACTAGGCCTTTTAGCATATATAGACGAGTTTGCCAAGGTTGCGTACTCGCCCCGCTCTTGTTTGCACTATACATAAACAATTTAGAATCCGAACTGACAACTAGATGTAAAGATCTTCCCCAAATAGGCAATCGTGCCGTTCCGGTACTACTCTACGCAGATGATGCAGTTCTTATGGCCAGGACACCATTAGCCCTTCAAAAACTTTTAACTGCCTGCATAATATTTATGACAGACTTGGGCCTCTCCGTTAATCACTCCAAAACTTTCATAATGAATTGTGGTAGAAAACAGGGCAAGATAAAAAACATTACTACCCACGGGGGAAGGTCGACATAGCTCGAACATTTTCATACTTGGGCATAATGTTTGATAAAAAGGGTTCCTGGGCACACTGTATGAAAATGAAAAAGGACCAGATTATCAAGACAACGGCGGCTCAGAAAATCTTCTCAAAAAAGCTAGGAGGGATTAGCCCGCCGAACATGGTGAAAATGTATAAAGCCAAGTGTATTCCATCCGCGATGTATGGATCAGGTATCTGGGGATATATTAATTGTAAACCAATCCAGAGGGTGGAAAATGACTTCCTCAGACACCAAATGGTACATCATCGTATATAATCCACACAGAGTTAGGGGTCTCGTTTTTATCTGATCTTATAAGGATACAGCCACTGTTATTATGGCACACAGTTTGGACCTCTGAACACACTGGACTAAACAAAACTATTTTATCTGATTGTATTTCTCCAACATAATCGTTAAGAGTCCCCTGGTTGAGATATATTAAGATCTTTTTTGAAGACATGGGTAGTAAAGAATACTACACAAATCCAGACTCATTGGAATACATTACTAGGAAGGAACTGAGGGTCTTAACATTGAAGTATCTAGAAGAACGTCGATAGGAAGCGGAATCAAAAAAGCCCAGTGTAAAGTCTAACCAATTAATTCTGTCCGTGGATGGTATGCAGCCTTATTTGGCAAATGTGGTAAATCCTCGGAACCGCTTTGTTCTCACAAGACTAAGGTTAGATACCTTCCACCGTTTAGTAACTTCCCCGACTATGAATGATTGGAGTCCAATCTTAAGGGCATGTCCTTGTGACGCAACATCATTACAGTCTACGATTCATGTGGTTTTGTTCTGCAAATTTTATACAAAACAGAGAAAGACCCTCCTAGTTCCTCTTTTAAGATTACTTAACTTGTGTCAGTCCCGTAGTGCGTATATCAGCATACAGGTTTTATCCTCTATTGAAATGTGTGGAACCTTGGCAAATTTTTTATGTTCGGTACTAGCTGCAAGAAGGTCTATGGGGGCATTGGTGTAAATTTAAATGAGGTCATATAGCCATGCGTGAATGGAAAATTGTTTCATATGTATTTTTATTCCTGTCATTTATATTTATATCTTTTACACTTTTTATTTATTTATTGTGTCATTATACATAGACGTGTTTTTTTAATTGATACTTTTATGACTTGCTGAAAGTCGAATAAAGTTTTGCACTTCTACTACAAGCATATGGAACATTGGAAACACAAAGATAATTTAAAGGTTTGGTGTAGGCAACAGTGATACCAAACTTAGTGCAAATACTTAACCTAAGGTGTGTGAGGTTGAGGAGTGTCTACATGATTTATAAAGCAATCAGTTGCAGAAAATTGAGTATGTGCTTGGGCACAGGAATTGGTGATCAATCGCAGTTCCCCCCCACAAAGGGAGACCCACAGGGCAATGTTTATGGGGATTTCTTGCACCTAAGAGTTGTACCAATCGTGGGGCATGGACATTCCCAGCAGGTTCCCATGATTGATCATATGAGCTGTAGCCCTTCCAGTCCGTTAAATAGAACACACAACCATTTATTCTCTTTGAGTCTATGATCCTCTGTACTTCAAATTCTAGGTGACATCTATCTTTATTGTAGGAGGAGGTGCTAAGGGTTGGGTATAGGCATTGTAAGGTCAGAGCAGGGAGACATGAAATACTGGGCGTCAGGGCATATCATCTGGAAACTGCAACTTGACAGAAACTGGATTGTTTATTTGTGTAATTTTATAGAGTCCTAAATATCATGGCTGCAATTTGCGTGGTCCCTGAATTTGTAGGTGCTTAGGGCCAGATGTATCAAATGATTTTGCACTCGCAAACTGCGAAATCGGCCGATTGCGAGTGCAAAATCGTGGTCTGCAATGCATCAAAGGCATTCACAGACCACAAAATGAAAATCGCAAAAATTGCGATTTTCTGCGTTGCGACCTGGATTTTGTGAATCGCAATTTGCGATTCGCAAAATCCAGGTCCCAAGGCAATTCTGCAAAAAATCGCAAATTGCGATTTTTCGCAGAATGGTATTTTGTACATGCAAAATACCATTGTCTGCAACCAGGTGGTAACCTGGTGCAACATTTAAAAATGCAGTAAAACTGCAATTTTAAATTTAATATGTAAAGCACACATGCCCTTTTGGCATGTGTGTACTTTACATGGAAAAAAAATAAATTTTGGGGTGCAGGAGAGGGGGCCTTAGGCCCCCAGCACCCTGGCCTTTTGCATTTCCCAAATTGCGATTTCTGTTTCAGAAATCGCAATTTAGGAAATGCAAAAAATTCGCAGCTATGGGCCAACAGGCCCATAGCTGCGAATGGGGCCAGTATCGCAATTTGCGATTCGGTAATTGCATTTGCGATTTTTAAGAAATCGCAATTACTGAATCGCAAATGTGATACATGGCCCTTTGCGAGTCGGTAATTGAGATTTCTTAAAAATCGCAATTACCGAATCGCAATGGGCCAGATTCATACATCTGGCCCTTTGTGGCCAACGATACCTGATCACCCACTTTGTATTCTGGTTGTTGTATGTGGTATTTGTTTGCGTGCCTCATCATACTTATCTTAGTTTGTTACAGTTGTATGTGCACAGCTGGTTGGATTTCAGATAACTGATTCAAAACGGTTTGTAAAAAAGGAACGGAATTTTTTATTTTGGCATGTGTGGATTGATGCCTGTCATACAGTTAAAAGGAGACACTTTAGTAGGGGAGTGTTCGGCATTATTGTATGCAAACTCCACAAAAGGTAACAAAGTTTCTCATTCTGATGAATAAGAGCTGAACAGACATCGTAGGATTTGTTCCAGTGCTTGATTTACTTGTTCCGTCTAATCATCTGTTTGTGGATGGTAAGCGGACGAGAGTAAAGCATCGATATCCAAGCATTTACAAAGGCTTTGCCAGAAAACTTTTATATAAATTGGGGTCTCTATCTGATATAATGATGGAAGGGAGGCCATATAACAGTAAAATGTGATGGGTGAATAGGACTGCAAGTGTTTTGGTGGTAGGGATACCATTTAATGGTATTAAATGTGCTATTTAAAAGAAAAAATCTACTGCAAACCATACAGTAGTATAGCCACTAGATTTTGGCAAATCAGTTACAAAGTCCATACTGATGGCATACCAGGGCTATGGAGGCACTGGCACAGGGTGCAACAAACCGACCAGAGGAGTATGGATCCTCTTGTTCTCTGCACATATCAGACAAGCTTGCATATAACTGTGCACATCCTTGGATAGATTGGGCCACCAAAGCAATGTTTTACAATCAGCAATAGTTTTTTTGACTCCTGCATGCCCAGCAAGTGGTTTATCATGGCACCAATTTAAAACCTCATGCCTAAGTTCTTCAGTGGGCACATACAAATCGTTACTGTGATAGGGGAGCCTGTCTTTCATCAGGATAGCTTCCTCTTTTAACTATTCATCTAAATTAATCTGTTGCACACCTTATTTAATCTTATCCAACAAATGTTGGTCAGTTCAAGTACCTATCATCTGTTTTGCACCTAGTATTTTTTGTGGTGGGGTGCGCTCAGGTGGATCATGACCACAGGCTGATAATATGTCTGCCTTGGTCTGTTGTGTTCCTGGATAATATGCAATTACAAAATGATTTTCACTAAAGAACAAGAGCCATCTAATCTGTCTTGGTGTCAAGGCTTTTAGTGATCGAAAGAATTGTAAATTTTGATGGTTAGTGTAAACTGTGATGGTATATACTGCACCCAATAAATAGTGACACCACTATTGAAAACATAGTTTTATGGTGGGCAAATCCCTTTCTGTTTTTGTATAATAGTGCTCAGCAGTGTCTTGGAGAAATATGTGACAGGATGTGCATACCTTGTGGTGTGATCTTGTTGGGAGAGAATGCATCCCACTTCTAGCTGCAAGACGTCAGCCTCTACAAAGGACAGTTGTGTTGGGTCCCGGTGTCATAGAATTGGGGCAGAGGTGAACCTGTCCTTTAACAAACAAAATGCATCATTGGCTTCTTTAGGCAACACAAAAGGCACCTTTTCTGAACAGTTTGGTGATACGGCTAACAACGTCTGAGAAATGCATGATAAATCTCCTATAAAAGTGAGCGAAACCCAATAAGCTTTGTATTTCTTTAATTGAGGTAGGTGCTGGCTATTCTAAGATTGCCAGAACTTTCCTTTGGTCCATAGTGATTACATCTGGGGATAACATATACCCCAGGAATTCCACTAACTGAGTGTGAAATGTGCATTTTTCTGATTTTGCAAATAAATTATGATCTGTTAGTCGTTGTAACACTGATCGCACATGGGTAACATGCTCTGTCATGTTTTGAGAGTAAATTAGGATGTCATCAAATTATATTATGAAAAATATATCAAGAAAGTCATACAAAACTTAGTTTATAAAAAAACTGGAATGCTGCAGGGTGTTACATAGGCCGAAGGGCATGACGGTATGTTCAAAGAGTTCGAACTTAGTTCAGAAAGCTGCCTCCCACTCATCGCCTTCTTTTACTCTAATAAGGTGATAGGCTCCATGCAGGTCTAGTTTTGTATGTACGGTAGAATTTCGCACCTTGTCCAAAAGAACAGGGATCAATAGCAAGGGACTGTCCTTCACTGTTACCTTTTTGAGCACCCTATAGTCTATGGAGGAGCAATTATCACCATTCTTCTTTGGGGCAAAGAAGATGGGATAAGAAACAGGAGAGGTGAAATGATGAATGGAAGCTCATGGCTAACAATTCATCCAGGTATTGCTTTCCTAGTCTCATTTTCTCATAGGGTGTAGATACGACTACAGGTAAATTGGCCCCTGTGATTAGATCAATTCGATAGTCAAAGTCCCTTTGAGGGGGTAGTTGCATGGTCTTTTTTTCATTAAACACATCCTAAAAATCAGAGTATTCTTTTGGAAGCAAATGTGGGGTTTCTGAAGCAACTACTAGCCATGTTTGGGGTGAGGTTAGACCTTGTGCAGTGTTATAATAATAAGAACAACAGTATGAAGATCCTAGGGATCCGGCTTAACGCCCAATCAATGAGGGGATTATGGAGTTGTAGCCAGGGTATCCCCAGAATGGCTCCAAATGTGGGCATATCTATTGGATCAAAAGACAAGGTTTCAGTGTGCCCATTTTCACAAGCCAGGGATATGGGAACAGTTTGATAGGTATTCAACCCTGATGACAATTCAGTGCTATCAACTGCCCTTACTACCTCGGATTCTAGTTTTTTAACTCGAGGAATACTTAAACAACAGGCCAAGGTTAAGTCCAAGAAATTCCTGGTAGTGCCAGAATCCAGTAGTATAGGCAGAACCTTATGTTTTGATGGGGGACACCTCATGGTGACTGAAATAATTAGATGAAGTGGAATTTTACGTATGGTATGAGCCATGGATTTTGAGGTCAGTGTATTTGACTTACTCAACCAGTTGACCTCAGTGCTGATCGAGTTTGCTGGTTTTACTGGTTATTTTCTGCTATCTTTTTTAAGCTTCTTTTATTTTGGCAGCACAATCGCTGGCAAAGTGCCCAGCTTTGTCACAATAGAGATATAAATTTTGTTTGGTACATCATTCCTTTTCACTGTTTGAAACGGTTCTCTTGTTCCCCCAGGCTGCTTGAGGTCTACCAGATCATGAGGTTTAACGTCAGTCTCCTTTCCCTAAGGCCAACCACCAATTGTCATGGCTAACTTCTAGTTCAGTCACCCTTACGTTCCGTAAGTCGATGCTCTAGCCTGAGCACTCAATAAATTCTGAACAATCAGTAGGGTGGTCAACAATGTGAGCCAAGGAGTATTTTAATTCCTCTTCAAATCCCCTATAGAACAGTGAAGTTCATTTTTCTTCAGGCCAATGTGTCTCAGTAACTAATTTACAAATGTTTGTGGTTATAAGTAAGTAAGTCTTTTCCTTGACGTAAGTTTAGAAGCTCAGTATCACTTGACTGAATAAAAGTGTGCTTGGCAAATAAACGTCGCATGGCATTGCAAAACATAGTATAGTCATGCAATAAGGGGTTGTTATTCTCAATAAGATGTATTGCCCAGTTTGCGGCATAACCCCCTAGGTAACAAATGGTAAATGCAATCCGAGCAGTATGAGATGGGAAAGCACTAGGTTTGCATAGGAATTGTAGTTGACACTGACGCCAGAACATGTCAAATTTAGCGCTATCTCCAAAAAAGCATTCTGGTGGAGCAAGTGGAATGGGGGTAGGTTTGTGTACAATAACATTAACCGGGAGCGACCCTTCATTCCCTGATGACTGTATTGTTTTAGATTCCATGCTTCTGATGGGTTGAATGATGGGATGTGAATCCTGAATCTAACCAGGGTGAATGATTTGGACCGTATTGCACCAGTTCATCTCTGAGAGTTTGATTTTCTTGACGCAGGGCCTGATCCATAATCTGCATTTCACCAAGGGCACTAGTTAATTCTATCATACTGGGGATTTTTTCACTACCGTAGATTTCAGGTAATGCCTGGGCTAAGTCTTCCCACCTTGTGTGAGTTCATATTGTCTGGGCAGAAAGAATTGTAGTGGCTTGGCTTTCTGTCAGGCCACTCACCTGGAAGACTTGTCTGCAGAGATGATGTTGGAGCCTACTCTCTCCCAACACAATGCCATACCAAGGAATAATAACCTCAAATAAGGCACTGTCCTAGGAGGGAAGGGGGTCGGGACAAAATAATAAAAGAAACAAAGACTTGTGCTTTCTGAGTGGTGTCTAGCTTGCTATCCTGCTCGGGAATTCCCCAAGTGTCTTCTTCTTTCAGGGTGTGCAGGAGAGGAACACACACACTATATATATTAGCATTGGCATGCATTAACATAGTTAGTTCAACTGAAATGTGAGCAGTGGAAGTACATACACTCAGAGATGCTTATAACAACACAGACAATATGCACTCCTTTAGTTCTTGAGAAAAAGAAATTCCCACGACTTTCGTGAGCTTCGGATAACAGTTTACAATTTTTTCCCTGCAACATATTATGTCATATGCTCTTGTTGTGTGACTGTTCTTCCTTTTCTTATTTTTGAATTCTCTTTGAAAATTTGTGGATAGTCTCTTGAACTTCCAGCAGATAGCATGGGAGTCTTAGGCCGGGATAATTCACAAGTCTTGAAGTTTTTATTTTTTGTAGAATTGTTGTGGACGAGAAACAAAGAATAGGGCACTAACCTCGTTTTCTCTTCTTTTGCTTGCCCTTCCTTTCATTGCAGGTTACGCCCTCACATGTCGGAATGACCAACAGGTGGATTTCTAAAAGGCTGCAGCTGTGAAGTGGATATCCCCACCGTTGTTCACAGTAGGTCTTTTCTGGAATGCAGGGATCGGAAAAGTCTGATGAATTGCTCAGAGATGACTGCGGAGGCACAGATGTCACTGGGTCAGGCTGGGAAGCTTGGTGCAGGGGGTAGAGGGTGTGATGATCCAGGAGAGTGGGAGGGAGGATAAGGGTTCTTTTCTGGGAAATAAAGCCAAGCGCACAACTGGGGTTTGATCGAGTATTTATAGGTAAATAACGTTTTCTAGAAGTACACGGGAATCACTCTGAAAAGTCTCGGACTGTAAAGTTCCTGTATTGGTGGTACATGAATCACTCTGGAAAGTACCTTAATGTAAAGTCCTTATCTGCAGGCACATGGATAATTATCAAGCACATGAATAAAAGTCCCTGACTGGAAAGTCCTGTATTGGTGGTACATGAATCACTCTGGAAAGTACCTGAATAGAAGGACCCTGTCTGCAGGCACATTGATAATTATCAAGCAAGTGAATAATAACAGAAAAAAGGTCATCATTGAAGCAAGACTTGTACTAGCATGTGGAACAAAAAAATGGGGCCTTTTAGTCAAACCTAGGGATAATTACATGCACATGGAACATTGTAAACACAAAGATAATTTAAAGGTTTGGTATAGGCAACAGTGATACCAAACTTAGCGCAAATACGCACCCTAAGGTGTGTGAGGCTGAGAAGTGTTTACATGATTTCTAAAGCGATGAGTTGCAGAACATAAGGTACATACTTGGGTGCAGGAATTAGTGTTCCTGACAATTGCAGGGATACCTGAGAGCATGAGGTGTACGTGAGACATCCTCTTGCCATGCCTTATTTTTGCAACACGGAGGTGCCACAGAAAGGAGTAGGGTTTAGTCCCTTCAAACTTCACTTTGGCTACCCTGTCAGGGGACCTCTGAGCATTGTCAAGGAGGGGTGGGAGAAAGCTCCCAGGAAACCTGTCCACAATGTGATCAGCTAGATGTTGGCCCTCCAGGAAACAGATGCACCGCTTCTGGAAATAGGTCAAGAGCAACCTTGATGGAAGCCAATAGGTAATGAAGCTCTTCTATGACCAGAAGATGGCGTTTCAGCCTGGCGACAAACTATGGGTCATGGAGCCAGTAGAGCTCAGGGCTCTCCAGGACTGCTGGACTGGTCCATATGAGATCAAGGAGCCTAAGGGAGAGGCCACTTACTTAGTGGATCTCCAGACCCCTAGCGACCCCCTGACGGTGCTCCATGTCAATAAACCCTTGACATCAGAACCCTGATGGACAACGGTGAAACAGTCGCCCTCATTCTCCTCGACCTCTCGGCTGCCTTTGACACCGTCTGTCACCGCACCCTAATCACCCGCCTACGCTCCACCGGGATCCAAGGCCAGGCCCTGGACTGGATCGCCTCCTTCCTCGCTAACCGCTCCCAAAGAGTTTACCTCCCTCCGTTTCGCTCAGAACCCACCAAGATCATCTGCGGCGTACCTCAAGGCTCATCGCTCAGCCCGACACTCTTCAATGTCTACATGAGCCCCCTCGCCGACATCGTACGCAAGCACGACATCATCATCACCTCCTACGCCGACGACACCCAACTTGTACTCTCCCTCACCAAGGACCCCGCCAGCGCCAAGACCAACCTACAAGAGGGTATGAAGGACGTCGCAGATTGGATGAGGCTCAGCCGCCTAAAGCTGAACTCTGAAAAAACGGAAGTCCTCATCCTCGGCAACACCCCGTCCGCCTGGGACGACTCCTGGTGGCCCACGGCCCTCGGCACCGCACCGACCCCCGCAGACCACGCCCGCAACCTCGGCTTCATCTTGGACCCTCTTCTCACCATGACCAAGCAAGTCAACGCCGTGTCCTCCGCCTGCTTCCTCACTCTCCGCATGCTCCGTAAGATCTTCCGCTGGATCCCCGCCGACACCAGAAAAACCGTGACCCACGCCCTCGTCACGAGCCGCCTGGACTACGGCAACACCCTCTACGCCGGGACCACAGCCAAACTCCAAAACCGCCTGCAACGCATCCAAAACGCCTCGGCCCGCCTCATCCTCGACGTACCCCGCAACAGCCACATCTCCGCACACCTGAGACACCTGCATTGGCTCCCAGTCAGCAAAAGGATCACCTTCCGTCTTCTCACCCACGCACACAAAGCCCTCCACAACAAGGGACCGGAATACCTCAACAGACGCCTCAGCTTCTACGTCCCCACCCGCCCCCTCCGCTCCGCTGGCCTCGCACTTGCTGCCGTCCCTCGCACCCGCCGCTCCACGGCGGGTGGGAGATCTTTCTCCTTCCTGGCGGCCAAGACCTGGAACTCCCTCCCCACCAGCCTCAGGACCACCCAGGACCACTCCGCTTTCCGGAGACTCCTAAAGACTTGGCTGTTCGAGCAGCGATAACCCCCCCTTCCCTCCCTAGCGCCTTGAGACCCGCACGGGTGAGTGTCGCGCTTTATAAATGTTAATGATTTGATTTGATTTGATTTTCCATGCCTTATTTTTGCAACACGGAGGTGCCACAGAAAGGAGTAGGGTTTAGTCCCTTCAAACTTCACTTTGGCTACCCTGTCAGGGGACCTCTGAGCATTGTCAAGGAGGGGTGGGAGAAAGCTCCCAGGAAACCTGTCCACAATGTGATCAGCTAGATGTTGGCCCTCCAGGAAACAGATGCACCGCTTCTGGAAATAGGTCAAGAGCAACCTTGATGGAAGCCAATAGGTAATGAAGCTCTTCTATGACCAGAAGATGGCGTTTCAGCCTGGCGACAAACTATGGGTCATGGAGCCAGTAGAGCTCAGGGCTCTCCAGGACTGCTGGACTGGTCCATATGAGATCAAGGAGCCTAAGGGAGAGGCCACTTACTTAGTGGATCTCCAGACCCCTAGCGACCCCCTGACGGTGCTCCATGTCAATAAACTCAAACCTCACTTTGATAATTCTGAAGTGAGCATGCTCCTTGTGAAAGATGAGGGTATGGAGGAGTACCTGATGACCTCCTCTGTGCAAATGAAAATGATGGGTCAGCGGAGGGTGTCAACCTCTCTGCCACCTTGATCCCAGAGCAGCAAGGTGTCTTGCCAGTTGCTGGGATAGTTCACCTCCCTGTTGCCTCCCTGTTCTCACTCACATCTGGGCTCACACATCTGTTCATCCATGATATTGACACAGGAGACAGTCCCCCTGTAAAAACCAAAATGTACAGGTTGTCAGACCGGGTGAGAGCCAGCATCAAGGAAGAAGTCTCCAAGATGCTAGCTTTAGGAGTGAGTGAACCCTCTAGCAGTCCCTGATCCAGCCCTGTGGTGTTGGTGCCAAAGGCTGCCCCAACGGGTGCCAACCCAGAAATCCGGTTCTGCATGGACTACAGAGGCCTCAATTCCTTCACCAAGACTGACGTACACCCCACTCCCACAGCTGATGAGCTCATTGACAGGCTAGACACTGCCAAATTTCTCAGTGCTTTTGATTAAACATCAGGGTACTGGCGGAGCGCATTGAGTGAGGGAGCAAAATAGAAGTTAGCATTCTCAACCCTTGAGAGCCATTTCCAATGCCAGGTGAGGCCCTTTGGCTTGAAGAATGCCCCTGCTACACTCCAATGTTTGGTTAACAGGGTCCTGGCTGGCAAGGAGGCTTTCTGTGCCATCTACGTAGACGACATTACCGTCTACAGTGCTAGTTGGGAGGAACACCTGCATCACTCCCAAGAGGTGCTTCAGGCCCTGCGACAGGCAGGCCTGACAATCAAGGCCAGCAAGAGCTAGATTGGGCAGGGTTCCATGGTGTATTTGGAACACCTGGTAGATGGTGGCAAGTTGCAGGCCCTGCAGACCATCATGTACTTATTTTTTACATGTCCTGGTAGTGACAAACTCCCAAAGTCGTTTTTCACTACTGTGAAGCCTGCTCCTCTCATAGGCCAACATTGGAAATACCCTTCTATACTTTTTAGTGGTAATTTCTGATCTGAATGGAGTAGCCTTGGCATGTTTAGTATGGTTGGAATGGTAGTGAGAAATCCTACTTACTGGTGAAGTTGGAATTTACATTACTATTTCAGAAATGCCACTTTTAGAAACACAAAAGTATGATGGACGTAGTGTTGAAACTACACTCACCCCCAGTCACAGATTAATCACAGATCTGGGTTTAATCCATCGTTCTTTTGCTCACCGTGCCACCTCAGTGTGGACCCAGCCATATGCAAATCAGTCTTGACCCTGCTCCCCATGGGAACAGTCCAGCCCGAACTGCCAGGCCGGCTGGGTCCAAATTTGAAAAGCACGGCACTCAAAAAAACTGATGGATTAAACACAGATCTGTGACTGGGGGAGAATGTTTGGTTTGCTCTGCATTCCGTCCATCATCTGTTGTTTTCGCACTTTTAAAAAGTAGGCATTTCTCTTTCCTTACTTCTCTCTATGCCTTACAGCCAGTCTCCAATCCACATCTGGACTGTGATGGTTGACAAACTCCTCTTGTGCTTTCCACACAGACAGCCATAAACCGTGGGACACTCAGCTGCATCTGCATTCCTCTGAAAACTGATAGGTCTTCCTGGGCAGGAAAGGTAGAGGGGCTCTCACTTACACTTCAAAGGCTAGTGGCCTAACCTCACACAAAGAACTGATCACCCCCACAGATCTCCTAGCAGGCAGGTCTGGGTGGAAAGGGGCACTTGTGCACTTCAAAACCACTCTTTGAAGTTTCCTATACTTCAAAGGCACTTTGGGGTTTATATACTGGGTATGTGACTCCACCAAATCAGACACTTCTGTACCTAAAACTGGTCTCTGTCAGAGGGACTGCTTTGCTGCCCAAAGGACTCATCTGGACTGCTTTTCTCTAAGAACTGCTGTCCTGCTTGTTGCCCTGGTGCCTGCTGGCCCCTGATTCTGCTGGAAGAACTTCTGCCTTCCCCAACAAGTGCTCTACAAGGGCTTGGACTGAGCTTGCCTCCTGTTAAGAAGTCTCAGGGCCATCAAAGAATTCATCTGTGTGGGAAATCCACCGCAAAGAATAAACTGACTCAATGTCTGCAGAAATTGATGCAGCACCTGTTTTGCAACTGAAAAAATGCTGCATCACCTACCAGATCGACGCAGCACCTGTTTTATCATCGCAGCATATTTTGGATTTTCCACACATCATCCCTGGGCTTCAATATATCCCCGCACCACAGTGAGGAACCAAGACTGCAAGCCCAGAAATTGACGCATCACCTTACCGCATGGAAAGAATTGACATATCACCTCTGTCGCTGCGCCCCTTTATTTTCCGCCGCATCTCCTCCTCTGGGGCCCCTCTGCGTTGTTATGTTTGATGCATTAAAGGTACGGTGTGTTAAAAGGATACAACCACTGATTCTTATGGATTAAGACTCATCTAAACCTTTAAAAAGTGATATTGTGACTTGGTCATATTGGATCTTTGTCATTTTGGTCTTATTTTATTCAGATAAATATTATCTATTTTCCTAAACTGGCGTGAAATACTGTTTGTGGTGTTTTGCTACTTTATGAGTTATTGCACAAATACTTTATACATTGCCTTCTAAGTTAAGCCTGCCTGCTCCATGTCAAGCTACTGCAGGGTGAGCACAGGATAACATAGGTTGTGTTGTGACTTACCTTGACTAGGATTGTGGTCCCTACTTTGACATGGCCCATACCTCTGCCAACCAGAGACCCAATTCCTAACAGCTGTTATATGGCATTTATGCCCAGTAATGCACTACACTGATGTTTGTGTAAAAGAACCTACAGAGCAATGAAGTAATACATCTGTAAGCATGTTAGAACACAGCTGTAGTCGTGGAGATGCTTTTAACAGTCATCAGTACTGTGGTTCCAAAAACTAAAATTGCAGACGCCTGACGTCCCATATTGGGCATTTGGAAGCTTCCGGCGGGGGTGGAAGTCGACCGCACGGTGGGCGGTTTCATCCACAGCAGACACAGCCATAGGCTAATGTTGTTGACTGTGGTGTTCCCACGCCAATGGCTGTGTCCGTCTATGCTGATGACCGTGCATGTCGTGTACATGTATGTTGTTGTATGAGAAATAACTCACTTGCCTCCTGAACCTGCTGCTATCAAGACCTTCTTGATATTAGCTGCTGTTTGCATCCTCTGGGAGCAATCATGCCAGGACAAGCAGGTGAGAGGGCTCCTGCCTTCCCTCCAGAGGAGCTAGAGAAACTGGTTGAATAGGTCCTTCCCCTGTATGTCCAGCTCTATGGCTCACCAGAGGAACTGGTAATTTTCTCATACATATTTACCCGTTTTAACTCCATCCTTTCCATTCTCACAGGCTACAATGTTCCTCTGAGTCCCTGATTGATTTCAGATTACTGTAGTAACATTTTATTGTCCCTACATAGGATAAAAATGCATTGGCTTGTGGAGCTCTGTACTTTGTGTACTTAACATCACCATTGTGATGTATGAGGTGTGATAAGCCCTAGGTCTTCCTTGTGTTGCATTCACATGGCCATCAAATCATTAACATTTATAAAGCGCGCTACTCACCCGTGCGGGTCTCAAGGCGCTAGGGGAAAGGGGGGGGGGATACTGCTGCTCGAAAAGCCAGGTTTTTAGGAGTCTCCGGAATGCAGAGTGGTCCTGGGTGGTCCTGAGGCTGGTGGGGAGGGAGATCCAGGTCTTGGCTGCCAGAAAGACCTCCCACCCGCCGTGGAGCGGCGGATGCGAGGGACGGCAGCGAGCACGACGCCAGAGGAACGGAGGAGGCGGGTAGGGACGTAGAAGCTGAGGCGTCGGTTGAGGTATTCCGGTCCCTTGCTGTGGAGGGCTTTGTGTGCGTGGGTGAGAAGTCGAAAGGTGATCCTTTTGCTGACTGGGAGCCAATGCAGGTGTCTCAGGTGGGCGGAGATGTGGCTGTTGCGGGGTACGTCGAGGATGAGGCGGGCCGAGGCGTTTTGAATGCGTTGCAGGCGATTTTGGAGTTTGGCGGTGGTCCCAGCATAGAGGGTGTTGCCGTAGTCCAGGCAGCTCGTGACGAGGGCGTGGGCCACGGTTTTTCTAGTGTCGGCGGGGATCCAGCGGAAGATCTTGCGGAGCATGCGGAGGGTGAGGAAGCAGGCGGAGGACTCGGCGTTGACTTGCTTGGTCATGGTGAGAAGGGGGTCCAAGATGAAGCCGAGGTTGCAGGCGTGGTCTGTGGGGGTCGGTGCGGTGCTGAGGGCCGTGGGCCACCAGGAGTCGTCCCAGGTGGACGGGGTGTTGTCGAGGATGAGGACTTCCGTTTTGTCAGAGTTCAGATTTAGGCGGCTGAGCCTCATCCAATCTGCGACGTCCTTCATCCCCTCTTGTAGGTTGGTCTTGGCGCTGGCGGGGTCCTTGGTGAGGGAGAGTATAAGTTGGGTGTCGGCGGCGTAGGAGGTGATGATGATGTCGTGCTTGCGTACGATGTTGGCGAGGGGGCTCATGTAGACATTGAAGAGTGTCGGGCTGAGCGATGAGCCTTGAGGTACGCCGCAGATGATCTCGGTGGGGTCTGAGCGAAACAGTGGGAGGTAAACTCTTTGGGAACGGTTTGAGAGGAAGGAGGCGATCCAGTCCAGGGCCTGGCCTTGGATCCCGGTGGAGCGGAGGCGAGTGATTAGGGTGCGGTGACAGACGGTGTCGAAGGCAGCGAGAGGTCGAGGAGGATGAGGGCGACTGTTTCACCGTTGTCCATCAGGGTTCTGATGTCGTCTGTGACTGAGATGAGGGCGGTTTCCGTGCTGTGGTTGGTTCGGAATCCGGTTTGTGAAGGGTCGAGCAGGTTGTTGTTTTCCAGGAAGGTGGTCAGCTGTTTGTTGACGGTCTTCTCTATTACCTTGGCTGGGAAAGGCAGGAGAGAGATGGGGCGGAAGTTTTTCAGGTCGCTCGGGTCAGTCGTAGGTTTCTTTAGGAGGGCGTTGACTTCGGCGTGTTTCCATCATTCGGGGAAGGTAGCAGAAGAAAAAGAAGAGTTGATGACGGCCAGAAGGTGCAGGGCGATGATGTCGTCGGCTTTATTAAAGATGAAGTGAGGGCAGGGGTCCGAAGGGGCGCCGGAGTGGATAGAGTTCATGATGGATTTGGTTTCTTCAGTGTTGATGTGGGTCCAGTTGGTGGGGGTGAAGGCCGGGGGTGCGGGTTAGGTGATGTTTGGTTGGGTCTGGTGTCCGAAGCTGTCGTGGAGGTCGCTGATCTTGCGATGGAAGAAGGTGGCGAGGGATTCGCACAAATCCTGTGAGGGTGTGACGGCGTTGGCGTTGGCGTTGGGGTTGGAGAACTCCTTGACGATGCTGAAACGTTCTCTGCTGTTGTGGCTGTTTTTGTCCAGTCTGTCGGTGAAAAAATTCCTTTTGGCAGCGCGGATCAGGTGGTGGTGTTCGCGGGTAGCGTTCTTGAGGGCGGTCATGTTGTCAGCGGTGTGGTCCTTGCGCCAGGCCTTCTCGAGGGTGCAACAAGTTTTCTTTGATTCTTTGAGGGTGTCAGAGAACCAGAGAGGTTTTTTGGTGTTGGTCTGTCGATGCGTGCGTTTGAGGGGAGCAAGGTTGTCTGCGCAGTTGGAGATCCAGTTTGTGAGGCTGAGGGGTGCGTCGTTGGGGTCGGTGGTGAGGGTGGGTTGGTTGGCGGCGAGTGCGGAGAAGAGGTGCTCTTCGGGGGTCTTGTTCCACTGTCGACGAGGGATGGGTTGAGTGCGGAGGTGGCGGGTCTCGCGTCGGAATGTGAAGTGGACACAGCTGTGGTCGGTCCAGTGTAGAGCGGAGGTGTGGCTGAAGAAGATGTGTTTGCTGGAGGAGAAGATAGGGTCGAGCGTGTGTCCGGCGATGTGGTTGGCGGTGTTCACCAGTTGCTTGAGGCCGAGGTTGGCGAGGTTGTCGAGCAGGGCGGTGGTGTTGGGGTCGTTGTTCTGTTCCAGATGGAAGTTGAGGTCGCCTAGGAGGATGTAGTCTGGCGAGGCGAGGGCGTGCGGGGAGATGAAGTTGGCGATGGCGTCGCTGAAAGGGGCGCGCGGTCCGGGGGACGGTAGATGAGGGATCCTCTGAGGGTGGTCCTGGGGTCGGTGCGAATTTGAAAATGCAGATGTTCAGCGGCGAGAGGGGTGTCTTCGGTGGAGGTGGTGACGCTGATGGAGTCTTTGAAGACGATGGCGATACCTCCTCCTACTTGGTTGGTGCGGTCTTTTCTGGAGATCTTGTAGCCTTCGGGGATGGCAGTGGCGATGTCTGGAGCTGATGAGGCGTTCATCCAGGTTTCCGTGATGAAGGCGACGTCCGGAGCTGTGGAGTCCAGGAGGTCCCAGAGTTCAACGGCATGTTTGTGGACAGAGCGAGCGTTGACCAGGATGCACTTGAGGTGGTTGATGGCGCGTGGGCTGGTGGTCGTGGTAGTTGCGTGGTGGAAGATGCGTTTGCAGGACTTACAGGTGAAGGGTCCATGGGTGCGCTTGGGGTGGGCTTGGAAGCAAGTGTTGGAGCGCCCGGAGTTGAGGGCGTGGAGGGTGGTGGGGTCCTAGCGGGTCAGCGGGGTAGGGGAGGGCTGGGGACCAGGGGTCGTGGCGCTGGGCGCGGGCCAGGCGCGGACGGGCGCAGATGGGCTTGCCTCTGGCGACACAGAAGAACAGAAGAACACAGAAGAACAGAAGAGAAGAACACAGAAGACCGGAAGAACACAGAAGAACAGAAGAACACAGAGGAAGATGCAGTGGACAAAGAAGCAGAAGAGCAGACGAACAGAAGATCAACAAAGAAGATACAGAAGACGAAGAAGCAGAAGGCAGAAGACCACAGAGCAAGATGAGGAAAAAGAGAGGCGACAGGAGAGGCTGAGGAGCACACAGAAGAAGAGAGAAGACGGGGAGGAGAAGAGTACAGAAGAAGATTGCAGAGGAGGAGCGAGGAGGAAGAGACAGAGAGGAGGAAAAGAAGCAGGAGAGAGGGTGAGTAGCGCGGGGCAGGGCGAGGGGCTGGCAGGTGGGGGGTACTTACTGTGAGGTGGGTCTCAGGAACTCAGGAACCTGGAGGAGCTGGAGGAGCTGCAGCGGCAGGGGGAGCGACCTACCCTTGGGTCAAGGGTCGCTACCACTGTCGCGCAGCGGCCGCCATAAGAGGGAGGAGGGGGGGGAGGGGTCAGCTGGGGGCGAATGGGAGCTGGGGGGCGGGGGCATGCAGGAGGTCGCGGCGGGAAAGCGCGAGGGAGGGGGGGACAGGTAGAGTGAGAAGAGCTGGGGGAGGGGGGTTTTAGGGTGGAGGGGGGTGAGTGTTAGAGTTTTAGGAGAATAGGGAGATAGATAGGAGTAGGGTTGAGAAGATAGGGGAGGGGGAGTGGTAGAGGTGGGTGAGGGTGAGAGGTAGAGTGAGAGGATAGGGAGATAGGTAACAGAGGGGGTGTCGGGACGGGGGAGAGATAGGGAAATAGATAGATGGAGAGATAGGTGGAGAGATAGAAAAATAGGTAGATAGGAGGAGGGGTGAGTGAGGGAGTTAGGTGGAGAGATAGGTAGAGGAGTGAGGGAGGCAGGTAGCGAAAGGATAGATGTGGGTGATAGTGAGAGATAGGTGGAGAGATAGAGGTGGGTGAGGCAGGAGCAGGAGGGCAGAGACAGGGGCGGGAAGAGACAGGAGTCGGAGAGGACCGAAGAACAGAAGAAGCGAAGAACACAGAAGACCGGAAGAACCCAGAAGAACCGAAGAACACAGAAGAACAGAAGAGAAGAACACAGAAGACCGGAAGAACACAGAAGAACAGAAGAACACAGAGGAAGATGCAGGGGACGAAGAAGCAGAAGAGCAGATGAACAGAAGATCAACAAAGAAGATACAGAAGACGAAGAGCAGAAGGCAGAAGACCACAGAGCAAGATGAGGAAGAAGGGAGGCGACAGGAGAGGCTGAGGAGCACAGAGAAGAAGAGAGAAGACGGGGAGGAGAAGAGTACAGAAGAAGATTGCAGAGGAGGAGCGAGGAGGAAGAGACAGAGAGGAGGAAAAGAAGCAGGAGCAGGAGAGAGGGTGAGTAGCGCGGGGCAGGGTGAGGGGCTGGGAGGTGGGGGGGTACTTACTGTGTGGTGGGTTTCAGGAACTCAGGAACCTGGAGGAGCTGGAGGAGCTGCGGCGGCAGGGGGAGCGACCTACCCTTGGGTCAAGGGTCGCTACCACTGTCGCGCAGCGTCCGCCATAAGAGGGAGGGGGGGGAGGGGTCAGCTGGGGGCGAATGGGAGCTGGGGGGCGGGGCGTGCAGGAGGTCGAGGCGGGAAAGCGTGAGGGAGGGGGGACAGGTAGAGTGAGAAGAGCTGGGGGAGGGGGGTTTAAGGGTGGAGGGGGGTGAGTGTTAGAGTTTTAGGAGAATAGCGAGATAGATAGGAGTAGGGTTGAGAAGATAGGGGAGGGGGGGTGGTAGAGGTGGGTGAGGGTGAGAGGTAGAGTGAGAGGATAGGGAGATAAGTAACAGAGGGGGTGTCGGGACGGGGGAGAGATAGGGAAATAGATAGATGGAGAGATAGGTGGAGAGATAGAAAATAGGTAGATAGGAGGAGGGGGTGAGTGAGGGAGTTAGGTGGAGCGATAGGTAGAGGAGTGAGGGAGGCAGGTAGCGAAAGGGTAGATGTGGGTGATAGTGAGAGATAGGTGGAGAGATAGAGGGGGGTGAGGCAGGAGCAGGAGGGCAGAGACAGGGGCGGGAAGAGGCAGGAGTCGGAGAGGACCGAAGAACAGAAGAAGCGAAGAACACAGAAGACCGGAAGAACACAGAAGAACCAAAGAACACAGAAGAACAGAAGAGAAGAACACAGAAGACCGGAAGAACAAAGAAGAACAGAAGAACACAGAGGAAGATGCAGGGGACAAAGAAGCAGAAGAGCAGCCGAACAGAAGATCAACAAAGAAGATACAGAAGACGAAGAGCAGAAGGCAGAAGACCACAGAGCAAGATGAGGAAGAAGAGAGGCGACAGAAGAGGCTGAGGAGCACACAGAAGAAGAAAGAAGACGGGGAGGAGAAGAGTACAGAAGAAGATTGCAGAGGAGGAGCGAGGAGGAAGAGACAGAGAGGAGGAAAAGAAGCAGGAGAGAGGGTGAGTAGCGCGGGGCAGGGCGAGGGGCTGGGAGGTGGGGGGTACTTACTGTGAGGTGGGTCTCAGGAACTCAGGAACCTGGAGGAGCTGGAGGAGCTGCAGCGGCAGGGGGAGCGACCTACCCTTGGGTCAAGGGTCACTTCCACTGTCGCGCAGCGGCCGACATAAGAGGGAGGAGGGGGGGGAGGGGTCAGCTGGGGGCGAATGGGAGCTGGGGCGCAGGGGCGTGCAGGAGGTCGCAGCGGGAAAGCGCGAGGGAGGGGGGACAGGTAGAGTGAGAAGAGCTGGGGGAGGGGGATTAAAGGGTGGAGGGGGTGAGTGTTAGAGTTTTAGGAGAATAGGGAGATAGATAGGAGTAGGGTTGAGAAGATAGGGGAGGGGGGGTGGTAGAGGTGGGTGAGAGGTAGAGTGAGAGGATAGGGAGATAGGTAACAGAGGGGGTGTCGGGACGGGGGAGAGATAGGGAAATAGATAGATGGAGAGGTAGGTGGAGAGATAGAAAAATAGGTAGATAGGAGGAGGGGGTGTGTGAGGGAGTTAGGTGGAGAGATAGGTAGAGGAGTGAGGGAGGCAGGTAGCGAAAGGGTAGATGTGGGTGATAGGGAGAGATAGGTGGAGAGATAGAGGTGGGTGAGGCAGGAGCAGGAGGGCAGAGACAGGGGCGGGAAGAGACAGGAGTCGGAGAGGACCGAAGAACAGAAGAAGCGAAGAACACAGAAGACCGGAAGAACCCAGAAGAACCGAAGAACACAGAAGAACAGAAGAGAAGAACACAGAAGACCGGAAGAACACAGAAGAACAGAAGAACACAGAGGAAGATGCAGGGGACGAAGAAGCAGAAGAGCAGATGAACAGAAGATCAACAAAGAAGATACAGAAGACGAAGAGCAGAAGGCAGAAGACCACAGAGCAAGATGAGGAAGAAGGGAGGCGACAGGAGAGGCTGAGGAGCACAGAGAAGAAGAGAGAAGACGGGGAGGAGAAGAGTACAGAAGAAGATTGCAGAGGAGGAGCGAGGAGGAAGAGACAGAGAGGAGGAAAAGAAGCAGGAGCAGGAGAGAGGGTGAGTAGCGCGGGGCAGGGTGAGGGGCTGGGAGGTGGGGGGTACTTACTGTGTGGTGGGTTTCAGGAACTCAGGAACCTGGAGGAGCTGGAGGAGCTGCGGCGGCAGGGGGAGCGACCTACCCTTGGGTCAAGGGTCGCTACCACTGTCGCGCAGCGTCCGCCATAAGAGGGAGGGGGGGGAGGGGTCAGCTGGGGGCGAATGGGAGCTGGGGGGCGGGGCGTGCAGGAGGTCGAGGCGGGAAAGCGTGAGGGAGGGGGGACAGGTAGAGTGAGAAGAGCTGGGGGAGGGGGGTTTAAGGGTGGAGGGGGGTGAGTGTTAGAGTTTTAGGAGAATAGCGAGATAGATAGGAGTAGGGTTGAGAAGATAGGGGAGGGGGGGTGGTAGAGGTGGGTGAGGGTGAGAGGTAGAGTGAGAGGATAGGGAGATAAGTAACAGAGGGGGTGTCGGGACGGGGGAGAGATAGGGAAATAGATAGATGGAGAGATAGGTGGAGAGATAGAAAATAGGTAGATAGGAGGAGGGGGTGAGTGAGGGAGTTAGGTGGAGCGATAGGTAGAGGAGTGAGGGAGGCAGGTAGCGAAAGGGTAGATGTGGGTGATAGTGAGAGATAGGTGGAGAGATAGAGGGGGGTGAGGCAGGAGCAGGAGGGCAGAGACAGGGGCGGGAAGAGGCAGGAGTCGGAGAGGACCGAAGAACAGAAGAAGCGAAGAACACAGAAGACCGGAAGAACACAGAAGAACCAAAGAACACAGAAGAACAGAAGAGAAGAACACAGAAGACCGGAAGAACAAAGAAGAACAGAAGAACACAGAGGAAGATGCAGGGGACAAAGAAGCAGAAGAGCAGCCGAACAGAAGATCAACAAAGAAGATACAGAAGACGAAGAGCAGAAGGCAGAAGACCACAGAGCAAGATGAGGAAGAAGAGAGGCGACAGAAGAGGCTGAGGAGCACACAGAAGAAGAAAGAAGACGGGGAGGAGAAGAGTACAGAAGAAGATTGCAGAGGAGGAGCGAGGAGGAAGAGACAGAGAGGAGGAAAAGAAGCAGGAGAGAGGGTGAGTAGCGCGGGGCAGGGCGAGGGGCTGGGAGGTGGGGGGTACTTACTGTGAGGTGGGTCTCAGGAACTCAGGAACCTGGAGGAGCTGGAGGAGCTGCAGCGGCAGGGGGAGCGACCTACCCTTGGGTCAAGGGTCACTTCCACTGTCGCGCAGCGGCCGACATAAGAGGGAGGAGGGGGGGGAGGGGTCAGCTGGGGGCGAATGGGAGCTGGGGCGCAGGGGCGTGCAGGAGGTCGCAGCGGGAAAGCGCGAGGGAGGGGGGACAGGTAGAGTGAGAAGAGCTGGGGGAGGGGGATTAAAGGGTGGAGGGGGTGAGTGTTAGAGTTTTAGGAGAATAGGGAGATAGATAGGAGTAGGGTTGAGAAGATAGGGGAGGGGGGGTGGTAGAGGTGGGTGAGAGGTAGAGTGAGAGGATAGGGAGATAGGTAACAGAGGGGGTGTCGGGACGGGGGAGAGATAGGGAAATAGATAGATGGAGAGGTAGGTGGAGAGATAGAAAAATAGGTAGATAGGAGGAGGGGGTGTGTGAGGGAGTTAGGTGGAGAGATAGGTAGAGGAGTGAGGGAGGCAGGTAGCGAAAGGGTAGATGTGGGTGATAGGGAGAGATAGGTGGAGAGATAGAGGGGGGTGAGGCAGGAGCAGGAGGGCAGAGACAGGGGCGGGAAGAGACAGGAGTCGGAGAGGACCAAAGAACAGAAGAAGCGAAGAACACAGAAGACCGTAAGAACACAGAAGAACCGAAGAACACAGAAGAACAGAAGAGAAGAACACAGAAGACCGGAAGAACACAGAAGAACAGAAGAACACAGAGGAAGATGCAGGGGACGAAGAAGCAGAAGAACAGACGAACAGAAGATCAACAAAGAAGATACAGAAGACGAAGAAGCAGAAGGCAGAAGACCACAGAGCAAGATGAGGAAGAAGAGAGGCGACAGGAGAGGCTGAGGAGCACACAGAAGAAGAGAGAAGACGGGGAGGAGAAGAGTACAGAAGAAGATTGCAGAGGAGGAGCGAGGAGGAAGAGACAGAGAGGAGGAAAAGAAGCAGGAGCAGGAGAGAGGGTGAGTAGCGCGGGGCAGGGCGAGGGGCTGGCAGGTGGGGGGTACTTACTGTGAGGTGGGTCTCAGGAACTCAGGAACCTGGAGGAGCTGGAGGAGCTGCAGCGGCAGGGGGAGCGACCTACCCTTGGGTCAAGGGTCGCTACCACTGTCGCGCAGCGGCCGCCATAAGAGGGAGGAGGGGGGGAGGGGTCAGCTGGGGGCGAATGGGAGCTGGGGGGCGGGGCGTGCAGGAGGTCGCAGCGGGATAGCGCGAGGGAGGGGGGGGACAGGTAGAGTGAGAAGAGCTGGGGGACGGGGGTTTAAGGGTGGAGGGGGGTGAGTGTTAGAGTTTTAGGAGAATAGGGAGATAGATAGGAGTAGGGTTGAGAAGATAGGGGAGGGGGAGTGGTAGACGTGGGTGAAGGTGAGAGGTAGAGTGAGAGGATAGGGAGATAGGTAACAGAGGGGGTGTCGGGACGGGGGAGAGATAGGGAAATAGATAGATGGAGAGATAGGTGGAGAGATAGAAAAATAGGTAGATAGGAGGAAGGGGTGAGTGAGGGAGTTAGGTGGAGAGATAGGTAGAGGAGTGAGGGAGGCAGGTAGCGAAAGGGTAGAAGTGGGTGATAGTGAGAGATAGGTGGAGAGATAGAGGGGGGTGAGGCAGGAGCAGGAGGGCAGAGACAGGGGCAGGAAGAGACAGGAGTCGGAGAGGACCGAAGAACAGAAGAAGCGAAGAACACAGAAGACCGGAAGAACACAGAAGAACCGAAGAACACAGAAGAACATAAGAGAAGAACACAGAAGACCGGAAGAACACAGAAGAACAGAAGAACACAGAGGAAGATGCAGGGGACGAAGAAGCAGAAGAGCAGATGAACAGAAGATCAACAAAGAAGATACAGAAGACGAAGAGCAGAAGGCAGAAGACCACAGAGCAAGATGAGGAAGAAGGGAGGCGACAGGAGAGGCTGAGGAGCACACAGAAGAAGAGAGAAGACGGGGAGGAGAAGAGTACAGAAGAAGATTGCAGAGGAGGAGCGAGGAGGAAGAGACAGAGAGGAGGAAAAGAAGCAGGAGAGAGGGTGAGTAGCGCGGGGTAGGGCGAGGGGCTGGGAGGTGGGGTACTTACTGTGAGGTGGGTCTCAGGAACTCAGGAACCTGGAGGAGCTGGAGGAGCTGCAGTGGCAGGGGGAGCGACCTACCCTTGGGTCAAGGGTTGCTACCACTGTCGCGCAGCGGCCGCCATAAGAGGGAGGAGGGGGGGAGGGGTCAGCTGGGGGCGAATGGGAGCTGGGGGGCGGGGGCGTGCAGGAGGTCGCGGCGGGAAAGCACGAGTGAGGGGGGGACAGGTAGAGTGAGAAGAGCTGGGGAAGGGGGGTTTAAGGGTGGAGGGGGTGTGAGTGTTAGAGTTTTAGGAGAATAGGGAGATAGATAGGAGTAGGGTTGAGAAGATAGGGGAGGGGGGGTGGTAGAGGTGGGTGAGGGTGAGAGGTAGAGTGAGAGGATAGGGAGATAGGTAACAGAGGGGGTGTTGGGACGGGGGGGAGAGATAGGGAAATAGATAGATGGAGAGATAGGTGGAGAGATAGAAAAATAGGTAGATAGGAGGAGGGGGTGAGTGAGGGAGTTAGGTGGAGAGATAGGTAGAGGAGTGAGGGAGGCAGGTAGCGAAAGGGTAGATGTGGGTGATAGTGAGAGATAGGTGGAGAGATAGAGGGGGGTGAGGCAGGAGCAGGAGGGCAGAGACAGGGGCAGGAAGAGACAGGAGTCGGAGAGGACCGAAGAACAGAAGAAGCGAAGAACACAGAAGACCGGAAGAACACAGAAGAACCGAAGAACACAGAAGAGAAGAACACAGAAGACCGGAAGAACACAGAAGAACAGAAGAACACAGAGGAAGATGCAGGAGACGAAGAAGCAGAAGAGCAGACAAACAGAAGATCAACAAAGAAGATACAGAAGACGAAGAGCAGAAGGCAGCAGACCACAGAGCAAGATGAGGAAGAAGAGAGGCGACAGGAGAGGCTGAGGAGCACAGAGAAGAAGAGAGAAGACGGGGAGGAGAAGAGTACAGAAGAAGATTGCAGAGGAGGAGCGAGGAGGAAGAGACAGAGAGGAGGAAAAGAAGCAGGAGCAGGAGAGAGGGTGAGTAGCGCGGGGCAGGGCGAGGGGCTGGGAGGTGGGGGGTACTTACTGTGAGGTGGGTCTCAGGAACTCAGGAACCTGGAGGAGCTGGAGGAGCTGCAGCGGCAGGGGGAGCGACCTACCCTTGGGTAAGTATACATGCAAGTATACTTTCTGGGTACCTATGGTATATTTGCTAATCAGATCATGGTAAATGTGCAAAGAAAAGTATATGTATTACAGCATGAGCTGTGTATGTATACTGTTAGAAGCAGTTGCGAATGATGTGAGCTATGTGTACAGTCCCACATATCACTCAGCCTAAATCAGACATCGCCAAACTGTTGTCTGAGAGCTAGCTATACCTCAGTGACCCCTTCAGAGTGTCACAAAACCTTCAGCTCTTGTATTGGATGGCCACAAGATGTATTTTTATGTATTAAAGTGACAGAAATGTGATGTTCCTGTGGGTTCAGTATTCTCAGCCTGCAGAGAGCAAGGCCTGACAATGAGTTGTGCCCATAATGGGCCATGTCCCAGGCTGGGGGGCAGAGTTACTGTAGCAAAACAACTGATGCACATAGTAATCGCCCTATAGATCCTTGGATGTTCCCAAAATGACTATTATGAACCAATGGTAACACTGATTGCTTTTACATGGACTACATTTGGAATGGTAACTAAGATAACCCCCTGACCTGATACTTCTATCCATTGACCAACATGGCCAATGTGTGACTTTTATGAATAATAGACCCCTTGCTCACACAGGTCTGTTGTCACTTCTCCATAGGTCATGTTTGCAATGTACAGATTTATTTATTACACATGTTGAAAATTAACAGTGCAGATAGTTGGTTACTTCTGAAGAGATCATTATATGTGAATCACTAGCTTAGTTACATTCAATCAATTAAACAAGACATACAATGGTATGTTGAATGTCTTCTCTGTAACAGAGCCACATATGGCAAAAGGTGTGTCCTGTGATGCCAGTATATACCACACAAACTCAATCAGATGTAGTATGATTTCCATTGAGTAGTCCACATGTCCACACATCCCCAGAGATTAAGCTTTCAGTGACACACATGCCAGCCCTTTTGTTGAGATCTACGTCTTAGGATGTAGTCTATACTACGGTACTATCCTGTATGGACCATATACATAAAGTCAAAGGGTCTTCCCGTAAAGGTGTCTGTACAGTCATGCACAAGCAGTTTACCCTTCAGAAGGTCACAATGGTGTGTGGTATTTCAAAGTAGCTCACATCACAATGCATGTCGTTTGGCCCTGGGCTACATGATGTTAATCTTCTGCCTTAGTCGATGTAGACCATGACCAGGGTTTAGGATAGTTAGCAGATGACTACAAAAGTGTGTATTCATGTGTCTGTAGTTTTCAGCATGTGAGAATTACACTTGTAGTGTGTTAACAATGTAATAATGCTTGTGCTAGGTGTATAGAAAATGTGGGTTAACCAAACAGATATCCTAAAATATGCAATTATGATCTATTTATTAATCTATTGCATCCATACATGTCAACACCCATCAGAAGCAAGCCATTTGGAGAGCCACCGCCTGGAAGGTGCAGACCCTGGGTGTCTATCGTTGGTGCAGTGTCTATTGCCGGAAAAGGTGGGAGGTCCTGTAAGATCATGGAGCTCCTGCTGGGGCTGTCCTCCCAACTTGGACGGGGCATGCACCAGACCCTGACCCCCCAATGGCCTGCATACTTGTGGTGGCCTATCTGGACCTTGATGGGAGGCTGAGGGGCTCACATCAGCTACAAGGGGGTGAGTCCTGGCCAGAGTCATACATATTACATTGCCAACTTTGGGGGTCATTCTGACCCCTGCGGTCAGAGACCGCCGGGGCCAGGGTCGGCGGGAGCACCGCCGACAGACCGGCGGTGCCCCGCAGGGCATTCTGACCGCGGCGGTTCGGCCGCGGTCAGATTCGGGAAACCGGCAGTCTCCCGCCGGTTTCCAGCTGCCCAGCAGAATCCTCCATGGCGGTGGAGCGCGCTCCGCCGCCATGGGGATTCTGACACCCCCTACCGCCATCCACAGGATGGGGGTAGGGGGTGCCGCGGGGCCCCTGGGGGCCCCTGCAGTGTCCATGCCAATGGCATGGGCACTTTAGGGGCCCCCGTAAGAGGGCCCCACAAAGTATTTCAGTGTCTGCTATGCAGACACTGAAATACGCGACGGGTGCCACTGCACCCGTCGCACCTTCCCACTACACCGGCTCAATTCTGAACCGGCGTCCTCGTGGGAAGGCTGATTTGCCCTGGGCTGGCGGGCGGCCTTTTGGCGGCCGCCCGCCAGCCCAGGGCAAATCCCAAAATACCCTCAGTGGTCTTTCGACCGCGGAGCAGTATTTTGGTGGGGGAACTTCGGCGGGCGGCGAATTTAGAATCACCCCCTTTGTGTGTTACAGGTAGGCAGTTCCCTCTCAATATTGGGGGTGGCCCATGTGCGACGCACAAGAAGAGTTATTGTTTTTGTAGGTCTAGCAGTAGGTCATGCTGATGTGCTTTGTCTATTGACCTTATGACCAGGAGCACAGCAGAGTCCAGTCCACTACCAATTTACTGTCTAGACCAGACACATGGTTGAGTAAAGTGATTAATCAAATCATGTTGTTTGTTGTTATAGTGACATTTGTACCCAACAGGCCATTTGTCTTCAATGTGTCAAGTGTGATGCTACCGCCCTACTGAATCTCATGTGATGGTGGCCCGCTTAATGGTGCCGTAGCATACAGTGCACTTTGGGTGCAGTCACTGGACAATGCTTTCCTTTGGTAAGTGGGCAATGTACATTAACATGAGATAGCAAGCATCACTGGTGCTATCAGTGTTAGTGCCTACATGTTGGCATGAGTACCTTTCCCTTTTGTAGTATCATCAACACTATTGTTTCACACATGATCTACGTCTTCATAGGTGATTGTCTGATTCCATCACATATGTGTGTGTAGATCAAACTGTTTTAGAAAATAGTTATATGTGATGGGTATCCAGTTCAAGTGTTACCACAGTCAGGAGTGTGTAAACATTGATGGGTGGGTCACACATATCCTGACCCATTACTCAATGTCATTAATCAGGTCCAATAGATTAAGCAATGAAGTACAAGGCAGGTAGACTTACAGTAATTTCTCACAATGTGAATTTCAATACCATTGATGTGGAAGTATTCAGCTATGGGATTTGCACAAGTTTTTTTTGTAGGTTCATTCATTGACAGGTAACATGCATCAGGAAGTGACAGGCAGAAATGCATAAATCATATGTGTGTGTCTACACTCAGTAATGCAATGGAGTTTGTGTTTGCATGACAAAAAGGAACAGTGATGTGCCTTCCCATTAGGAAACAGGTTACACCAACTCTTCAGGTAATGTAGACTACCTGAACCTCAACAATTTTCAATGGACTATTGGCTTTTAGTTAAGCAATGTAAGAATGGTGTTCTTACCAGTACCACTCTGGACTGAGGATGTCCCTAGGCCTTGCTGATTCGTTATGCTGTGGTTATTTATAGACGAATCTCCCAGACATTTGGCTCAGATTGTCTCCAGTCTACTTTTCAGTGCTGCCTGTGATACATAGGGAAGCTACTCAGGTACAACTTTCATGAGACTATTCTCACAATGGACATATTAGGAAGTTACCATTGGGACGTTTCAACAGTGTGACATGAGTTTTTCCATGCCACCTTTTTCCTGCTACTACACAAATTGCTGCAACATAGCTGTATTAGTTGAAAATAATTTCATCATGGTATGGTATTAGGTATCTGAACTTTGGCTAATTGCAGGGCCTTGTGTGGAATCTGGAGGAAAGAATTTGGTATAGTCATGCTATTTGATAGGATCAGATTACTAAGGTATACTACAAGAGTCAAACTATACAAGGTGATGAAGTATCCTACTTGATACATGAGTATTGTGATCTGACAACTTCACTCGTGCAATTGGAGCTGTCATTGGTTATGGCTTTACTGAGAACAGCTGTTTGCAGGCCATGCGGCATGCATGCATGTGGTCTTCCTAATGTTGAAGCCACTTTAGTCAACCTTGTAGCTGGAGTCTTCTGTACAATTTAGTAATGTTCTGTGATCAAAGCAGTTGGTCAAATATGTTCTGGCACATGCAATAAACCTATTTGTATTTATCATTTCAGCATCATCCCAGGCAAGTGAAAGAGACAGGGCCGACATCTGTGGGGAAGCAGCTGGCCACTGTATCTCCAGCCTTGACACAACAGACACGGAGGTACCCAGTGCCCCAGAGGGTGAAGGGAGTGCCACAGAGGACACAGACTCAAAGCCTTCATCATCAGCATCAAGTTCCAGTGGACACTCCCTAGAGGAGGCGGAACACCAGGACCAGTTACCACATCATCCTTGCCCACCACCCACGCTACCATCTCAATCCTCCTTGTTGCTCCCAACCCAGGTGGCCGGGCCCGCTCACCTAAGAGGGGAGCAGTCTCCTTCGTTCCAGGCTCCTCACCCCCTGCTCATGTCACCCATGCCACCCTGAGTGAGGAGGCTATTGACTTCCTGAGAAACATCTCTGTGGTTCAGACGGCACTACTGAATGCCATCCAGGTGCAGGGCAGCCATCTGCAACAGATGGAACCCTACCTGGAAGGCATCCACAGTGCTATGTCTGCGCACCAGAGATCTTTTCAGGCTCTGGCCTACTTCCTCACAGCCGCCTTCCACCCATCCCAAATTTCCACCCCACCTCCTGCTTCATAACCTCCCATTTTCCCAATTCCCATACCTGTCCCAAGCACACTCATGCATAAGCATGCATACACCTCAATAGCCCCAAGCACCACATTAAAATAGAGACACCACAAACCCCACAAGCATGCAACCACTCACCAGACACTCACCTCCCTCACCACCACCACCCCAACATACCCACAGACACCACACCCACAGACACATCCAGCACCCCAACATACCCCCACACCCTGAACCCACACCCACAGACCCATCCACCACCGCAACATACTCAAAGACACCACACCCACAGACTCATCTCCAACCCTCAGCATTCCCCCAGACACCACACCCACACCAACAGACCCATCCCCACCTTCAGCATGACCAGCACGTCCACATCACACACCACAAAAACACAAACACCCACACTGACCCACACAACAGACACCTACAAAACACAAACATGATATCTCAGACACACAGACAGCAGCACTAAAAAACACCCACCCACACTTGACACATCCACTCCCTCAACCTTCCAACCCCTAATCGCTCAGGAACACCCCATCCATTTTCCCAAGGAAAGTTTGTCATTTGCCCTTGCCTTAACACCATCAAAACCACCTCCCCAAAAGCCAAGGAGAGCTCTTCCCCACCCCAACCCATCCCTTCCACATCCAAATCCTCCCAGTGAAACCTGATCCCCACCACTAAACCAAGCCACACTCCACAGAAAACTAAAAACCCCTCCAAAAACCAAGGACACCCCTCCCAAAGACAGGACCACCACTCCCAACATGAAGGACACCCCTCCCAAAGTCAAACCCACCCCCCCAAAAACCAAACTCATCCATCCTAAAACTGACCCCACCCCTCCCATATGACATCATTGTGGTGCCGGGACTGCTCACTAAATGCCCCTTCTTGGGGAAGTTCCCATGGCAGTGTTATGAGAGGCAAGTTTCATGGCACAGCAGTGTACTGGACCATGCATTGTAGTCTTCGACTGGCCAATGACCTTTACTTTACTACATGTGCTAATTGTTTAGAATAAAAAATACTAGTTTTAGTACACATTAGTCCTGTCATTAACTTTCTTCCATTTTGATGTTCATGGATCCCTTGGGATGTGTGACTACACTTGTGTTTGTTTCACACTGGTTCATTATCTATTTAATGTGGTTAGTTATGATCTGACCTTGGAAACAGTGCTAGAGTCACCCAGAAAAAGGGTAAAACTTCAATGGATGGAGATGGGGTGGTTTTCATTTGAAGCTGACATTGCATTGGGTGGTATTTCATATGGTAAGTATTTTCTTTTGGCTTTGCCAATGTCAACATCATCTTGGTTGAATTCCTTCCTATGATGTAGGTTGGATATGTGTTTAAAGTGTGAAAGCTAGCGATTTGTTTATCCCCACATGGAGAGTGTTTAATTATCATACCTTGTAGCCATTTTAATGTATGTGTGTTTTTTGTGTGTGTGTACCTTATACCTACTTTATTTACATGTGTGACAAATTATGTTACTGCTGTGTTTGCCTTCATGGCTCCCACATATGCATGGGAATTGGTAATGCTATTGGTTGTCCCTGATATAATTAAAGCCACAGGTCCTGTGCAGATAGAGGTTTTGAGGAATGCACAAAGTGGATTGTGGCCCATGGCCACAGCCTTTCAGGGGTCCCTCTGGTAGAGGATACCTTTTGTGCAGAGATTCTTTACATTGTGTCCATTTAAATGTTTCTTACACTGATTATTTTGAATCCCATTTACCTAATTTTACTTTGAAATGTGGACAATATGTGTGAGTCCATTATAGATATTTAGCAGAAAATGTGTGTTTCAGTTTGATGACACATCCATACAGATGTATTTTGATGTCACAACAGGACCTGACATGTGAGCAATGTGAGGGTGTCACAGAAATGAATAGGTGTGTAATTCTTGAGGTGGTGCTGTTGTTTGACACAATTTAATGCACACATCACTATCCCTGATTATGAGATGTGCACACATGTCAACGTTTGTAGAGTGTGGCTTTGCAGTGTCTGTGACCAGGCCAAAGAGGGCATCATAGAGCTATGATTTGGTCATACATTGAGTACAATTCCAAACAGGGGTCCACAAAATATGTTTGGGCCAGGGTCCACAAATCACTTGCAAGGTGTTTATTTGCTGAAGAGCTGATGGAAACGGTTAAGAGTTTAGATTACTGTTGGTTCCGTCGATGGCAGTGTCAGTTTTGGCTATCATCAAGCAGGATCAGCAGTGGCAGGACATGTACAATCGGCTCCATGGTGGCACAGGATGTGTGAAGCTCAGTACAGAGGAGTTTCAGCCTTACACTCTTTCCTTTCTGCCAGCTCAGATGTGGTGGTTGGACTGCCACAGATACATTGGCTGGAAGGCACTTCATAATTGGGCTGATGGTAACACTGGCGGTCCGCCCTCTGACAGATGCATTGGCCTATCCCGCCGTGGTCGAGATTTCCTGGCAGCAGGACCGCTGCGGTCTTCATCTATGTAACCGCATGCATCATAATAGGGCGGCCGGACTGCCAACGGTGCGGTGGTAATTCCGACTCTGACATCACGGTGGTACCAAGACTGCCAAACTCGTAATCAGGCACTATATTTTTACAACAATAATAAAAGCAACATTTAAAACAATATTCTTATCTTTGAAATTCCTGTCCCTGATATTTTGACATCATAATACTCTTCCCACGTTATTTTTGCATCACAGTATTTTTATTCAATATTTATACGACATTTTGTCCAAACAGTGTGGTCAATCATTTGATTTAGCCCACAAGTGATTTCCAATGGCCTACTATTTACATCTCTTCCTGCTCAGACCAGCTCATGAACACAATAATGTCTGCTAGTCTGGTTTGTGACCTACCACCCCAGGTGTCTGTCTCATACCTGAGTGCGCTTCTGTCATCTCTAGCTACCGTCGACATCTCAAATCACCGTGAACACCATGGGTTATGTCATGAAAGTCACTCCGTAAATACCCCCCCACCTATACTTGGGCTGCAAACTTACGCACGTTGATTTGTTCCTGACCCCTTCCTAAAGCCAGGCTAATCTGAGGCAGTGAAATCATCTCTGAAGTGTGCACTGGTTACATGGCGAGCAACTTACTTTTCCAGCCACATATACCAATCAACTGAAAGCCATTTGTTGGGTCTGCTCCACAGTTTGCCTTTATTTTCTGTAAACTGGATCTGTTTCCTATTCTGACCCTCCAAAACATTCATTCAATGTAACGCAT
Source organism: Pleurodeles waltl (assembly GCF_031143425.1). Lineage (NCBI taxonomy): Eukaryota > Metazoa > Chordata > Amphibia > Caudata > Salamandridae > Pleurodeles > Pleurodeles waltl. The sequence continues at coordinate 892,429,258 of NC_090448.1, read as the reverse complement.
TTTAATGTATGCCCACAAAGCTAATCCAATGAAGCAAATTAGTCCATAGTTAGTCCAACTCCAGTTCCAGTACAAAGGTCCCCGACTAATACCATGTCACTAAATTTATCTAGACCATTCTAATTAGAGTTAGCTCAGAATATATGATTGGCACAGCTCTTGTTTGTATGCCCCAATTTATCCTTAAAACATAATAAAAACTGTTTCTCTCAGACATTATGGCTTGGTTTTTCATCCAACCCAACATGTTCATGGGCACTGAATTGTGCAATATACAAATTCCCAGAAATGTGTAGCCATTTTATTTTTACCAATGTATTTTTTGCCACTTCTCCAATTTAAACAGTTAAAAGTAAACAACTGGAGACAAAATATGTCGCCCTCCTTGCTAGTCTGAAACAATTACAGTGGAAAGAGGTGCAAGTTACTTTGTTACCTTCCGTGAATTCATTTATATAAGTGGTATACTTAAAACTCTTCTTTTTGTATCGCTTAATGAAATAATTCAACACGGTTAGTCAAAGCTTCTCACTGCTAAAGTACGTCCTTCGGGCGCCCTCGTGCGGTAATCTATGTTAATGTCTATCATCGACGTAATGTACAATTTTCATTTCTGCAGTTGGTAAAAATCATCATTACAAATTATACTGTGTACACGGGGCCGGTTATAGGGCGGTGCAACCGGTGGCATCGCACAGGGTGCTGATTTTGGGAGGGGGCGTCGTGTTTGTATGTGTATTTCTGTTTTAAAAGCCCCTGCTATAATGTTCCTTGTGTCCAGCAATATGCAGGCAACATTAAAAATGTCAAGAACACTTTGGTGATTAATATTCTGCCTGGAGTTTTCTCTAGTAGAAGTTTTAAGGTAGTGCAGGGGGGGTTAATATGACCCCTGCAAATAGCATGTACCATGCAGATCACAAAGTACATGTAACGCATATTGGTCAGTGAGTTGCTGCCTATGTCAGAGAGGCCCTTTGTTACTTTCAGTTTTTTAGCTAAAATTCTAATATAGAACAGTAAACAATTAACTATCAAAGAACTACATGCATTCCGCAAGGTGTAGATTAGAGCGTTATTTCCCCTCTGTCGTCAAATATCCTAATGTTGCAAAAAGGGTTTAACTGGGTATAGCCATATTGTTAGTGCTTCTGAGTTTGTGCTTCTCCAGAGCAAGCACTCCTAAACTACACTGCCCACCATAATGGATAACATGGGACTCCTACACCTTGTAGTCCTCTGTTTTAAGTGACATTTCTTATACACTGATTTACACGCCTATGTTTAGTTGTCTCTATGATACGTGTGCGAAGTGTAAGGTGCCCTGACACCATACACTGGAATAAGTGGGACTCTAAAACTAATTACATGTATCTGCGAGAGATTGGTTATGGAGACTTGGGGGGCACTGTTAAAGGGTGGTAGTGAGGGGATCTGTGGCGAGGGTGGTCACTTGGGACGCCAGCAAACATTTTCGCACAGGGCGCCTTCAAGTCTAAGGACGGCCCTGTGTGCATATCTTTAAGCAACGACTGAAATTAACAACTAAGGCCACGAGAGGACAACCAAAAGACGATTAATAACAAGCTTAATTTTTCGTTTTATTGCTCAGCGTGTGCTTTTTGAATTGCCAGATTTTGCGTTATTCGTTCTGGGGCTCAGGTCCTAACAAAATAGCGAGGCGACAAATTACAAGAGGCAATTTTCATTAACATCACATGGAGTAACGTCATAGGCAGTGTCGTCACAACACGCTCATATTCCTCAAGTGAAAAGGGAATAGGTACAATCGACTCTGATATGTAGCCTTTACCACAAGAAACAATGGAGAAATGTACACATTTCAGGTGAAAATATGAAAAGTGGCAATCTTTTTAAACAGATGCCGAGCACCCCATCATCTTATTCTTAAACGTTCTTTACACATACTTCAGAATATACAGCAACATCTAAAGTAACAGTTAACAGTTTTCTATTATGCGCTTGTTTCCTTCTGGCGTCCTTGCATCAGCCTCAAGGCACACAGCAGCCTCACACGAACACTTCCCAGTCTTCCTCGACCTAGGGCGGGGTGGAACGGCGTTGTCTCTCTAAAAATAATGGGAGTAGGGCGTCCACACTTGACTTGTGCGCTGCTCGTATCCACTGTGTTTAGTATAAACTCATTAGGTTGTGGTGCTCCCATGGTGCAGTCAATCAAAAAAGATTACACATGGTTCCATATAGTACTGTGGGTTTCAATCAAGTGAAGAGCTCGGTCCCCAGATAGGAACCGAAGCTTCTCGAAGCGAGAGCCCTCACTCACCATCCGGTGACATGCTTCATCATAGGGCCCGCTCCTCGTCAGGCCGGCACTGCAATGCCTGACGGGCCCCGCGAGGGGGCTCTTTGCCGGAGTTCTTTTGAGAATCAAAAATAGCCGGTCAAGAATAGTGAAGTGAAGGATTGGTATATGAAAAAACGGTTAAAAATGCCTAGCGGTAACAACTAATAATATTTAATGCTCGTACCTCTGACAAGATTAAAAACCAAGAAAACGGGGAGTCAGTGGAGTAATGACCACAAACCCCATTGAAATATAGATAGGTATAATGATGTCTCTTAAAGAGAATTATAACATCTAAGAGACAGAGCACACAGGATCCCCTGTGTCACTCTACATAGTTGGTCAACATGTTTCTAGCTTGTAACAGAAGAATTACCTTATGCGATTCATCAGGACCTAATAACAAACCTAATCCTTTAAATCGTGGAAACTTCCACAAATATATAAATCATAGACCTATTGGAATATAAAGACAGAAAGAAAACCACAGTTAACATCATATAATTCATATAAAAAAACCCAATTCACAGTGAATTACATGGTGACGCCCCAAATTGAAGTGCAGATTCACACAAGTGCCATGTGGTCTAGGGATGTGTTTTGTGCAGGGAGGAATACAAAGCCAAATAGGTAGACAAACATCTCAATTGCTTACCCTCTAAAAATAGGGGTAGGGCCGCATCGGGGGAGTCCAGACCAAAAAATCAACTCTGATCTATACATATATGTACATACAAAAGAGGGAACATAAGAACAGCTGTCACTATAAAGACAGGAGCATCAATCCCTGGTTCTGTAGCATATTGTCTAAACAGATGATAAAACTCATCAGGAAGCTATTTATGGTAATATTGCCGAAGTAGCGCTAAATCAGCTGCATGAAGTACAAGTAATACATCACAAAAGGGACCCATCACAAAGAAAAATATTCGAGTTTGTCAAACCGTGCCACTTGCTGATTCGAGCCTCATTACCGAAAGAATGTGACACATAAAATATAAAATATGTTATTACAGAAAGGCGATCCATTAATGCCCATATAAAAAGTCTAGCTTTGGCCGAGGTGGATGGGCCGCAAGGCAGTGAATGCGTATACGAAAATATGAAAAATTAGGAGAGTGAGGAAAGCGTGTAGCGAGACCCGCGTTACTAGCTCTGATGTGCGCGAGTGAGCGCAGGAGCAAGCGTGTCTACACGGAGCGCCATTATCGTAGCGCTCGGTGAACGCCAAGGAGAGGGAAAAAATAATATTTTGTAATTACGGCTATCCAAAAGGAGGACAGGACGCCGCCGAGCGTCCAAAAAGATTACGTTAAGGACGGCGTCAAAAGCGGGCGTGGGGAAGTAGTTGCACCTAACAGCGGGTAGCACTTACTTCGGTAATTGACGGTCACTGCCAGTCAACCTACGCTGGAACGAGTACCCCGGAATCCCTGGAGTTACTGGTGCCGTGGGGTTTAAAAAAGAAGGGAAAAAGTCAACAATAAAAGAAGGACTATTCGCAAACCATGTCAACCATATTGAATGTTATGCACACAAATGGGCAGCAAAAGTGTCGGCCATATTGGAGTGTTTACAAAGGAATCAAAAGCGAGTACTGACATGCCAGTTTCATTAGGAAAAAAACAGAAAATGTCACTGCCAAATGATGGTAAATACTTCAGAGAAGTGTTCCAACCTATATAAATAAAGGTCTTGTATGAAGAAATGTATATAGCAAAATATGTAATTAACCATTGTCAACAGAGCGAAAGGGAGTTTTTTTTAAAATTAATGAATAAAATTGGTCCATTGAATATCATCATTTAAACCAACTATATGGGTCTGAAGTCTAAAGACCCACCTTTGTTCTTTTTCAAAAAGCTTTTTTGCACTGTCAATGTTGTCACTAATGGTCTCTAGAACAAGCCATTTGATATCATTAGGTGTGTGCTGTTTCTCAATAAAGTGATTGGTCAATTGGGTAGAGGATCTTTTACACCTAATGGTGCTCCGATGTTCGTTAATACGAACTTTCACCATCCTGGTTGTCATACCAATGTATTTCAGATTGCACGGACAAATAATCATGTAGATACAATTCTTAGTCCTACAGTTGGTATGGGATCTTAATTGCCAGGTCTTGTGTTCCCCTATATCCACTTCTCGGGTCATGTCAGTCAGCGGGCAGACATTGCAGGAGCCACATGGGTAATGTCCCTTCACTTTAAGCCATTGCCCAGTGCCCAGATTATCAGGGGTCTGTTTCGCCACGGGTCTAGTATGAACCACCAAATCTTTAATATTGGGAGTTCTTTTGAAAGCAAACAGGGGACGCTCTAGTGTGGCACCTGCACTGTTAAGAATGGGCCAAAACCTGCGGATAATACCTTTTACACGATTACTCAGGGGAGTAAATGTGGTTACGCAGGTTAATCTCGTCTGTGGGGGACGGGTATTATTGATCAATAGAGTATCTCTAGGGATATTACCAGCCCATGGTGCGCCTGGAGATATATTTGATTCTCCTTCTGTTTCTTTTTTCATGCATTACATATTCTATAATTGCCATACACATGCATGCTTTGTGTGTATTCACAAACTGACAGATCAAGCAGCAGTCACACAAGCTGACACTCGCTCCTCTCCTTGGGCCTGCTACTCTTGAGGCTGGTATAATGAGATGGACAAGTGGAGGAGCGGGTGTTATCAACATCCATATTTATGCACAATGGTATTTGATAGGACTGCTGTTCCACGATGAGTCAAGTGTCACGTATCCAAAGATGTGAGGACTAAGGGGCATATTTACAAGAAACTGGTGCATCAGCACTGATGCACCGGGTGTCTTGCGTCGCCCCTGCCTCACCTAACAACACTATGGGTGCGGCATGTTTACAGTACGGCGCAACATGGCGATCATTAGGAAAACAGGGGCAGAAAGTTTGACGCTATTGTGACGCTTTGCTGCACTAGTGTAAAAAATGTTGACACTAGTGCAGCAAAGTGCAAAGAGGCCCATAGGTTACTATGGGTGCGTCATTTTAACACCTGCTTTGAGCTGGCGTTAAAAATTAAGGCAAAAATAGCGCAGTGAAATATTGGAAGTTTCACTGCGCCATTTTTGCAGGTCTTCTAGCACCAGAAAGCTCTGTTTCTATACGTTATGCCTGATGCAGCGATATCTGTGGTGCAAGGAGGTGCAGTGACGCAATGCATGTATTGTGCCACTTTTAAAATATGGTGCAGCAAAACTTCCTCCTTAACGCCACATTAGCATAAAAAATGATGCTAATGTGGTGCAAGGAGGTGCTTGCAAATATGCCCCTACGCATGTCATTGTGGCAGTGACAGAATTTAAGCGTGTCGAAAACGCGTTAATGCATCACTATATTTGATTAATTTAGGCCCATATTTATATGTTTGTGCTGAATTAGTGTAATTTTTTATTTTACGCTAATTCAGCACAAACATAACTCCATACTTATACTTTGACGCTCTACCCGTATATGGAGATAACGTCATTTTATGGATGCGTGAAACCACCTTGTGTCAATGAGATGCAAGGTAGGCGTTCCCGTCCAGAAAATGACCCAAGGCCCTTAGTGCCATATTTATCCAACAGGGCAAAAATGACACACGGGTGGGAGGCAAACCTCAAAAATTACGTTAACTCTGATTTGCGTCAAATTTTAATGCCTGGGTCAGGGAGGGGGTTAAAATGAGGCAAACCCACCACTACTCAAGGAAAACGCTCACAAGCAACATCACAGGCCAACAGGACAACATGAAGGTGCTACTGATGCAGCGTACAAGACTACGCCGAGCACAGGACCAGCGGCAGCAACCACCACCACCCCAACGCAGCCCACAAAGGCAACTCAGAAGGCAGGAGAGACTTTTCAGAAACAGGACAAACCTCTATGGCCTCAAGGAACAGGACATCATTCAGAGCTATCAACTCAACTGCCAAGCTGTACTGCAGCTGGTGCACCACATTGAGCCACAACTAACAGCTATCCTGCAGACACCACACAACATACCACCTGTGACCAAGCTGCTAGCCGTCCTGCATATGTTGGCAAGTGGCTCCTTCCAGACAACGGGTGCCCTGGTCGCTGGGGTATCACAGCCTTCATTCTCGGCTTTCCTGCCCAAGGTGTTAAGATGCCATAATCTCCCTGACACCCCACAACATTAGCTTCCCCAACACACCCAGCAGAAGCAGCAGGAGATAAAACAGGTGTTTTATCAAATCCATGGCTTTCGCATGTGCTCGGTGCAATTGACTGCACCCGTGTCCGGATCGTCCCACCTGCAGCAACAGAGCACCTATTCAAGAACAGAAAGCACACACATTCTGTCAATGTGCAGGCCGTAGTTGACCACCAGGGACTGTTCACTATCCTTCATATTCTGGCACAGCAGGATCAATGAGCACTTACAGGATGGACAATATGGCAATGGCCTACTTGTCGGTAAGTCTCCAAACCTAGCAATATACACAGAGCACATCAACCCTGTGAGACACACAAGACATACACCACTACATTGACACATGTGCAGGGTGACACTGGTAGTTATGTTGTACACCCTGACACAATGGGATACATACCCTTGGACAACTGACAGCTGCCACAAACATTAGCTGCCACTCAGAAGTGCCAAGGGACCAATGTTAAAGCCCACAGTGACAATGTCATGGGCTGCACTGCAAGCACAACTTGGTTGATGAACTATTTCCAATTATTTGAGGCCACATAGTCAATCGGCCACTCTCCCAAGCAATATGTAGCGTGGAAGGGGTGTGCAATGTGTGTTGCAGCAGGTCTAACACCATGAGACACATAGCATGATGTTGCTGACTCAGATGTAGATGTCACGGAAATACTGATGCAGTGTCAACAACAAACTGATGCAGTGCCAACAACAAACACCAGTCAAGGGGTGATGTTTGTAGGTTGCAATAAGGAAGTGGACTGTGCTATGAACACATATTAATTTGCAACCAATGCATACTGCACACTGCTGCACACACTGAAAGAGGCTATTGTCCATCAAAATAGCATATGGATAGGGAGGTGGCCCTTCCTTCACAGATACATCCACCTCCACAAGGCAGTTAGCCAGATTCCCTGGTGCAAGGTCGGTAGTGTAGGTGCACGGCTACACAAGAGCAACTGGCAGAGGGAACAACAAAGGGTTGCCTAGAAACAAGTCACACATGGAACAAACGTACATTGTCAATACTGTACAGGTCAGTGTTCCCAATTTTGGAGATGTGTTGTGCATTGTCACCTACCCAATTCAGAGGGCCTCAGTGTCGCATTTCATCTGCAATGACATGTCTAAATGGATGGGATGTCCAGGCCATGTACTGCAACCATGTTACCACCACATCTGAACCCATTGTCTGTGTGGATGTATCATGTCCTCTCCAGTGAAAGCACACTGATACATAAGGGACACAACACAAACGCATGATACATACATACTGAACAACAGTTAGGAAACCAAATCATATATCATAGGTCCTTGAGCCGAACAATAGTTTTCATGTCCAACAACCCAGTGCTGAGAAGACCTTACAGAAGGGCAGGAACTCACACCATACCACAAACATATGAGTCACAAACAACACAAGATATCAACTGCCATGCTACATGACAATCTTGTTGCAAGCTTTAACAAAATACTCACTCCTATAATCTTTTGCAGCGGATCAGGGTTATGTGATCCAGCCATGGATCATGACCCCATTCCCCAACCCAAGCACAGCAGCAGATTGAGGTACATCGGAGGATACGCACCATTGTGGAAAGGACTTTTGGCATCCTGAAGTCCTGATTCAGGTGCCTGGACATCACAGGAGGCAGCCTCCTATATGGCCCACACATTGTTTGTAAAAATATACTGACCTGTACTATCCTGCACAACATTTGTGTGAACATCCCATTATATGAGCCGGACCAAGAACTGCCTGAGGAGGAGGAGGATAGTGGCATGGAAAATGAGGGGGAACAGCAGAACACAGTTGCTGGAATGCGCCGCAGAGAGCAAATCGTACACAACTTTTTCACCTTACAGTCACTCTAAACACTTTGATAATATATGTAAATAAACACCTTACTTGATCACATTATCCTGCTCTGGTGTCTTCATTCTCCATCACATGTGCCTTAGGAATGTGAGTATTACTTCAGGGAGCATGTCACAAATAGAAATCTGAAAACTTCTGATGTAATATCACATGTGATGCGTATGATTGTACTGCAACCATCACACACATCACAAATAGACTCATCACTTGAATGTCACAAATGAAGGACACAATCAATGGACCACAACATATGAGTCACATCTACGTTGCCAACATGCACAACTGTAGCTCATGCCACACAACTATAACATCTCAATTAATGAGGTAAACAAGGGCCCCAAACATAAGGCAGTGGATGTAAAATATCAGAAGGACAAGAATGTATGAACAGACCACTGACTTTACTAAGTGTGACACTTGAAATGTCTGCACAGAGATTGTGGGATGAGGGGGGGGGCATCATTTGTGACAATGGATAGCATGATTGTCCAAGGTATGACAAGCAATGTTCAAAACACTTGCCCTGCGCAGTCCATCCCTGGAAATTAGTCCTGCCACTGCCATGGGGCCCAATCCTGACACAGGGTACACATGCCCACACACTTGGACTGGGCACTTCTGTGGAATACACATCATAAATAATGAGAACACATGTAGCTAGGGCAGCAGTTCCACCACAACAACACAAGAAACATAGCTAATTGTAATGAGTTCCAACTGACATGTGTTCAAAACATTATATGGGTGGAATTTAGGCACAGTGTGTCAAACACAGTACATACCAAATATGTACACATGTCAGACATTTGTGTAGTACACACACAAGTCACCATGAACTCATTACAACATTTAGAGACAGTTGAGGGGTAACTTATCCTATATAGCACTCATCAACCATCATCAACAATGCCTGAGTTATCGTTGTCATCTTAAATGTAATGCCCTCTATGTCAAACAGCTACACACATCACATGAGTCAACACATTTCACAAACAGATACCATGACCTTTGTAGATCACTGACTGCCATCAAATGTGGATACACAGTTGTCACACATTAATACATATGCACGATGTGCATGCCTTCATTCAGAAACACACACATCGGTGTAACAGACCATACACACCTAAATCACAAAGTTGCCCTGTCTACCACATGTGGCCATACACAATATTACACACTGCAGCCCAACCTATCCCATTTGCAATGTGATACAGGGTGCATCCATGGTCAATGGAACAAATTCATGCAATCATGAATAGAGTTAAAAGATTTGACGCAAATGCTTCGAAAAGATCCGCAAACGCAAAGTTCCGAACCATGGGCCCTTAGAGCGAATGCCACCCTTGCACTACACTCATGCGGATATCCTGTGAAATCGAAGCCTACAGGCAATGTGTTGTATATTGACGCACACATAGGTAATAGTCACGCAAACATCTTATGCGTAAAAAAAATACACACATGGCGTAAAACGTGATGGAAGAGGACAGGAAGTGATGTAATAGGAAATCCTGTTTACAGGCATCGTACAGAGGGTGTACTTTCACTTTCACTTTACAGTCTGTGCATCTTTCGACTGTGTGGCTGTGCCTTGGTGTAGGTGGTGTGTTTTAGGTGATTTTTGTATCTTGTGGTGTCTCTCTTGTTGTGTCTTGTGTGAATTGTGACTGTTACTTGTACCAGTGTCTGTGATTTTGTGTAGTTTACTGTATTTCTCTTTGTACTTGTACTGTTGGGTGTCTGTCCGAGTATTAGATTAGTTGGGTTAGTTGGGGTTAATAAGTTTGGGCTGTAAGTTTCCTTTTTTGCCAATTTGTATTTTCCTATTTACTGTTTTACATTGTGCATGAGGGACATGTCAGGAAGGGCGAGGCTGACACGGATGGGGGAGGACGAGCTCGGAGGCTTCGTGTGGCTGGTGTGCCACTTCTTGCCAATGATGCTTGAGATGGGGGGCAGAGTGATACAGGGGTATCAGACGGAGGCAAGGCGGCTGCGGTGGGGCAAGGTGCTCTGCCTCCTGAAGGTGTGCCATACCAGTCATAATGAGCACCAGCTGAGGCATCGATGGGCTGATCTGGGTGCCAGAGAGCAGGATCTTCTAGACCGTCTGGGTGTGGTGATCGGTGGCCCTGTTGGTGAGTATCCCATTGACATATGTTTACTGTCGAATGCTCCTTAGTGAGAGTAGCAGATGTGTTGGATTGCTGCATGCAAAGCTTGTGGACAGGTTGAATGCAACCAGAACAAAGTGTAATTGTCCCAGTACTGAGATGGAGTCCACATGTCTATGCATTTTAACAATGCAGGTCAGAGATGTGTGTTGAGTCATGTACGACTATCACTTAGTCACAAATTCCAGGGGCCATGGCAACACCTGTGTCCCTGCATTGTGTGATTGATGATAAGGCAAGACACCGGCAGCATACCATATTTCACTGTGCCATGCATAATGGGCAGAATTGAAGAAAAGTGGTGCTGCATCCAATGCAGCACCACTTTTCTTGCACCCCCCTAACGCCACCATGTGTGCGCCGTATTTAAGATACGGCACACCATGGCGGTAGTTAGAACAATAGCGTCAACATTTTTTACGCTATTGTGGCGCTTTGCTACATTAGCGTCAAAATCTTTTTAAGCTGGTGTAGCAAAATGCAAGGAGGCCCATTCATTTAATTGGCTGTGTCATTTTAATGCATGCTTTGAGCAGGCAGTGAAAATGACAGAAAAAATGGGGCAGTGATATCTTTTAAATTTCACTACTGGTGGGGACATGAAAACAATTGAAGTGGTAGTGCACTTTACGTAACACTTTCATATTTGTATAAATGCCAGGCATTGCCTTGCATTTAGCAGGTTTATCATTTGCAATGAAATGGAAGAGCACTCAAACCACTCATTACAATTGACGTCTACAGCTTTGATCACCTCAAATGAAATTGTGTCAGTATATTCTGAGGCCAAATGGTTGTCAGATCAAATTATATATTCCTGGGAACTTGGAGCACTCTTGATGCATAAACTAGTACCGTTAATGTTTCCTTATTCAATGCTTTCAGAAGCTCTCCGCCCACTCTGTGAAGGTGTGGTGCAAATATTGAGCATAAGAAGCCTGGGAGAAAATATGCCTGCCAGAAAGTGCTATGCATTTGAACCCGAGTATGCAGTAAAACCTGCCTAAAGTGGAACAACTGGTGTTCACTACACACAAAGAGAAACATTCTAAATGAAGAGTAGGCATTTAAGTTGGACTTGGCCCTTTCTGCAGGATCACCCACAAACGTTTTGTCTTCACCCTCATGTTTTCCGAACCGTATTTGTTGGCTTTTGGTACTCTATGCACTTTACCACAGCTAAACAGTACTAAAATACTTGTGCTCTCTCCCTACATCATTGTACAATAGGCTTACACCTGATTGGTACATTTAAATTACATAGAAGTTCCTTGTATATGGTACCACAGGTACCTATTGCCTGCAAATTAAATGCTACTAGGGGGCAGCAACACTCAGTGTGCCATCCACTAAAAGTAGCATTTTAAAACATGTCAGTTCTGCCATTGCAGCTCATAATGTAGTTTTAAATTGCCATTCAAATGGGAAAAAAAACTTTTGGCAGGCCTAATCCCCACACCCTTTTAATACATATTAGTGACTCCTAAGGTAGTCCCTAAACACTCCATCATAAGGCAGGGTGTAGTGAATTTAAAAATTAGACATATACTTTTAAGTTTTGTATGTACTGCTAGTGAACAACTCAGAAATTAATTTTTCCCTACAGTGAGGCCCCCTCTCCCATAACATAACATTGGATTACCTTATTACATTCAATAAGGGCCATCTATTGATTGTGGGGTGGCTGGAGAAAAGGGAGTCCGACAGGTCCATCATAGCTCCGAGCTGACTGGAACACAGAGATATGCTTACCCCTGCATCAGGCCTAGTGATCAGCTAACAGTGAAGGCCTCACACACATCGACTGAAGGGAACGATTAAGAATAGCAGGTCATGACAAATGTAGGGACGCACGGAAACACCAATAACAAGAAGTCCAAAGCTAGCCCAAAAATAAGCCTGTAGAAAAAGGGCTTAGTCAAGACACATGGCACCCCTAGGGTTGGTCATGTTGAACGTCACATGCCGGGACTCGAGTGGTATACATGTGACCTCAGGGCACCACGCAAAACATACTTCAGGCACAGAGAGGGGGGAACCCAACAACTCATAAAAAATGGAATACGTTCCTAAAAAATAACCTATTTTTCCAAAACTAGGTTTCACGAGTGGGGCCACCCTCCATAGCCTTACTAAAATCATGGAAAACCCAACAAATAATTGGTGACCTGGAAGGATGTGATGTTTTTTTTTTTATAAGAACCAAACCTAACTCTTGTCCAGCAGGTCTGCAGTCGAGCCGCTAAGTGCACCATCTCTATAGCAGACCAGCGCCTTCTTCGTGGCCGCACAAGACCCCAACCAGAATCGAAAGCCACAAACTGTTCCAAGAACTTTCCATGCTAATTCCCCGAACAAGACCAAGAGCTGCAACCCGCTCAAAGAACATTCCACAGCAATATCCCCAAAGGGATTCTGAAGTCCACACTGCTCCAAAATATTCTCCCAAACTATTTACGATCAAGAAACTCCCATCACCAGAGGACCATGGACAACAGGAATCATCTCAAGACCTACAATGTTTTACAAGTTATGTGTTTTTATGCATTTATACACTGTCAGTTTAATAGGGGTGCTACCGAATCCATGCCTTTCCAAGGAACAGCCTTGTCTTATGGGGTCTATTCAGAAAATGTCACTACACTTGCTCAGGACCTCTCCCATGGCCCTTATAATTACACATCACCCAACACTAGCATTTCACATAGAATAACCAGCACCCCCTTTACACAACACATGGTATCAGCTCATGACCGCTATGGGCTCCAAGACATGAGCTGGGTAATGTTACATCTTTTCGCTGATACTACATGTAATAGGTGCAGATAGGCTTTATTTATCCCAAGAGGTAGCCACAGAAAAAGCAAAATGCCTTCTCCATCTATACCTATGGAGGATTAGGGCCAAAATACAATCTAATAAAGTAGAGCCCAACAGGGTAGTAGTAAATCTGAATTGCTACAAGACCAATCCTACCTCACTGTACCTTCTCACTAGGGGTGGGCGGTGAGCTCCACTCTGCTGGCAGAGTTAACTGGGTTTTTGGCTTGGAGCATGGAGTTTGGTCAAAAACTCCACTAGCCTGGCAGTGGAGTTCACCGGCGTACGCACTGCAGCCCAGTTATGGGCCACACAGCGCATGAGCAGACTGTGCTTGCGCTGCGTGGCCCATAACTGGGCTGCACTTTATACTCAGCTCAAAATGAAGACAACATTTGCCCTACAACAGGCAAGGAGACCACTAGCTAAGGCTTTGCTTTCTGCCGGTTGGTGGCGTGGAGCTGCTGCAAGCTGCTGCTGAGCTGAGGTGATGCACCTGGGCCTGCTCCGGATCAAGGCCTCCTTCCTTTCACTGTCCTCAGCAGCCCTGAAGCAGGGGGCAGAAAGCCAGGCTGCTGGCAACAGGGACCCTGGACCCAGGCCAGCATTCAGGTAAGACCCTCATTTCGCTTTCTCTTCTATGTGAACACGGGGCCTGGCACCGGGTATGGACAGTATTTGCATATGAGGGGAGGTCTGTGCTTGGAAAAAGGACATTTGCAGTCAGAGTTCCACTTGAAAAGCACCTGTCTCCCCAGTGTCCCTGGGAAAGGAAGTGGTGTTATGGGGTTTAGTGCTGAGGCCAGCAGGGAGAGCTGGAGACCGGGGAAGCATCAGCAGTGGTAGTCCGGCAGCCCCCACCAGACAGAGATGGGTGTGTCCTGAGAGAGTGCCTTAGAGCCCAGTGGGAAAAAAAGGCTAGGCATTTTGTGAAACTACCAGGCTGCTGGTGGTGCGCTAGTTTGCTTCTGCCAGTGCAGGCACTGCTGGACCCTAAAGAAAGGGCAGCCTGGGACTGTGTATAAGGGCAGAGGAAGCGATTGCAAAGCTGGTGCAAGACAGGGGGTGTGCTTGGCCCTACTTAGCAAGTATGTGAAGGAGGGCAGTTGGTGAAGGGAGCCTAGCGATATACAAACGTAGCTAGATAGGACGCACAGAAATGGCACTATAGGGGAGGATACTGTTTGACCTCGAGAATCTAAAGAGAAGAGATTCTTCAAGGTAGCAAAACCACCTTACCAGTGTACAAACACATCCGCTCCCACGTCCATCTGTGGTCCCAGGGTGACCCTTATGGGGCTGTGTTCCTTAGCAACAAGTGGGCCTCAGACAGGGAGTTTCATATCAGGGCCATCCACCTTGATGATACAAATTGAAATGGGCCTTGTAGGGGAGGGTTGAATAACAACATAGATACGCAGTGTCAGGAAATCTGGGGCACTGAGATAGATAGGTGTACATGGATAGAAGGGAAGGGGCAACCCTGGATTATATGGAAAATCACCTGTGGCACAATCCTGCACATTCCGGACATGCAATGGGGCACCTCCATGCTTATCGGCACTTATGTGCAGTGTGCCAAGTTTGCATACACTTAACTCGACCCTGGATGGCATGAGCTCAGCTCCCTCATCACCATTCATACCCCGACCCTGGTCATTCCTGGATAAGCTCTGTCAGAACTGTGCTAACACCCACTATGGAAGAAGACAATTCTGTTTCATCAGACTCTAGAAAAAAGCGCTCCTGATTATTTTGACTGGGCTCAGTACAAAGACATTCCAGAGGAATTCAGAATGTTCACTGTTGCCCAAGAATCAGTGGGAGGGTCCACATACTTTTTCACCTTGCAAACAAAAGCAAACGTCCGCTGGTCACAAATAATGCAATGAGAAATGGTCAAAATGATGAACGGCACTGAGCTCTTCCTTAATGCAATCAAGGAAGAACTGAGAGACAGCCGCCTTATAGTGATTCAACATCGGTATGTGTTGGACTTGAAGACCGCAATGGAGGTTGTGGGATGCTTGAAGATCAGTGCATCTTGCTGCACGTCTATACCTGGCAATAACATGGTCAATGGAACTCTGACTCTGTCCATCCAAGCATTGCACCAACTACAAAAAGACATGTGTGAAGAGGGAGGTGCCCCTGAGCAGGAGTGATTCATGCATTGGTTCTTCTGTCCACCAAGGTGGCTGACCAGTCTGTGCACCTCATTGTTGCTCACTTTCATCATCGTACCATTTTTGTGTGGTTTCCTGCATGTGGGGGCTTCCTGCTGTAAAAACACAGTCTCAAATTGGGTAGAATTCAAGTAGCTATGGAAGAGGGACAACAAGCTCCTAACAACGTGACTGTCATGACATACGGGTTAGATGGTGTAGTTGAAAATTCAACTAGAGGGGGGAATGTTAATATTGGAATAGTCGATGTTGATGCACACAACGATACATTCACATATAAGAACAAAGCTGCATCACCATTATTAAGTTTCCCTGTTGTGAACTCTATCAACCCGAGGCTTTGAGACTCAGGCATAAGGTTGTTGCAGGCAACTGCATAGACTGGAAACTTAGATCGAATCCCACAGATAGGGTCAGCGACACCACAGTGGTCCCAGGAGATTGGTCCCAATAAAACACACATGGTGCGTGCATTCCCAAAAACACTATAAAGTTAGATGCCACATGTAGTTGGGAACACTTATCCAATCGGAACACAACACAAACAGCACCCACAACAACTCATGTCCAGATATGTGCCACTCAGGCTGGATATCTGGACATGTCCTCACTTGCCCACATTGTGTCTACGCAAGGTCAGGGCCCACCTGCCTTTGTTATCAGGGGGACCATTATTAATGTCTCCATGACAATTGTTTGCATTCCCTACCAAGAAAGGAATGTTTTAATTACTTTATGGTACTCAGTAAAATGTATAAATCCTCACTGCAAACTGATGTACGTTGAGAGACAGTCCTCAGACCCCGGTTCAGTAATAGCTCTCCTGGCCCTAAAGTTTAATTAAACAAACTGTTCCTGTTTTGCCAGATGCCTCTTGTCTTTTGTTTTGTAAGGTAACTTCACATTCGAGCAATAGTGTAACCGCAAACTCAACATTCTAAACTTGCATTCACTGGAAAGTGTTCTAACACTTACATCATCATGATACATCCTTCTGGATCCAAAAAGGTTGAGTCTTCTTTAAAACTCATCCGGATTCTGTCTTGGGAAACTGGGAATCAATAATCAGAGTGTCTATGATCTGCTTTGGTGATGTGGGAGGAATGTCAATCTGAGATTCATCACAGGTTTTCTCTGATTGAGTCTCTAAATTAACATTTACCTTAGGAAGTCACGTCAAGTCGCCTGTTTGAAGTGCGAGGAATCTTGCATGATAGATTTTCCTGGGCGTTGGGTGGTTATCATGTGCCTTTTGCAGGTTACAACTTGAAAGGACACAGCATCAAAAGGGGCATCACGTTTGCACCGTTGTGGCTGATGAACAAGCACTCAATCTCCTCACTTGAAAACAATGTTCTTTGGATGTGGCCGTTTGCCAGCATACACTTTCGTTTTCTGGTCGCGACTCAAGTCGGTTGTGCATGTCTAGGCATCCATTTTGGATCTGATGTTGATCCACTAAGGCAACTTGGTCGTTATGGTTCTCCCAAACATCAGTGTGGCCGGGCCTTCATGAGTGAGGAGTTGAACTGTAAGCTCTTAGAGGACAATTCAAGGCAGTCTTGAGGCTGAGCTTCTCTAGTGTATCACGCTGAACAGCTATATTTTACACATTCATGAAATGTTCAAAGAGTCCATTATCATGCAACCTTTGACCCTGCTTCTGCAGGCAGGTCGCTCCCCGTTCTGCCTTCCGCGCCACCTCCTTTCCCGTTTCCTTTTTGCCTTTTTTCCCTGCCGCTGCGTCCCCTGTGCCCCCCCCAGCCCTCTCATTCGCTAGGCCCTCCCGCCTCCCAGCTGCCACTCCCACCCTCCCCTCCTCTTATGGCAGCCGCAGCGCGTTAGCAGGGAGCAACCTTTGACCCTGCTTCTGCAGGCAAGTCGCTCCTCGCTCCGCGCCACCTCCTTTCCCGTTTCCTTTTTGCCTTTTTTCCCCGCCGCTGTGTCCCCTGCGGCCCCTCCACCCTCCCCACTCCTTCTCACCGTTCCTTTTGCCTTTATTCCCTGCTGCTGTGTACCCTGCGGCCCCTCCCGCCTCACCATTCCTTTTGCATTTTTCCTGCCGCTGCGTCCTCTGCGGCCCCTCCCCCCAGCCCTCTCATTCACTAGGCCCTCCCGCCTTCCAGCGCCACTCCCACCCCCACCCTCCCCTCCTCTTATGGCAGCCGCTGCGTGCTAGCAGGGAGCAACCTTTGACCCTGCTTCTGCAGGCAGGTCGCTCCCCGCTCCGCCTTCCGCGCCACCTCCTTTCCTGTTTCCTTTTTGCCTTTTTTCCCCGCCGCTGTGTCCCTTGTGGCCCCCCTGCCTCCCCCCTCCTGCTCATCGTTCCTTTTGCCTTTTTTCCCCGCTGTTGCGTCCCCTGCGGCCCCTCCCCCAGCCCTCTCATTCGCTAGGCCCTCCCAGCTGCCACTCCCACCCTCCCCTCCTCTTATGGCAGCCGTGGCGCGCTAGCAGGGAGCAACCTTTGACCCTGCTTCTGCAGGCAGGTCGCTTCCCGCTCCGCCTTCCGCGCCACCTCCTTTCCCGTTTCCTTTTTGCCTTTTTTCACCACCGCTGTGTCCCCTGAGGCCCGTCCCACCTCCCACCTCCTTCTCACCGTTCCTTTTGCCTTTTTTCCCTGCCGCTGCATCCCCTGCGGCCCCTCCCGCCTCCCCCCTCCTTCTCACCGTTCCTTTTGCATTTTTACCGCCGCTGCGTCCCCTGTGGCCCCTCCCTCTAGCCCCCTCATTCGTTAGGCCCTCCCGCCTCCCAGCTGCCACTCCCACCCTCCCCTCCTCTTATGGCAGCCGCAGCGCGCTAGCAGGGAGCAACCTTTGACCCTGCTTCTTCAGGCAGGTCGCTCCCCGCTCCGCCTTCCGCGCCACCTTCTTTTCCGTTTCCTTTTTGCCTTTTTTCCCCGCCGCTGCGTCCCCTGTGGCCCCTCCCGCCTCCCCCCTCCTTCTCACCGTTCCTTTTGCCTTTTTTCCCCGCCGCTGCATCCCCAGTGGCCACTCCCGCCTCCCCCCTCCTTCTTACCGTTCCTTTTGCATTTTTCCCGCCGCTGCGTCACCTCCCCCAGCACTCTCATTCGCTAGGCCCTCCCGCCTCCCAGCTGCCACTCCCACCCTCCCCTCCCCTCCTCTTATGGCAGCCGTGGCGCAGGGCGCACCACTGGCGTGCCGAAGGCGCACCAAAGGCAATCCCGTCTGCACCTGTCCGCGCCTGGACCGCGCCCAGCGCCAGAACCCCTGGCCCCGGCAACAGCCACCCTGCCAGCATTTGCTACAACGCCAACACCCTCCGCGCACTCAACACCAGCCGAGACACCACCTGCTTCCAGACCTCTCCAAAGAGCACGCACGGACCCTTCTCCAGCCACAACTGCAGTTTCACCTGCAACAGAGCCCACATACCTCCAAGGATCAAGACCAACCACCTCCATTGCATACACCTCAACACCCGCTCAGCACGCAAGCACGCCATCGAAGTCTGCGACCTGCTCGACTCCACCTCCCCGGACGTGGCCTTCCTAACCGAAACCTGGTGGAACGACTCCTCAGCACCCGACATCGCCATAGCCATCCCGAACGGATACAAAGTCGCTCGCCGAGACCGCACCAACAGAACCGGAGGAGGCCTAGCCATCGTCCACAAAGCCACCCTCATAGTCAAAACCACCCCGGACGACTCCTTCAGTGCCGTCGAACTCCTTCACTTCCAAATCCGCACCGACCCCAACACCACGCCCAGAGGAACACTCATCTATAGACACCCAGGACCCAGGGCACCCTTCAGCAACGCCATTGCCAACCTGCCCAGCACCAACGCACTCACCTCCACGGACTACATCCTCCTCGGGGACCTGAACTTTCACCTCGAAAACAACAATGACACCAACTCAACCACCCTGATCGAAAACCTCACCAACCTCGGCTTCACACAGCTCGTCGACAAACCCACCCACACAGCCTGTCCCCATCTTCTCCACAAGCAACCACGTCACCTTCAACCATACCACCGAACTCTACTGTACCGACCACCACTGCATTCACTTCACCTTCAAGAAACAGACAGAACACCACCTCACCGAACAACCACCACGCCGACGATGGGGCAAAGTCACCTAACTTCAACTAATCAACGCCCTAGCCCAGGAACGGCCCGTCAACCCCACCGACCCTGACATCACGGCACACAACCTCAAGCTATGGATCACCGACTGCGCCGACTGCCTTGCTCCACTCAGAAAACCCTCCAACAACCACATCAACAAAAAAGCCACCTGGTTCACCGACGACCTCCAAACGACACTGCCGAAAACTCAAGCAAATATGGCTACTTGAACGCACTCCAGACAACCACACGGCCCTCAAGGATGCCACACGCAAACACCACCAACTCATCAGACTAGCAAAAAGATCCTCCTTCAAAACCCGCCTAGAAAACAACGCCCACGACTGCAAAGAACTTTTCAGCATCGTAAAAGAACTCTCCAACCCTAACGCCACCGTCAACGCATCACCCCCTCCCAAGAACTTTGCTAAGCTCTAGCAACCGCCTTCCACCGAAAAATCACAGACATCCACGACAGCTTCAACTCCCCTCACACTCCAGACGCTCTTACCCCACCCACCACGAACTCTACCCGCTCCAGCCGACTGACCTCCTGGACCAACATCAGCGGCGACGAAACCCGCAAGACCATGAACTCCATCCACTTCGGATCACCATCAGCTCCCTGCCCACACCACATCTTCAACAAAGCAGACACGGCCATCGCACCACACTTACGGAAAGCCATCAACACCTCCTTCGAAACTGCAAGATTCCCGGACAGCTGGAAACACGCCGAAATCAACGCCCTTCTCAAAAAACCAAAGGCGGACCCCCAAGGACCTGAAAAACTTCAGGCCCATCTCTCTGCTCCTGTACGCGGCAAAGGTCATCGAGAAAATCGCCAACACTCAGCTCACTCGGTACCTCGAAGACAACAACATCCTCGACCCCTCACAGTCCGGCTTCAGACGCAACCACAGCACTGAAACCGCCCTCCTTGCCACCACAGATGACATCAGAAGCCACCTTAACAATGGAGAAACATCAGCCTCATCCTCCTAGACCTATCAGCCGCCTTTGACACCGTATGCCACCACACCCTAAGATCCCGCCTCCACGCAGCAGGAATCCAGGACCAGGCCCTCGAATGGACCGCATCCTTCGTCGCCGGCAGAACCCAAAGAGTCCGCCTCCCTCCGTGCCAATCCAAAGCCTTCAACATCATCTGCGGCGTAAACCAGGGCTCATCCCTCAGCCTGACGCTGTTCAACATCTACATGGCCCCCCTCGCACAAGTGGCCCGTCAGCACAACCTCAACATCATCTCCTACGCCGACGACACCCAACTCATCCTCTCCCTCACCAAGGACCCGCACACCGCCAAAACTAACCTCCATGAGGGACTAAAAGCCATTGCCGACTGGATGAGAGACAGCCGGCTAAAACTGAACTCGGAAAAAACAGAGGTCCTCATCCTTGGGCGCACCCCCTCCACCTGGGACAACTCATGGTGGGCGTCCACGCTGGGTTCCCCACCGACACCCACCGACAGCGCACGAAACCTCGGCTTCACCCTCGACTCCTCACTTTCCATGTCAAAGCAGGTCAGCGCCGTCTCCTCCTCCTGCTACAACACCCTCCGCATGCTTTGCAGAATTTACAAATGGATCCCAACAGAAACAAGAAAAACAGTAACCCAGGCCCTCGTCAGTAACAGACTCGACTACGGCAACACCCTCTACACCGGTATCTCATCCAAAATCCTCCAATGCCTCCAACGCATCCAAAACACCTCCGCCCGACTCATCCTCAACATCCCTCGCCACTGCCACATCACCCCCCACCTAAGAGACCTTCACTGGCTCCCCGTCAACAAGAGGATCACCTTCAAGCTCCTCACCCACGCACACAAGGCACTCCACAACACCGGACCATCATACCTGAACAACAGACTCAGCTTCTACACCCCCACCCAGCATCTCCGCTCCGCTAACCTCGCCCTCCCCTCCTTCCCCCGCATCCGACGCAAATCTTCCGGCGGAAGATCATTCTCTTACCTCGCCGCCAAGACCTGGAACACCCTCCCGCCGGATCTACGACAGACCCAGGACCTTCTTTCCTTCAGAAAACTACTCAAGACTTGGCTCTTTGAGCTGTAGCAGCACCCCCCCCAGCGCCTTGAAACCCTCATGGGTATGTAGCGCGCTTTACAAATGAATTGCTTGATTGATTGATTGATGCGGCAAAAGAAGTGTGCTTTTCTGATGCTTCAAATTAAGCAGAGAGAGCAATTCTTCAAATTCTCTGCTATTAAAAGGTGGCTCATTGTCAGCTTTCAAAATCATAGAAATTTCCCATGTTGCGAAGATGTCATCTAATCTCTCAATGACTCTGTCCTAGTGATAAATAAGAGATCTACAAGTAACGGGAAGCGAGAGAATTCATCCACAATCAGGTGATGTCAAGTGGACTGGAAAAGTCAAAAGCAATCCTTTCCCAGACATTCTTGGGCATCTCTGACATGTTCAAAGGGTGTGGAGTAATTTTCGATGATAGGCAATTGCATAGATGATAGGTTTTTAATTGTTTTTCAACTTGTTCATCAAGATGAGGAGGCCAGACTCGATCAAGGAGACTTGTTTAGTGGCAATGATTCCAAGATGTCCTTCATGAGCCACTTCCGTCACTTCTTGCTGTGGACTTTCTGGAATGACACTTCATTAACCCCTCAAGATAATTCCTTCTTGTGCGAATAAAAGTTTATCTTTGACTTTTTGGGATTTCTTATATTCACTGTCACTAGTAAGAGGTCGACTATGTAGATTCCATGACTGATGTGTAATAATGATTTTCAACTTCAGCATGACACTATCTTGACTCATTTTAGTGCCAATTTTTCCAAGGAAATGGCAGCTGATGTGTTCAATTTTACAATTAAATTTATGTTGTCTTCAGTAGTCATAAATAGGGTACCATGACATTGTATTTGCACTCTTGAGAAGTAGTCTGCAGGGTTTTGATCGTTCCCTAGCTGATATACTATTGTAAATTCTCTTGCAATTGTAGACCCTAGAATTCAATTTGTGGAGGCATCTTGGCTTTTGGGTTGCCAAATATAGTCAGTAATGCTTCATGATCTGTCACAAGCGTGAACAGTTTTCTGTCCAGGAATATACAGAACTGTTGACAAGGGCACAACACTGCTAAACTTTCTTTCTCTTGTTGTGAATAAGCATGTTCAGTCTGAGACAAACTATTACTCGCATAAGCCACAATATGTCTTCACACATTTGGCTGTCTGGTGTGTTGTGCAAGGATAGCGCACAACTGGATTGGGCTAGCGCCAACAACTTCAGTATGTAGCTTTTGATCAAAATCTGACATTTCAGTAGCTTTTTCGACAGCTTGTTTAATTCTCTTAAAACTTTCCTGGCATTCATGTGACCTTGAAATGGGACATTCTTTGCCGTTCACTCTCTCAGTGGAACACTCACAGTGGCAAAGTCTTGTATATATTGTGAGCAGTAACTAGCCATGCCAAAGAAGGAACTCAACATCTTGTGGGAGTCTGGCAGTTGACAGTGCTTGTACCTTAGTTGGTTCGGATGTCATGCCCCCATCCCAAAAAATATGGCCAAAGAGTTTTAACTTTGTCTTATTGAATTCACCATTCCCAACATTTGGAGTTAGACCAGCATCAACAAGTAAATGACACAATTGCAGTAAAGCTTTGTCATTTTCCTTCTGTGTAGCTCTGAAAATCAATATGTCATTGTTAAAGTTTAAAGCATTTACAACAGGTTGCATGATATGTCCAATGACAAACCAAAACTTAGGGCCTGATTTAAATGTCGGCAGAGGGAATACTCCATCAACAAACGTGACAGATATCCCGTCCGCCATAATACGATACCCATAGAATACAATGGGATCGTAATACAGTGGATGGGATATCCGTCAAGTTTGTGATGGAGTATTCCGTTCCGCCAACATCTAAATCAGGTCCATAGTTTCTTGTATAGAAATAGACCAATATGTGTAGAAAAGGATGTAATGTACCTGCAGTTCTCCTTGAGTTCCAACTGATGATATGTTTGTTTAAATCAAGGCAAGAGAAGACTTTCACACTGTTCAATTGTGCTATCATATCAGTATATATGTGCGGACCTGGATGCCGTTCTCTTTCAATTGCCTTGATTGCTTCTCACATGTTCAGGCACATGCACGCAGCTCCTTTGCTGTACTTTTCTGGGGACTACCACTATGGGATTAACCCATGGTGCAGACCTTTAGAATGTTCAATGATATTATGCTTAAGTAATGATTCAAGTTCCTTTTCAACAGAATCTTGTAAATGAAATGCAATTCTTCTGTGTCTCTGAGCAACAGGTTGAACATCTTCATTGATATGTAAATGTACTTGTCTTAAGTTTTCCTAATATTTGAAATAATGACGGAAACTGAATCACTATTTCATGATGAGCACTGATATTGCAATTCACCAATATCAGTCCATATCTGCAGCCATGCTAAAACTGAGTAAATAGGCAGTTGATGTTGTCTCTTGAAGTCAGTGAATGGGTGCTTGCATTTTTGTCTTCTTGTGTTTCATTGTTGCTACAAATGTGCCTTTACTTTTCAGAGGCATTGATGCAGCCCATGTACACTTTTGTTTTTGAATGCATCAGTCTCGGTAAAGGAGGCAGTTCCTTGTATTTCTCCTCAGGCATAATATTTATCAATGCACAATTGACAATGATAGAAGGTATTGGACAACCATTTATTTTCAATGTAATCTTTGAACAACATTTGAATGACTTGGCTGCTTTCTCATGCCAAATTTGCTTTGACTGGTGTTTCTCTTCACATGCAACCAGTCCATTATGTGCGTGTTTCTCTGAGGCAAACATTAACGTTGCACAATAATCTTCTTCACTTTCACTAAATAATGATACTAATGAACTATTCAACGATGATTTAGATGACGATCCACTTCCTTTGGTGTTGATTTGTCTCAACAGATGTGGTCACTCGGCCTTGTGGGTGCGTGTCGAACATTGGTTCTGGAACGTTTGGTCAGCCATTTTGTCTTCTAGCCGTGACGTGCTTACTTTTTACTTCACCTTGCAGTCTGTTAAAAAATTCTCTTTACCACAGCATTTGCATATTTGTCCAATGATGGGACATTTACCTTTATGTGGAAATAACAATTCACATCTGAAACATAGCTTCTTTTTCTGAGAAGACATCACTTTGTGCCCTTCAATTTTGTGTTTCTGCTTACTTTTCATGTTCATGACTGATTCACTTTGGGCACCTCCAGCCTCCATGTCAGCAACTGATCGATCAGCATGCTCTTCAGCTCTTGCAGCCATAAGAACTCCCTCTGGACCAAGAGGTACTCTCAGCATTTGTTATCCGAATGAATCTGATAGGCACCCGACAATAACTCTAAGATATATTGCTTCTTCATCATTAAATTAATTAAATCTGCAGTGTTCAATGAGTGCATGCAGTCTCTCAAAGAATTCATCTATGGTTTCCCTAACTCTTTGTCATTCTTGACTGAAAACATACCTTTCATAATCTACATTTGGCACTGGATTGAACTTGAAGTTCAGAGCTTTTTTGATTTGATAGTATGTAACTTAATCAGCTCGCAGCATTTCTCTATGACTTCTTTTACATCACCACCAGCAAGATTGTTGAGGTACTTGATAATCTTTTTGTTATCTGTTTGTTCCAGTCCATCAATGAAATCATTAAACAACTTTATCCACGCCGTCCATCCATAGCCAATATTTTGCTTTTTGGTCGTATCAACAGGTTGTGGTGGTTTCAGGAAGGCGGCGGCATTGTAACTGTTCACAGGATTGGCAGACATTGCGACTGGAGCTCTCTCCAGCTCCACCTGTTGGTCTTGGTGAATTGGTTCATGCATACCATGTCTGAGGCCCCGTGATGTGCTGACCTCAGGAACGTCATTGACAGTGTGTGGGATGGTAGCCTGTTTCTTGTTCTCCATTGGAGTCCTTCACTTTCTGGAGACTTCTAAAGCTGTGCTGAGCTGCCACCCAGCAGCTTTGGTGGTGTGCTGCTTCAATATTGGACAGCTCCGTAAGCACAACCCTGTGATTCCTCTTGGGTCTCCTTGCCAGCCACTGAGATCATACAGCTCTCCTTTCTAAGGCTCAGGTAAGTGTAACTACAATATGCTTTGTTATCAACTGTTCTGTAAGCTATCACTCTTTTCTGTATCTGTGCCCACCTTTAGTGATAGCGCTCCTTATACTGTATAGCTCTATATTGCATAGTAGCGTGATACCTCTCTGTATAGTCTTGTTTGTATTTTCTTGACCAATGACCCGTAGACTTCTCAGAAAAGCTTTCTCTATCATCCAATGCTTCACTCCAGGCGGAGTTACACTTTGACTCCACATGCGCCAACTGTCAGTTCAGCACTTCAACGAAGGCACACTTGACACAGTTGGGCAGTTTGCTTGGACTACGGCAAACTTTCCAGGACAGCACTGTCAATCTTCGGGTTGCTTATCCCCCAGCTCGTCGCCAGTTGTGTCATCATCCCCAGCCATACTGATAATGTAAGGTGCTTTCCTTTGTTATAGGCTTGCTTGCATCTTAGGCCTATTATCTGGGTTCAGTGCCTTTAACAACCATTACTACCCTCTTCATTGGTCTATAATGCTTAATTATGAGCTGCAAAAGAAGGAATTCAACAGAAGTGTCTAAACAACTGCTGTAGTCATATTATTATAGAAGGAACTGTTTTGTGCAAGTTTCAGTATCAGAGGTTTATAGGTTACGCTCACTTTTACACCTATGTTATATTTGCATATTTTTTGGAAGAGACCCCTTCACAACACTGACCTGATTTGATTTGATTTGATTTTCGTTTTATATAACGCTTGAATGCCTGAGGGCGCCTTGGCAATTGCACTGTTCCGGGGAGGAGGGAGGGAAACAATGGAGTATCCTGATCTATTGGGTGAAAAGCCAGGTCTTCAGAGCCTTTCTGAATTTCAGCAAATAAGAGCAGCTCTTTAGGTATAGGGGAGAAGAATTCCGGAGCTGTACTCTGCTAAGAAAAAAGCTCCTACCTCCCCAGGATGCCCTTTTGACCCTGGGCAGCACAGGGTTCCTGGCTTCTGTCTATCTCAGATTTCTGAAAGGTTGGAACCAGATAAATCTATCCTGAATATATTTGGGGGCAAAATTAAGTGTGGCTTCGAATGTTACACAGAGGGCTTTGAATTCTACTCTTCTAACTACAGGAAGCAAGTGAAGCTTGTTAATGGCTTGAGCAGCAGATTGATATTTTGGAATATACATCTCAAGTTGCTGTATTCAGAAGCATCTGTAGTTTGGGGAGGAGACTTTTCTTTTTACCCAGAAACAATGCATTGCCGTAGTCCATTTTGGATAATACAAGGGTAGTAATCATCATCTTTAATACTTTTGGTGTAATTAAGCAGTAACATTTTCTGATTATCTTTAAAACATGGAAAGTAGAGGAAGCTAGCATATTGATCTAATGTTCAAAATTGAGCTTTTTATCAAATATTACCACAAAGTTCTTCACTTTCTGCATAGGTAAAGGGAGTGGTCCCATTTCCTGTGGCCACCAGTTAAAAGTCCGGAATGAGGTATTGTTCCCTATGAGGAGGACCTCAGTTTTGTTAGAGTTCAGTTTGAGACAATTCCTGTTCATCCAGCTCTTTATTTGTCTCATACATGAGCTAAATTTAGCAGAGGCATCTGGATTTGTGGACACTGAGACCACTATTTGTGTATCATCGGTGTATGAGATCACAGAAAAGCTGAAGGATCTGATGAGTTTTGCTAATAGAGTAACATAAAGATTGAACAAGGTGGCACTCAATGAAGATACTTGAGGCACACCGCATGGTAAGCAGGAATGGTCTGAGATGACGCCCTCCATGGCAACATGATGTACTCTATTGGTGAGGAAGAGCTGTACCCCCAATCTCCAATCCGGCTACACTTCTGAACCTGTTTTATATTTTTATACTTGTTTTGATGAAAACCCACCACAACATCAGAAATGCCTCTCAAGAGTGGATTTTAGGGCCTTTCTTTGGAGGTAAAAATGTCTGTGTCAGCTTTTCTTATTTTGTTCTTGTTTTAGTCTAATAATAAAACCCCAAATAATAACCTCAAATGTAAAATAGGAGAGAGAGAGAGAGAGAGAGAGAGAGACAGGGATAGTCACCTGGTGGCTGAATTTCAAAATGTGAAACCAGATACCCAGGGATCAATATCTCTCTACTCTTGTCTAAATTGTGTGATCCTAGGCAAACATTTTCTTTTTCTGAACTTTCTTTTCCTTTTTTTATCACATATGAGCACTTTTAAATACTGGTGTTCAGGATGTACACTGTTCGAGCACCTCTTATGTTTCATGTAATAGTTTATACTGTTACTCCATCTGTAATACGAATATAGGACATGTTTAAGGTTTACATGACTACTGACTTGCCCGTTAGTTCAATGATGACATTGTCATTGAGGAGTGAGCCATTAATGTTTCTAAGTTTGCGTTTAAAAACTATCTGTTGTGGTTATATCAATATGGGTATGTCTTTAAATGATGATGTCAAGGGTGGAATGTGACAGCTGGGGTATTCCAAGAGAGACGGTTGAGTGAGAACTGGAATGGAGGAGTGTCTGTGCTCCTTGTGCAGTATTACTTTCTGGTGGATGATAATTAAAGGTCTACACTAAAAAAGGAACGTCTCCGTTTCACTATCATTTTGTATAGTCAGTAATATAATCTGACGTACTAACATGAAATTCTTCAGCACGTTAAAGAAATACTTTTTTTTTAATTTTGAAGAGACTGGATCATATTTTTACATTATGTTGTTGTACGATATACATGCCAAACCTTTCCATGGCTTTGCACGTGCATGGACTCTTAGAGCAAAGCCAGACTCCTGGCTCGGCTTACCCTATTAACTTGCTTGCACGTCAACTTTCATTTGTGACTCAGACTTAGTATATAGGGCTGCCAAAATGATTTGCAGAAGGTGAGGAATGGAACCTTGAGCCCTGCCTAAATGCACCGATTTGACATCTCTGCCATCAAGACTTCCTGTAGCTGACAAAGATGACTGAGTGTAGTGAAAATACATTTAAAATAAGTGATCTCAGGGCCGAGATTCCAGTCTCTTGTGTTGTACATGACCATAGTAAGGAGTTCCCAGGGAGGACACCCAGGTGGGAGTCGCAGGGGCATAGTTTCAAGAGTGGTGCTTGGGGTGTACCACTTCCAAAATGCATTCTTGGTAGTTGAGTCTGAGGGCCCTTACTATGGTCTACTATGTCTATGTCAGTTTTTTGCGGTTGTTCTCAGTTCACTAAGAGCTTTTAATTTTTTGAAACCAAAACCTAACTATATATATGATAGAAGTGCTCGTTGAATGGGTGCACATTCACTACTTTGTGGAATTCACAAACATTGCCCACAGTAGGCTTTGAAAGCTGTGCCAGTCTCAGGTTTCCAGGCATATTACTGGCAGTCAAACACCCAAGAAAATCGGATGAATGCATGGAAAAGGGTCTCATCAGTGGCACTTGCTCTAGGTAGCATTCCAACCTTTTTCCCACTGTGCCACTTTAGATAGAGGCCCACCTTATACAAAATTAGTACTGACCCTGATCCTCATTAGAACAATTCATCCTGGACATTGGTCATCTCACCCCTCCACCCTGTTGCCCACCACTGTTTTCATTTGGAAAATTTGAGATTCACACCCCGCTGAATATCATTTACTAAGCTATACTTCTGAGTAACACCATTATTTCAGGTCTTCCAACCTTTTGTTTTCTGCATGACAGCTCAGTGGATTCATATGCCACCCTCAGAGACTGCTGTAAGCTGTGATTGTCAGCTGTTAATCCAAGCAGGACCAGCTCAGTCCTTCATCATACTATAGTGTCAGACGCAGAAAACACACTAAAGTGGACAGTCACAATACTCAATATTCACAAACAAAGCTCATTGCTGGTTATAGATATTGCCCTGTGATACTAGGACCTTGGTCCTTATTTGTCACATAAAACAGCACACTCATTGCACATCAACACACTCAACACACCCACAGAATGCCAGCAAAAGGCCTGGGTTCACATGAAAGTAGAGTATTGCATGAAAGAGAGGAGGTGAACACACTTTCTCATGAAACAAATAAGAAGATCTGATCACACTAAAGATTCACAAAAACTTGGTAGCTGCCACCACTGTTTTATGTCACTTACCAATTGCAAGCATTCTGCACCCTTCCAGGCCACAGAAGAGATCCTGTACCCCTCATTATAAGGGACAGCCCTAGTCCTCTGCACACATGGTAGATTAGAATGATGGCAGAGTCAAATAAAAAGTCAGGATACCAGACTCACATGTACTGGGTCACTCAGGGCAAGGACATTTGCCTGTTGACCATGCAGGGGGGCATTCCCACCCCCAACAGTGAACCATGTAATTTAGAGCCTGACCTATTAGCTTTTTGATTGCTTGTTAGAATACATTGGTATATGTCAAAGTATTTGCAAATGATATGCTTGCAATATTTTACTTTGAAACCACCTGATGCTACACACTTGTGTTTCCTGCACATTTTTTATTGTTAGCCTTATTTTAAGAGTTCAAAGGAAAGCCTCTCTCTCAGCCAACTTACCAAAATGGGTGAGATGTTCTGTGAACCATAGGCACTTTTCACTGGTGGCAAATGTTCCATACTGATAGCTAGGTATCTATCCTAGAACTCAGCACACGTATTCCATCACTAATAGGGTCTGCATAGGGAGGGCAAAAAACTTCAGAAGGCCTGCTTGTTGTAGCCACAGCTTGCTTGGCTTCAAGAGAGTTGAAATTAGTTCACTTTGGCAATAATAATTGACTACACGGTTAAGGAAAGTCATTGAGCAAACAGATTGTGGTGTGGCAAGTAAGTGACTGGGGATAAATAAAGAAAACATAAAGAAAGTACATCTCATTCAGGGGTGAATGTTGTGGCCCAGCTCCCATCTGAGACCACATTGGAAAACCCCTTAGATCACACCAGAATGTCAACCTTGAAGTTATAAGGAATTCTGAAATTCCCACTGAATCAGTGCCAAGAGCACCTTAGTGCTGCATTGCATATTTTGTAATGACCTTGACCTGTCTCATGTTCTGGGGTGCATCCCACAAGTTGGTGCTGAGGAGGACCCAGCTAGATGGAACTAACCAGACTGGAGGCAGGCAAGCAAATTCACTTACACTAGCATATACTCAAGTGTTGATTTACTCCGTATTGCTAATATACAACCAGGATGCAGACAGGAGTTCCTTGCAGGAGAATTGATCTCTTCAAATGGGACCAAAGCCACTGGGGTGCACTCTCCTTATCCACTCAAGCCCCCAGATTGCTGAACCATCCTTTTTTTATAACTTTGTTTTATTGATTTTAATAAACATAACCATCAAGAATATTACAGTGCTGTGCGCATCAATACAAGGATGACAGACTCTTTTTCTTTTGTACCTTTTGATCAGGTTCCTATAGGACGAGGCAGACACACATTTAGGTATAGGAAACTATAATACCCACTGTAATAGAAATTACACTCCCTCCGCCCCCCCTCAAGAAAGATCTACCTGAGGCCAAATCTTACATATCTTAAGAATAACATAAACACGATCTCACAACAGTTGGTCGTCGCTCCTTTAAGCAAGAAACAGAGCACTCCATCAGTCCTCCTCATCCGTGCTCCCCTCTGTACTTAACTCTTCCACACCGGAGAACCTATCAGTAATGTCCCCCATGCAATCACATACGTGAGTGCCCCTTCCCTTCTCCGCGTCATGCGCATATCTTGTTCTTCTACATCACCCCATTCCATCAAGTCTCGAAACCAGCAAGAGATGGATGGGCACCGGGAGCTCATCCAACCATTGGCCACCCTGCATTTGGCCAACACTAAGGCCAGCTGTGTGAGTTTGTATGGTATATTCCTACCCTGGGGCCTCCTCACCACTCCTAGAAGACATGTCACAGGCAACACTTCGATCCCTAGTCCCGTTACCTCCGCCACTCTACCCACTACCTCCCGCCAGAATTGGTACACCATCTGACAGGACCAGGCCAAATGGAGAAAAGAAGCATCCAACAGGCCACATTTAGGACAACTCACCCCCCTTGCTGGGTCGATCTTATTGAGCTGAGCAGGTGTGACGTATGTTATGTGCACAAAGTTAAAGTGTAACAGTTTGAACCTGTGGGTGCATGACATCGCACGCACTAGTGATACTGCCACTGCCCCTCCTCTAGAGATTCTCCAAAATCACACTCCCATGCCCTGAGTGACGCTCGTAGGACCCGATTGGTCCTCCCAGAGGGCCTTATAAAATCAAGTAATCAGATGGGCCTCATCACCCCAATTCAGTAGTCCATTCAACACTGGCGATGTTTTAGGGGCCAGCGGAAACCCACACCAGATCTCCTTGGCCACACTCTCCATTTTGGCATATTGCAAGAACTGACCTGGGCCCAGTCAGAACGTGTCCTGAGCATCTGGGAATGAGATAAACTCTCCGTTGGGGTATAAATCTCCCACCACTTCACATCCTCCCAATCTCCAGGCTTCCATTTACATTAAGGCATCCACATCCCTGAAGGGGGCTAAGTCCCAGATCTTTAACTCTCTATCGAACAGGGCACATTTGAGAACCTTCTTGACCGCCTGCTCCCATATCCAGGCAGTAGTCCTAACCAAATTTGGTACATCTGACTCAGACCGGCCACCCGACATTAGTAGATGCGCCAGCGTCTTCCCACCCAACAATCCTACAAACAATCTCTTGTCCCGGTTGTCCGAGTTAGTCATCCACTTTGCAGCGTGGTGCAGGTGCGCTGCATAGTAGTAATATCTAATGTTAGGGATTGCAAATCCTCCCTCCTCCAACTCTCTCTGCATCATCCACAATGCCACCCTACTACGCCGCCCAGCCCACACAGAGATCAGCAAGCTGTCCAGTTGATTAAAAAGTCGAGCAGGAAGTGGGAACAGTGAGTTCTGAACCAGATAAAGACACCTTGGCAAAAATGCTATCATGGCTACAGTCATTCTCCCCATTATCAAATGAGGTAGTCCATTCCAGAATAGTACCAAGCGCTCAAGACCGGACACTACTCGTTCCACATTGTGTTTTTCATAGGCTGTCACGGTTTGAGTTACCCAAATACCCAAATATCTAAAGTGTCAAGCTCCCATCGGAGCCCCACCCTCAGTAGCTCCTCCTGGGGGAGCACCACAGAGAGCACCCAAAGGTCACAGGAGTGACTTATTCCTATTCACTTGAAGACCGGTCACACATCCAAAAGCCTCCAAAAGCGCAGGTACCGAAACACCCGGTTCACGAAGATACACCAGCGCATCATCCGCATATAAAGAGACAGTATGTATGACCTGCCCCACTCGGATACCCCAGGGCTCCAGCTCCTCTCGGATTAAGAGCATCCCTACATTCTGGCTCCAAGCGCGGCAGCCGCAGCAGCTGTAGAAACCCTGCCAACTCCTCATCTGGGATTACAGCACCAGCCTGCGATACTCTCTGCAGATGCTCCACCAATACCTTAAGTATATCCTCACGCTTGGTAATCATCTCATCTTTGCCATTCCTAATATACAATATGGGGGGATTCTCCACTTCTCTTGTTAGGATCCGCGCCATTAATGTGCCTGACTTATCCCCCCTTATGCAAGCGCTGTCTATATGCTCGAAATGTTACCTTGCTTAATGTATCCTAGCATTTGTTCACCATCTTGTACAGCCGAAGCTGTTCCCTCTCAGCCTCCTGTGTAAGTGATGTCTGACACTGCAACCCCGCCAACTTGTCCTCCCATTCAGTAAGTTCTTGCTTCATTTGTTTACGCACCCCACAAGCAGTACCAATGCACACCCCCTCACAACCGCCTTCAGCGCTTCCCATTCAGTACCTCTAGAATCCGTAGTTGACCAATTTAGGTCCAAATAGTCCTTAGTAGCCACCGCCACCTTATCACAACACCCAGCATCTTCCAGAAAGCCCACAGGCATCCTCCAACTACGTGTTAGCTCAGTATTATCGGGTACCCACCGCAGCTGCATCAAAACAGGTGCATGATCAGACAAAAACCTTGCCCAGATGACCAACGTCCAAAATTTGTGAGGAGTTCAGGCCACCCAGGAGAAACCTAACAAGCCTACTAAGTGTGTTTTGCATCTTACAATGACATGTATACTCCCTGCCCTCTGGGTATAGTACCCTCCATGCATCCGATAGCCCTAAATTGTGCATTACTTCCATGAGGGATCTCGTCATCAGTGGTTTGGTCCCCAATCTGGGTGGGAGTTGATCCTTATTGCCATCCAGAATACGGTTATAATCACACACCCAAATAAGAGGCGCATCAATCCCATCCCCCATAATCTCAGGGATACCATCATAAAAGGAGGGATTATCCACATAAGGTGCAGAAATATTCAGTATGGTAAGGAGCTCCCCGTCTAACGTGCCTTGCACAAGCACATATCTCCCCTCAACATCCACCTCACTGTATACATGATTGAAGGAAACCCCAGAGGCGATCTATATCGTCACCCCTCTCGCGTAAAAGGAGAACGACGAGGAGAACATTTGACCCCGCCATTTCTTTGCTAACTTTTGAGTTTCCTCTTCAGTCATATGTGTTTCCTGGAGACAGGCTATATGAACCTTATGACGCATCAAAAAGGAATGCACCCTATACCGTGTAGTGTAATTCTTCAGCCCCCTGACATTCCATGTCAGTATATTAATCTGCCGCCCATACCAAAAAGGTTTTCCCCTCCCATCCCACCTGTCTCTCATCCCTGTCCTTCCTACCAGGGAGATAAAACAAAGTGAGAGCCCATTCCATCTCCTGCACACACACATGCACTGCTATTGTAACCTGCAAACATTTACACGCTAGATCAACCAAAAAAAACAACTCCCCAGTTACCATCCCGGATGAACACTAATTCAAACACATCAAACCATACTTTAGATCCATATATATGATTGCTGCCAGGACAACAGCCTAATCCCCAACTCCCCAGCTACAAGGTCCTACCACAACTGTGGAGTGACCATCCCCCACCCGACCCCAACAGTTTTGTAGTTGAGTACCTACTAATAGAACGCAGTAACCGGCTTGTCCCCCCATCATACAACTTATATGCAAATTCAAAGTTCAGCAGCGCCCCTCCCCTTATAGCAGACCCCCCAACAACATTCTAGGCACCTTCCACGGAGTTCCAGGCCTCCCAATATTAGAGCCCGACATCGGCATGCCATAGCCAGAAAGCAGGTCAAGTGTCTATAGGGAGCGTCTCCGCACCTGAAACCATTGTTCCCATCGATCCATCAGTTGAAGCAGGAGTTACCCAAGCCATTGTCCCATCTTGTTGAATCTCGACTCTGGTGGGAGCAACAATGTCCACTACTGGTCTGCGGTGCCTTCCAGCTATCTCTCCCCACAAGATCTCCAATCCAGGCTAGCCAGGCGCGAAGGATAATGAACAGTCAAGCCAGTCCTCTCCATCTGACTAGGAGCAGCTTTGTCCCACATCTTCAGCCATCTCCAAACCTCCTCCGGTCGATCGAAAAAGTGGGATTTACCCCCGGATATCACCTTCAGGCGTGCCGGGTATAGCAACATGTATCTGACGTTCATGGCACGGAGCTTGGCTTTCACCTCCATAAACCCCTTTCTAGAGGTCTGCAGCTTGTTCGTATGGTCAGGATAAATGGAAATTTGACAATTCTCAAACACCACTCTCTCAGACTCGCGAGCTGCCCTCAGGATATAGTCTCTGTCCTTGTAATTCAGTAGTCAGGCAATAATAGCTCTCGGGCGCCCCAGGATGAGGCAGCGTCACCAGGGCTCTGTGAGCTTAATCCAACACAAACACCCTGGCAAATTCAACCGGCTTCAACACATCCTTTATCCATCTTTCCATTAAACCTTCCACCTTGGCTCCCTCTACACGTCCTGGGAACCCCAGGAAACTGATGTTTTTCTGACGTGACCTGCCCTCTGCATCCTCCAATCTGGCTTCCAACCTTCCGACCATGGAATTGACCTGCACCATCTGTTTGTGCAGAGAGCCCACCTTGGTCTGCAGGTCCACAATGGAACCCTCTGCTAACTTGACCTTCTCAGAGACCTTCCTGAGATTCGCCTGCAGGAGATTGACCTCCAGCGCCACTGTCTCTATTTTCCCCTCGAGGGCCACTCTGAGCCCTATATAGCTGCAAGAAGTTCCACTTGCAAGGGCTCACCAGTGGTCTCGGGCACACCCAGAGCATCCTCGGATCCCCAGAACGTGTCCGGCGCTGCGGCAGTGGCACTGGCGTGGTGTATTGTTCAATGGTATTCCCCTGCAATGTCACCCACTGTTGGTGCCGTCCCATACTGCAGCCGGCAAAGGACCACGCAGTGTGCGCACTACAAGTAACCCAGATGGGGAGCAGAAGCGCCTGACAAATACAGCACAACTTGAAGTAGCAGGAGCAGCCGCTAGGCTGTGCACCGCGCCAGCCGTATGGCGTTGGTATTGTAAACAGGCCGCCTCAGGGTCAGTATGTTTGTTCTTCCCATGGAGTCCAAAGCAGCAAGTTCCATACAACTGTACCAGGCAGGCACACAACTGGGCTACAAGCGCTTCACTGGCCAGCCAAGTGACCACTTTAGAGTCCGCAGCCCAACCATGCAGGCAGCACCACAGTTTGTCCAGGAACTACAAGCTGCTCCTTCACTGCCCCCACTCA
This sequence comes from Pleurodeles waltl, assembly GCF_031143425.1. Lineage (NCBI taxonomy): Eukaryota > Metazoa > Chordata > Amphibia > Caudata > Salamandridae > Pleurodeles > Pleurodeles waltl. Next base: position 892,392,776 of record NC_090448.1, on the reverse strand, counting down.
GCCAATCTAGTGTTTGTTGCCAGGTCCCCACTCCTCACCGTGCACCAGGATTGACAGGTGGGTAAAGCCAGGGTCCTCCGCAGGCGTGTGGGCGCCCAGGCCCACTCCAATGTAGGGCTGCAGCACCCCAGCAACTGGTTCCGCCCATGCCGCTGCACCGCGATCCCACCAGGCCAGTTGACCCACGATTCCTCCACTGGGGGGATCACTCCCCCGCTTATGCCGCTCCGAGCGCACTTTTCATGTGGCCCAGAGTTTCTGGCCGATGTGCTCGGCCCAGGAGCCACGGACCTGAACCCTCAATCCAGGAACCAAGGGCGTTCCCCTGCTGTGGGGGGAACCTGTATTCACGGGCACCCCAGTATATATTGCTCACTGAGAGCATATCCCGGCGGCCATCTTGCTTGGCCACACCTCCCAAGATGCTGAACTATCCTTTAGCTGTAAAGCTACCTGTACAGTTTACTGTCTGGAACACATCAACACAGCAAAAAATTGTTCTAAAACCCTTTTTAAGGTAGTCACTGAGCTTTCAGACCCCAGTAAAAATCTTCAAAGACCAGAGCTGTCACAAACAAAATGTGAGGAATCTGCCTGCTTTTTTGTGAAAAAGGTAGCAGATATAAAGTTGACCTTAAAACAAGGGGAGAATGAGCAGTCCCCGCAAAATAGTACATTAGGGCCTAAAGGTCAGTGGGACCTAGACCCCAAAAAAGAAGTTGGTAAATTGAGATCTTAGAATACATTGTACCTGACAAATGTATGCCATTATTATGAACAATTAAATTAGGATCAGCTGCAGATCCGCTCCCTGCACATAAGATGAAGGTCCTAGACTTGAACAATGTGCAGCTATTAGCAGAGCTTATTAATGCCTTTCTAAAACAGGGGACGGTACCAAAAGCTTGGAAACATGCTATGGTCCAGCCATTATTGAAGAAACCCAATTTAGATCCTGAAAGCTAGGCTAACTACAGACCAGTATCTCTGCTGCCCATTACGGCGAAGATAATAGAGAAGCATATTAATAGTCAACTATCTAGCTTCTTGGAGTCACAAGAGGGCCTTTATCCCTCTCAGTCAGGATTCAGGATTGAACACAATGCTGAGTCAGACCTGCAAGGTGTCATGGAACAACCCAGATGGCTCATAGACAGGAGTGAGATGCAGCACAGATAGTACTTGATCTCAGCGTGGCATTCAACACTGTGTCACATACAAATCTCCTGGAAAGACTGACAGAGTTGGGTTTGGAGGGAATGGCCCTTGCCTGGATGTCTTCATTCCTATGGCACTGGTCATTTCAAGTGATTTCAACATCAGCAGTGTTCGAACTACACCCTCTTACGTCAGGAGATCCTCCGGTACTGTTCAATATCTATGTATGTTCATTATTGGATTTAGTGAAAAGTTGTGGCCTCACATTATTTTCATATGCAGATGACCCTCAGCTCATCTTTTTATTGTCATCTGCAGAGAGACACAACTCAGACGCCTTGGATTCCGGATTAAGATGAACTGAGGAGTGGATGGACAGGCATTCACCTAAGCTCAATGGATGGAAGGCACAGGTCCTTGTATTAGGTAAGAACCCTGCTCGGTGAGGTCATCAACACTGGCCGGAAAGACTGGGTCCTTTTCCTTCATGGGTACCCAAGGTAAAAAATCTGTGAATCATTGTGGAAGATAAGCTGTCTATGAAGCCAAAGGGAACAAAACTACCAGCTATGTGCTTTGCTGCTTGAAAATGGCTCAGAAAAATCATCTGGCAGCTCCCAATGTATGGCCTAAGGGCAGTGATTCAGGCTTTAGAAATTTTTAGGCTAGATTATGGGAATGTTTTATATCTCAGAGCATCAAAGCGTCCATTAAACTATTGCAAGTGGTCCAGAATTCAGCAGCCAGGATGTTGGTTAGGCTGCCAAAAACACCTCTGCTACAGGTCTGTTATGGGAATTACATTGGTTACCCATAGAGGACAAATTCAATTAAAAACCCTATGCTATGTGCATAAAGCTAGAGGAAGATGGGCCAAAAATACACATAAGAATTGATAAAAGCATATCAACCTCCTCAAACCTCCTCAAATGTTATGGTCCACTGTGCAAGCTTTATGTGCAGTACCTACAGTGAAACACTTACTCATGGGAGGCCAATCCTTTGCATTCCTAGGGCTAAAATTATGAAATAGGCTGCTAGATCCCCTCAGAAAGTGTTCATCACTAGTGATGTTTCCAAAGAAGCTCAAGAAATGGCTATTTTAAAGTAGCTGTATTAGAGATAACTAGTTTCTTGCAGTGCCGGGAAACCCTTTGGGGGAGACGACCCCTTTACAAATCATAATAATAATAATAGTAATAGTAATATTCCCAAGGAGCTGTATTTTTGAGGGCCTCAATATTCATTTATACGTTTCAAAAACAAAGATGCAGTCTTTAATAATTATGAATTAGACATAACGGATAATTCTACCAGATGGTGTCAGATGCTGATGTGCCATATTTTCTCATTCCCTATAGCAGTGGTTGAGAAAGTCAAGCCCGGATCACCCACATTTTAAGACTGGTACTGGTAGTTACTGACTCTGACTGTGCCCTGAGCTCTGCTAACCAGACCTAGGGCCAGTACTCTGTTTATAAGGTATATGGTGATTAGACATAATTATAATTGGCTTTGACAACCTACCTGTAATTCCCTAGTACTTGGGAAAGCATGTATGGTTAAGGACCCCAGTGAAGTCAAGATACTCATGGGTGCACTGCAGTGCTGTCTGATGTAATTTTAATAAAGGCAGCTATGCCTTGCTGATGGCTTTTAACATAAAAATTAAGCCCAAACTCAACTTTGGAATGAAAAGTACTTCCAAAGTCTGAAACTATCTTATTTTTACATAAAGCCATCCTTAAGGTCACCTCTGGGTGCCCCAAGGGTAGGATGCAATGTGATCATAAACAGGGACATTATACAAGTTGTTTCGTAAGCCCTGGTGAGGGAAAACCACCAATTTTGTTTTACCCCCATTGTAGTGCATTAGCTCCATAGACTAACATGGGAAGGCCTTATCCAAAAATTCAGAAAATCTTACTTTTGATAGGAATGAGCTAACAATGTAATTCAGGGTATCAAATTAATAGTTAGAATAAATCCAACAACTTGCCAAGGTTAGTTGTAATATAACTATTACAGGAAAATAGTTTTAGAACTCTTTCCAAAAGTTACCTAAACCCAGCCCTGTAGTAGCCTTTCCTGATTTGTCAGCCTTTGACAGGCTGAGTCAAGCTACCTTGATGTGGTGTACAATGGCCAGGCTGAGACAAAGGAACCATCTTGTGGACAAAGAACTACAGAAGCAGATGACAGAGCAGTAAGTGTGGCCAAACTGGTCTTCAAAGGAGGGAAAGCCAGTTGGGACAGAAACCAAATCTCCTCCATTTCCTGCACCCCCAGCCAGATAGGATCCTCCGTAATAAGACTTGGAGAGGGGCTGAAAGGGGAGTGTAGGGAAAAGTTAACCACACCTGTCGGTGGGCATAGCAGACCTGAACATCCAGGAGAGATTTTCTCCTTCTTTCATTTTTAAGAAACAATGCTTTCTGGGATTGAGATATGCCAAACTTCTCAGGAAGCGGTCATCACAGAAGGAAGCACCCTTCACCCCATTGGTCAGCCCCCCTCCCCTGCTTGCCAGCCCAGATACCTGGATAAATATGGAAGAGATGCTCAGCAGCTCAAATCTCTGCTGGAAGAAATCAGAAGAAGAAAGACTGTAATGCTGAACCCCTGGTCTGCACCAAGAATGACTGCACTCTGAAGGACTACACCTGCTGCATACTCTGGGCTTCGTCACAAAAAGGACTTTGCCTTGCTCCTAAAGATTCAGAAGAGGACTCCCTGTAAGCAATAGGTACAAAGGAGCTATGAAGTCCTGCAAGAGGAGCACAGGTGACCTGCATCCAGTGGACTTGTTAAGGATTTGACAAGGTGCATTGTGGGAATTGCAGTCCCAACTACAAAGGAGCAACTCAGAGCTTCAGGAACCATGAATTAAGTTTGTGGACACTTCAAGACCCCACAACTCCCTTCTGGAAGAAGACCCAGAAGTTGGGAGCATTTTTGGAAAAAAGCTTCATAAGGTGACCAATCCGCTGTCGAGAGCCAAGCCAGGAAAGATGAACCGCGATCTGACCTGAATTTCAGGTTTGCCCAACTGAAGCTCTGGAGCTTTTTACTGTTGACAAGACTTCTAGGAGTTGATCGAGGCATTGCGCTGAGCCAAGCCGCCGTCATCAATCTGCAAGCCAGACTGAGGAGAAGACCCGCTCGACATCTAGAGAAAAGGCTCAGGAAAAAGAGTTTTAGAGCCTGATTTAGAGTTTGGTAGCCAGGATACTCCGTCACAAACTTGACTGATATCCTGTCCTCTGTATCATGATTTCCATAGGATATTATTGAATCGTAGTATGGTGGACAGGATATCCGTCACGTTTGTGACAGAGTAAGCCCATCCACCAAACTCTGTTTCAGGCTCTAAGTCCAAAGGCAAAATTTTGACAGAGGCCTACTGCTCAGTGTATCTGACTTGGCTCCATTGCAGTTGCCCGCAAACTTTGACTTTGTCCGATCAGGCGTAACCAGATGGCCGGGGTTGGTGGTTTATGATCTTAAGCACTAGAAAGCACTTTATTAAATAAAATCTTTAAAAATTCAAATTTCAGGTTCCTTACATTGGATTTTTGTCCCTTTGGTGTCATTTTAAAGATAAGAATATTTCCTATTTTTATAAATTGGTGTTTGAGTTTTATTGTTTGTAGTATCTTTCTAATTTATTGTTTTGTTGATATTAAATGCATTACACACCTGGATTCTAAATTAAGCCTAACTGCTCGTGGGCCAAGCTACCAATCGTTGACCAAGGATTAATTTATTTAGACCTTCACTGGACCTTGTTTGTGATTGTGGCCATATTACTAAGTGTAGGTACCTACTTGCTCTTACTAATAAACCACTTTCCCACAAGTGGTTCTTAACCTGTGGTCTGGGAACCCCTGGTGGTGTGCAGCGCCTACTTATGGCGTGCACGACTGCTTTGAAATTAAATAATATTCACAGATTATTAAAGTGCATATAAATCAAGAAGCAAAATAGAATATTGAAAATTCAAAATTCAAAATACTCTGTGAATGTGAAGGGACTATAAATTAAAGGCTAAAAATTAAGTTGGTATCCTGATAGTGATTCATGGGAGAAGGGAAATGCATGAAGCAGAATATAGTAAGGGTGAGGGGTGGCCTCAAATGAATTTAGAACTCCAACTCTCATTAAAATTAAAAAAAATTCAATTAAATAAAATATTCCATAATTTGTGTATTTTTTTGATGAATGATTGTTTCACTATTGTATGCATTGTTTTGCAGCTAAAAGCATTGACATTTCTTGGCCCTGGATTCTAATAATGATTCAATGGGGTCTCAGGAATCGAGTAATGATTAAGTGGGGGTCCACAGAAATTTGAAGGTTAACAGCCACTGTCCTAGAGGACCTATTTTTCCACTATAAAACTGATTCTCCTTCTATGAAGGTACACACTTCGATTTAATGCCCATGGTCTTGCAAGAACATACCTGAGCTAAAGGTGGGAAAAGTGGATAGCTGTGTGATGTTATTAGGTGTTGAGACAAGAGGTGTCTGGCAGAGCAGGAAGCAGTTTGTTTAATCAAACATTATGGCCGGGAGATCTGTTACAGAATTGATTCTGAGGTCTGTCTCTCAGAGAATATCAGTTTGGAACACATTTTATATCATCATTGGTGACCATAAAATGAGGACAGCTTCCCTGGAGTCATGAAAACATACTCAGGAGAGCAAATACAGGTGGGCCCAACCTGGCGTGAACACAAATGTGGGCCAGTGAGTTCTTGTCCAGATGTGGGGCCTGAGGGGGGTGTGGTCACCTTGTGTGCTGTGTGTGTTCCGTCCTGAATGACTGAGTGTATCTAACTACGTGCAACATCTAACTTTATGGTGTTTTGGAATGTCCGCGTACCTCTGGCCATATGTGCTTTATTGGGGCCAATCTCCTGGGACTGTTGCAGTGTAGCTTCCTATCTACGGGATCTTATTCTAAGATATTCCTTGTGCATGTTTGGCTGTCGGCTAAATGTTATCCCAACTGTGACCTGTCTGTCATTAGCCTTCAGGCCTGGGTCACATGGCTTGACTTACCAAATACCTTCATGCTGAGATCAATGAAGGGTTCACAATGGGGGAATGTAGAAGCAGCGATGCCATTTTGTTTGTAAAAGAAAATGTAACACTTCATATACAGAGATATGTTATTATCATGCACAGCAACAAAAGGATATATCAAGTTACAATGAAAAAAAACTCTCAGAAGCTTAACATGTTGCCGAGTTAGACAACATCATTCAGCCTGTGTTCCAGTATTGCCTTTGACCCGATCCAGAAAGACAGTTTTCTAGAGACGATAAAGATAATAACAGTTAGAAAGAAAATGTTTTTCAGGATGATAGAAGTGTGGCTATGGCTCAATTACCAGCGCAAATACATAGGCCCACATTATGACCCTGACGGTGAGTGATAAAGTGGCAGTAATACCGCCAATGGGCTGGTGCTAATTACCACCAAATTATTACCATGGCGGTGATAACCCCCATAGACAGCCAATATACCACACCAACCACCAGGGCGGAAATACCACGCACGCCGGCGGTCGCTATCAATAGCCAGGCGGGAGACAAAGTACCGCCCAGCATATTCAGACCCTACATCCGCCACATTTTCCGGGGTGGTACTAACGGCATCAAAAGCCTGGCGGAAACACATTACTGAAGAAAAAAGACTCACCATCGGAGACACAGGGAAGATCAACACCGCCATTGAACCTGAACTGCAAGTCTTTCCGATGATCTTCTACGTTATGCACCACCTGGAACACCAATGCCGACGAAGATGATGACGGTGAGTACAGCCTCCTAGCACACAAGGGAGGGAGGGAGGAAAACGAGAGTGACACACACACACACACACACGCACAACACACACCCGACACACACACACACAACATACACACGTCCAGCTGCACATGAAAAACGATTTGCACCCGATACAAGGCAGAATAATGCAAGGGCAACAGGAACACACAAAGGTGAATGTATTAATATTAACAGCTAATAAATAATAGAATTGTCCCTGAAACAGATATGTAGACATGTACACAAAGGGACACTGCCCAGTCCAATGTTCAAAGGGCCTACATGGCCACAGGGCACAGTCCAAGGCCCAACTCGAATCCTGACTTAATTCGGATAGAACTCTGCAGGGGCATCAGTTTGCAAGTGGGCAGGCACCTCAGGGGGATGGGGGGCACCTCAGCTTAAGTCAGGAACAAGCCCATTGGTTCTGGAGGGGTCTCATGCCTCTTTCTCTGTCCTGGGGATTCCAAGGCAAGTCTCTCAGGTGGGTGACTTGTCTACTGGTTCTGGAGGGGGTTCCATGCCCATTTCTCTGTCCTGGGGAGTGCAAGACCACAGTCTCTCAGGTAGGTGACTTGCCCACTGGATCTGGAGGAGGCTACATGCCCATGTCCCTGTCCTGGGGAGTGCAAGGCCACAGTCTCTGGAGTGGGTGACTTTCCCACTGGTCCTGGAGGGGGCTCCTCATACAGCGGCCCCTCGAGGGTGGCCTACATGGCTTCTGCTGGTGGTGGCTGCAGTGTGGTGGCAGATGGAGGTGCCTCCTGGGCAGCCTCTGCAGGTGGTGATGGCTGCAGTGTGGTGGCAGATGGAGGTGCCTCCTGGGCAGCCTCTGCAGGTGGTGATGGCTGCAGTATGGTGGCAAATGGAGTTGCCTCCTGGGCAGCCTCTTCAGGTGTTGATGGCTGCAGTGTGGTGGCAGATGGAGGTGCCTCCTGGGCAGCCTCTACAGGTGGTGATGGCTGCAGATAGAGTTGCCTCCTGGGCAGGCTCTGCCAGTGGTGATGGCTGTACTTCCTCAGCTGGCGGTGTGGGCCACATGACCGCTGGTGGTGGTGGAGGTGTCACCCTGACAGCCTCCGCTGGAGTAGAGGGCTTTGTCCTCTCTATGACATGCAGCATGGATTCCTTACCCTTCCTGGCAGGGGTTGATTACTTCTTCCCCTTCATGGCAGGTTGTACGTGGTCATTAGCCTTTCAGGCAGGAGTCAAGGGCTTTTTACCCTTCAAAGCAGGAAGTGCATGCTCCTTCCTCTTCTTGGCTGGAGGTGCATGCTCTTTCTCCTTCTTGGCTGGAGGTGCAGGCTCCTTCTCCTTCTTGGCTGGAGGTGTGGTATCCTTCCCACTATGACTAGGTGGTGCCACCACTGTCCCCGTGGACTGTTTGGCTGAGGTGCTGGGCTGGGTTGTTGGGACTCTGCTCTTACAGGCAGGCCGGGGGGAGTGAAGAGGTCAAGTTGGGCAAGGAAAAGCTTCTTAGGGATGGTGGGGCAGGAGGAGGGATGAGTGATGGAGTGGAGGTTGAAGGAGTGGTTGTAGGAGGTGTATGTCTGCTGGAATTGGGTGCAGGTGCATGGGCAGTATGCTGATATGAGATGGATGGCTGTTGGGCGTGTGAGTGCTTGTGTTTGTGTCCTTTAGGAGGGGGGACAGACAGGGTGGGAGAGGACACAGGGGACACGTGCATGCATATTGTGGAGGTGTCTGCTAGTGAGGTGTGTGTGCTTCTTGGTGTGGTGATGCTGGTGGTGGATGTTGATGCAGTGCATGCAGGTGTGAGTGTGGTCATGGAGGAGAGGGAAGAGGGGGAGACAGTGGAGGCAGTGGATGATGTTGTGTCTGCAACTGTCTGGTGTTTGCGTGAGTGCTTGTGGGATGAAGCGTGGTGCTTGTGTTTTCCTGTGCCATTCTTATGTGCTGTCTTGTGTGCATGCTTGTCAGTACGCATGCCTGGGATGGGATGTGGTTGAGGAGAATGGAAACTGAGAAGTGGTAGTTGGAGGGGGGGACGGTAGAAACAGGGACAATCGCTTCCAGCAGAGAGGAGGCCAGAGCCTGAATCGATCTCTGTTGGGCCGCCAATCCACAGTGAATGCCCTCCAGGAATGCAGTGCATTGTTGCATCTGGGATGCCAGCCCCTAGATGGCAATCACAATGGTTGAATGCCCTACAGAGATGGATCTCAGGAGGTCAATAGCCTCCCCACTCAGAACAGCAGGGCTCTCTGGGGCAGGGCCTGAGGTACCTGGGGTGAAGGAGATGCCCAGCCTCCTGGGTGAGTGGGCACAGGCAACTCGCTGAGAGGCTACTGGGAGGGCAGCACTGGTACAGGGTGTGGCGGCTGTACCTGTAGCTGGGGTGGTCACAGAAGTGTCCGCCACCACCAGGGAGCTTCCATCTGAGGAGGTATCTGAGTCTGTGTTGTCCCTTCCAGTCTCCGCCATGGTGCTCCCCTCCATTCCACTCGTTCCCTCGGCCTCGGTGGACTCTGCCTCCTGGGTCCTGTGGGATGCAGCTCCTTCTGTTGCTGGTGCCCTTGCTCCTCTGCCAAATGATGCTAATACACACAAGGACAGGATGACAGAACAAAAAAGGAGGGAGAGAGACAAAGGAAAACTGGGTCATTTACTGCACCAACACCACAGTTGGCATACACAGCACCGTCACACACAGGGAACAGGCTAAAGCACTACACATTGCACTGCCAGTGATATGGCTAGAGGATAAGGCAAGATGAGGGCCACACACCTCCAACTGCACCCCTCCTGGGACCCTGCCTGAAATGGACAGCTAACAAGCTAGGTTACCTGTATTTGATATACACCCTGTACCCTTGAGTTGACCCACACTGCAGTGTCTGGCCTGGCTTTAGGAGCGCCCACTAACTCACATCCACCACCCGGATCCCACCCCACCTGCCATAATTTGTAATGATACCCACTGTACTCACCCCCTTGTGGCTGCTGTGATTCCCTCAAATGCCCATCGAGCTCAGGGTAGGCCACCGCCAGCATGCGGGCCATCAGGGGGGGCCTGGTTCTGACGGGCACCCCTTCCTCATTGGGAGGCCATCCCCAGCTGGGCCTCCGCTGACTTCCACGCCCAGCGTCTAAAGGTCCTCCCACCGTTTCCGACAGTGGGCGCTCCGCCTGCAATAGACCCCAAGGGTCTGCACGTCCTTGGCGATGGCATGCCATAATCCCTTCTTTTGATGGGCGCTGACCTGCAGAGAAAATACAGGCAGGAGAACACCATTAAACAAACAGTCCAGCCTGTCACATAAATGGCCCACCATACCTGGTTACATCACCATTGGCACACACATCGCCTGGGGCACACCATGTACACCACCACAGGACATTCCCCCCACCCTCCATGACACGATGCTTGCACACACATCCCATGCATCCTTCCCACATGCATTGTGTCCAATGTGTACTCACCTGTTGGTCTGGAGGCCCATACAGCAGTCGTTACTGGGATGGGACCCCATCCACCAGTCTCTCCAACTCCTCCAAAGTGAAGGCAGGGGCCCTTTTCCCGGTCACACGGGCCATGGTGGGTTCCAGACACAGGTCACAGCAGCACACGCAGTGTAGGTGTTCTCCTGTTGAAAGTCAGGAAACAAGTGAGGAATCAGATAGACAATGGCTGTCATGTCAGCGGCGGTGTACACCATCACCGCCAGCGCAGATTCCATTGGCCATTGTACTCCATAGAGCCCCATATTATCCGATGAGGGATTACACTGCGGTGCAAGACCGCCTTCCGCCATGACGCCCAACGTCGGCGGAATTACCTCACTTCCATCTGTCTCTACATACAGGACAGGCGGTCGCCATTTCGGGGGGGATAGTCATATCAACATTAACTGCGTTACAGATTAGATTGGCACATACCTCGCCATTAACACTGTCCCATTACATAATTGCACAAAGTATACTGAAGTTGTGGTTCCATTGTTCCAATTGTGACAGCCTGCTCACTCTTGTGTCCCTTAGATACTTACCGCTGTAGATGAATAGGAGGTGGAGACATACCCCTAGTGGACTTAGCTACACTGGAGGACAGGCACATTACCTCACCTATAGACTGGAGAGGGCCACAATCACAGAGCTGTGTGCCCAAATTGAGCCAGACCTGATCTCATCTATACATCATTGGACTGCGATCCCCCCTCTTGTGCAAATGTTATCAGTGCTCCATTTCTTGGCAACTGGTTCTATCCAAGTGACAGTGGGCTTGGCAGCAGGAAAGTCACAGCCAATGTTCTCAGTTGTGCTGGCAAGACTGTTGTATGCCCTGGTAAAACACATGTGCAGCTACATTTCTTTCCCCCAGGTGGAAGAATTGGCCACTGTGAAGGCTGGATTCTATGCAATGGGACATATTCCCAATATTACTGGGGCAATTGACGGTACACTTATTGCGTTGGTCCCCCCCCAACCCCACAAGAATGAACAGGTGTTCAGGAACTGTAAGAGTTTCCACTCACTTTATGTGCAGATGGTGTGCCTGGCGGACCAGTACATCTCCAACGTCAATGCTAAGTATCCTGGGTCGGTGCATGATGCCTTTGTTCTGAGGAATAGCAGCATCTCAAATGTGATGTCCCAACTACAGAGACACCTGGTGTGGCTAATAGGTGAGCCTTGGTCCTCACGCACTGTATGTTAGGGTATGCCTTCTGGTGTTAACCCCATAGGATTGTGTGAGACTTAATGTGCTCCCTCAATACTTGCAGGTTACTCTGGCTACCCAAACCTATTGTGGCTGCTGACCCCTGTGAGGTATGCCAGGACAGGGGCTGAGGAATGTTATAAAGAGGCACATGGGCGAACCAGACGGATCATCGAGAGGACCTTCGGCCTCCTGAAGACCAGGCTCAGGTGCCTCCATCTGACAGGTGGATCCCCGTGCTACTCACCCAAGAAGGCCTGCCAGATAGTAGTGGCATGCTGCATGTTGCACAACCTGGCCCTCAGATGCCATGTACCTTTTCTGCAGGAGGAGGAGATTGGAGATGTCCCTGTGGCAGCAGTAGACCCTGATGACAGTGAGGATGAAGAGGCTGAGGATGAGGATGAGGCCAACAGAACATCAGTGTGACAGGCTATACGGTATAAACCAGACGGGAAACTGCGTAATATAGTAAGTGAACAGAGTTTTATTGTAATTAGGTCTTCTCTTCACTCTTAGGTTCTTTCTATAGGTGTTCATACATGGTAAGTATCGTCAAAGTCTATGGTTTTTTAATCCTTCTCTCTCAAATCTTGTCGTTCTTTCCCCGTTCCTTCCTTATGTCAGCGTCTTCAGGAAACGCGAGGGCTCCCGGGCGAATACCGGCAAGAAAACAGAAGAAATACCCCACGGTAAGTATTTAGGTCATTTCCTGGGGTTTATCATTAAGTAGGAAAAAGGGGAAGGGCAAGTGGGGTGGAAAGGAGAAGAGTGTATAACACCCGTGCACCATGCAAAAACCAATGTGCTGTTGTTTCACAAACAAACAGTGCTCCCAGGCTTTGAGGGGACAGTCAGGCTCCCTTCTTATCTAGAGACCCTCCCTTCTTTCCCCACCTCCCTCTCCTCCCTCCCAGCTCCCTTCCCCTGTGGGTTTCCCCTTTTCTTATCTGTTCCTCCGAAAAGGAACCGTACCTTGGCAAGCCACGACCCTCCGGGGTCGTGGCTGGATTGTAAGCTCCTCGTCTCGGCGGCTCCGTTTGGGAAATTCTCCTTCTCTCCTCTGTAGTCACCGGATCCGCTTTCTGGGCTCTGGGTAGTCCGCTCCTTCCCGCCGTCACTCGTTTTCCTTTCCAGTGCTTCCGTGGTCAGGCTCCTTTTCTCCTTGCCGCCGTTCTCCATCGTCGGTGTCTGCTCGCCTTTTCTCCCCGTCTCGCCCCGGAAGGGCTTATGCGTGTCCCTGGAAACAGGGACACGCCCCCAGAATGCCGCGGCCGTTTCCAGAGGAACGGCTGAACGCGGAAGTGACGTGTCGGGGCTCTCCGACACGTCACAGGCTGTTCCATCGGGAGGCAAGATCGGGAGCGCCCGATCACAATCAGTTATCCATCAGTACTTCCAATGATACACAGGTGAGACAGTGCAACTGCACATTCCTGTGACTATTGGTGTATTCTGTGTGGCTTGATAGCATTAACTTCCTTTGCATCTCAACTTACTGTCACCTATGGTTTGTCATTTTACAGATGTAGGTGATATAACAACTGTGTACTGATGTGCTGACTACAGGTAGCTACAGGTCATTATTTCTATGCTCTCACATTGTACAGTTCATGTGCACTAGATGTGACTGTTTCCATAAATGCACATTTTCAATACATAAAATACTAGCAGTCAAGATGTGTTCAAGGATGTTTATTGTAGTGCTAAGAAATTGAGGGGAAAGTGCAATGGAATGGGGTGATGATGGAGAAAAGTCCAGGATATTGTTCCAGTCCCTTTGTAGCACAGGTGCAGTGTCCAAGAGGCCATAGGAAGGGGAGCAAAGGCAGTTCAAAGTGGACAAGGTGACTGAGTGGGACACAAGAGGGACAATCAGGAGAGTCTCATTTCCTGGCGGTGGTCTTGGCAAGTGGAATGTTTGCGGGGTGGTTTCCCTTCTGCAGGGGGAGGGGTGCTGGTGGCCTGTGGGTCCTGTGGTGGGGCCTCCTGACCACCAGCTGCAGAGGAAGTGGAGGGCTGGTCAATGGACTGGCTAGTGGTAGGGGCCCGCTGGTGTGCTGTTGCCTCCCTCATGATGTTAGCCATGTCTGCCAGCACCCCTGCTATGGATATCAGGGTGGTGGTAATGGCCTGCAAGTCCTCCCTGATCCCCTGATACTGTCCCTCCTGCAGCCGCCTATTCTCCTGCACATTGTCAAGGATCTGGCCCATTGAGTCCTGGGAATGTTGGTAGGCTCCCAGGATCTCGGGGAGTGCCTCCTGGAGAGTCTGTTCTCTGGTCCTGTCCTCCCCCTGGTGCACAGCAGGCCTCCCAGTGTCCCTGTTGGTCTGTGCATCTGACCTACTGAACGTTGTGCCCACTGCCACTAACCCCAGGTCCCTGATAGTCTTGGGGTGGGGGGGTGTGGCCTGGGGTCCCTGGACAGGTGGGCACACTTCTGATTGGCGTGTCCTGAGGACAGAGGTGTGGGTATGCTGGGTGGGTGCTGTGGTGTTGGATACTGATGGGGGAGACTCTGTGGTGAACTGTGAGTGGGCTGGGGTGACCGACTGTCCAGTGGTCCATAATGGGCCAGGTAGGTCATCCAGATCCTGAAGTCCAGAGTTACTGATATCACTGGGGGCATCTTCTGTTGGGGGACTGGATAGTCGTGGTACCTTCTCTCTGCTGACATTGGCTGGGGTACCTGTGGGGATGTAAGTGATGTATTATGCTTCATGTGTGTGACATATTGGACATCCCTGGCTTCCCCTCTATTGCTGGTGTTGCCCTGCCACCTTTTGCTTGTGTATGGTGATGTATTGTGGCATTGTTAGTTTCCCTACGCTGTGCATGCTTTGGTGATGGGTGTAATGCAGGGCTGGGAGGGCTGTCCATGCATTGGTATAGCATGCAAGGCTTGGCATTGTGGTTAGTCATATGTGTAGGTGCAGTGTGTGGGATGGAGTGGAGTGATGGGAGTGAGGGTGAGGGTGTGAGATGGCATGCAGGTATGGGAGGTGATAAGTGGTAATTGTTGACTTACCTGTGTCCAATCCTACGGCTACTCCAGTGAGTCCCTCAGGATGTAGTGATGCCAAGATTTGCTCCTCCCATGCTGGGGTCCACCGCCAGTCCTCTGTATGGCGAGCTGGTGCCATGCTGCTATGGAAAGTACCTTCCCCTGTAGGTCATTCCACCTCTTCCTCTTGTCATTTATTGTTCTTTGATGCTGTCACACGGCGTTCACCCTGTTCACAATTCTCCGCCATAGCTCCATCTTCCTTACAATGGATATCTGCTGTACCTGTGCTCCAAACAGATGTGGCTCTACCCTGACTGTTACCTCCACCATGATCCTTAACTCTTCATCAGTGAAACAGGGGTACCTTTGAGGGGACATGGGTGTTGTGTGGCATGTGTTGGTGAGATTGTTTTGAGTAATGTGGTTGGGTGTGTGTAGTGGGGTGCCTGAGGAATGTATGGGTGTAAGTGGTGTGTGTGTCTGGTTGTCGCAGTGGTCTTGGTGTCAATCTGGTGACAATGAGTTGCATTCGTAAAGGGTTGTGGGTAATGTGGGTGTGTGTTTTATAGTGCTGTGGTGTGTGAGTGTGGTGTGTGCATGAGTGTCAGGTGTGTGTCTTTAGTATTGGCCAATGTGATGTTGTTTTGTATGTGGGTGTCCATTCTGAGCGCAGAGGTATGTACCGCCAATGGTTTACCGCCATTGAATGTCCTCCGTGGTGATTCATGGGTCATAATGTTATAGGCGTTGTTTTGGTGGCCTAACGGTATGGGTGTTGAGACCGCCACTTTATCACTGACCTTTGGGCTGGCGGATTTGTGTATGTGGCTGTATTCTGTCTGACTGGTATGTGTGTGTCATAATATGGCAAACGTATATTCGCCACCGTGGCAGTATATTGGCCACCGTCACTGCGACAGTAAACGGGATTTACCGCCAATGTAATAATGAGGGCCATAGAGTTTTAATGCTTGAAATGTTCATCTTTAGTACAATGCTCTGAATTATGCTGTAAGAAACTGGATTGTTGGTTGACTGGGTTGTGAAACCTCGTTAAGCAGCAACCACAATCCTCTTAAGGATAAGACTCAAACAAACCCTATATTAAGCTGTGCTCAACCCCCTCGTAGCTTTGTTGTAGGGATTACATTTTGTTTTCATTTTAATTTTCCTTGTTAGCATAGCACCTTTTTAAGATGCTGTTTGAACATGTTTTACATTAACTCAGCAAAATACCATGTATGCATTAATTATAGCCAGAGATTGTTATGTAATCTGCACTGTTATTTTCAAGGAAACATACCAGAATCTGATACCCTTGCATTTGTTTTGTGCTTGTAAGAGACAACTATTTTCCCTAGGCTAAGTAATGTTGTTTTTCTGTGTCTTATTAAATGTGATAAGGCCAGTTTTTTGTTTTTTAAACAGCTTTCCTGATTTCTGGCAAGAGGCAATTCACACCGGAGCTATCATGAACGCTGCTGCGAATAGCTGGTGAGAAGATGTGGCCCTGCAGGCACCACTTGCCTACCAAGAAAGAGTGCATTTGTTAATGGACTGAGGCCAGCTTGCTAAGACATTGCACCAAGGTATGGGGTTAGATCATTCCAACTAAGTCTGGCAGACTGGTACCCCCAGAATGCTCTCACTGGAATAGGGCTCTTAGTGCTAGGTAGTAATAACTATAGGCACAACAATATGGTTGAACTTTTTGTGGTCTTCTCCATTCTAATAATGCTTGTTACAATGATATGTCTCATCTGTCTAATAATCACAGTTCATGTAACAATGATTTCGATGTTTACAATAAACCTTTGAAAAAGTATTATTGTTTCTTTTCTTTCTGAAACTTTGGTCATGCAAAAATGACATTCGAAAGGGTAGATCTGTTTCCAGGAATTCCATGGGAATCAGCGTGGTCATGTTTGAGGTTACCAACAGCATCTATAACTCTGGAAGGTAAGGAGTTTAAATGTGGTAGGGTGAGCTAGCCAAACCAAAGTTTACTGATTATGTAAGAAGACTCAGCTAGTCTATAACAAAGTTTTGTTGATCTAATCTACAGTTCTACTGCATGCAGAAACCGTGCAACAGCTTGGCACAGAGCAGTAAGGCTTAACTTAAAGGCAATGTGTGAAGTATTTGTGTAACAAACAGAGTAGATTTTAATGAATATAACAAGACCAGAACAACGAAAATCCAATTAGAAGAGCTGGAGATGTTGGATTTTAATTTTTTTAATAGAAATAGTGGCAAGAGGCACACAGTGCTATTGGGGATATATGGTCACGCTGGACCGGGATAATATCACAAGTTAGACTGACCTCAATGGTGTGTGGGTCAGCTACAGGGACTCATTTAGGACAGCTGAAGTCGCTTAAGCTTAAACTCTAGATGCAGAGCATTGCGTGGATCCATGTCCAAGATGTGTTGTTCATCTGAGGCGATGCGTGCATTCCAAGATGTGGTGAGGCTGAGGTGCGAGGTTCTGCTGTGTTGATATTGATGAGCCCTTCAACCAGGTGTGCAATACAAAAGACAGCGTTGGGGATGCATTGAGCAGTCAAGACATTGTATCAATTTCTAACAGCTTTGAAGCTACGATGTGGCGGTTCAACGACATTGTCGAGTCTGCAGTCGATGAGAGATGCAAGGACCTACTCTGGGAATTCCTCATACAGCAGCAGTTCCAAAGGAGATGTGTTGGACCCAAGGTACAAGATGCGGCGCAATTAGTTTTTTGAGACGGGTCCGGTTCAGGCAGTAGTGGTGATGTGTCGGTTCTGCTCAGAGATGTGCTTCTCAGCTGAGGAAATGTGTCAGTTCTGCTCGGGATGTGTCGCTCAGCAGAGAGTAATGCATCGGTTCTGCTGGTAAACACATTAGGCCCGCTTCCAAGGGTCTGCGACTGCAGTGGCCTCACTTTGCAGAGTTGACTCACAGACAGCAGAGTCCAGGTGCAGAAGCTGGGCTGTTGGAAATCCATTATGTTCCTGACAAGATCAGGAGGCCAGCCAACTAGCCCATGGAGTCACTCTGGGGAAGCGCTGAGGAGAGTCCAGGGGACAGGAGCCCTTTATCTGCAAATCGCGCTCCCGCCGTCGCGGGAAGCGCTGAGGAGAGTCCAGGGGGCAGGAGCCCTTTAAATTTACATTGCACTCCCGCCGTCGCGGGACGCGCTGAGGAGAGTCCAGGGGGCAGGAGCCCTTTATCTGCAAATTGCGCTCCCGCCGTCGCGGGAAGCGCTGAGGAGAGTCCAGGGGGCAGGAGCCCTTTAAATTTACATCGCGCTCCTGCCGTCGCGGGACGCGCTCAGGAGAGTCCAGGGGGCAGGAGCCCTTTATCTGCAAATCGCGCTCCCGCCGTCGCGGGAAGCGCTGAGGAGAGTCCAGGGGGCATGAGCCCTTTAAATTTACACCGCGCTCCCGCCATCGTGGGACGCGCGCGGGCGGCACCCGGGCAAAGCTCGGGCCAAGGGCGGGCCCGTCCTTGCCCGTCATTGCCAGGAAGAGGCAGGGCAGGGCCACCCCCCTGACATTTCTCCAAAAAAAAAAACTTCTGGACCAGATACCCACGAGCATAGGGCGGCCTGAAGGTACTGTGATGATTTCTTTGCTCTCCATTCCTTTTAACCTTCTCTTCTAACTGTCGCGCTATGTTCTGCTGAGGGGGCAGGAGTCCTCTAAATTCAACTTTTTAACTGGACTGGCCGCAAGGCCCACTTCTCGAAGGAACTCTCTGTCCCTCGCCTGCTATAAACGGGAAGAGGTTGGGCGGGGCCCCCCCTCTTTGTCCTTTTTCTTTGTGCTTTAAGCTGGTCCCCGAGTGATTAAGGGAAATTGCTTCAGACATACGAATATAGCTCTCTGAGTTACCGGCCACTACATAAAATATGGGCAAAAGAAAGCACTCAAAACTAAACACTTCAACAAATTTAAAAGACAGTTCATCTATATTAAAATACATCTCTGGGGCAATGGGCATGATAGATAAGCAAATTGCCACTGTTGAAGGGAAAATTTCATTATCTAAAGAGCAATCTCGTGATTCATTAGGATCTGTACTACCGCAACATAACTCCCCATCTAGTGAATTTGGGGATGGTCACTCTAAAGTAAAGGTTACAAACGGCTGTATTAAAGACTCTTCGAACATAATCTACTCCATGGATGAAATATCCCCTGTTGCCAAGCGACCAAGGAAACCGGAGACGGGCCTGGCGAACAAGACCTCAAATAAAACGCCAGTGATAGATTTAATAACTACTCCAATTAAAAAACATTCAAAAAAACTAACCCGGAAGAAACCCTCAACCTTAGCAGGAGACACTATTCGATCACTCCTCATAAACCTCCACGAAATAGTAAACTCATTGAAATTATCTATCGGAGTCACTCTGGACTCAATGTTAGAACGCTTAAAGGGGGTGGAGTCTAGTCTTGAGGCAGGCCTCAAAACAATAAAGTCCCTACAACGGGAAGACACGCATTTTACAAGCAAGGACCCCAGAAATACATTGTGGTCCTCAGAATACGAGAACAATACACAAACTATTCCGTTCAACAGGCCAATTAGTATACATCGGAACGTTAAACTCCACAACGAGCCCAAATCCCATCCATGGGCTCCTCCTTTGAACTAATATAACCAACCGTCATCTTCACCATATAATCCTCCCTCAGATAAAAAAGTTCTAAATCCCACTCCATGTAAAACAGCGAGTAGTGACAGGTGCAGGACAGCGAATACCTATCCCTATTTAAATACAGGGAGAAATACAACTAGCAGGCCTAGGCCCCCGAATCTCCCTTACCTTCCTAGTGACCTGCTACATCTTCCCCCGGAGGCTACACCATATGTTGTGGTCCTTGCTAATGTCCCACCGATAGATGGCCGACAACGAGAAACTTGGACGGCCTTGAGAAAAAAGGCCCTCAATTGGATCGGGGCCCGAATGGGCCCTGAAATGGTAAGGACTCTTTTTGATTATATAAAAATGGTCAGAAGGATTAAATGGATAGGGTCCAGCAGGAAAGAGCTGACGGGAGATTGCGTGGTCCTTTCATTTGGCACACCAAATTTAGTGAATAGGATCATTCAAGACCTAGGAGTCAGAAAAGCTACTTTACAAGGAATCTCGCTATTACCCCTGCGATACTTTTATCAGAGACCAGAGGGGAATAACTCTACCTGCTCACAGCGAGCTGCAGCACCTTCATCCAGCCCAGATTTGTCTACAATGCGCAACAGATTCTATCCTCTTTCAACGCTGGAAAACATAGATTGACTCGATATGAAACAGTTAGCTCTCCATGATAGAGAAGCACAGATAATACATAGATCAGGGACGGAACCACAAAAGGAAGGTATAACACATACAACGTTTTCTATAAGGAATGAGATATTACCTCATCTAAATCAGTGTGATGAGGAATCTAGAAATATACCAAATACCACTATGGGTGATATCCCCCCTCCTTCCCCAAAAAAACAGCCCGGTAATTTCAAACAGAATCCTAACCAGAAACCTGAAATAGTCCTACTATTTTGGAATATTGCAGGTCTAGCAAATAAGATAGGCAATGAAATCTGGGTCAACTTTTTAGAAGATTATTCATGTGTTTGTCTACAAGAGACATGGCTTTTAACCCCTGCCCATTTAAACGGCTACAAAACTTTCCACACTCCTGCTGAGCAGTCCAGGCATGGTAGACCTAAAGGGGGACTGTGTACATATATCTCCAATAAGCTGTCCTTACAGAATTTAGTGATGCAATTTATGAGTCCATACTACCAAATGATAGAGTGTGACTTAGATTACAAGACCCACCTAGTCATTATTAATTTTTACAATAACGTTGCCCCAGGAGAATTTTCCAACATGCTTATGGATATGGGAAATGACTTAAAAAAATATGGGGAAAAAATAACCGCGAGATCCTATTGATATGGGGTGGTGATTTTAACGTCCATCCGTGTAATGAAATTTCAGACAAGATATGTGGTTGGGACTTAGAAGGTATAGGTGCAAGCCTCCACTTCTCTCATAACACTCAAGGAGATGAAATGAACTTATTGGCTCAAACCTATAACCTATCCTTTGTAAATGAATTATTTTTGGATGAACCACAGTTTAATCCAACGTATAACGGAAGGGGCGTAAATACAGTGATCGATTATGTCCTAATGTCTACTCACTTTGCACACTATCTTACAAACTATACCCTGCACGACATCGCAATTAGTGATCACTACCCCCAGAGCATGAATCTTCTACTATCCCCCCTTTTAGTAGCTAGGGAAGACAGTATTACACTGGTAGATGATATTGAACTGGCGCCACGCAATGGATACACTATGAAGTGGTCCCAGACAGACCCCAAGTCTTTACTGAAACAGGTTATATGCCAATGTAAACATGCTTTCGTAGACTGCTTAAGAGAGAACCCACATCCAGGGCAATGTTTAATTACGTTTACGATGATTACCCAAACCATAAAAGAAGCCCTCACTATTAGAAGAAGCAAGGCAGGAAAAAAAAGGACCTGCGGATGGTTTGACCATAATTGCACTCAAGCACATAAGAGACTGAAAAAGTCCCTAAATGCCCCAAAAAGGTGCTTGAGCGACATACATAAACGCAGACAAGAATATAAGACAGCAATAAAAGAAAGGAAATTAACTATAAAAACAAATTTGTGGGAAACCCTCCACATAGCAAGTCGTAAGAAAGTAAATATATACTTCTGGCAGACAATAAATTCCCCCGTGTTAGGGGACAAAGACATTCCTAGGATGGAAATTGCCATCTCCGAAGAAGACTGGGTGGCGCACTTTTCTAATATATACTCACTGACGAGTGACATATTAGACCATACACATGACCACGATCCACAGGAAGGTCCGCGTCTAGTTATAACCCCCCAATTTAGCCTTCAGGAGGTAGAGGAAGCTATAATAGAAAGCAAATCAGGGAAAGCGCCAGGCCCTGATGGCGTTCCAATCGATATATTCAAGGCCAATATTGAGCTGTGGGGGCCTGTATTGACGCAGACATTGAGGGCTATCTGCACATGCGGACCCCTACCATCTTGGAGAGTCTCTAACATAATCCCAATATATAAAAAGGGTGACCGCCTTAATCCAGCTTGCTACAGGCCAATCTCCCTGCTGGACACAACAGCTAAACTAGCAGGGAGAATAATTCTGAATAGGCTACAATCACGGGCAGAGGAAAAGAACGTTTTATCCCCGGTCCAGTATGGATTCCGGAAAGGAATCGGAACAGTGGAACAAAGTTTAAATTTAAGTCTCATTATTGGAAAGTATACTAAGATCAGAGCAGGCAATCTGTACCTAGCCTTTATTGACTTATCATCGGCCTTCGACTGTGTAATCCATGATAAACTGTGGGACATTTTAAATAGTATGCGGGTGGAACCGGCCTTAACTCAATTTATTCGTGAAATGTACACAGGGTGCAGAGCAAGAGTGAGGTACGGCCTAAAAGGGGAATGTACTCGCCCCTTTGGTCTATACAGAGGAGTGCGCCAAGGCTGCGTTCTCGCTCCGTTCCTGTTTTCAATGTATATAAATAACCTAGACAAAGAATTGGCCACTAGGTGTAAAGATCTACCCCAAATAGATAAGCGACCTGTTCCTGCTTTACTTTACGCAGACGATGCAGTACTAATGGCCAGGACCCCAATAGCTCTCCAGAAACTCATGACAACCTGTATTACATACATGACACAGCTGGGACTTACTGTCAACCGTTCCAAAACTTTCATCATGAATTGCGGAGGGAAGCGTGGCAAGACCTATAACACCACTATTGCAGGTAGCAAGGTCGAAATCGCGCAAACCTTTTCATATATGGGCATAACATTTGATAAGCTGGGTTCTTGGGCCAACTGCAGGAAGACAAAGAGAGTGCACCTGATCAAAACAACAATGGCACTACGACTCTTCTCCAAAAGGCTTGGGGGGATTACACCACCTAACATGATAAAGATCTATAAAGCCAAGTGTATTCCGGCTGTTACGTACGGGGCAGGAATCTGGGGACATACAAACTGTGATCTAGTGCAGACAGTGGAAAACGATTTCCTACGACATCTGTTGAGGGTACCAAAAGGTACTTCATCGTACGTCACACACTCAGAACTCAGGGTCCCCTTTATTGCAGATTTGATAAAGATCCAGCCACTGGTACTATGGCATAAAGTCTGGACCTCGGATCACACCAGTTTTAACAAGGCCATACTGACAGACTGTACGAAGGCATTATATACATCAAGGGTACCATGGTTAAAATATATGATGACCTTCTTCGAAAAAATGGGCAATAAAGACTATTATACAAACCCAGTCTCGTTGCGGAAGATATCCAGGAAGGACCTGAGCATCTTGGCATTAAACTATCTAGAAGATATACGTTGGGGGGCCGAATCAAACAAAACCTCAGTCATTCACAACCAAATAATTTTGACGGCTGAGGGTATGCAGCCGTACTTGCCAAACGTGGTACCCCATCGCCACCGTTACATTCATACTAGATTTAGGCTAGACACATTTCACCGCCTAGTTTCATTCCCAACTATGAACGACTGGTCCACCTTGCTAAAACCATGCCCCTGTGATTCAAAAACACCTCAATCCACAATCCATGTGGTTTTATTCTGTAATTTTTACGCCTACCAGAGGAAGCGCCTAATTGTTCCGCTTTTAAGGTCAATCAATCTCCCCCAGTATCGCACAGCCTATGCCTGTCTTCAGTTACTATCTTCTTTAGAGATGTGCAGAATTTTAGCTAATTTTTTATATTCTGTATTAAAGATAAGGAAATCTATGGGGGAGGTGATTGAATTATAACTTATTGTGATAGGGTATTTATTTATTGACATACTAGACTGTTTTATTCTTGTGAGTTTTTTATATTTTATTATTTTACTTACTTGACCTTTTATTATATAATGAAATGTACGTATTATAATTGGAGATTTGATATGACTGTTATGTCTTTTATGTCTTTTATGACTTGTTGAAAGTCGAATAAAGATTTTGTACCACTCTGGGTTCTAGATTCAAGAGAGATGCAGGTCCAGTCCTTCTCACCCTCCAAGAGGGCAGCAGGTCAGTTCCTCAAAGCAGGCGTCCAGTAGAGTGCAGTCCAGAAGAGTGGCAGTCCTTCAGCAGTATAGCAGTCCTTATTCCTGGCAGAGTATCCACAGGTCCAGAAGTATACTGAATTACTGGTGTCTGGGGTTCAGTATTTATACCCTGGAACCCTGGTTCTGGATGATGGGAGAATCTTCTAGACAGTGGATTTGAAGTGCAATGAATTTCCTGCCTCCCTTGCCTGGCTCCAAGCTGGCTGGAGCAACAATACAGGGTTGTTTGCCCTTCGTATGTGGACAGGACACTGCCTATTCAGGTGTAAGTGAGGCTGTGTCCAGCTTTTCCCTCCCATCCTGCGCTAGATTGTCTATCAAGTCACACCTAAGCTCCCATTGTATTTGGCTGTATACTACACCCAGTCATGTGACCAGAGCCAGGCTGCAGGCACCAAATGACTAAGGCAAGAAAGTGTCAACTTTCTAAAAGTGGTATTTTCAGAATTGTAATTTAAAATCCAACTTCACAATAAGTTAGGATTTATTTTAAATTATGATAAGAGAAACACCAGACTTTAAGAAATGATTTCTTTCCATTTGAAAATTACACTTATAGAATGTAATAAGGCAATTCCAATGTTATCCTATGGGAGAGACATGCCTTACAGTAGTGAAAACCAAATGTAAGCGTTTTTCACTACCAGGAGATGGAGAACTTAAAAGAACATGTCCTGCTTTTTAAATATATTACACCCTGCCCTCTGGGCCGTCCAGACCTGCTCTAGGGGTGACTTGTATCTATTAAACAGAAAGGTTTAGGCCCGGCAAGAGGGTTACTTGATCACGTCTAAATGACAGTTTAAAACTGCACACAGGCTCTGCAACAGCAGGCCTGAGACATGTTTGAGGGGCACATTTTCTCATGAAATGCTAAGAAAAGGTGTGCCAGATTGAAAAGGAGAGAGAACAAGCAAATTAGCACTGGTTAGCAGTGGTATAGCGCGCAGAGTCTAATTACCAGCAAAAACGAGGTGAGATAAATGGAGGAGGAAGGCAAAACATTTGGAGGAAGACGACCCTAAGGCTTCCGGGTCTAACATATGCATATATTTTAAATGTAAGAATAATCTCAGTTTTCCTTCAAAATGTATCTATACCAAGGATGCTGCTTTCAGATCTAAGTATGGGCATGGATTCTTTGATTCACAGATAAATATGTCTGATGGATAAAACTCTCCATGTCAATTAGTGAAGACGCAATATTAAGGGGGTGATTCTGACCGCGGCGGTCGCCGCCCGCCAAGCGGTTCCCGCCGAAAGACCGCACCGGTCATTCTGGCTTTCCCGTGGGGCCGGCGGGCGACCGCCAGAAGACCGCCGGCCGGCCCAGCGGGAAAACCCCGTCAACAAGGAAGCCGGCTCAGAATTGAGCCGGCGGAGTTGAAGGGGTGCGACGGGTGCAGTGGCACCCGTCGCGATTTTCACTGTCTGCACAGCAGACAGTGAAAATCTTTGTGGGGCCCTCTTACGGGGGCCCCTCGACACCCCATACCGCCATCCTGTTCCTGGCGGGCGAACCGCCAGGAACAGGATGGCGGAATGGGGTGTCAGAATCCCCATGGCGGCGCAGCAAGCTGCGCCGCCATGGCTGATTCCCATGGGCAGCGGAAAGTCGGCGGTACACCGCCGGCTTTCCGCTTCTGACCGCGGCTGTACCGCAAGGGTCGCTCACGGGGGCGGGGGGGGCAAATTTATTTTAGGCCTTTTCTGCCCCCGGGGGGGCAGAACCCTCAGGGCACCAGGGCAAATTTTTTTGTTGTGTTTTTTTTTTTTTGTTTGTTTGTTTTTTTCGAGATGGGGAGCGACCCATCAGGCAAGGGTCGCTCCCCTGGGGGGGATATTGTATTTAGGCCATTTCTGCCCCCCTTGGGGCAGGGGGGGCTTGGGGAGTTGGGGGGGGTCAAATTTATTTTAGGGCATTCTCTGCCCCCCCCTTCCCTGGGCCGGCTGAGCTAGAGGCCAAACTCCACAGGTAGGCACTTTGCAAAAAACACCTCTGTTTTCTGTGAAAAAATATGTTCTGTCCACGTTGTGTTTTGGGCCATTTCCTTTCGTGGGCGCTATGCCTACCCACAGAAGTGAGGAACCATTTTTATTGAGAGACTTAGGGGAACACTGGGTGGAAGGAAATTTGTGGCTCCTCTCAGATTCCAGAACTTTCTGCCACTGAAATGTGAGGAACATGTGTTTTTTTAAGCCAAATTTTGAGGTTTGCAAAGGATTCTGGGTAACAGAACCTGGTCCGAGCCACGCAAGTCATCCCTCCTTGGATTCCCCTAGGTCTCTAGTTTTCAGAAATGCACAGGTTTGGTAGGTTTCCCTAGGTGCCGGCTGAGCTGGAGGCCAAAATCTACAGGTAGGCACTGTTTTCTTTCAAAAATTTGGATGTGTCCACGTTGCGCTTTGGGGCGTTTCCTGTCGCAGGCTCTAGGCCTACCCACACAAGTGAGGTATCATTTTTATCGGGAGACTTGGGGGAACGCTGGGTGGAAGGAAACTTGTGGCTCCTCTCAGATTCCCGAACTTTCTGCCACAGAAATGTGAGGAACATGTGTTTTTTTAGCCAAATTTTGAGGTTTGCAAAGGATTCTAGGTAACAGAACCTGGTCCGAGCCCCGCAAGTCACCCCTCCTTGGATTCCCCTAGGTCTCTAGTTTTCAGAAATGCACAGGTTTGGTAGGTTTCCCTAGGTGCCGGCTGAGCTAGAGGCCAAAATCTACAGGTAGGCACTTCGCAAAAAACACCTCTGTTTTCTTCCCCAAAAATTATATGTGTCCACGTTGCGCTTTGGGGCGTTTCCTGTCGCGGGTGCTAGGCCTACCCACTCAAGTGAGGTATCATTTTTATCGGGAGACGTGGGGGAACGCTGGGTGGAAGGAAATTTGTGGCTCCTCTCAGATTCCCGAACTTTCTGCCACAGAAATGTGAGGAACATGTGTTTTTTTAGCCAAATTTTGAGGTTTGCAAAGGATTCTGGGTAACAGAACCTGGTCCGAGCCACGCAAGTCATCCCTCCTTGGATTCTCCTAGGTCTCTAGTTTTCAGAAATGCACAGGTTTGGTAGGTTTCCCTAGGTGCCGGCTGAGCTAGAGGCCAAAATCTACAGGTAGGCACTTCGCAAAAAACACCTCTGTTTTCTTCCAAAAATGTGGATGTGTCCACGTTGCGCTTTGGGGCGTTTCCTGTCGCGGGCGCTAGGCATACCCACACAAGTGAGGTATAATTTTTATCGGGAGACTTGGGGGAACGCTGTGTGGAAGGAAATTTGTGGCTCCTCTCAGATTCCAGAACTTTCTGCCACAGAAATGTGAGGAACATGTGTTTATTTAGCCAAATTTTGAGGTTTGCAAAGGATTCTGGGTAACAGAACCTGGTCCGAGCCCCGCAAGTCACCCTCCTTGGATTCCCCTAGGTCTCTAGTTTTCAGAAATGCACAGGTTTGGTAGGTTTCCCTAGGTGCCGGCTGAGCTAGAGCCCAAAATCTACAGGTAGGCACTTCGCAAAAAACACCTGTTTTCTTCCAAAAATTTGGATGTGTCCACGTTGCACTTTGGGGCGTTTCCTGTCGCGGGCGCTAGGCCTACCCACACAAGTGAGGCATCATTTTTATCGGGAGACTTGGGGGAACAGAGATTAGCAAAACAAGTGTTATTGCCCCTTGTCTTTCTCTACATTTTTTCCTTCCAAATATAGGAGAGTGTGTAAAAAAGACATCTATTTGAGAAATGCAGTGTAATTCTCATGCTAGTATGGTCACCCCGGAATTCAGAGATGTGCAAATAACCACTGCTCCTCAACACCTTATCTTGTGCCCTTTTTGGAAATACAAAGGTTTTCTTGATAGCAATTTTTTACTCTTTATATTTCAGCAAATGAATTACTGTATACCCGGTATAGAATGAAAACGCACTGCAGGGTGCAGCTCATTTATTGGCTCTGGGTTCCTCGGGTTCTTGATGAACCTACAAGCCCTATATATCCCCGCAACCAGAGGAGTCCAGCAGACGTAACGGTATATTGCTTTCGATAATCTGACATTGCAGGGAAAAGTTACAGAGTAAAACGTAGAGAAAAATTGATGTTTTTTTAACCTCAATTTCAATATTTTTCTTTTTCAGTTGTTATTTTCTGTAGGAAACCCTTGTAGGATCTACACAAATGACCCCTTGCTGAATTAAGAATTTTGTCTACTTTCTAGAAATGTTTAGGTGTCTGGGATCCAGCATTGGTTTCATGCCCATTTCTTTCACTGACTGGAAGGAGGCTGAAAGCACAAAAAATTGCAAAAATGGGGTATGTCCCAGTAAAATGCCAAAATTGTGTTGAAAAATTGGGTTTTCTGATTTAAGTCTGCCTGTTCCTGAAAGCTGGGAAGCTGTTGAGTTTAGCACCACAAACCCTTTGTTGATGCCATTTTCAGGGGAAAAACCACAAGCCTTCTTCTTCAGCCACTTTTTCAATTTTTTTTTAAAAAAACGAAATTTTCCCTGTATTTTGGCCAATTTCTTGGCCTCCTTCAGGGGAACCCACAAAGTCTGGGTACCTCTAGAATCCCTAGGATGTTGGAAAAAAAGGACGCAAATTTGGCTTGGTGAGCTTATGTGGACAAAAAGTTATGAGGGCCTAAGCGCGAACTGCCCCAAATAGGCAAAAAAAGGCCTGGCACAGGAGGGGGAAAAGGCCTGGCAGCGAAGGGGTTAAGGAAACAGAAGGTGGGAAGTTCTGTAGAAGGCAAGTTCTTCATCCCAGTGTACAACTCACCACTAGTATATGGGACATGTGGCCTAGTTACTAAATAGCCGTCTATCTAACTAGCAGTAAGAACTCACTGCTACAACGCACCTACATGCAAAGGAACAGTTAGTTCAACAACGTCAACTGACTATGGGGGTTATTCTAACTTTGGAGGAGGTGTTAATCCGTCCCAAAAGTGACGGAAAAGTGACGGGTTTACCACCAGCCGTATTACGAGTCCATTATATCCTATGGAAATCGTAATACGGCTGGTGGTATATCCGTCACTTTACCGTCACTTTTGGGACGGATTAACACTCCTCCAAAGTTAGAATAACCCCCTATATGATGATTGGGAACAAGAAGTATGGGGGTGCCGCCCGCCGAAGTTCCCCCACCAAAATACCGGTCCGCGGTCGAAAGACCGCTGAGGGTATTTTGGGATTTGCCCTGGGCTGGCGGGCGGCCGCCAAAAGGCCGCCCGCCAGCCCAGGGCAAATCAGCCTTCCCACGAGGATGCCGGCTCAGAATTGAGCCGGCGTAGTGGGAAGGTGCGACGGGTGCAGTGGCACCCGTCGCGTATTTCAGTGTCTGCATAGCAGACACTGAAATACTTTGTGGGGCCCTCTTACGGGGGCCCCTGCAGTGCCCATGCCATGGGCATGGGCACTGCAGGGGCCCCCAGGGGCCCCGCGGCACCCCCTACCGCCATCCTGTTCCTGGCGGGAGTCCCGCCAGGAACAGGATGGCGGTAGGGGGTGCCAGAATCCCCATGGCGGCAGAGCGCGCTCCGCCGCCATGGAGGATTCTGCAGGGCAGCGGGAAACCGGCGGGAGACCGCCGGTTTCCCGCATCTGACCGCGGCCGAACTGCCGCGGTCAGAATGGCCTGGGGGGCACCGCCGGTCTGTCGGCGGTGCTCCCGCCGACCCTGGCCCCGGCGGTCAGAATGACCCCCTATGTATCTTAGCGTTACGTTCTCTTTTCAATCAGCCACATTTCCTTATCATGTCATGAGAAACTGTGCCCCGCAGAAACAATTTCCTCAAGAACGTGATGTAAAGAGAGGCGATTTCTCTACTAACTCTTTCCGTATTTACATATATTCGTATTATACCTACCACACATAGCACAACTTCATAATATGTAAACACTAATAAAAGATAAGGCAAAGGTGCCCTACGGAGGAACTTCGGAAGATTTTAAACTTCCTTGGCGGAGAATGGAAATGAGGTTTAAATACTGGCTAAGAAGTCGCATGGGAAGAACTAAGAAGAAAGAAAACAATTGGAATAATACTTGAAGGTCGTCTCCATACAGTGCTCTTTCTATACTATCCAAACTTAATCATTCATCTCACGCGGGCTTCTAAAATCCAAACGGTGAGATAAATAATTATATGCATGACCTCACTTGCCGAAATAAAATAGTGCAGTTCACATATTTTGCGCACGAGGCTTTTGAACAGCTAGAGGGCACCATTGCCTTACAAAGAACAAGATTTCTCTTGCATTTTGGTACCTTGCAATAGCGGTAGCAAAGAACTGTATTAATGGTACTGTTTACACCTCTGCTGAAACTGTGACAGTTGCTAACTCATGGCATCGATTTCAAAGGTTTCCTTTAAGTTGCGCATATTTTCCTGTTTTGTTCTGGTTTGCTATATGTAATAATAAGGTAAAGTGTAGACAAGCTATTCATAGCGTAGGATAGAAGTAGCAAGCACAATGATGTTGGAAGTAACATTATTTGTATATTTTTCAGGATAAACTAGTCCTAAAAGTCTCCTTCAATTGGTGAAAGAACAGCTTTATTTAAGTCTTGATTGGAACACAATGTAAAGGTGTCTCCTGGTCGCAGTAATAATTTCACTGCTTTGTGCAGTCATAATTTACGTTTGTCAGCTTGTGACGTCAGAGAAAGGGCCTGGCAGTAGAGGGAGGACTACGGTGGTGGTCAGACGTTTAGTCCTTATAATCATCATCTCGTGAGAACTCCCCATTAATGTGGCTCACCTCGAATGTAGTGATGTCAACCACATTATGTCATCCACTCTGTGTGTCATAAGGGTCCCAGGCAGGAGAGTAGGAGTGGAGCTGTCCTCTTGAGGGCTTGCGGCCCATGTTGTCTACTCGCTTGCAAGGAATGTCAGTTCTTTTCACACTGAAAAAGAGTGCAGACTTTCGCAGCTTGTTTGCACCTGATGAGATTGGTATCTTGCCCAGATGTACGAAGCATTCACAATTCTGCCACAACGTAATTTGCAAATGTCAAATGCGTTCACTACAAAAGAAAAAGGTTATTTGTTACAAGTGGATGAGTGAAATAGAAAGCATGTGACTTTTGCAAATATTAAAACATAAATCTGACTCCCAAAGAAGGAATCCAAATTGTGATTCTGCAAAAATATACCAGATTTACCAAAGGCATGTATTGCCCTTGCATCATGCAAAGAGAGGTAAAGCAATGCAAACCCTTAAGTGAGATTTACTAACCATCGCAAAGCAACTCTGTGTGGTTTAGTAAATCCAGAGTAATGCAAGGCAGCGCAAATCTCTGCCTTGTGTTACTCTCCCTTGAGAAGGTGACCCATGGGTGAAGCCAGTGGTGTAACAAAGGCCTACACAGCCCCTGAGCTCCAGGAGAACCCCCCACTGCCCAGCAACCTGGCCTGAGAGCTCCTGAGTGAGTTCAGAGGGGGGGCCCCTCCATACACTTTGCAGGTGCGGGGGGCTCAATTTTCGTTACGCCACTGGGTGAAGCATGGGCATTGCCATGCATCCCCTCTTGGATTTTACGCAATCCCACATTAACTAAGGTTAGTAAACCAAGGACTGCATTAAATAGAACGTCAAAATGAGGCATAACGAGGAGAAATATATTTATTTCTTCTTATTAATTCCTCTTATAACATGTGCTCCCTTCTGCAGCACATGTAGGCCCCCTTGCACCATGGCTCACGGATGTCTGCATTGGCACTAGGAAGCACACAGTGCACCAGTGCGGAGAGTGAGCAGAAATATGTAATATCTTAGTAGATATGGTGCATTTCTTCTCTTTTTCTGTCACCCAGCGCAGCACAGACTGTTGTCTTACTACATCCTGTGACTTTTTAGCAAATCTACTCCTATGTAGTCACAGTCAGCATTGTAACAATAGCCCCCAGCCCCTGGGGGATGGAGGAGCTCCTGAACTACAGGGGGCCCCTCCTGCTCTGTGCAGGGGTGGCGGGTCCCTGGCCTAAGAGCTCCTGACTAGGTCCAGAGTGTTGGGGACCCCCTCCATGTATTTTGCATGGGGCCCCCTCAAGTTTTGTTTCATTATGCCACTGGTCGCAACATGTCAGGACATGTCCACACATGTGCAGGTATTGTGTACACTACACCTGTGAGCTTCTGGTAGCTAGCTTCCCATAGTACCTCATCAAAAGCATTTTGCACATACATTGCCATTTCACTATTGGCAGCTGAATAGCAGGACATAAAGGCAACTTTTTAATGAATTGCCAACATACTCTTTTAATGGACTATGTGGATGGTATGCCTTTGTCAAGCCAATCCATCTTGCAAACTGAGAAAATATACAAGAACAGGACCACTCCCAAAATATTTAAGTCATGTGCAATACTAAGTTCCACATCACAAACCAGTTTGCACATTATCCGGGGGGCGCTTAACTTCTAGGGGCCATATTTGGTAAGGGTTTGCATTGACCCTGCGTGGTTTAGTTAATCGAAAGTAATGCAAGGCAGCACATATCACTCCCTTACATTACCTTGTGGCAGGGAGGTGTTCCATAGGTGGAATATGAGTATGGGCATTACCATTCATCCACCCATAGATTTTGGCACATTCTCAGATTTACATAGAGTTGTAAGCATGGGAATGAGTCAAAATGGAACACCGATTATACCCAGATTAAAGAGGAAAATGCACCAAATCTTTTTTAAATATGGTGCATTTCTGCTGTCTCCCTCTCACACAATGCAACACAGCAAGTTGCCTTCCTGTGCAGCGTGAAGTGTTAGCAAATCTGGCCCTAGGTGTCTAATGACTGAGTTGTGTATGCCTTTCTTGGAAAAGGAGAACTAGAAGGTGACTAATTATGAGTTAGCATTGTAATCAAGAAACAACACAGGCACCACACTAAGGCACGGCCATCACTATAGTAACTTGTTATTAGAAATGGGGTCTTTGGTTGACAGTCAGGTTACTCCCTGTTCAAGCAAGGACCCTCAATCTAGTCAGGGTAAAAGAGAATCACCCTCAGCTAACCTCTGCTTACCCCCTTGGTAGCTTGGCAGAGCAGTAGGCTTAACTTCAGAGTGCTAGGTTTAAAGTATTTGTACCAACACACACAGTAACTTAATGAAAACACTACAAAATGACACAATACCAGATTAGAAAAATAGGAAATATTTATCTAAACAATGCAAGACCAAAACGACAAAAATCTGACATACACAAGTCCTGAATGTTTAAAGATTAAACTAAAAAATAGCGCTTTGAAACACAAAATGCCTCGAAGAGGTGTTAACACGGCATCGTGACGGAGTCATTGCCAACAAGCCGACACCAGCAGCACCAGATATTGGAGTCGGGTAGACCCCCAAGTACAGTACCTTTGGTGAAGAGTGAAAACAAGTCGATGCGCGAAGTCGGGGATCGCAGCGTCTGTGCGAATCGTAGAATCCGTGCACTTCGAGCGGCGTCGGTCATGACGTGGTGTGGCGACTTCCATGGAGTCGCAGACTTTAGCGGGTCTGCAGCGGCATCGGGCCTGCGAAGGTTATCGCGTTCCATCGAAGATCACAGAGTCGGTTGCTGGCGGCGTCACCGGATTCAGGAGCGGCATCGGTCCGAAGTCGTCTGAAGTCGAGTTCCTTGGATTTCCACCAGCTTTCCTTCAAAGGGCCCAGGGACTGGATAGGGCACCACTTGTCAGAGCAGGAGTCTCTCCAGAGAAGTCTTTGCTGTCCTTGAGACTTCAAACACCAGGAGGCAAGCTCTAAATCAAGCCCTTGGAGATTTCTTCACAAGATGGAAGGCACACAAAGTCCAGTCTTTGCCCTCTTCCTCTGGCAGAAGCAGCAACTGCAGGATAGCTCCACAAAGCACAATCACAGGCAGGGCAGCTCTTCTTCCTCAGCTCTTCTCCAGGCAGAGGGTCCTCTTGTTTCCAGAAGTGTTCTAAGTCTGTGGTTTTGGGTGCCCTTCTTATACCCAATTTCTGCTTTGAAGTAGGCCTACTTCAAAGTAAAGTCTCTTTTGAATGTGAAATCCTGCCTTGCCCAGGCCAGGCCCAGACACTCACCAGGGGGTCGGAGACTGCATTGTGTGAGGACAGGCACAGCCCTTTCAGGTGTAAGTGACCACTCCTCCCCTCCCTCCTAGCACAGATGGCTCATCAGGAAATGCAGACTACACCCCAGCTCACTTTGTGTCACTGTCTAGTGTGAGGTGCAACCAGCCCAATTGTCAAACTGACAAAGACAGTAAATCCAAAAACAGGCAGAGTCACAGAAATGGTATAAGCAAGAAAATTCTCACTTTCTAAAAGTGGCATTTTCAAACACACAATCTTAAAATCAACTTTACTAAAAGATGCATTTTTAAATTGTGAGCTCAGAGACCCCAAACTCCAATGTCCATCCACTCCCAAAGGGAATCTACACTTTAATCAGATTTAAAGGTAGCCCCCATATTATCCTATGAGAGGGACAGGCCTTGCAACAGTGAAAAACGAATTTAGCAATATTTCACTATCAGGACATATAAAACACATCCCTATATGTCCTACCTTAACCATACACTGCACCCTGCCCTTGGGGCTACCTAGGGCCTACCTCAGGGGTGTCTGACATGTAAGAAAAGGGAAGGTTTAGGCATGGCAAGCGGGTACACTTGCCAAGTCGAATTTACAGTTAAAACTGCACACACAGACACTGCAGTGGCAGGTCTGAGACATGATTACAGAGCTACTTATGTGGGTGGCACAACCAGTGCTGTAGGCCCACTAGTAGCATTTGATTTACAGGCCCTGGCACCTCTAGTGCACTCTACTAGGGACTTACTAGTACATCAAATATGCCAATCATGGATAAACCAATCAACCATACAATTTACACAGAAAGCATATGCACTTTAGCACTGGTTAGCAGAGGTAAAGTGCTCAGAGTTCAAAAGCCAACAGCAACAGCTCATAAAAAATAGGAGGCAGGAGGCAAAAAGGTTGGGGATGACCCTGCATAAGCATAAAAAAGTCCAACACAACCCCCTACCAGCCTAAAGCCAGGGGAGAACAATCAATATCTTGATGTACTTCCCTGATTGAGGCGATAGAACAAGGACCCAGGCCCACAACAGCAGGGGCATGTTCCAGTCCTACGCCTTCCTGACTCCAGTTGGATCCCTCTGTCCATACTCTCAGGGCCCACTAAGCTAACCCATGGGGAACCCTTCTCCACATCTGCAGATACCATCTGTGCAGCACCTAACTTTACTTTGCTCACAGATGTATCCCAATGGGCAGATAGCACCACCAGGGCCAACACAGTGGTGTTGCCCACTCCACTCCCGGAGTGTGACTCTCGTCCCCCCCCAGGGGCAACTCTGTCCACCAGGACAGCAAGCCATAGTGGCCCCGGACAACTGTCAGGGATGAAAGTCCGAGCTCAGGTCTCTCCAACCGCTGTGACTGCAGAGAGTGGCGGGCGGTAGCCCCAGGCGCATGGCACCCTTTGACCACTCTCTCTTCCACCATGTCAGGGAAGACAACCTGACCCTGGTCCTCCCCTCTGGGGCTCTGTACCCTCCCTCCAGGAGCGGCACCCCCAGAGTCAAGAATTGTCAGAGTGCTTGTAGAAGCAGTCCTGCCCAATTCTCCCACCAGTGCAGGGATGTTAACCTTCAACTGGCCCTCCAACCTGGGGTCTGTACCTCCAGGTTGGACCAGGGCCCGGGGTGAGGCATCCCTCCCCCTGCCCTCCCTTCTGGGGTCCTGCACTCCCCAACTAGGAGTGCCCCCCCCAGAAGACAACATGGTAGGGGCACTGTGAGCAGTAGCCCCTCCCTCCAGGTCAAGGGGGGGCACCCTGAACCTGGCCTTCCAGTCCCGGGTCTGTACCCACAGACTGGACCACGCCTGGCAATGCAGGACTTCCTGGGTGGGGGGAATACCTACCCCCCACCAGGTCAGAATTTACCCTCTGAAACTGATCATTCAACCCAGAGTCACCACTCTGCGGTTGAACCATTGCCTGGCACACCAGGACTTCCAGGGGGGCACACTTACCCCCCTTAGGGAACACACTGTCCCCAAGGGCCACACAAGAGTCTGGCTGGCGCAGGTCTCCTGACCTCTGCCCATCTGACAGAGTCTGGATTCCCCCCAACCCAGAAATGGTTTCATCAAGGTCAATCCGGGGGGGGGCTCTGCTCTCAGAGCTGACCCCTGACCCACCAGGTTCTCCACTGGGGTCCCCAACCCCCTCTCAACCCTCTGTCTGGACTTCTGCACCCCCTCACTAGGAGTGGTACTGCCAGACGCCAGAACTGGTGGGACGCTGGCCACAGCCACCCCACAAGTTCTCCTGACACTGTGGGGTCTCCCTCAACAGATGGCCCTATGGTACAGGCTAGGCTCCCCTCCTGGTGTTCCCTCATGGAACCCTCCAGGACCTGGGACCAGATCTCGGGCACCTTGGGCCTCAACCCATCCCCATTCCCTCTCCTCTGAGACTGGACATGGGGTCCCTCACCCATCCCACTACACTGGGACCTACCTGGGACACTACAATCCTTCCCTACCTCACCTGGTTGTGAACTACCTAGACCACTCCTCTCAGGATCACCCCCAAATGCCTCTTCAGACTCTCTGGTACTCACCAAGAGGTCTGCCTCCAGTGTAAGTTCCCTGGTGCCAGAGTACTCACACTCCACCTGGTGTTGGCGTAGCTCTGGACAATAAGGACTAGACATATGCTCTCCAGCAATTACATCACTCAGCCCCTCACATGAATTAACCAAAGTATCCTTCACCCAACCACCCAGTGACTCTGCTTTGAAAAAGCACCCCACATCACCCTCCTGAGACTGGTGAGACAGTACCTGACTGTCCCTGACACTCAACCCACACTGTTCTGGGATGTCTTCACACTCCATAACCAGGACTTCTACCTGGGGGGAACCCCTCTCCCTGTCCCTCTCACCTAGAGTCAGTAGCGTGTCCCTCCCACCAGTAGGAATATGACTCTCCATGCCAGTTCCCCAATTCACTTCAGGGACCCTGTGCATCACTGGAGCTACCTCATACCCCTGAACCTCCTGGCGTGTGTTAACTCCCTCCTTCAAGTAGGGCACCACATCTCTGGGCATGTGCACTTCTTCAGCAGCACTGGATATACAATTATTGATGCCACTATTCCAGCTGGACTCAGCCCTCATGACTTCCAGCTCCTTCATTTTGAGCTCATAAGCCCAAATCCTCTTTTTGATCTCTAAGTCCCTCCTCCTTTCTTCCATCTCCTTCTCCCTTTGCATCCTCAACTCCTTGAACTTCAACCGGCGAACCCTCTCTGCCTGTCTATCCTGTAACTCTTCAGGAGTCAGACCCTTGGATGACACCCTGCTACCCCTGCCGGGGACCCCCCCCCAGGCGTAACAGGTACCTCCACTACACCACTGTGTATCCTCTGCATTTCCCCACCCACATCCTCCTCCTCTGTATGCCCTCCAGCTTCCTTGACTGTCACCCAGGCCCCCTGTGCCATTTGCAGCTCCCACTCCCTAGTGGAGCTCTCAGTGGGACAGTCAAGATCTTTAAGGAACTGTTTCAATTGAGCAACTAAGTACTCCTTCAGTTTCTCTATTTCAAACACAGCTCCAGCTGTTGCACCTCCAGATTGAGACATGATGGTCACAAGTGCAAAGTTCCAGAAAATAAGTTCCCAATGAAGTAAAAAGAATCAATCAAGGGATCAGCAAAATCATGGAAGTAGAAAAAAAGGATCCTTAAGAGAAAAAGCAAAAGATCACCAAACAAGTAGTATATGGTCACGTAGCGGCCTCCACTCAAAATAGTAGTGTACACTTAATCACTGTATGTCAAGTACAAATACAAGTCCAAATCCCAACGCTGATCACCAATGTTAGAAATGGGGCCTTTAGTTGACAGTCAGGTTACCCCCTGTTCAAGCAAGGACCATCACTCTAGTCAGGGTAAAAGAGAATCACCCTCAGCTAACCACTGTTTCCCCCCTTGGTAGCTTGGCAGAGCAGTAGGCTTAACTTCAGAGTGCTAGGTGTAAAGTATTTGTACCAACACACACAGTAACTTAATAAAAACACTACAAAATGATACAACACCAGTTTTGAAAAATAGGAAATATTTATCTAAACAAAACAAGACCAAAACGACAAAAATCCGACATACACAGGTCATGAATTTTTAAAGTTTAAACTAAAAAATAGCGCTTAGAAACACAAAATGCTTCGATGAGGTGTTAACACGGCGTTGTGACGGAGTCGTTCCCAACAAGCCGACACCATCGGTGCCGGACACGGAGTCACGTAGACCCCCAAGTACATTACCTTTGGTGAAGAGTGAAAAAAGGTCGATGCGTGAAGTCGGGGATTGCGGCGTCTGTGCGAATCGTTGAATCCGCGCACTTCGAGCGGCGTCGGTCACGACATGGTGTGGCGACTTCCACGGAGTCGCGGACTTTAGCAGGGCTGCAGCGGCATCGGGCCCGCGAAGGTCGTCGCTTCCAGCGAAGATCACGGAGTCGGTTGCAGGCGGCATCACCGGATTCAGCAGCGGCGTCGGTCCAAAGTCGTCCGAAGTCGATTTCCTTGGATTTCCACCAGCTTTCCTTCCAAGGGCCCAGGGACTAGATAGGGCACTACTTGTCAGAGCAGGTGTCTCTCCATGTTCTGCTTTCCAACATATCTCCTATCGGAGCTTACAGAACCTCTCTGGAATGCACTTCTGAGTTCAAAGAAGACCTTTATCGTTGTTAATTCTCCCCACCCACAAGTTCTTGAGAGACGAAATTAGTAGATTTCAAGCACACAACGTAGTCGCAGCAATGAAAGCAAAATATATCACAGTACTTCTTAGTTGCAATGTACACAGCAAATATATATATATGATTATAGTATCGAAGCAAAGTATAAAAGTCAAATTCATCACCGTATGGGCAAGGCGGCAGGGCCTATATATTCAGCTTCATCTTTCTGGGGTCTGCAAGTTGACAGCTCTTCTTCCGCAGCTCTTCAGCTCTTCTCCAGACAGAGGTTCCTCTTGTTTCCAGACGTGTTCTAAAGTCTGTGGCCTTGGGTGCCCTTTGTAATACCCAATTTCTCCTTTGAAGTAGGCCTACGTGAAAGTAAAGTCTCTTTTGAATGTGAAATCCTGCCTTGCCCAGGCCAGGCCCAGACACTCACCAGGGTGTCGGAGACGGCATTGTGTGATGACAGACACAGCCCTTTCAGGTGTAAGTGACCACTCCTTTCCTCCCTCCTAGCACAGATGGCTCATTAGGAAATGCAGACTACACCCCAGCTCCCTTTGTGTCACTGTCTGGTGTGAGGTGCGACCAGCCCAACTGTCAAACTGACCCAGAGAGTAAATCCACAAACAGGCAGAGTCACAGAAATGGTTTAAGCAAGAAAATGCTCACTTTCTAAAAGTGGCATTTTCAAGCACACAATCTTAAAATCAACTTTACTAAAAGATGTATTTTTAAATTGTGAGCTCAGAGACCCAAAACTCCACAAGTCCATCCGCTCCCAAAGGGAATCTACACTTTAATCAGATTTAAAGGTAGCCCCCATATTAACCTATGAGAGGGACAGGCCTTGCAACAGTGAAAAACAAATTTAGCAATATTTCACTATCAGGACATATAAAACACATCCCTATATGTCCTACCTTAACCATACACTGCACCCTGCCCTTGGGAGGGACATGTAAGAAGAGGGAAGATTTAGGCCTTGAAAGTGGGTACACTTGCCAAGTCGAATTTACAGTTAAAACTGCACACACAGACACTGCAGTGGCAGGTCTGAGACATGATTACAGAGCTACTTATGTGGGTGCACAACCAGTGCTGCAGGCCCACTAGTAGCATTTGATTTACAGGCCCTGGCACCTCTAGTGCACTCTACTAGGGACTTACTAGGAAATCAAATATGCCAATCATGGATGAACCAATCAACCATACAATTTACACAGAGAGCACATGCACTTTAGCACTGGTTAGCAGTGGTAAAGTGCTCAGAGTTCAAAAGCCAACAGCAACAGGTCAGAAAAAATAGAAGGCAGGAGGCAAAAAGGTTGGGGATGACCCTGAATAAGCATAAAAAAGTCCAACACTTGTTGTTTCTAACTTGCTGGTGACAGTGTATATGCAATACAACCATGGCAATGAAACCATACAAATTCTCGGACGTAGAGAGATACAAACATACAGGATCTGTGGTAAAGCATATATTTGGTATACTGAGAGATGAGTTCCGCATCCTACACAAAATGAAAGGGCACTGCCGTGTGACTCAGAATCTTACTAATGTTCGAGAATATCACACCAGGAAGAATCTGCTGACTGAAAGAGATGATGCTGGTAATTAGGAATACACATCAAAGCCTCCCTGCAGTTTGAGCCCAGATGCATTGAGAGCTGCTGAAGGTGGGATTGCAGGACTGATATAACTAAGAATAATTTCCTATATCCTATCAATGACTTCCTCACACTTAAATATAGCTCACGTGAGACACTATGCCAGTGGCAAGCATAAATGCAATAAACATACTACTGATGAGATCTGGTGCTATAGCACATATATCACATGCACATGTGAGCCAGATGCAAGGTAAAAGCCACCATTCCTGGTGCACAGGAAACCCTAACATGCATGAGGCCATGCTGGGTACAGAGGTGTTCACTGTGCTAGTGTTCAGCTGAGTATCTGAGTGCTTATTCATTCCCAGGGAGAGGTGGTGTTACTCACCACTCAAATGTTGAAACCAAGGGCTTTGGTGATCTTTGAGAGTGGGAAAATTGATTCCACGCGTGTGGGTGCATTTTTCAGTGAATCTACTCTTGTGATGGCTCCCTCAAAGGCCAAGTGTATAGTTTTCCCGGCATTGAGGTAACCTGCATAGAACTTGCCCCACTGCCCTGGTCTGCACTAATGAATCACTACCTGCTTTTGGTGAAGTGGCCCGTGCCTACTCTCAAAGCCTGTGGTATAGTCTATTGTCTTGTGGTATAGTCTGTTGTGTCAGGACATATGTGTGGGTTCTAGACTTTCGGCTCATGCTGGCTAGAAGGTTGGGGCAGATGACACTAGAGAGTCGTTGGGACCAGCTGTATTATTCTGTGCTCTATACTTGTGTCCTTTTATACTAAATTATATGTCTTAATAATAAACAGTTATTTTCTGTGAAACTTCTGTCTCAGTGTGGATCTACCTTTCCGCACTGACAGGAGTGCAAACTGTACACTACCTGCTTGTGGGGGGCATTGTGTTCTTCTCCACGGAGATGTGGTGCTTGCCCTACTCCATAAAGGCAAAATGTACCAGGATACTTACATTTGTTTTCACTTGCATGGGGTACACTGGAATGCCTGTGAGAAAAATCACCACAATTGTAAATAGACATAAGACCCCTTTTACCATACCGGTGTGTATTTGCAATGTAAAAACAACAATTTGCTCATTTTGATCCATATACGCCACTTACACATATTCAACAGAAACGTTACTGCTGAAGCAAAGCTCAGGCTTTTTTATCTCATAAATCCATGCATTTCATAAAGATCCAAGATTCTGAATTAAGGTACCCAAAAATGATTTGGAAAGACTGATCCCACTATGAAACACTTTTGTGGTGTTTGGAAGTACAAAAACAAACATTTGGCTGCTAGAGCCAGTAGAACAGAATGGCTACATTTTGAAGACCGACAGAATAAAAGCCTTCACTGTTCATATTAGGTAAATGTATAGATGTGTCTCATGTAACTGCATGTCACTTACCAGACCACATTCAGAACGTCTCAAAGGAAAATAGTTCTTCATGCAGTACCGTCTGCTGGCCCACTTAAAAAAGATTTATGTTGATCCTTCAGGAAAGATAGGCACATTTTTCCCTGTTTATGCTACACAATTATCTTCCCGGAGCATAAAAATCCAGTAAACTACCTCTAATGGCAGCCTTGAAATGGCAGAGATGTTGGTTTGCAGTGCTTCTGTACTCCTGGCTTGACCCAACACCACTTTTGCGTTATTGCCCACAACTGTAAGCAATAACCACTGTTATTTCCTGCCCACAGCTACGAGCCCGAGGCACAGGGGAGGATGCATAATAATGGGTGTCATTAACATCCATGAAAGAAGTGTTAGTTCCCAATAGAAAGTGGCTTAATTTATCAGCTGTGCTTATAGTGCTTCTCTCCCTGCACAGCTGCAAATGATAAATTGCTACACCGGTTCCACTCCTCACCTCACTGAGGGGGAAGGAAGCCCTGTCAACTACAGACTTGTGAAACAAGCATCGAAAAAGCCATAGGACTCACCTCCTGGACCTACCGGTTTCCTTTTTAACCTTGGTGTTCATCGTTCCCGATGCTGTGCAGCATGGCTAAATCAGAAACAAATGGCCTTTTTCCTCATTGTGTAGTTACTAGCACGGTACATGCGTGCGCCTACAAAATGAAGCAGGCGTGTGTTTTCTTCTTATTTGCCAATCCAAATTGAATATGTTTTATAAGACGAATTGGAAAATGCCCTCGCTTCATTAGTTATGCATGGCTATGTAGATCCCTCACATACTAACCAGCATGTGAACAAAAGTTGTATGTTTTCTTGTTAAAAGGAGCCAGGAGAGACATTGAACCCCGCAGGGGTCGACAGATCAGCCTGGGGTGCATGATCACTTTTCACAAGACTGTGAAATGGAGACGCAAAGTATAGTACAATTGCAAGAAACCCTGCATGCATAGTATACATACTCACAAGAATAGAAAACCTGTGGGGGCTTCTGCCTGCATAAAGAGGCACCAGAACACTAGGCACAGAACAATTTTATTCCATGAATTGTAAGTGGGATATACAGACGCCCATTTACAGCAGAATTTGACGATTCACAAAAAACAATAGGAAATCTGCATTCAGATATTTACATCTATCTCTGAATGTACATTTCCTACCTTTTGAAATTCAGGAACACCTCAAGGAATACATGTGGAAAGCTAGTACTTGTTAATGCTCACAGGTGTCCTTGTTTGTGGGTGTTCCGAAATTTCCAAGGCTGACCATGCCTTGTAACGCACAGGAATTCCTTACCTCCCTCTCGTGGAATGCGACTTACTGCTGCAGAGATTTCTGCACTCTTGCATGGATGTCCACACCCATTAAAGGGCGTAATCCCTCCAGCTATTCATTGTGAATTTATGGCAAGCTTACCTTAGGTACATATGGTCATAAACTTACATTTATGGTCAAATTTATCTCTGTGCATAGACCCACTTTTGTACATTCAATGAAGCTATATTCACCATCAACAGTCATTTCATTCTTTCAAAGGACGGTGGAACAACACGTGTAAACCCAGTGAGAAGTGGCAGATGCACAGTATTTTTTTAATTCGCAGAGAGAAAGCAGGGAGTGTTATTGCACCCTGCAGCTAGCACACATTTCATGTATGCTCCTGTTTACCCCTAATGCATTTCCAGTATAGAAACAACAGACAGCATTACAAAATCATTCTTACAAACCCCCAACCTCCGAAAATTATTGTGAACACTGAAATGATGGTGACAGATAATAAGGATTAGATTTACTAACATTATGTGTCAGGGTTGCACCACAAATGTTGATGGTATTGCCCCTAACCAGCACCATGGTGCGCCGTATATTAAATACAATGCGCACATGGTGGCGGTAGTGGGTTGCTAAGGGGCGCAAGAAAAGTGGCGCTGCATTGGATGCCGCTCCACTTTTCTTAACCCTTTCTACGCCACCGATGTAATGGTTACGTCCGTGGCTGCGCCTCTCAGGCGCCACAGATGTAACCATTACGTCCGTGTACCAGCCCTCGGGGGAAGCGCTAGTGCTCCCCCGAGGGCCACCCCCTACCCCAACAAGCCAGGGCTGGAAGGGGAATCCCTTCCCCTTCCACCCACCGCCCCCCCGCACTCCCATGACGTCAGCGCACGATTGCGCGCTGACATCATGAAAGGGTGAAAGACGCGCTGGAAGCCATTTGCTTCCAGCGCGTCTACAAGAAGGAGGTGAGTTTTCACCTCCGGGGGGGGGGGGGATGCCTCGGAAAGGGTTTTCCTTTCCCTCGATGTATCTTTGAGCATTCCTGCTCGCGATCGGGCAGCAGGAATGCCCACTAGGCACCAGGGAATGTGTTCTGTGTGTGTGTGTGTTTTGTGCGGGGGGCAGCCCCTTGGGCAAAGGCCGCTCCCCCAAGGGGGCATCAATATTTACGCCATTTCTGCCCCCGGGGGCAGATTGGCCTTATTTTTAGGCCAATCTGCCCTCAAGGGGGGCAGAAAGCCACTAGACACCAGGAATTGTTTTCTTGTCGTTAGTTTTCTTGTGTTGGGGGGCGGCCCCTTGGGCAAGGGTCACCCCCAATGTTCCCAAATGTATTATTGGGC
Source organism: Pleurodeles waltl (assembly GCF_031143425.1). Taxonomy (NCBI): domain Eukaryota; kingdom Metazoa; phylum Chordata; class Amphibia; order Caudata; family Salamandridae; genus Pleurodeles; species Pleurodeles waltl. The sequence continues at coordinate 892,348,513 of NC_090448.1, read as the reverse complement.
AGTTCTGCCCCCCCCCCCCGGAGGCAGATAGGCCTATTTTTTTAGGCCTTTCTACCCCCAAGGGGGGAAGAATCCCCAAAGCGCATGGGATAATGTATGTGTGTGTGTGTGTACTTTCTGTGGTGGGGTGGCCCCTGGGACAAGGGTCACCCCCCAAAGGGGGCAGTGTGATGTAGGCCATTTCTATTGGCCTAGGTTTTGTAGGCCCTTCTGCCCGCAAGGGGGGGCAGAAACCATGAAGAATCCAGGGATTTTTTTTTCTTTTGTTTTGTTGTGTTGGGGGGGGGGGGGGGGGTGCCCCCTTGGGCAGGGGTCGCCCCCAAGGGGCAAAAGGTGCTATTGGGCAGTTCTGTCCCCTTAGGGGCAGATCGCCTATTTTTTGTAGGCCTTTCTGCCCCAAGGGGGGCAGAATCCACTTAGCACCAAGGATCATGTGTGTGTGTGTGTGCTTATTGTGGGGGGTGGCCCCTTGGGCAAGGGTCGCCCCCCAAAGGGGGCAATGTAATCTGGGCAATTTCTGCACCCCTTGGGGGCAGATTGGCCTATTTTTTGTAGGCCCTTCTGTCCCCCAGGGGGGGCAGAAACCATGAAGACGCCAGGGATTTCTTTTCTTTTTTTGTGTGTGTTGGGGGCGCCCCCTTGGGCATGAGTCGCCCCAAGGGGTAAAAAGTACTATTGGGCAGTTCTGCCCTCATTGGGGGCAGATGGGACTATTTTTTAGGCCCATCTGCCCCCAAGGGGGCAGAATGCACTTAGCGCCAGGGATCATGTGTGTGCCTTGTGTGGGGGGTGGCCCCTTGGGCAAGGGTCACCCCCCAAAGGGGGTAATGTAATCTGGGCCATTTCTACCCCCCTTGGGGGCAGACTTTTTCTTTCTTTTGTTTTTTTTGTTTTGGGGGGGGTGCCCAAGCAGAGAACACTAAACACGAGGGAAAATTTGAAAATGGTTGGTGGCGGGGTGTTTGTCAACTGACGAAGTATTTGCATTTATGATAATAACAGTTTATTTCTCCTTTTTGTTCTAGTTCAAAGCTTTTGCTGACTTTGCAGCGGCTTGTTGCAGTTTTGACAGTGGTTGTCCTGCGGTTTGCATAGTTGCATGTTTTAGTAAGTAAATAAATTTACTCCAAGTGAGTATTGTTGCCATGCAAGAATTACATGTTTGTAGGTGGTGTACTGAATGCAGGACTGTGTGTGAAATTGTCCTTAGATTTATGCACAATGATTATTGTGTTGTCTTATGTCTAATTTGCTTTTTTTTCTCTTTTTAGTGGGATATCATTGGTGATTGCTGTGGCTGTGCAGAGTAGTTGCTGGTGAGTCAAGCTTTTTCAGGCAAGTGAGCAATATAGTTTTTGAGTTTATAACTCTTAGTGATAAAGCTACACTTTGTTTGTTACTTATCTTACACCATGCTGGTTGTTGGAGGTGCATTTTGTCAGTTAATTTACGTGGGAAGGATCATGGCTAGCTGTAGGATGACCGCTCAGCAGGTTGTTGGTGTGCTTTTTGAGTCGTCTTCTGACGATGATTATGAGAGTGACTCTGCATCTGAGGCAGAGGAGGAAGTGCAAGATTCTGGAAGTGAATTTTCTGTCAGAGAGGAATCATCTGATGATGAAGCCACTCTCAGTGCTGATGAAGGGCCTGTTTTAGAGGAGGATACTGATGTGCCAATGGTGCAGGAGCCAGGGGCTGAAAGGCTTACCATTGGAAGACCTGACACGTGGGTTGCACCAAACATGGAGCAGTCATAGTTGCCTGCGTTTACTGGTTTCCCAGGGTGTCGAGTTAATACGGAAAACGTTTTGCCTGTGAACTTTTTTTGAGTTGTTTATGGACAATATATTTTTGCAAGAGATTGTTGAGCAGATTAATTTGTATGCAGAGTAGTTTTTGAGGGACAACGCTGCCAAACTTAGGCCACACTCTAGAGCTAGCCGGTGGATTCCCACAAATCTGGAAGAAATGAAAAAGTTCTTGGGTTTAACTTTTTTGATGGGGCTGATAAGGAAGCCATCATTGTCTTCATATTGGCCTTCTAGTCCCTTGATGGCAACTGCTATATTTCCTGCCATCATGAGTCATAACCGGAATGAGCTTCTTCTTCGGATGTTGCATTTTGTAGATAATGCTTTAGCCTTGCCACGAGATCACCCTGATTCTGACCGTCTTTTTAAGATTAGACCTGTCCTTGATCATTTGGTAGATCGGTTTCAGAGAACTATGTTCCAGGCAAAGAAATATCTGTAGATGAGTCTTTGGTCCTGTTCAAGGGTCGTTTGGTTTTAGGCAGTACATTCCTAGCAAGAGGGCACGGTATGAAATTAAGATCTATATGCTGTCTGAAAGTAGTACAGGATATGTTTCTAATTTCCGGGTCTACACTGGTAGGGATTCTAATATTGACCCCCCTGGTTGTCCACCCACTTTTGGAGTTAGTGAGAAAATTGTGTGGGAACTTGGTAGATGACTGTTTAACAAAGGTCCCCATTAATATGTAGATAACTTCTACACTGGAGTTCAGTTGTTCAAGGAGTTTGTCAACACCAGGACAGTGCACGCTCTACGGGCATCTAGAATGCAAAAACCCAACACTTGCAAGATAAAGTAATTTATGCATTGTGATGATATGTTATTGTTTAACCTTTTGCATTGCAGAATTCCATCCAAAATATTCATTTTTAAGGTGCTTATAAATACTGTACATTTACAATGTATTGCTGCAGACATTCAGAGTGTGTTAGGGTGTGGTCCCTTTCCAGGGCCTTCTGGAGACTTTCCCTGCAACATGCCTGGGCGTGGTTCTAGGCTGGGCCAAGACTCTATAAAAGAGAGTCAGCCCAACTTCCAGTGCTCACTATTCAGATGTCCCGGTGCAGAGGAGCAGCTTCTTCCTGAGCTCCTGTCCCGACGGCCTATTTGGATTTTCCAGTCTTCTGCACTCATCTCTCATTGGAGATCACTGTTTCCAGGCGGTAAGACGGTGTTTGGACATTTCCCAACACCGTAATTGAGAATCTTCATATTCTTGCTTTTAATTCTTAAATGAATAACAGATTACTTGTGGCTGCCATTTTTTGACATTTGTATAGTGGTTTGCAAATAGGGAGGACGCGCAATTTATTCCATAAAGATTTGACTTCGTTATTACATTATTGTTCATTGCGCGCTGATATTTCTTGACATTTACATGATGTTTTACGAGTTGGCAAGACGTGCAACTAGTTTCATGAGCATTTAACTTGGTGGTTCATTGCGCGCCATCTTTTCTTGACATTTACATGGTGGCATTCGAATCGGCGAAACGCGCGATTCACTTCTCGTGTGTAATTCATGCTGTTCATTGTGCGCTATCATTTTCTGGCATATACATGGTGGCATTCGAATCAGCAACACGCGCGATTCTTTCCTTGAGTGTTTTTTCATGTTGTAAATTGTGTGCTACTATTTCTTGGCATTTGTATGGTGGCATTTGAATCGAAAAGGCGCGCGATTCTTTCCCTGAGTGCTTTTCATGTTGTTCATTGTGTGCTACTATTTCTTGGCATTTGTATGGTGGCATTTGAATCGGCAAGATGCGCAATTCTTTTCTTGTGTATAAATAATGTAAGTTACTGTGCGCTACCATTCTAAGACATTTTCTTGGTAGCATTTCAAGTTGACACGTCGCGTGATTTATTCCTTGAATCTACGTTGTGTGATTTCATGGTGCACAAACCTTTATGGTGTTTAATACTCATATAAAAATCTGCAACGTGCGCAATTTACTTCCAAATGTTTTTTCTGAGATGAACACAAAAATACCCGAATTTTAGATGTAATGCTGTGTGTTCCTGATATGTATTCATAAAAGGAGATTCATATGGTTGTTTAGAAATTGCTCAGAGTGTTTCCTGATTCTCATGCTAAAGAAAGTACTTGAATCTGAAAGTCCTATTTAACTTTTCCTGTTTCCTCCTCAGGTATTCGGTCATCTAAAGCCTAGTCAGTTTTAGGATTATTCCAGGGTTGTTCATGTTTTTTCGGAAAAGACGAAGCTTAGAGTTGTAGCATGGTACTGATTTCATGAGATGTCATTTTGATGTTGTGTTTTAACCTTTTGCTTCCTACAGGTCTCCTTCCCAGTTGTTCCCGTCCTAATCCCCTTTTCCCCACTTGGACTCTCTTAGACTCTGTGATAAATCTAATCAGAGTATTGGAGTTGTCTTGTGGTGGAAGTGTTGGGAACATGCACGGACCCCGAGGATCTGGTGACTCTGACAGAATAGTGAGCCCCCGAATTATTATCCTCCTGGTTTGTGTATGTTCTCAGCATGGCCACACTGGACGAGCTAGTCAAGGCTATCACCCAGCTCCAGTCAGAAGTGGTATCATCAAAGGATTTGACAAATAGTCTAGCTGAGAGGGTGAGTCAGTTACAGAATAAGGTTGAGAAGAAAGAACAAAGTCCCACAGGTGTGTCTTGGCCAGGTACTTCTTCTCAGACTTCTGGAGGTAGTCCGACTAACATTTCCCTCAATGTTCCTTCAGCCATTCCTTTAGCTCCCCCAGAACGCTTCTCAGGTGATCCCTTGAAAGCGCAATCGTTTCTGGTTCAAGTGGAACTTCACTTCACCTGCAGACCACATACTTTCCCCGATGCCCAGTCTAAAGTAGCTTTCTTGTTGTCATATCTGTCTGGAGATGCAGCTTCCTGGGCTATTCCTCTTGTGCGTAAAAATAGTCCCCTGTTGTACAACTGGAAAAATTTTGTTCGTGAATTCGAGAGAGTTTTCGATCGTAGAACTGTAACACAGTCAGAAGATCGTGAATTATTAGACTTACGCCAAGGGAATCAGGACTTGGGGGGTCATTCTGACCTTGGCGGTATAAGGCGCTTACCGCCGGTCAGAAGACCGCCATAACACCGCCGCAGCCGCGGTAAACCGCCACGGTCATTCTGACCCGCAACTGGCAAACCGCCAAAATCCCGACATCCACAAAAGTCCGCCACACCAAAGGTCAGCGAAAAAATGGCGATGACCAAACCTCCACCGTCACGCCAACAGAAATACGCCCATACCATTCCGACCCACAAATCCACGTGGCGGTCTTTCAAACGCGGTATTCCATTGGCGGTACACCCCGCCGCGGTCAAAATACACAAACACATAGAAAACTCAGCCACATTGGTCAGTTTGAAATACACACACCTGATACACATACTAACACCACTCCCACACACCCAACACATTATAAAACACACACCCACATCACCCACAAGCCCCTACGACCCGAAACTATTGACGAAGGCTAGAGAAAGAGCACAGAATAGACAATCCCACAACACAGAGGCACACAACACCATCACCCACACAGAAACCACGCACCAAACACCACACACTACCACACGCACCACACTCATCACCACAAACGCCACCCCACCCCACACCTCAACCACACCACCCCATGGCACCCCAAAGACACCCCAGGTTCAGTGACGCCGAACTCAGGGTCATGGTGGAGAAAATAGTCCGTGTAGAGCCCCAGCTCTTCGGGGCACAGGTGCAGCACACCACAATTGCCAGGAAGATGGAGCTATGGCAAAGGATAGTGGACAGGGTTAACGCGGTGGGACAGCATCCACGCAATCAGGAGGACATCAGGAAGAGATGGAACGACCTACGGGGGAAGGTGCGTTCCATGGTATCAAGGCACAACATTGCGGTGCAGAAGACTGGCGGCGGACCCCCACCTACTCCCCCCGAATTTACTGCATGGGAGGAGGAAGTCTTGCACATCCTGCATCCTGAGGGCCTCGCAGGAGTAGGCGGAGGAATGGAGTCTGGTAAGTCAAAACTTCACTACTGCTTCCCACCCCCACCCCACCTGCATGCCAAATCATACCCCCACCCTCACCCCCACCCCCATCACACCAACACCTAGCAAAAGGCTCACCATCACAACCCACCCATCCCAACACCAAGCCCTGCATGCGACCACTAAGCATGGACACCCATCACCAAAGCATGCCCACTGCACACACACATCACCCCCACAAGCCACTCTCACAAAAGCCCCCACAAGGAAATGCCTGCACTTGGGTACACGGACACCCACCCATCACACGAAATGCCACACACAGAAGCAATAACCATACCTTTATACCCCTGCAGGACCCGAACGCCACCACACTGCCACGGAGGGTCCAGAGATGTCCATCCCACCCCCAGAAGAGGCCCCCAGCGATGACAGCAGCTCTGTCTCCCTGGAGCCAGATGACCAGCCAGGCCCATCGGGGACCTCTGGACAATCGGTTCCCCACAGACAGCCACAGGCTACACCAGACCCAACCCCCTCTGGGAACACCAGCACAGCTCCCACCCAGCGGGCCCATGCCTCTGTCTCCAGGACACGTAAATCAGTGGTGTGTCCACCACTACAGGGCACACAGGTTGACCCACCACCCCAACAACAACAGGGACCTGGGGGCAGTGGTAGTGGGCACACCGTCCAGGGGACAGAGGCCCAGGAACACAGGGGAACTGGGAGGGCTGCTGTGCGACAGGGGGGGGACAGGCCCGGGGAACCGACTCTCCAAGAGGCCCTCTCCTCCATCATGGGAGCATACCACCGCTCCCAGGAGACGATGGCGACGGTACTGGCTCGGTTCCAGGAGATCCAGGAACTGCAGGAGGAACGGTACATGGGGTTCAGGGAGGAACTGAGGAACATCGGTTCCGCAATGGGGGCCATCGTAGTGGCCCTTACCCAGATCGTCACCACATTGCGGGACCATGTGGCACCCCAAAAGGCCCCTGTCACTAGCCCAGGCCAGGAACAGCCTACCACCTCCGCCGGCGCTAGTGGACAGGAGGCCCCCACACAACGACAGGCCACCAGAACCCCACCTCCTGCAGAAGAAGAACCACCCCGCAAGCGGAACCTGAGATCTCACAAGAAGACAGAGTAGGATTGCAAGACCCCCGCCAGCCTAAGATACCCCCTGAAGTCATCCCACTGTCCCACATTGTCACCCTGTCCAACCTTGAACTACCCCTGCTCCATCCTTCCCCAGGCATATGGACAATGCACCTGTGCGACTGAGAACTGGACTCTGCCATAGACATTACTCCACCCCCACCCATCACCGTTTCCCAATCATGTACCTATATGTAGCACTTAAAATAAATCACTTATTGCACTTAAAATAACAGGAGTCTGCTTGTATTCTTAACAAATGTATTACACATAACGGTGTAATAATGTCCAGTTACTTTGTGATGACAACATACCAATTTCAATAAGCTTTAGTACATGGGCAAACAAAGCTGAAGTCAGGCAGTGGGTCATACAGCTCTGAAAAGGGAAGGGAAAGTCACAAATCAGTTAACAGGAACTGGGGGGAAACACAAACAGTGGAGACGCATGAGGCCTTAAGTAAATGTAAAATGGCGTGGCTGATTCTTACCTGTGTGCTACTGAAAATATTGTTGGATGACTGTATCCCAGTTGTCCGTGTCGTCCATGTCATCTTCCTCCTCTTCACTCTCCACAGGCTCCACAGCTGCTACAACACCACCATCTGGACCATCCTCCTGCAGAAAAGGCACCTGGCGTCGCAAAGCAAGATTGTGAAGCATACAGCAGGCCACGATGATCTGGCACACCTTCTTTGGTGAGTACATTAGGTATCCCCCTGTCATATGCAGGCACCTAAACCTGGCCTTCAGGACCCCAAAGGTCCTTTCTATGATCCTCCTAGTTCACCCATGGGCCTCATTGTACCGTTCCTCTGCCCTGGTCCGGGGATTCCTCACAGGGGTCAGTAGCCACAACAGGTTGGGGTAACCAGAGTCACCAATTAGCCACACACGGTGTCTCTGTAGCTGTTCCATCACATAAGGGATGCTGCTATTTCGCATGACATACGCGTCATGCACTGACCCAGGGAACTTGGCATTTACATGGGAGATGTACTGGTCAGCCAAACAGACCACCTGGACATTCATCGAATGATAACTTTTTCTGTTTCTGTACACCTGCTCACTTTCTTTGGGGGGAACCAAAGCCACATGGGTCCCATCAATGGCACCAATGATGTTGGGAATATGTCCAAGGGCATAGAAATCACCCTTCACTGTAGCCAATTCGCCCACCTCAGGGAACATAATGTAGCTCCGCTTGTATTTCATCAGGGGAGACAACACTCTGTACAAAACCTTAGAAAACATAGGCTGAGACATCCCAGATGATATGGCCACTGTTGTCTGAAAAGACCCACTTGCCAAAAAATGGAGTACCGACAGAACCTGCACCAGAGGGGGAATCCCTGTGGGTTGGCGGATGGGGGACATCAGGTCTGGCTCCAGCTGGGCACATAGTTCATGTATAGTTGCTCGGTCAAACCTGTATGTAAGTATGATATGTCGTGCTTCCATTGTCGACAGGTCCACCAGCGGTCGGTACACGGGAGGATTCATCCTTCTCCTCGCAAGTCCCAGCGGACGGTGCCTAGGAAGGACAACCTGGAGCACAGAGTCAAGCAACCCACAGGTACGTAACCACAGCTTGCACAGTACACGAATCGCGATGCATTGAATGGCTTGTATGAGTGGCAATGCAAGGCCTAGGCCTGTGTGACGCAGTAGAAATTATGCCATGTGGGCCCTTGAAATGGCGGCTGCCTGACCTGTGAAGTGTGACAGTGGGATGTGAGGTCACTGCGCTGGCGTGGCACACCGTGGCGGTAGGCGGTCGAAGACCGCGGCGCAAAGCAGCATTGGTTAACATTGAACCCTATGGGTCTCAGGATGCAATGACGATGTGCGCCGGCGGTTGCGGTACGCACCGCCGCGGTACGCACCGCCGCGGGCGTGACCGCCATTTTCTATCTGATTAATCACTCGAGACCTGATCATCCACAGGAGAGGACCTATACTGCAAGTGCTGCTGTGACCTCGGTCTGGGAGATACAATGGCTGCTGCGACTGGGGAAAGGGCCCCTGCCTTCACTTCCGAAGAATTGGAGAGACTTGTTGATGGGGTCCTCCCCCAGTATGCGCTACTCTACGGTCCTCCAGACCAACAGGTTAGTACACAGGGTGCACGTTGAATGGGCTATGCCTGTGTTGAGTGGGGTGTATGTAAGCTGGTGGGGAGGGGAGCGAATGAGGAGTGCAACGCACGAAAGATGAGAGCATGTGCCACATGGCAAGGGTGGGGAGGGGGGGGCCACTCACATTGTCCAGCCAGAAAACTGATGCGATTTCCTTTACCACCCTGTGCATGTCACATAGGTCAGCGCCCATCAGAAGATCGAGATTTGGCGTGCCATCGCCAAGGACGTCCGGGCCCTGGGGGTCCACAACAGACGGGGCACCCACTGCCGAAAGAGGTGGGAGGACATCCGCCGCGGCACCAGAAAGACCGCCGAGTCTCTGCTGGGGATGGCCTCCCAACGTAGGAGGGGTGCCAGCCGCCAATTGACCCCCCTGATGTCCCGGATCCTGGCGGTGGCCTACCCCGATTTGGATGGGCGCGTGAGGACATCACAGCAGACACAAGGGGGTGAGTATGAGCACATTCTGCTATCTTTGCACGCAGTGAAGGTGTCTGGGTGGGGGAGGAGGGCTGTGGCTATCTCCAGGCCAGGGGGCATTCTGTAGGCTAGGCCCCTCCGTTAGACACGGCCCTGTGCCCTCGCCCCCCACCTCTGTAGGGTGCCAAGTACAGCTATCCATGGTCCGGCCTCACCCATGTGTGCATTTGTCGTCCATAGACCTGTAGGCCTAGTCACAATAACTGAGTAGTGTACCCCGATTGCGCGGCCTAGTTCAGGGGGCTTCTGTGTCTGTCCTCTCCGACAACGGTGTTGCCAATGCATGCACTCAACCTGTCTTCATTTCTCCCCCCCCCATTTTCTTTGTCTTCCTGTTCATGTGTGCAGTAGCATCATCAGGCGGAGGAGAAGTGGCATCGGCGCACGAGGGAGCTGCATCTCACATGGCCCCGGAGGGCCATATAACAGACTCCGAGTACACCAGTGAGACGGAGGGCGAGTGGAGCTCCACAACGGGGACCCGTGGAGACGTCAGCGACACCGACACGTACTCGGAAGGGAGCTCCCTAGCGGTGGCGGCAACATCCATGCCCACCGCCACAACAGGTACAGCCGCCACCCAGCGCACCAGCCCCGCCCTCCCAGCAGCCCCTCAGCCTTCGCTCTGTGCCCGCTCGCCCAGGAAGGCGGGCATCTCCTTCGCCCCAGGCACCTCAGGCCCTGCCCCAGTTACCCCTGCTGCCCTCAGTGAGGAGGTCATTGACCTCCTCAGGACACTCATTGTTGGGCAGTCTACCCTTTTGAATGCCATCCAGGGTGTAGAAAGGGAGGTGCATCGGAGCAATGCATACCTGGAGGGCATTCATTCGGGTCAGGCTGCCCATCAGCGATCGTTCAGCGCTCTGGCCTCAGCACTGACGGCAGCCATTGTCCCTGTCTCCAGCCTCCCTCTTTTGACTCCCTCCACCCAGTCCCAGTCTCCTGTTCCTCTGCCTATCCCATCCACACCATCAGACCAGCCTGCACACACCTCTACACCCAAGGGCAGCTCATCCAGACATAAGCACCACAGATCCCACAAGCATTCACCCAAGCAACATCCAGATGCAGACATGCCAACAGTCACTACCACCTCTGTGTCCCCCACCTCCTCATCTCCCTCCTCCCTCCCTGTGACGTCTCCACTCACACCTGCATGCACACCACCATCAGCCAGTACTTCCATCACCAGCACACCCTCCATTACAGTCCGCACACGTGCAGTCACCACCCCCACTGCCATTTACACGTCCCCTGTGTCCTCTCCCAGTGTGTCTGTCACCCCCTCTTCCAAAGCACACAAACGCAGGCAGCCACCCACCCAACAGCCATCCACCTCACGACAGCCTCCATCACAAGCACCCGCACCCAAAGACAGCACACTTGACTCTCCTACAACCACATCCTCTTCCTCCACTCCCATACCCACTACAGCTACCCGTCCCTGTCCTTCCCAAGTCGTTTTCCTTTCCAACCTTGAGCTCATTCCAATCACTGACCCACTTCCTCCATCCGGTAAGAGTAAAAAAAGCACCTCAGGCACCACCAGCCCTGCATCTACTGTGACCATAGTGCAGGGCTATTGGTGTCCACCAGCTCCTAGGGCAGGAACATCGGCCAGCAGCAAGGGGACAGCCAGCCCACCACCTGGGAAGAGGACAAAAAAAAAGAAGGGCCGGCGCGACAAGACTGAGACGGCTGCTACCAAGGACAGTAGCCTTGCCCCGTCACCTGCCACATCATCCAAGGGAGGCAAGGGCCACAGAGCTTCAGCGAAGGAGGGCAAGGGCAGCAGGGCGGAGAAGTCAGGCAGCAGGAGAGCTGCCCAGGAGGGCCCCACCAGCCCCATTCCGGTTGTGACGGACGACACCCACGGGCCCAGGACTCCATCACAGGAGGGCCCCGCGACCGCAAGTTCGGAGGGCGAATGAGCGGGAAGTCTTGCCCAGGTCTGGCTCCCTAGACACACAGGACAAGCACCGTTGAACAGGGCCCCGCCGGGAGGAGCACCGCTGAACAGGGGCCCGCTGGGACAAGAACCGCTGAACAGGGCCCCGCCGGGAGGAGCACCGCTGAACAGGGGCCCGCCGCGACAAGAACCGCTGAACAGGGGCCCGCCGGGACAAGAACCACTGAACAGGGGCCCGCCGGGACTAGAACTGCTGAACAGGGGCCCACTGGGACTAGAACCGCTGAACAGGGGCCCG